>NC_141685.1:1469658944-1470271615 GCF_964263255.1 Lissotriton vulgaris
AAATAATAGCTTATATTGAGTTACACTCATTGAAAAGCAAAGTGAGCTATATATAAAGATAGTCATGAACACATCTTTGCCAAACGAATTGTTTTATGCTTTGTATATAATTGGGGGAAAGAACAGGTCACTTCCTCTTCTTAGATCAGATATTCCTGTCAACGTTCAGGAGTCGAAGGGAATACAAATCAATTTCTTAAAGTCAGTACAATTCAGACTAGTTTTGTATTGGCATTTATCACAATTCATCTTGTCGAGACGTGAGTTTGAGGAATGTGGATGGATGATGTGTTGCTTCAGAAGAATGGAGACACCTTTTTAATAGCTATGTTGATTTGTTACATGGTGAACATTTAATGGTGAGGTTTTTTGACAGATACAGCAAGGCCAACTATAAAATATATTGAGGTAACAGACTGTTCTCATTCCTGGAATCCTTGGATAATTTCAGACTAGGAACATCAAAGTTAGCCATTAGAAAAATGATGATTGTTTTTTATGAGAGCTATTTTGTTATTTAATAGGGTTAGAAATCTATAGGTAAGTCAAATTGTTTTCAGCTTTCAGTACTGAGTTAAAAAAAAGTAGATTCAGGGTTGTTTTCGCTTCATGATGTCCCTCTCCTATTTTGTGATCTTCTTTTTTCTAATATATAGAAAACATCAACGGTATTTAAATTGAGAACATCTTAGCTATGACACATTCACATCAACACCCTGAAATCAATGCAAATGTGTGGCTGTGTGGCACACACTGTGTAATCTTTACTCAGCTTCACTGTTTTATGCTGCAAATCAGCATCCTCCTCTTGGCTCTACAGATTTACACAGAATGCTGCTAAATATTGTACCTCGTGGTGTCTGCAGCATTTCATTACATTTTGGCAAGGACTGACTCGTGAGCTACACTTGGGAGAAATGTGTTGAAATTGTTATTTTAGAAAAGATAGCAGGAGGCCTAAAAGTAAGGCGTTAGTGATGTTCCCTTTTCTTCACCACTTAATTTCCTTTGTTGGTTTACCATTGCATCTGTGTCCATGAATGTTTTAGTGTCTAGAACTTTAATAAAAATGGGCCATTAATGATGTTATATTCAATCCAATTAGATACTTTAATTCGACATTCTTGTCATAAAAAGTTTCCCTAAGAGCAACCATACAACTCGTGTCATACATCACATTTAGTACAATCGAAACACAATTCTAATAAAAGTCACAAAACTGGTTGAAAGATGGAATAAAAATCGACCATCAATAAAATATACATAAAATAATACAAATAATGTCAAGTATGATGTATTACATTTACAACCGTGTAAGCCACCCATGCTCGAGTATCAAGGTTCACACAACCCACTAAGACCATTGTATACAATCAGCTGTCATTCACACTCTGTGCTCTTTCCTGCTACCCACATTTGGCCCAAAAACCTGGCCATGGCACATGCAAACAGGAGTCTAGACTTCAAAATTCACAATGCTTCCTTGTGACTATTGGTTCCCAACTGTTTGCAGATTCGACTAGCCAGCTAGCTATCACATATTGCGGGCAAGCAAACATTTCATGGGCTATATATTTTGCAACCAGAGCAACATTCTGTTGGCACTAAGCCACTGTTCCATATCCCGGTGAAGTCGTGCAAGGGCAGGGTGCCAAACCTAAACTGGGTATGTGAGTTCGCTATCCTTAAGTGTGCCTATGAAATCTAGGTACCCCTCCAGGGACTGGTCTAGTTTATGGGCCATGAAGGCTAGAGTGAGCTACCCACGTGACCCAGTGTGAAGATCACCTTGATCTACCCACTCCCAATAGAGTTCTTTTACTTGGCTTTTCCAGGGGAGCAAGGAGGGATCATCAACTTCTCAGATATCCCCTAGCCCAATTTCCCATAGCAGATTCTTGACATTTCTCAGACAATCAATTTTGTTAAATGTATCTCTACGGCTTACGTCCTCTATGGCATGGGCATAAGGCAGTAGTTCGGGAGTCGCCTTAGTCCTCAGCCAGAACAACAGAAGACACAACTTAGCTTTTGCAGTTTAGAGTGCCTACACATCCAGCATAAGGGGATGAAGAAGGGTGCTCTGGGGGCACCATCCCTAACCTCCAAAGGAATTTATGTTCTGAGCTAATGAGCTCCTCTATTCGCTAAAATCCTCGTAGTTCTGACCCATACATCATGGAGCTCACTACTTTGATGTCATAGACATGCAAAGGGGACCAATCAGCTTGCTAAATGAGGAGCAATGCTCTTTATCCAAAGCCCCAACTACCTGCTTGTGTTTCAGAGTAATGTTGGCAATGTGGGGTTTCCATGACAAGCTGCCAGACAGTTTCATACGTAAATATTCAAAGGCATTGACTCTCTCAAGCTGTGTTCCCCCAAGGGAGGGCTGACCCTTGTAAGATTTGTGGAGGTTTAGTGTCATAAACTTAGTTTTACTTATATTTAGTACTAGACCTCATGTCACAACAATCTTTGTAACAATGGAAGAGCCGCTGTAGCACCCTGGTTTTAGAAACCAGCAGTGTGTCATCTGCAAAGAGGACGGTCACTGCTTTCTCCCCCCCTAGCTAAGAAGACACTATCAGGTCCTCTGTTAAAAATTGCACAACATTATTTATGAACAGGGAGAAAGTGTCGGTGCCAGTATGCAACATTGGAGCACTCCCCTACTGACAGTGAGCGGCCCTTGTGTACCCTATTGTAACCTAGCAAAATTATTTTTGTGTAGGTGGATACCCATAGTTACAATTTCCTTTACCACTCCTAAATCGATGAGAGTTTGCTACTATTTTTGTCTAGGAACTAAGTCAAAGGCTGTTGTTAAGTCTATGAAGGCAACGTATAAACTGCCCTTTTCAATAGTCACTGTTTTCCAGCAAAATAAAAGAAATAGGAACACTTGCTCAACAGTCCCTATTTTCTCTCTAAGGCCAGCTGGATATGGGTTAAGACTTCGTTTTCCTTGACACATGCCTGTCTCTTATGCAAAAGTGCCCGGCCAAATACTTTCCCGATCGAGTCAATTAGACCAATTGGCCTATAATTACTGGCTGATTCTCGTTACCTTGCTTAAATAATGGGACAACTTCCATTCCCTTCCATGTGCCCGGAATTGGCTGCCAACAGCTATGGCATTAAGTAACACAAACATATACTATGACCAACTATGGATTCGTAGAGAAAGAGATCACCAGGTATACCATCGGGTCCGGGGGCTTTTTATTGGACTATTGTTCTGATTGAGGACACGACATCCTCCAAAGTGAAAAGGACACAATTAGTTTGGCAAGGGGTACTAAGCTGTTCTTTCGAGACACAAGGTACTTCTTGGTCTGCTATGAAGCTGAAAAGTGGGTGTGTCAATTGGGGGCAGAGATGTGGTTCTTAAGCTCGGGGGCTTCGACTGGTCACCCCACACCACCAAGGACCAAAACTTTTTAGTGTCCTTAGGTTGGCATACTTTAATGACTTCTTTGCTTTTTCGGATTTCTAACTTGTATATTTTCCTTGCATTTCTAGTTCCCTCATAATCCCTGGATTTAATTGCTTTGATTAGTTAGGACCAAGAGTGCCTACATGCCTTGTTGTACTTTGTTTGTGCACTCTTGTTGGACGACCTTGAGTTGCTTGTGTGCAGAGGCACAGTGAAATAAGAACCCACATGCTCTAGAAGTGACAGTGAGCATCTGTTAATTCCATCTTCCCCTCATGGGTCTCCTGTAGTGCCTCAACTTCTACTGTCAAGCTAACAAATCCCCATGCATATCATGCAGCTTATCTACGTCTGCAGCTAGTGTATACCACTTTAGGCAGTACATGTCATTTGCTGGCTGTACCTCTTTAGGTATTAGCCACCGGGTCCTCAACAATGCAGATGGTTCACCCCATACTGACACCATAGTTAGGCAGAAGGGTTTGTGGTCGCTGGTAACTGTTTCACCTACAGCTATATATGTTACATTATGCCAAAGCCTCAGATCCAGCAGGATAAAGTCAATCTGACTGGGGCCATTTGATCTATTGGAAGTATTTGTACCCATTCTATTCGGGTTTGTCCTGCCACTTGCTGCCCTCAATCCAAACTCCATGGTCATGGCTTTAACTTGAATCACTATTTGGGACCGCCTCTTGACTGGTTTAAGATCCAGGGCTTGTACTTCAACCGCCTCCTCCCTGTCTAGTTGTTCGAAGGTGACATTGAAGTCACCTGCTACTATCTGAATTGGGATTGGGTTCCTCTTATCCAAGAGCTCCTCCAATTTTGAGATGCTTGCTGAGGATCTATTCCCATTGGTGCCTCTCACATAGACATTATAGATGTCTATGGTGTTGTCTGAGGTGTCCTATAGGCAAATTCCCATGACATATGGGCTGTCTGAGGGTATTTGTGATATAAAACAGCAAAATGCTGCCTTCACCCATATATGTAGACCCCCCCAGTGGTCATCCCATTTTACTTTGGGTTGCTGGGACACAATAACTGGCATACCCTACCTTATATACTGGTGCTATACTCCATGTCTCTTGGAGCAAACATAAGTTAGACCTCTCGATAAACCTATTCCAATGCGGGAGGAATAGTTTGCGCTTAACCCATGTCACGTTCCATGAACTATTGTGAGTTGTGATGTTAATTCCATTTGAGCATGAACATTAGGCCTTTGAATTGTGTGGTTCTTTGTAGTAATACCTTCTAATGTACTGATTCTACTTGATTTGTCAGCAGTTGCAGATGATAAGATGGTCGGTTTGGGTCTATTGCAAACCTGCTTACTTCTATTACCAGGTATGAGGCAACCTGCTCCTATCAGCTCATCGTTACTTAGTGTGGCCGTGGCTACCACTAATGCTTCCAAGGATGGTTTTTAGCTGGTTTTGGTACTGTGTCCAGCTACCAGGTAGCCTTGCACACCAAGTCAGTCTTTTTCCCCTAAGGATGACTCAGGGGCTAAACCTTCCAGCGGACAGTGTGCCACTGAAATGAGGTCTCCTGTTATTTATTTATTTGAAGAGTTTTTTATAGCGCAAACAAGACCACTTAAGGGTAACAGAGCGCTTTACATCTTGGCAGTTAAACAGGCACACCTCGTGGTAATCATAACATAATCAGAAAGGAAAACAAACATAACAAAATATGATAATCAAAACAGAACTAAAGGGAACAAATGAAAGTCAATGCATCTTGCTGCTCATCTTGGAAGCCAACTTGAGGCCAACTAGCCCACCAGATACCTCCAGTAAGCGCCACAGAGCTGTGTTGCAGGGAGGTGTAAAAAGGGGCGTGGGCTCGGGCCACCTCTCTGCAACGCAGCCCTGTAGTGCTTACTGGAGGTACCTTGTGGGCTAGATAGCCTCCAGGGACTCTCAGGATTCAATGGGAACTAACATGCAGCTCCCCTTGTGGAAAAGCAATTTGCTTTGCTTCATTGAAGTGAGAGCAAGTATTCCTGCTCTCGCTTCACTGAAGCAAAGCAGTTTGCTATGACAGGGTGGGAGCCATAGCAAACAGCCCCCCCTGCCATAGCAAACAGCCGTGTCATGGGGATAGGCACCCCCTGATACTGCAGGAGAAGGCCTTGGGGGGTGGCGGTCCCCAGGTCCATCAAGTGCTCCAGGAGGACCCCCCTCCCAACATTTTTGAAGTCCTAAGGAGGTGGTGGTAACAGACCCGAACTTTAAATATGCAGTGCCCCGGGGAGGTGGTGGTCCCTGGGGTCCTGTGCCCTCCCCACAGATTTGTTTATTTTTTTTAAACTGTGCCCCGGGGAGGTGGCGGTCCCTGGGGCTGTGGGGGGCCGTGTGCCCCCTGTGTTAGGTTTGAGGTGGTGGTCCTCTGGGGCATGTGTGGGGGATTGAGCCCCCACTCACATTTCTTTAATTAAATTAAGAGCACCGGGGAGGTGGTGGTCCCGGGGGCTGCGGGGGGCTATGTGACCCCTGCAACTCATAAAGGAAGCCCCGGGGACAGCATGGGGGGTTTTGGGAACCCCACACATTTTTTTCATCGACCAAGACCTGGCCCACCCTGGGGCTTACATGCAACAAAGCGGAATCCCGTGCTTCATTTTAAAATTATTTTTACATTTTCTCTGCTGGATTCGCAACCCCAGTACAATTTCGGCCTATTTGTTATTTTTAAATGCTTTTTTTTGCCCTGGGAGTCCTTGTGGGACCCCCTGAGCAGGCCTTGGGGGTTACGGTGTTTGTACCCTGTACCCTTTTCTTGTTTTTTAACCTCATTTTCACTGTTATCTTGTGAATCGGTTACCGAGTCACAAGATGGCTGCCAACATATCCTGGTTTGGAGTGTTGGCAGCCAATCAGAATGAAGCTAGGGTTTGGGAGGGTTCGCAAAACCTTCGCGGCCATAGATATCAAAACCTTTTCTTTTCCTAATTTCTCAGGAACTACGGAACGGATTTACACTATTTAAAAAAAGGGATCTTTCTGAACCAAGACCTACCTTTTTGCCAAATTTGGGGTAATTCCGTTCAGCAGTTCGGGTTGCAGCTGTGTCTAAAGTTTCCTATGGATAATAACATGGGGAAAAAGCCTTTTGAAACCCTCCTTTTTTCTCTACCCCCACTTGACGATTCACCCCGAAACTTTCAAGACAGGAGCTGACTGGAGCGGGCCACTAGTTTTAATAATTTCGCAAACATTTGTCAACCGGTGCCAAAGGTATTGGATTGTGAAATAAAAAAACACGTTTTAAATAGAAACAAGGCCCTAACTAAAACTACCTACTGGCAATCGCCAATAGGTAATATAAATAAATAGTTTGTTTAAACTGCACCAGCAGAATGGCGTCCTTATGATCAGAGGCACCTTGAATGGATATATATATATACACAAAAGTATATATATATATATATATATATATATATATATATATATATATATATATATATATTGCGCTCGTCGATCCCCGGCTGATCCCCAGGAATGAAAACAGCACTCGGGAGGTTCCTCGTCACAGAGTTAGTTTATTAACTATAAGCTACACCACAGACGCGTTTCGGCGATTTGCCTTCTTCAGTGATGTCACTGACCATGTCATGAATGATGTAATATGTGACATCATCAGCAGTGGATTGCGGGTGCGCGATATATAGTTAGTGCAACTAACTATATATGCGAATTTCAATGGTTTTGTGTGAGTAAAATAAGGTTTTGTAAATGCTAATCCCTAACTATATATGGTCTATAACCTATGGTTTTTTAATTGAATTTTCAAGGTTTTGTAAATGCTAATTCCTAACTATATATGGTCAATAACCTATGGTTTTTTCAGTGAATTTTAATGGTTTTTTAATAGCAAATATCAAAAGCTGTAAAATGTATTATTCTTTTAAATGAAAAATATATTTTTATATGTTTTTAATAAAAAAAATGTATGCATCTGCCAAACCCTGACCTCTTAATAGTGCACTGTGGTGGAAATGATTTGGGCACTATGACTGGGGTTGGTCTGGAAATGCTTTTAAAGAACACCTTTCATCATATGATGACACTTTTTCCCCAAACTGCCTTGGTATATTCCAATATATGCCAAAGACAGAAATGGAAGTGGTCCAACCAATTTTTTCCACAATTTGAGAAAGCACGGAAACATGTGAATAAATCTGTTTCTGCTTACATGAGAGACTATGGAATGGGTTTAATATACAACGATAACTTGCGTTACAACATTCAAGATATCTACAGAAGAGATGGTGTGCACTTCTCCGATGAAGGGAATAGAATATTCGTCCTTTATTTAAAACTGCATTGGAACCTACTTGTAGGTACCTAAATTAGCCACAGAACCCAATAACTCTTTTCAGAGCTACCCTACCTCTGATCATTCAAAACGTTTATCTTTTTCTAACTTTTTTTTTTCAACAAAGTACGCTCCCCGGTTTGCTTACCGGTGCGCGTACCGGGCGCTCCCCCCACGAGATTTTCCAATTTTTATTTTTTTATTTTCACATATATCAGCGTCCAAAGCCCCCCTCAGAAAACCTAGAGGGTCACAAAGTGTCTACCGTGCCCCCTTCTACCCATTCCGAACATTGTTTGTCCTCCATCTTGTGTCTGAATTCTACCAATACACAAAATGGAGGACTCCCATAACGCTGCCGGTTCGCGTACTGGGGAGCGCACCGGTAAGCGCTCGATAAAAAAAGGTAGGAAAGTAATTTACAGAAAAACCACTACATACACTTTCATCAAATATAGAATAGGCCCTACTACATAGCAGTCCCTACCATTTACCCAAATTCGATGGAATTCCATTGAGAAAATTATGCTGTAAGCCTGACTAAATATCCTGAGGTAAATTACCTAACAAAAACACTTATGAAGTGTTAGAATTGACAACCAATTAAAATGCTACTTTCAATATCTTCTATTATTTCATGACATTTGATTGGTTATGTACCTGAATATACATAAAGAAAGAGAGAGAAACACAGCCATTTTGACTACTACTTCCTGAAGTACATATCAAGTGCATTTCAACGTAGAACTTAAACTTATTTTCGAAAGGTAAGATGTTATTTTAAAAACTGAAGTATGTTCTGCACTTTAAATTAATTAGGAAAACATTTTCTGATAGTTATATACTATCCCTCTCTAATAGTTATAGAATAAGATAGACTTCTCTGTTTTAGGTATGGATGGAGTTAGGCTTGTCTTGTATAATTAAGAATTTACTTAGGCTTTATCACATACATTTTTTTATATTTCTACTTCCAGTCTGATACCATACTCTGCCCAAAGATAAAATCACTGTTTAAAAAACCAAACAACCTGTCTGTACTTAAACCCAACAGTGCCCTATCTGTACTGATATATTTTTTTTAAAATTCAATTTACAGCACAAAAATGGAAGGAGAGCAAAAAAAATACCATCGAAATTGTTCTGGAAAGCAACAAAGATACAGAAATTGAACCCAATGACTCTGAATTCTTTGATGAATCACGGGACTTTGAACGTCTGCAATGTGTACAATCAGTAGATTACCTGATTGAAAATGAGAACATTTCTGACAATCAATTATTAGAAGTTCTTTTAAATTTTGAAAACGAATCAGAGAAATACATTTATATTTAATAATTCAAAAATTGTTTGAGACATTATTCATTTTTATATGTATTTTTTAAACTAGTACCAAATTGATTATAATGTAAAATCAGACTTTAAATATACTGTGCAACTTTTTTGTGTTACATAGTAAGTTTGCTCATAGTTACTTCCTTTCTCCCACTATATTATCTCCAATGTGTATTTAACATCTCTTTATCATCTCCTGCCTCCATGGTGTTTCTGCTTTCCTGACAGACTACGCTATGAATTCCATATACCACAATAACTTCTGAAACAACATGCAAGATATCTACAAAGGAAACGGTGTATTTTTATTTTTAGACTCTGCATTGGTACCTACATGTTGGTACTTAAATAAAAAAAAAATACAACAAAAAGAACAATCAAAATACATACATTATTTGAACATTCTTTCATCCTATTTTCCCTATATTACGCTTCCCGGACCGCTTCCCGGTGCACGTACCGAGCGCTCCCCCGCAAAAAAAACGATAATAAAAATTACTATTTTTTTCCCCCGCGGGGCCCTTTTAAAGCCCCCTCATCAAACCCAGGGGGTCAGGGAGGATGTACTCTGCCCCCTTATGCTCATTTCCCCCTTTGTTATTGCCACATCTTGTGTCTCGATCCTACCGTTGGCGGCCGCTCCGGACTGTTTAGAATGTTCACAGTCACCGGAGAGCCAATCCGCTTCTCCTAGCGAAGTTCCGTTACGTGTCAGGTACGCGAACCGGGGCGCTAACCGGGACGCTGTCACAGATATATCTGTTTTTTAAAACGTTAATTTCTCAAAATCCACTGGAGCACATATTTTAAGACATAGCAAAGGCACGTCTGGCAAACCATATCTACAATTTTGCCAAGTTTCGTGTAAATCCATTCAGCCGTTCGAGCTAAAAGTGATTCCAACCGCCCTATGGAAAAATGAATGGGAAAAACGCGTTTTGGGACCCCCCTTTTTTCTCGGCCCCCCCTTGACGAAACCCCCCCAAATTTGTAAGGGCTTCCCTGAAAATGTCAGCCAATTCCGTCCACAAACGCCAAAGTTATTCGACATAGAATTTTCAAAAATCCCATAGGAAAAAAATCCTAACTATATATACCTACTGGCGATATATATATATATATATATATATATATATATATATATATATATATATATATATATATATATATATATATATATATATATATATATATATATATATATATATATATATATATATATATATATATATATATATTCCGCTCCGTGGGGTTTTCCAAAAAGCGGGTAGCACTCGAGCCTGCGTGCGCCTTCCCCAAGGCGTTAGTTGGTATGGACAGTTGCGTGCTTGTAATAGGCCCGACGCGTTTCGGAAATTTATTTTCCTCATCAGGGGCCAGCAGTAAAGTGCACCTACCATCTCCCTTGATTAAACCAAGCAAGTGCTTGTGGGAGATGTAGTCCATATTATCCTGGATGGATGCACTTCCAAATTACTGCTCGTTCCAAAGGCTCTAACATGAGCCCCCAAACATCACTCCTGTCCTCATCCATCGCGCAGCTCCACATGTGAGACTCCTTGGATACAGGGTCTCGTGGCCCCCGTTTCTTCGGGGTGATGCTACCCAGCGGCAGGACCGCCTCTGATCATAAGGACGCCACTCAGCTGGTGCTGTTCAAACAAACTATTTATTTCACGAAGCTGCACATTATGTCCGATTATTTCAAGCCTCATCCAACGCATTTCAAAGCTGCTGCTTCTTCCTCATGGGGCCATAGGCAGCACATGACAGGGTTTAACCACATCCTTAATTTTTAAACCGTGAGATATATATATATATATATATCTCACGCTCCATTTCCTCACTCGTAGTCCAACTACATAAAGAAGTACCGCACTCCCAGGCAATTTTCACCGCTCTTTATTCAGCTTTTCAGCAACTCACAGCAAAACTTGGGAACTACCCAGAGATCTCTGCTTCTTTGCATATGTGTGTGTATATACATATATATATATATATATATATATATATATATATATATATATATATATATATATATATATATATATATATATATATATATATATATATATATATATATATATACATTACGAATACCGCTTTCGTATTGCGATACATATATATATATATATATATGAGAAGAACTTCGTTATGTCCCAAACGCTGCTTAGAACACCAACGAAACCGGACCCAATTGGAAATTTTGCAAAGTGTTTTTTATTTCATCCTAGTGCAGACAAACACGCCGCCATGACGCGTTTCGGGACCTCGATCCCTTGATCACATGACATGGTCCGGCAAATCACCGATCATTTTAAAGTGCAAGTGCGTAATCAGCTGACCCCACAGCCTGTGGACATACAAAACAGACTTCAGCCTGGTCAGGAATAAATGCACGACATATTAACATGTAAAATACCAGTGCTATTAAATTTCTCATGGTCCTTGTGATTTGAAATATAACATGTACACAGGTAAGAGATAAACATAATATGAAAATTATAATCATTTTCTTCCATTTCAAACTCTTAATCCTCATATTGTCCTCAAGCAGGTTCCATTAATTGAATTGATTAAATTTAAAAACCAATTAAAAGAATAAAGTGCTTTCGTATTTGGCATGTAAAAATCATGACTAAAATATACAATTCTTTAATTCTGTGCAAATTCGCTCTGTTATGTGCAAATTACGCAAACGGAAACCAAACCTGGGTATGCTTCTGAGGAAAACATGTTAAGGACCTTTTCTCAAAATTGAGCCCAAGTGGGCATATCAAATCCCTCAACCACTGCGTCCACACTGCAGTATACTTGGAAACTGCTGATGCACTTGAAAACACTTTAAACATATGCATTGTTATAATTAACAAAAAATGTGCCCAGTTGGTTAAAATAACCTTATACCCATCATCATCAAAATTAAGTTAAAAAACCTATATACGCAGGCCATCTCATGTTTGACAATGCTCCCTCTGTATTAAAACAGATTGCGCCCTCTTGCAGTACTGATATTTTGCCGATTGAAACCCCCTGCTTACTATTCAGATTCTCAGTATAAACATGAATGTAAGTCTTCAGTTTGGTTCAAACCATTAGGGGTTTTAGAATTGAGCTCCAAGATGTAACGAGTCTCCAATATTCTCAATCGCGCCTCTCTATCCCCTCCTCTGCGAAGGGGTGGAACCATATCTATGGCATAGTACTGTAGACATCCTACATCACCTCCGTGGCATGCATTCACATGTCTAGCAGCAGGGTAAGTCTCATCCCTGTTGCTAATTGCCCTTAGATGTTGTAGGATGCGCTTGTGAACCTGCAATTTCGTGCTCCCCACGTATCGCAAGCCACAAGTGCACTCCAACACATAGACAACAAAGTCCGATTTACAGGTGATTTTCTTTTTAATGTCCCTCACCTCATCGCTAAAAGGCATGTTATAAGATGTGCGACTCTTCCCTATCTTACACGCCTTGCAGACAGCACATTTAATAAAGCCCTTACTTTTTCCCAACCAGTTATCATCAGAAACTTCAGGGCTACTGCTCACCAACATATCGCTCATAGATCTGGCCCGACTGTATGTTATGGCTGGTCTATCAGCTAGGATCCCCCCAATAACTGGATCTCCCTTGATGACCTGCCAGTTCTTGCGTATAATGTTGTGAATTTGTTTGTGCTGCCGGCTATAGGCAGTTATAAATCTGGGTGACCTGACTCCTTGTCCTCTACTCCCTGTGTTGGTTCAACCTCGGCAATAATCTCCTGCCCGGAGGTTTTGTTGGCACGTCTCATGGCACCCTCCACCATTTCTCTCGAGTACCCCCTTTCCACAAATCTTTCCCTGCTCGCATTCTGGGCTCTCGCACAGTTCTCCCCCGTGCTGCAAATCCTCCTGATCCTTAGCATCTCCCCATAGGGGATACTCCGAATCAGGTGGGCTGGGTGATGGCTAGTGGCGTGCAGAACCGTATTGCCTGCTGTATCTTTACGGTGCAGGTCCGTTACTATGCTATTGTTGGCAATGCTAACCTCCACTTCCAAGAAGGTGACTTTAGAGCTACTGATCTGACCAGTGAATCTTAAGTTCAAATCGTTTTGGTTGATGTCTGAAATGAACTTAGATGCCTCTTCTTCTGACCCCCTCCATATAATGAAGAGGTCATCAATAAACCTGTACCAGGCTATGATGTTGTTAGCCATAATACTCTCATACGTTCCCCCAAGGACCTGCTCCTCCCAAAGCCCCATGTGCAAGCATGCATAGCTTGGGGAGAAGCAGGCCCCCATCGCAACCCCCCTCAGTTGTTGAAACACCTGCTTTTGAAACAGGAAGAAGTTGCTATTCAGGCAGATGTCTGTCATCTCACTGATCATGTTATTATGTTGTAGCATGTGGGCCGGCCTTCTCTCCAAAAAATGTTTTACCGCCCGCAAGCCATCATCATGGTTTATACTTGTGTACAAGGAAGTTACATCAAGTGTCAACAGTAAGTAATTTTCCTGCCACACAACCGATCTAATCTTGTCCAAAAAATCCCCAGTATCCCTGATGTACGAGGGGAGAGCTTTCACATGCTCCTGCAAGAAATGATCAATATAGCGGGAGGTATTCTCAAATGGACTCTGTCTGGCCGAGATTATAGGCCTACCCGGTGGTTTGGATATATTCTTGTGGACTTTCGGGATCATATAGAAAACAGGGATTACAGGATAGTTGATTTAAGAAATTTCTGCTCATCCCCACTCAGTAACCCCATGCCCTTCCAAGTACATATTTTGGTATGGAAAGCCTCCCAAGCCAATTTAGCTGTTCTCCAATCGCTCCTGCAATAACAATTTCTGTCATTCAATTGCAACAAAGCCTCCTCCATATACATTTCCTTAGGCCAAAGGACAATATCGCCCCCCTTATTTGACTGTTTGACAATCAGTTTGTTGTCCCCCTGCAGTTTCTTCATAAGGCTACCATAAGCATTATTGCATTTTTTATTTTTCGCATCTTGGGCTATGAATGCCTGGTGCAGTTTCTTCAAGTCAGATGTTACCAGATTGTTAAAAACCTCTATATTGTCAAATGTTAACACTGGATTAAAAGTTGATTTAGCCTTGAAACTTGTTGCCGCCGGAGCATTGGTTATCAGTTGCTGTTCCATACCAGTCTCCTCCAAAATGCCCCCTTCTCTGTTAAGCTCCACCAAATCCACATATAGGCCCACTTCCCCTGCCAGACAAGGGGAGGGGTCCAAAGCAATCCTATTAACAGCCTGTGGTGCTGTGCGCGCTTTCATTTTGTTCATTAAGAACAGCTTCTTCAATTTCAGTTTCCTGATATATTTAAAAAAATCCATTCTAGTGCGCGCATAATCAAAAGTGCATGGTGGGCAATATGTGAAACCCAGCGATAAAGTCTTAGTCTCACTGGTACTCAAATGGATATTTGAAACGTTAATAATGGAAAGTTGGTTGCTTACTTGCGTATTCACTGGCGGTTCCATCGTTTGCGTCCCCGACCCCTCATGGGAGCCTTCCCTGTGCCGCTTTGCTGCCCGACTTCTCCTCCGCCACTTGCGTTTGAGGTTGTGCCTTTGTTTGTTTTTGCACCTGCGATGTGCGATCTCAGGGTTTGTCTGCGGTCGTTTCTCAGGCACTCCACTTCCTGACCTAACGACCGCTTGGTAAACCCCACCGCATCCCCACTGTTCCGCTGTTCATTATCCGACTCGCTGCCCGGTATGGAACTCAAGTTGGACTCCGATGTAGAAGGACTATTGCCCATTTGTCCCCTCTGTCCGGTTCCTGTTGTTGGAGGTGCGGCCGTTCCTTTGGGCTGATCGTACTTTTTCGAAAAAGTGAATATACGGCCATTCTGGTAATCAAGTTTGTCTCTTTGAAACTTGAAGGATTTTCTCTTCTTGATTACATCTTCGTCCTTAGCGAGTCTTTGGAGCATTACATCACGCAGTCGCTTTTCTTGTTCTGCATCATCCAACTTCTTAATATGATCATTCAAATCCATTATAACCACCCCCAGTTTTGCCCCATCACTCTCCGCATATTTGATCAAAATGCGTAGCAGTCTACTGGAGGAATCCAAATTGCATTTAGCCCAGTCATGCAGCATCTCAGGGTCTGGATTCTCAAAGCTTGGGGCAAGCAGTATCCTTAAGCCACGGGGGATACGATCTACCTCCAAATAGCGGGATAACGATTTTTTATCCCACCATTTCGCCTGTTCCGTGCGCATGGCTTTCTCGAGTTTTTTGAATAAGTCTTTCATCTCGTTGCTTCCCGTGCCCGTTTGTGTAGTATGTCTATTGGGGTTACTCTCCGTAATTGGAGCATCATCAAACATTTCAATGGCCACTTCTTCCTGGCTGCTGACCACGTCTGCGGTGGCCATGTTCTCTGCACAAATTTACTTTTATGGATGAATTCCTGCACCCAGCTGTGCGTTTCAGTGATTTCTAATACCGCCTAGCAACGTGCTGGTCCTCCTCCAGTCCCGAGAATTATTACTCACGGTTTCAAACAAAGCCGCAAGCTGCTGCCGGGCGTCAGCTCTACCACAGCCGTGGGAACTGACTCGCCTTACTTTGCCGCTGCCGCTTCCAGTGATTACCGCTTGTCGGGGGCTGCTGCGGTTGCTCTTACCAGAGCTGCTGATCCTTCCGGCCAAACCGCAAGTGTACTTCCTTCCGCTCTCGCCCTGATTACTGGAGGGGTCCGGTATACACCAAGAAGCTAACGGTGTAAAAACGTGAGAAGAACTCCGTTATGTCCCAAACGCTGATTAGAACTCCAACGAAACCGGACCCAATTGGAAATTTTGCAAAGTGTTTTTTATTTCATCCTAGTGCAGACAAACACGCCGCCATGACGCGTTTCGGGACCTCGATCCCTTGATCACATGACATGGTCCGGCAAATCACCGATCATTTTAAAGTGCAAGTGCGTAATCAGAAGACCCCACAGCCTGTGGATATAAAAAACAGACTTCAGCCTGGTCAGGAATAAATGCACAACATATTCACATGTAAAATACCAGTGCAAACAAATTTCTCATGGTCCTTGTGATTTAAAATATAACATTTACACAGGTAAGAGATAAACATAATACGAAAATTATAATCATTTTCTTCCATTTCAAACTCTTAATCCTCATATTGTCCTCAAGCAGGTTCCATTAATTGAATTGATTAAATTTAAAAACCAATTAAAAGAATAAAGTGCTTTCGTATATTGCATGTTAAAATCATGACTAAAATATACAATTCTTTAATTCTGTGCAAATTCGCTCTGTTATGTGTAAATTACGCAAACGGAAACCAAGCCTGGGTATGCTTCTGAGGAAAACATGTTAAGGACCTTTTCTCAAAAAAAACAATATATATATATATATATGAAATACAGGCTCCTCCTCGGATTTCACAGCGTTTCAGGCAGCAGCGCACGCCGGCAAACGAGGGAGACGGTCCACAGGAATCAGCACAAATGGTTTGTTGTTGCAACCACACAGAGAACAGCTGCGCGTTTCAGGCTAACTCGCCCTTGTTCACACTGCAACATTACAACACATGAAATGCTTATTTTGTATTTGCTCAACTATGTGTACGCCCACTCTTAGTGACATCACCTATCACGTGATACAAGAATAAAAATTGAAGAAATACTACCACTTGTAGTTTTAGCAGCATGGTTTTACATATTTTAACGCACAGGATAAATCCCAATATGACAAGATTTGCAATAATAGTCCAAAAAGAAAAGAAATAATGACATATGTTTTAAAATAGATGAATTAAAACTATGTCTAGATATTATACCATTCATTTGGGAAAATTGATTTTTGATAACAGTATAAATACATATTTATAATTACATTTGTAGACTCTGAATTAAAAGAGTCTACTGGACTTGAGCTGTATGTAAAAAAACCTGTCAACAACTACAACCTCCATGTGCAAAAATCAGCAAAGCAGCAATAGATGGAAAGAAAGTGCAATTAAGTTGTGCAAATATTAGTGCAAAGCAAGCAGCATAAAGTGCAAAACTGACAATATCAAGAGACAATATCATATTCATATTAAGAACGTCTCAGATCCCTGAGATATGTTGACTTCATAATTTCTATGACTTCCATCTAGCTCTTTAAAACAGTCAGTATCAAAAAGTATCAAAATATATGCTGCAAAACCCGCTCCATGCACAACTTCCAACAAGGACTTGTGAAGAAAACGAGGTAATATGTAATATGTGACATCATCAGCAGTGGAATGGGGGCGCGCAAGTTATAGTTAGTAGAACTAACTATAATGGAGGCATGTCAATGGTTTTGTATGAGTGAAATGTCCAGCTAACTATAACACCTGAGATACCTATGTTTTCTTCTGTGAATTTCTAGGGTTTGTTAAATGATAATTCCTAACTATAACATGTCTGAAAACTATGTTTTTTTCAGTGAATTTCAAAGGTTTTTCAAATGCTAATTCCTAACTATAACATGTCTGACACCTGTGAGTTTTAAAGGTTGTAAAGGACAATTTTTAAATGTATTAATTGTTATATTTATTTTTTTGATACAGATTTACTAAATTTTTTAAAACTATTTTTAGATATTTTATTTTTTAAATTACATTATAATTACCTTATACATTACATTTCAAAATATACTTTCTCAGAATGAATGACTTTGGTTTAAATACTTTGCAAATAGGCAATAGACTTTTAAGTACAGTAGTTACAGTTGTTGTAATGGGCAACACAATTTCAAACACAATGCAACATTGAGCTCAATGTGAATTTCTAGTTAAATGCAATTAGTTACTTTATGGATTACTTTTCTAACCACAGGACTGGATTCTTGATTCAGTTCTGGGACATATCCTGTAAGCAGTTGTGAAAAAGCGTTTTGGTTACAGTAGTAATTTTTAAGGAATATTATTGTATTGTAAAAGTTGACAGAAATTTTTTCACATAGAATCACCAATGTTATCGTATGGGAAGAAATTCACTTAGCAGGTAAGTAGTGTTATTGTTACTTTTTCTTACTCAGTGGTGGATCTTGGATCCAGCACTGGTGCATCTCCTGTAAACAGTTGAAAGAATGCGTTTAAGTAATACAGGCGATTTTTAAGGAATATTTGTAGTTTGTGAAAATAGACACTTCGAAACTTTTCTGGTGAAAACCAGACAATTAATTCCTATGGAAGGAAATACAAGTTACTGGTAAGTAAGGTTAAAATTACTTTTCAGGGTCAGTGCTGGGCTAAAAGATGCAGCACTGGGTTCTCTCCTGATAACAGGTGAGTAAATCGGAATTCGTTGTTCGGATAATTTTAGGTGAATATTTGAAAGTTTCAAAACTCCACACTTAGAAGAATTTCTAAGTGAAACCAGTCAATTTTAGCCTAAGGAAGAAAATTCAAGTTACTGGTAAGTATGGTTAGAATTACTTTTCAGGATCAGTACTGGGCTGAAAGATACTGCACTGAGGTTTCTCCTGATAACAGGTGAGAAAATCGGAATTCGCAGTTCGGCTGATTTAAGAGGAATATTTGTAAGTTTCAAAAACCGACACAAAACTTTTTACAGCAAAACGCAGGCAATGATATGCTATAGAAGGAAATTCAAGTTACTGGTAAGTACGGTTAGAATTACTTTTCAGGATCTGTACTGGGCTCAAAGATGTAGCACTGAGGTCACTCCTGATAACAGGTGCGTAAATCGGAACTCGTAGTTTGGCTGATTTTAGAGGAATATTATGAAGTTCCAAAACTCCACACATACAAGAATTTCCGAGTGAAACCACTCAATGTTAGCCTATGAAAGGAAATTCAAGTTACTGGTAAGTATCGTTAGAATTACTTTTCAGGATCAGTACTGGGCTCAAAGATGCAACACTGAGGTCTCTCCTGATAACAGGTGAATAAATTGGAATTTGTAGTTCGGCTGATTTCACTTCGGTCCAGCATATATAGAGCCACTTTCCTAAACCATCCCCTCCCATCACCACTGTGCAAACACTCCCTCTAACGTGTTTTAAGTTGGGGAAATAATTCCACTTCAATCCTGAGGGTCCCTAGATTTCAACTAGCCCACTAGGTACCTTAAGTAGGCGCCACAGAGCTTCGTTACAGAGGGGTGTAAAAAGGGACGTGGCCTCAGGACACCTGACTGGAACGCAGCTCCCTGGCGCATACTGGAGACACCTGTTGGGCTATTTGGCCCTCAGGGACCCTCAATATCGAAAGAGAATTAATTCCCCAACTTAAAAAGTGCCATGGGGCATGTTTGCACATTGGTGAAGGAAGGGGGCGTGGCCTGAGGTGACATGACTGCAAACACTCCCTGTGGCTTGTTTTAAGTTAGAGAAATAATTCCTCCTCAATCTTGTGGGTCCCTGGGGGCCAACTAGCCCACCAGCTACCTCCAGGATGTGCCAGGGGGCTGCGTTGCAGGGAGGTGTTCAGAGATCAAGCCCCTTTTTACAACACTCTGCAGCGCAGCTCTGTGGATATTACTGGAGGTAACTGGTGGGGTAGTTGGCTCCCAGGAACCCTCAGGACTGACAAGGAATTAATTCCTCAACTTAAACTGCGCCACATGGTGTGTTTGCACACATGTGAACTCAGGCCCCGCCCCTCCCTTCACCACTGTGCAAACGCACCCCTTGGCATATTTTAAGTTGAGGGATTAACTCCCCTTGAATACTGAGGGTCCCTCGTGTGCACCTAGCCCACCACCTACCTCCAGTAAGCCCCCCAGAGCTGCATTGCAGAGAGGTGTAACCCCCATTATTCAAATGGAATTTGTTCCTCCTCTGCAGACGCACATGGGGGCGCGTTTGCTGAGTGCTACATGAAGGGGGTGTGGCCTCCGGCCTGATACTGGTCTTTTTCATTTTTTTGGTTCAACAAGGGGGGCTGTGTCCCCCCCCTTATTTCCTAATATTTTGGCCCTTGGGACCCCATCCCCCAGGGCCTGCCACCTAATTTTTTTTTGTTAAAAATCCTGGGAAGGGGGCCGCGTGGCCCCCCTCCAGAGGACATAATCAGCCCGGGGACCCCATCCCCCAGGGCATTGTCCTTTTTATTATTTTTTACATATAGAAGGGGGGCTGCCGGGCCCTCCTCCTTAGGCCATTTATGGCCCCGGGGACCCCATACCCCGGTGCCGGCCTTTTTTGTATTGATTTAAAAAAATGTGTTTTATAAATTTATATTTTGGAGAAGGGGCGCGTGACCCCATTATTCAAATGGAATTTGTTCCTCCTCTGCAGGCGCACATGGGGGCGCGTTTGCAGAGTGCTACATGAAGGGGGTGTGGCCTCCGGCCTGATACTGGTCTTTTTCATTTTTTTGGTTCAACAAGGGGGCTGTGTGTCCCCCCTTATTTCCTAATATTTTGGCCCTCGGGACCCCATCCCCCAGGGCCTGCCACCTAATTTTTTTTTGTTAAAAATCCTGGGAAGGGGGCCGCGTGGCCCCCCTCCAGAGGACATAATCAGCCCGGGGACCCCATCCCCCAGGGCATTGTCCTTTTTATTATTTTTTACATATAGAAGGGGGGCTGCCTGGCCCTCCTCCTTAGGCCATTCATGGCCCCGGGGACCCCATACCCCGGGGCCGGCCTTTTTTTTGTATTGATTTAAAAAAATGTGTTTTATAAATTTATATTTTGGAGAAGGGGCGCGTGACCCCCATCCCGGGCCACTTGTAGCCCCGGGGACCCCTTCCCCTGGGGCTGGCCCTCTCTGTTGGGGACCGTCGGGGAGTCCCTAATCCCCCCACGGTCCCACCGGCTCTCTGTCTCCTGCAGGAGCCAGCATTGATTTTCCACAAGGGGAGCTGCTAATGCAGTTCCCCCTGTAGAAAAGCAATTTTCTTTGCTATTTGGAAGAGAGAGCAGGTTTGCTGCTCTCTCTTCCAAATAGCAAAGCAGTTTGCTAAGCCCTGCCGACGGTGGGCACCCCGGGACACTGCAGGAGCTGGGGGGTGGCGGTCCCCAGGGCCACAACAAGGCTCCAGGAGGAGGGCCACGCTGCCCCCTCCCATATTTTACCACGCCCCGGGGGGTGGTAGTTCCCGGGGCTGGGGGGCTTGAGCCCCTCCACACATGGTATTTTTTTTAAAAAGCCGGGGGATGGCGGTCCCCGGGGATGTGGAGGAGCTGTGTGCCCCTGCAATAATATTAAAGTCGAGCCCCGGGGGTGGCAGTCCCTGGGGCTCGAGGGCCTTAGAGGCCCCCCACATTAAACAATTAATCCCCAGGGGGTGGCGGTCCCTAGGGCTGCGGGGCCCCATGTGCCCCGTACAATTATTCATACTTTGCTCTGGGGGATGGCGGTCCCTGGGGCAGTGTGGGGGGGTTTCGGCCCCCGCACACTTTATTTTTACCATTCCCCCGGGATTCCCCCCTGGGGCTAATTATCATTTTTTTTGATCAGCAGGATCTGGCCACCCAGCGGGGATTTTAACGATTTAAAAAAAATAAAATGTTTGGGCCTTGGGGGTCCTTGTGGGACCCCCTGAGCAGGCCTAGGTCAGGGTGTTTCTACCCTGCCCCCTTTTTGCATTTTGCATGTTTTTCTAAGTAGGGTTTCTTGTACTCGGTTCTAGCGAGGCAAAAAATGGCTGCCAACACTTCCTGATTTGGTGTGTTGACAGCCAATTAGAATACAGCTCAGGCACGGCAGGGTGCGCGGATCCTGCGTGGCCATAGATATATATGTACTTTTAATTGTGTTTTTCGCAGGAACTACTGAACGGATTTACACTATTTAAGCAAAAGGACTAACTCTTTGCCAATTTTGGTGTAATTCTGTTCAGCAGTTCGGGCTGTAGCCGCGATGAACGGTTTCTATGGAAAATTGCATGGGGAAAACACGTTTTGGGACCCCCTTTTTTATCGGCCCCCGCTTCACAAATCAGGATGGGAGCGGACCGGAGCTGGCCATTAGTTTTAAAAATTTAGCGAAGATTCATCAACCGGCGCCAAAGTTATTCATAATAGAATGTTGGGTATATATATATATATATATATATATATATATATATATATATATATATATATATATATATATATATATATATATATATATATATATATATATATATATATATATATATATATATATTTATATATATATAGCGTCACGTTGTTCGAGTATTCTCTGCCCCAATGTTAATACCAAAGGATGGTTTTATTAAATGCTCAAAGTGCAAAGCGTGTGTACATGGAGTAAATCAAGATAAATATCAGGTAGGCTTATCTGATAGGAATGGGAAAATTAAAGGTAAATACACATGCAAAACTGATTTTACCGTCTGCGTGCTGCAGTGCCCATGTGGCCTGCGGTACGTAGGAAGTACGATCAATGAAGTACATAAGCGAATTTTGCAGCACTTAAGAGCCATAAAAAAATGGGGATAGAGCCTATCCTGTAGCAAGGCATTTTTAAAGGTTCCATGATAAAGATGCTAAGGGTCTCACCTATTATGTAATAGACTCTGTACTATTGAACATAAGAGGGGGAAACCGTTTAAAAAAACTGAGAAAATTAGAATCGCAATATATTATTAAGCTAAATACGAAATATCCAGGAGGTCTGAATGCAGACGAAGATCTACATATCAATCAATCAATCAATCAAAGACATTTATAGAGCGCACTACTTACCCGCAGGGTCTCAAGGCGCTTGGGGGGGGGTGTGCTGCTACTGCTCGAACAGCCAGGTCTTGAGCTTCTTCCTGAAGGAGAGGTGGTCCTGGGTCAGGCGCAGGTCGGTCGGGAGGGAGTTCCGGGTCCTGGCGGCCAGGTAGGAGAAGGACCTTCCTCCTGTTGTCGTTCTACGGATGCGGGGGACGGCGGCGAGGGCGTGACTGGCTGATCGGAGATGGCGTTTGGGAGCGTAGAAGTTGATGCGGTTGTTGAGGTAGCTCGGGCCTTGATCGTGTAGGGCTTTGTGTGCGTGGGTGAGGAGACGGAAGGTGATTCTTTTGTTGACGGGGAGCCAGTGCAGGTCTCTCAGATGTCCGGAGATGTGGCTGTGTCGTGGGATGTCGAGAATGAGTCTGGCTGAGGCGTTCTGGATCCGCTGGAGTCTCTTCTGGAGCTTGGCGGTGGTTCCGGCATAGAGGGCGTTGCCGTAGTCCAGTCGGCTGGTGACGAGGGCCTGGGTGACCGTCTTCCTGGTCTCGGTGGGGATCCACCGGAAGATCTTCCGTAGCATGCGCAGGATGTTGAAGCATGACGAGGAGACGACATTGACTTGTCTGGTCATGGTGAGGGAGGAGTCCAAGATGAAGCCCAGGTTGCGTGCGTGGTCTGTCGGTTTGGGTGCGGTGCCCAGGGCGGGGGGCCACCAGGAGTCGTCCCAGGCGGAAGGCGAGGAACCCAGGATGAGGACTTCCGTCTTGTCTGAGTTCAGTTTCAGGCGGCTGGTCGTCATCCACTCGGCTACGTCTTTCATCCCTTCGTGAAGGTTGGCTCTGGCGGCGGCGGGGTCGTTGGTCAGGGAGAGGATCAGCTGGGTGTCGTCAGCGTAGGAGATGATGTTGAGGTTGTGTTGGCGTGCGATGACCGCGAGGGGGCTCATGTAGACGTTGAAGAGGGTGGGGCTCAGCGAGGATCCTTGAGGGACGCCGCAGATGACTTCGGTGGCCTCTGACTTGTACGGTGGTAGACGGACTCTCTGTGTTCTTCCGTCGAGGAAGGAGATGATCCATTCCAGAGCCTTCTCCCGGATTCCGACGTTGCTGAGGCGCTTCGCTAGGGTGCGGTGGCAGACAGTGTCGAATGCCGGGGAGAGGTCTAGGAGGATGAGGGCCGCTGTTTCTCCGTTGTCCATCAGGGCTCGGATGTCATCGGTGGCAGCGATGAGGGCCGTCTCGGTGCTGTGGTTGGCTCGGAAGCCAGACTGTGAGGGGTCGAGGGATCCGTTCGTCTCAAGGAAGGCGGCCAGCTGTTTGTTGACGGTCTTCTCGATGACTTTGGCTGGGTACGGGAGGAACGAGATGGGGCGGTAATTCTTGAGTTCGGTGGGGTCCGCTGTAGGTTTCTTTAGTAGGGCGCTGAGTTCGGCGTGCTTCCAGCTCTCCGGGAAGGTGGCGGTGTCGAAGGAGGTGTTGATGATGTCCCGCAGGTAGGGTGCGATGACAGCATCGGCCTTGTTGAAGACATAGTGAGGGCAGGGGTCGGTCGGAGATCCGGAGTGGATGGAGTTCATCATGAGGACGGTGTCTTCGGTGCTGATCGGAGTCCAGGCGCGGATGGTGGTGGTGGGGGCGGTGGTTCGGTCGTGGCGTGCGTCGGTTGAGTGCTGAAGCTGTTGTGTATGTCCGCGATCTTGTTGTGGAAGTAGGAGGCGAGGGAATTGCAGAGGTCTTGCGATGGGGTGATGTCATTGTTTCCGGCGTTGGGGTTGGAGAGCTCTTTCACGATGTTGAAGAGTTCCTTGCAATTGTGTACGTTGTTGTCCAGCCGGTCCTTGAATGCAGTTTTCTTGGTGGCGCGGATCAGTTGGTGGTGTTTCCGGGTGGCAAGCTTGAGGGTGGTCATGTTGTACGGTGTTGGTTCCCTTCTCCAGGCTTTCTCGAGGGCTCGGCAGTTCTTCTTGGAGCTCTTGAGTTCGTCGGTGAACCATGGGGCCTTCTTGCTGCCGGGTCTGCTGGGCGGGGTCCTCAATGGGGCGAGTTCGTCCGCGCAGTTGCTGATCCACTTCGTGAGGTTGTCGGCGGCCTGGCTGGGGTTCGCTGAGCTGGCGGGAGGGTGCTGGTTCAGGGAAGCGGCGAGCTGGTCGGCTGTGATCTTGTTCCAGCTTCTACGAGCAACCTGTTGCTGGTGGTGGTGGATCGTCGTTTTTCTGAAGGTGAAGTGGACGCAGCTGTGGTCCGTCCAGTGGAGTCCAGTGGCGTGGCTGAAGGCGATGTCTTTGCTGGATGAGAAGACATCTGTGAAAGAATCGATAAGCTGTAGAAAAGAGTGTTGTTTAAAAAATTTTAAATAAATGTTTAGTGAAAAATTTGTGGATCAGACTCAGTATAAATGAACTCAAGATGGGGTAGAAGTATAGAATTATGATAAGCCCACTTGGGCGCAACTAAAACTAAAACTAAAACTGTAATACAATTGGAAAACAACGCGCTATTGAAATAACTGTTTAGCTTAGGCTCACTTGAGCAAAATTGACAAACCAAAGCAATAAAGCTTATTTAAACTACATTGTTGCAAAGGAACAAAAATCTGGTTTAATCGATGTGAACATGTTTGCTAATAAAGCTTTATTTGAAAAACCTGGCAACTATGAACAAAAGCGCGAAGTAACAGGATACAAGTACTTGCAATGTTTGAATATAAAATATTGTACATTATGGCTTTTTTTTAAGCATTGTTATAGCGAGTGTAAATACTAATTTATCTATGTTGAATATTTATACTTAACCCCGTTACAAAATCAGAAAAACTACGAGTTTGTTGTCTATGACAATTGTGTAGTTCTAACTGACGCAATGTTTTAGATAAAAAATGGCGGTGGTTTTATTTCCAAACTGACCAGTGACCAAGACTGCTACAGTCGAAACGCGTTTTTCAGCGGCGTAATAAAAGGATTTTAAACCGCACACGGCGTCGTCATTCTTTGCTGTATCTATTTGGACTTGGTTCAAGGAGTCCACACAAGACAATGCAACTCTCATCGAGTGGGGCAGAGAATACTCGAACAACGAGACGCTATTCGAAATACCTGCCACCCCCCAAACGCTGGGAGGCAAGAGAGCCGGAAAAGAGTGAAGGTCAGCTCCAGGATTTGAAACCACGATTTGGGAAGTCGGAGGACATCTGGACTTGGGACCCGAATCCCGGGTAAGGCTGACTGATACTAACAGCAGGGGCGAGAGTGAAGTTTGCTTTTCTGGCGATTCAGCTCAGAGTAAGCAAGCAGTTACGGTAACAGTGGGACCACTGTGGGAAAAAATATACAAATGTACGCCGCAGAAGTAAAACAACGCAAGGAAGAAGCTTTGGAAATTTTTAATGATGAATGTAAAGGTCCGGCAGGCCTGCCGGGAACCAGCACTGGGGGTACCATGCCATACACCCTAATGACAAGATTGAAAAGATTAGAGAAGCTCCAGCGAACAGAGCTATCAAAGTGGTGGGAATCTAAATCGCTGCAACGCTATTTGGAGGTGCAACGTGTTCCAAGAGGCCTCAGAGTCATGGTGGCTCTGAGTTATGAGGACCAGAACCCGGAAACGTTGAAGGAGTGGGCAGCCAACAATAACGATTCCTCTAGAAGGATGCTGGGCATATTAATCAAATATGCGGATATTGACAGACAAAAAATCGTGTCAGAAATTGAACAAATATTAAATGATTTAAGCAAAGAGGACGATCAAGGTGTTCAAAGATGAAAGCAAGGAAAGACTAAGAAAGTTGGAAATTTCCATCAAAGAACGCAAAGCTCAAAAGTTCCTAAGGGATAAGCAGGACTACGATAGAGGGCAGATATATACATTTGCCAAAAAGTTCGACACTATCCGCAAACAAAATTTGGGCAAAGCAAACCAGGCAGGTGTGGAAACACGCTCAGAGCAGTTTACCAAGTTCCGAAGTAGATACTGATCTGGACGAGGATATCAATTCACCGGTGCCAACTATAATTGATGAATTTGATTTTTTACGCAAAGAAAGAACATACAATTTGCGTCAAAGGCCACTAACACAGAGCACAGACATACAAAGAGGAAGAGGCAGAGGTCTAAGAGGAGGAAAGGGGCAACCCAAAGGAAACGCAGAGCCGAAGAAAAAAAAAACAAATAGAGGAGAAACCCAATGAATTAACGATCATTAATTTAACTGATGTGGAGTTAAATAAAGAAGAACAAGAAATATTGAAATTGGGACTATCCTTTTGTCCAGAAGCATATTTAGATTATGTTCAAACTCGAGTGGATCTATTTAAATTCATCAGGATGCTAAAACTGAAGAAAACATTTTTGACAAATCCCTCTGTTAGGCCTAACAGAACTACTGGTGATGAATTAAACCAGGAAGGAGGCTTATTAGTTGATGACATGAATTTAATGTTAGAACTAAGAACTTTGAATTCTGAGAAGGAAGATGAAACTACAGCCATCTCTGCCAATGACATTGCCCAGGGGGAAAATATTGATATCTATCAGGATGCGCCAACTGGATTTAGACCAAATTCTAGATTCACACCAATGATGGTGAGAGATACAATTGATGTTTATAATGACTTGGTGTTGAATGATTTAAAAAAATTGAGTAAAGATACTGATTTGAAAACAAATAAATTAAGCAATAACAAACAGAAAGCGTATCATGCTTTGTTTAAGAGGTTGGGCAAATCAATAACTGTATAGTACGAAGTGCTGACAAAGGGGGAAATGTTGTCCTTTGGGACAGAAACAAATATTTAACTGAGGCATATAAACAACTGAATAATAATGAGTGTTACAGCAAAGTGAATCAAAAAGTGATGCTAGAAAGTAATGATCAATTTAATTGTGAGTTAAAAAATTGGTATGTTGAAGCCCTTTTGTCACATGATGAATACATGTTTTTAAGAATAGACCAACCTGTAACAGCGGTATTTTATCTAATCCCTAAGGTGCACAAAGATATCAGCTATCCCCCAGGGCGTCCAATTATTTCTGCGATTGACAGTGCCTTAGAGCACACGTCTAAATATGTTGATTTGTTTTTGAACCCATTTGTTAAGACATTAACATCCTTTATAAAAGATACTGGAGAGTTCCTCAGAAGGATATATGATATTTCATGGGAGGATGACTATTTACTGGTAACAATAGATGTAGCTACACTATATACCAGTATAAGACACTCAGATGGACTAAAAGCGGTTGAACACTTTTGGGTGCAAGGTCCATTAAGCTGTGGTCACACACGCAAATGATTCTCCGTATGGTAGAGAAATGCTTAACCAGCAATTTTTTCCTTTTTGAAGGTCAACTGTTCCACCAAACCTGTGGCACTGCGATGGGCACCTGCTTCGCCCCCAGTTATGCCAATTTACATCTAGGCTGGTGGGAGGAGCAGGTAGTCCAAACGCAGTGCAAGAAAGAATGGGACACCCATTTCATAAATTGGAGTTGTTTTATCAATGATTTATTTCTAATATTGAAGGGCACAGAAGGGGAAGTAAGAAAATTCATTTCTAAACTCCAGAAGAATGAATTAAACCTTGCCTTTACTAGTGAGATAAGTCGGGAGTCAGTCAACTTTTTAGATGTCACAGTATATGTCGAACAGGGGAAATTACAAACTAAGCTATATAGGAAATCTACGAGCAGCAATACGTTACTGCAGGCACAGAGCTTTCATCCGCTTAATCTAAAGAGAAGTATACCTTATGGGGAAAGTCTAAGGGTAAAGCGAAATTGCAGTGAACCAAAAGAGCAAGAGAAAGAACTGTGTGTCTTAACAAGGAGATTTAAAGAAAGGGGATACCCTGAGGATTGGATAGACAAAGGGATCAACAAAGCATCTAAAAGAAAGAAGGAGGAAATCTTATTTGAAACAAAAATACCCAAAGAAAATAAATCAGAATGAAAATCAATGTAGGTTTATAACAACCTTCAGTAAGCAACATGATGAAGTAAGAAGGACACTTAACAAACATTGGCATGAGAATGACCCAGTGCTGGGAAAACAGGTTCTCAAACGACCGCAGATTACATTCAGAAAAGTGAGATCTTTTCGAGACTCCCTGGTGAGCAACATTTTGAAAAAGCCTAGCCCTAAAAAAAGACGGTTAATACCAAAGGATGGTTTTATTAAATGCTCAAAGTGCAAAGCGTGTGTACATGGAGTAAATCGAGATAAATATCAGGTAGGCTTATCTGATAGGAATGAGAAAATTAAAGGTAAATAAACATGCAAAAGTGATTTTGCCGTCTACGTGCTGCAGTGCCCATGTGGCCTGCGGTACGTAGGAAGTACGATCAATGAAGTACATAAGCGAATTGTGCAGCACTTAAGAGCCATAAAAAATGGAGATAGAGCCTATCCTGTAGAAAGGCGATTTCAAAGGTTCCATGATAAAGATGCTAAGGGTCTCACCTATTATATAATAGACTCTGTACTATTGAACATAAGAGGGGGAAACCGTTTAAAAAAAATGAGAAAATTAGAATTGCGATATATTATTAAGCTAAATACGAAATATCCAGGAGGTCTGAATGCAGACGAAGATCTGCATACACATCTATGAAAGAATCGATAAACTGTAGAAAAAAGTGTTGTTTAAAAAATTAAAAATAAATATTTAGTTAAAAATTTGTGGATCAGACTCAGTATAAATGAACTCAAGATGGGGTAGAAGTATAGAATTACGATAAGCCCACTTGGGCGCAACTAAAACTAAAACTGTAATACAATTGGAAAACAACGCGCTATTGAAATAACTGTTTAGCTTAGGCTCACTTGAGCAAAATTGAGGAACCAAAGCAATAAAGCTTATTTAAACTACATTGTTGCAAAGGAACAAAAATCTGGTTTAATCGCTGTGAACATGTTTGCTAATAAAGCTTTATTTGAAAAACCTGGCAACTATGAACAAAAGCGCGAAGTAACAGGATACAAGTACTCGCAATGTTTGAATATAAAATATTGTACATTATGGCTTTTTTTTAGGCATTGTTATAGCGAGTGTAAATACTATTTTATCTATGTTGTATATTTATACTTAACCCCATTACAAAATCAGAAAAACTACGAGTCTGTTGTCTATGGCAATTGTGTAGTTCTAACTGACGCAATGTTTTAGATAATAAATGGCGGTGGTTTTATTTCCAAACTGACCAGTGACCAAGACTGCTACGCAGTCGAAACGCGTTTGCCAGCGGCGTAATAAAAGGATTTTAAACCACACATGGCATTGTCATTCTTTGCTGTATATATATATATATATATATATATATATATATATATATATATATATATATATATATATATATATATATAAAACAAAGCTTGGTAAAAGCATACGTTGTAAAAGCATATGCATGCAAAGTATTTCCCTGTGTTGTTCCATCATACAACTGCTGAAGGTGTGCATGGCGGTCTGTGAAGCCACTTGGACTACAGGGGACGTTTACACGGACTGGAAATGACAAAGGGTTCCTTTTGTAACCTGGGTTGGTGGTGATGAGCATGCCCACTGTGTGGTTTTTGGCTTCTTGGGGTTCAAAGCATTTCAGATATTTGAGAGCAAATGGGTGGGGTCCTTCTGTTTATAGAATTGACTGTGTTATGGTAGTCTGGGGGAAGGAGCCCCATATAGCAGTTGGCTATCTCTTTACAACATTGTTCGGGGTACTGAAAGGTATTTGAATCAGGGAAGAAGAGAAGGGTTGTCACCCCCTGTGCATTTTACAGTTCCTACGATTCCCTTCCACTTGTATTTTTCATCCTAATTCTGGTGGACAGTATTGCAACTCTCATTTATGTTAGCTGGTCAGAGATGCTTGTCAATTTCTCATGTTCTCAGTGTGGCTAAAGAACAGATGCTCTTATTTTAATCATGTAACTGTGGCATTTAGCTATGTTGGGAGCATTGTGTTAGGCTATGGTGATGCATGGTATCTCATGGTTGCTTCCGGTGGTAGGTAGTTAACCTGGTTTAGTATTCTCAAGACACATAGGGTATTTTACCTTTTTCATTACAAACAATTAGTTATGTTGCCTCCTTAATTGGGGCATGGAGCATTTCATTGTCCTCTTTTCAGAAGGTATTTAGTGTCCCTTTTTGGAGTGTGCTTCTTGCTGGCTGCTTTACTCCTGGCAAGGAACAAAAATTAGAAATTACATATTTATAGTGCAATGTAGAGCAGCAAGCAAAGTTGCTGCACTCTGCGTTACATCACCTTGAGAGAGCAGAACTGGACCATTTCTTCAAGGAAAATCTGCAGTTCTGCTCTATTTAAGCACTGTTTCATTTTGATCTGTCTAGCACCAATGTAGGTACCCTTGTGCCATAGTGCAACAATATCTGCATTGTGGTCAGGATTGCTTTTATGTAGGGAGGGGTAATTTCCTGCATGAAAACAAACCTTTGAAGCTATTTTCTCTTTGCATGGATGCTTCAGGATGTACTACACATGCAAGAGGAAATAACCCGGAGAAATAAAGATTTTTCTCCTCGTTATGGCAGCCTTAAGTAGGAGCACCATTTTGGCACACATTTATTTGTAAATATGGTTTGCATTAAAATCCATGATTGGATGCACAGGAAAACCCATGGAACTCATACATGACATCAGTGGCGGCGGCTCCTGCAAATCGGTAGTGGAGAAGTGGGTAGGAAGGGGCGAAGGGGGAGAGGGGAAGTGCAAAAAAATATAAGATCACTTACCCGCTGGCTGGCTGGCCGACTGGCCGGCTGGCTAGCCGGCAGCCTCTATCCTCTCCGTCCTCTTTTCCTAGCTTCTCTGCTAACAGGAAGCAGATAGCACCCAGTCTCACTAAGCCAATCACAACAGCATTGTGATTGGTCTGAGTGTACAAGGAATTGGAGACTCGGTATGTTCTCTACCCAGGATGTAATTCAGCCTAGGTGGAGAACATACAAAGAACGCATGAATGTTAGGCCGGCCCGAGATGGCCAGCCAAACATTCATGTGCACTTACAAAGTGTGCTCACCACTCTCCCTGCTCCTGTCCCCAGAGCAGCCCCACCCCACAAAACTGCATCAGCACGAAAAAATGACATTGTGATAACCTAGAGTTATTATAATTTGATTTTTCCTTTTTGCAGTGCTGAAAGGCCGTGAGGTGACTCTCCTCTGCCTTAGCGGAGGAGCCGCACACATGACTTGAAGTAACGCAAAGCAGTCCACTATATCTATGGCATTACTTTTTATTAGAAAGCAAAATTGACGCTTCCAATGCTTTGTAAATTCCAAAATGGATTTTGCGCCGGGGCTTTGTAATAAAGTGACACAGCCCTGACACAAAAATCCTTGTAAATCTGAGTGCATTTTTGACAGCCGCTCATTCTTTTCTACGGATTGTTGTATTGGATTTCCAAAGAAAAATCTGAGGCATTCCATGTACTGCACTGATGTGTGCCACTGGGGAATATAAAATAGGTCATTGCAAAACATTTTACAAAAAGATCTTTTTATTATTTCTTAAAAAAGGAAATTAACATATCTAACCTATGCTTGTAAACATAGCACACATTTTTCTCCAGGCAACAGTAGCAAACCTTGGTGAACTTTATTCATGAGAAACAAGCAGAGGACTTATATGGTCACATATCGAGAAAGGTTTTCTCTGTCTCATATGTGAATTCTTTCCTACATTTTTATTTCATGAGACATTTATTACAATGCTTTCCAGCAACCACATCCTCAGTGGTTCACTTTTAATAGTATGCTTCCTTTCTTTCTATTTTCCATCAAGGTCCTTATATCTTGTACAAGATAGGTTCAGGGGTTTAGCGTGCACTCTGCACCGCAGCATGCCTGCAGGAAAGAGTCAGTGGTTCAGCTGAAGCCTTAAAGCCTTCAGCCTCTCTCTTTAAGCTTTTTAAACTATGACTCTTCACACAAACCTTCCTGAGTAACTGCCTCCTAACAGTCCACATAAGCAGCAGTTACAACGTTACATTTTTACAGAAAATAGTCCATACCCACACCATTATAGCATGTCTATCCTACAAGATTACTTGTTCAACACAAAAACATAGGTAGATACACATCCAAGTACTATTGACTTTGTCACTGTGTCCTCTGTGCCTTCAAGAAAGAAGCATCTCACCCACTCACTGTCAGCACTCACGTGACATAGATTACTGCCCTCAATTGCAAAGCTTGTTCAGCATAAGAAATCCTGTAGAAGGTGGAGCTAGACGGGATTTGCAGCACCCCTGATTACACAGTCACAGTACTGCACTGATTGGGAGTGGGAGCAGGGGTTACTTCCCTCCTCAGAAATTAAACACCACACATTTCCAAATAAGCATTTGAAGTGTTAATTTTGACTTACCCACAACCACAGGCCAAGCACACGTAACAAGGCCGAAGAAAACAAAGCAGGAGAATTAGAAACAATGACGCCTCACTCATGGTTCGTATGGATCTGGGACAGAGTACCAAACAGGGGAAATACCAACTGTCCCCCTGAATACCTCTTTAGGTTACTTGAAGGTTGAGGGAATCAGAATGGGATAGAGGAAAGAAACACATGACATTCTTATTGTGTTTGTATGTGTTTATAGAAGGACGAAGGGAATTCATTAACAGCCCTCAAGATATGTTCTTACTACCCATGATATCCCCCTTGAGAGTAACAATCTGGACTTTAAGCCCATTATTCGGAAAATGTGTTTGTATTTTTGTGTACTACTAATCAATACTGCCGAAACTTCTAAACCACATTTGTCTAAATGTGGAAAGTGTAGCATTTGAACAGGCGCCATGTGTCGTTCAACCAACCAATTATAGAAACTGTTTTTATTACAATGCTCCAGTTTGCTCATTTTGACTATTGAATCTGGATGCTCAGATGGGTTCCTAACCAAAATTAATTTGAAGGTTGGCAAATCATAATGCCTCCATGTGCTTCAGATTATGCTTATGTGTATATAAACAATTTGCAATATAAAAAGTTAAAGTGTGCTCTTAGTATATGTCCCAATAATATCTCAGTATATTATTGTCTCCATGAAAGCATAACTGACCTGTAACATATCAACAGTACTTGCTGTTTCCATTTGGTAGCAACATCTGTTAACCTGAGGCATGATCAGGCTGAGCTATTAGTAATGCTACAACGAATAAAAGCAACTCCTGACACTTGTTGTGCTATCATTATAGTTCTTGAGAGAGATTTAGTTTTGTCAAGACACAAGAGAGCACCCAGTATAAGTCAAAATAATACCCTTTGAGGCTTAGAGTGCCAAAAAAAGAAGCAGAGAACTCAGCGTAGTTCCCAAGTTTAGGTGGAGAGCAAATCCTGAAAGGGTGTTGTTTTGACATTTATATCACTGAGTAGTTATAGTTATAGTCGTATTTCCATAGGAAAAGCATATTTTGGTTTAGGAATCATCAGCTGCCGCAGTGTGAGCAGCTCTGTTTTTTCCCCTTGTAGTAATAACGCTTTACAGCCCGTGATGTGTGTTTTGGCAGTGCATTGATAAATTATTTATTTGTTGTTTCTGTAGAAGTCATTATCACTCATGGCTTTGGTAGCAGAGATCTGTTCAGTTCTGAAGAATAGATCAAAGGCCTTGCACAGTGGTTACCAAACAATGTTCACGGCACCCCTGGCTAGTTGTGATGGAGCTTCATGGTGGAGCTGCGCCCGGGGGGACGTGGTGACGCTGTGCCCCCAGAAAGACTCTACTATTCTAGTTCAGTGCTGAAGCAGATAAATAGAGTCCCAGGTCCCAAGTGTGCTCATACCATCTCCTTGGAGGCGCATCAAGACAGGTGCTCATACCGTGACTTCAGACTCACCCCACAAGATCTCTCCGCACTTCCAGCGGGCCCCACCTATCAACTTCTCTTACTCAATTGCAGATCCCTACCCAAGCATATGACTGAGATTTTTATGCTGCTAAAGGACATTGGGCTGGAGGTTCTGTTTCTCACAGAGACCTGGCTCAACGTGAGTTCAGAGCCGGACATTGTCCAAGCACTTCTCCCTGGATACATAATCCAGATGAAAGACAGAATGTCAGGAGGAAACGGTGGGATTGCTTTCATCTATAAAGATCATTTGACCTGTAGACTATTAGAGAATATTATCTGACTGTGAGAATGTTAATTTCTCAAATGAATTTACTCCCTCACTGTCAACTGTGGGTATATTAATCTACCGTCCACCTAGGTCAATGGGCCAATTTGGTAAATCTCTGTTAGAAACAGTTATGATCCTGGCTAGCTCATCGGCCAATTTTACTCTCCTTGGAGATTTTAACCTTCATTTTGACGATCCATTGGCATCATCGGCGACTGAACTAACACAAGACCTGTTTACATGCCAATTCCACAAAAAGGTCCCCCAAGCAATTCATATTAAGGGATCACATTCTTGATCCAGTTTTCTCGAATCTGATGGAACTTAAAGGAGAAGTCCCCATTCCCATTCCTTGGTCGGACCATCTCGTAATCCCCACAATATGGGCCCCACCAACCCCCACTTTGCATACACAGTCATCTGGAATACTGATCCGTCCCTGGCCCAAACTCCCGGTGGAAGGATGGATCCAGGAAATGGAAAATTCCAAACCGTATCTGGCACTTAATCCTATCGCGGACTATCAGAAGTTTACACACTGGATCGAGGAGTTACTAAAAAAGTGCTCCCTAAGAAACCAATCCAGAAGAAAGTGGGCTACCACAAATCCGCATGGTTCTCTCCAGAGCTGCGGACATTAAAACAGCAATGCAAACTTCTAGAGAGGATTTGGAGGAAAGATTTCTCAATTATTAAAAAACAGAAATATAGGTCAGCTATTGGAAAATATAAGGCTGCTATAAAACGAGCCATTTCAAGAACAGCCAATTCCTCCAGAGAGACCTTTCTGATTGTGAAAAAACTGCTTAAGGTCCCTGATCCCCCAGCGGAACCCGATCCTTCGGGAGACCGCTGTAACGCACTTGCGGAGTTCTTTGTCACTAAAGTTCACAACATTCTTAAGCACCTCCCACAAAGAGATAATTATACACCTGAGCCGACTGCCGCGGGCCAACGTGGAAATAAACACCATCTGGAGACTTTTGCTCCGCTGACTCAGGAGTCATTCTTAGCTATTTCAACTACGGTCAAATCAGGGTCACCACTGGACCCTGCGCCACCTAACATCATAAAATTGGCAGCGTCTACAGTGGCACCCATTATGACTTGCTTGATCAATTCCTTCCTCCCGTCAAGGATAGTTGCCCCTGAATGGAAAAGGGCAATGGTAAAAGCCCTGCTACAAAAGCCTAACATGGACCCTGTAGATCTGGGCAATCATCGTCCTATCTCGCTCCTCCCGGTAATGGGCAAATTTACAGAGAAATATGTTAACCATACACTTTCTATGTTTCTGGAGTCCAATAATCTGCTCCACCCCTCACAAACAGACTTTCGCCCTCACCAAGGCACCAAAACTGCCTTATTGGCAGTGGTGGAGGAAGCAAGAAAAATTCTTGACTCAGGCGGCACAGCGACCATAATACTCCTCGAGCCTAAGTGCGACCTTCGATACAGTGAATCACCATACCCTGGCTCACAGTCTCAGTAATATAGGAGTGTCTGCAAGGTGTTAGGGTGGCTCCAATCCTCTTTGGAGGACAGATGCTTCCAGGTGTTTGAGGGTGACATCCTTTCTAAACCAGTCCCCCTTAGGTGTGGAGTCCAACAGGGCTCATCTTTGAGCCCGACCTTTTTAATGTCTATATGCATCCATTGGCAGAAATTGTCACCCCCTTTGAAATTCATATAGTCGCATATGCCGCCGACACTCAGTTGGTGGTGGCACAGTCCCAGGCCGACCATACGCCCTCTGAACTCCACACCTGTCTTGAGGAAGTCACTAAATGGATGAGCCTTTTTTACTGGTTTTGTATGAGTGAATTCTGACCCCAACTATAATATCCCTGTAACCATTTATATTTCAGTAAATATATATATATATATATATATATTCACTGAAAAAACCATAGGTTTCACACCAGTTATAGTTAGGAAATAACATTTAAAAAACCTATTAAATTCACTGAAAAAAACATAGGTTTGACACCAGTTATAGTTAGCTGGAAATTATACTGACATAAAACCATTGAAATTCCCACGTTATAGTTAGTTGGACTCACTATAACTTGCGCGTGTAATGCACTGCTGATGACGTCACATATTACATCACTCATGACATTGTCAGTGACATCACTCATGACATCACTGATGACACCATCCAGTGAATGTATGTCTTTCTTTAAAATTAATTTTGTTTTATATATGTATATGTAAAAGTTGATGGAAGAATAAATGTTTAAATAAGTGTCTAAATGGATGTTTTTTTTATAAAAATTGATTGGTTAACTGGCTTATTAAGTGTTTCTTAGTGAAAACATATATTAGTGAGTAATGTTTAAATATTTATATATATGTATTAGTGTCTGTATGGTTTGGTGGGGGTGTTACTTAGCATATAGATGCATCAATGACTGACTCACTGTTTGTATGTTTTTTGAAGACAGCATATGTGCAGGACTGTATGGGTGGATGAGTGTGTATATGTGTGTGTTAGTGAGTGAATGCCTGCCTCACTAGTGTCTTTCTCAGTAACTACATATGTTTTAATCTAGTATATGTGAGTATTGATGTATATAACTGAGTATATGTGAGAGTGAGAGATTGAAAGAGTTCCTGTTTAATTAAGTATGTGTTTCTATAAATGATTGTTTAAGAGAGTAAGTATGTGTAAGTTTCCTTAGAAGTAAGGTGGTAGTGTGTGTATATCTGTATATGTAAATAAATGGATGTTTATTAGTTTATTTGCATGTGTGAATATGTGTGTGAGTTACTTTTGGATGTCTGTCGGTGTATAACAGGATGTATAGGTGTATTACTACATATGATGAGTGAGTATATGTACGAGTGACAATATAAACTGTTGGTGAATGAGTGGATGTGTATATAGATGGTGGAATTACAGAATTGGTTGTTGTAACTGGTATGGGTATATCCACTTTTTTGAAAATGTTAGTTTCTATTTTTGAATATGTGTTTCAAGTGTTACTTTACAGTGAAAGGAGGTTAGTCTCTCTGTCACAAGGATGGTGTCATCAGTGATGTCATGAGGGATGTCACTGACCATGTCATGAGTGATGTAATATGTGATGTCATCCGCAGTGCATTACACGCGCAAGTTATAGTGAGTCCAACTAACTATAACGTGGGAATTTCAATGGTTTTATGTCAGTATAATTTCCAGCTAACTATAACTGGTGTCAAACCTATGGTTTTTACAGTGAATTTAATAGGTTTTTTAAATGTTATTTCCTAACTATAACTGGTGTGAAACCTATGGTTTTTTCTGTGAATTTCTTAGGTTTTTTAAATGCTAATTCCTAACTATAACTGGTATGAAACCTATGGTTTTTTCAGTGAATTTCAAAGGTTTTTTTAAATGCTAATTCCTAACTATAACTGGTATGAAACCTATGGTTTTTTCAGAGAATTTCATAGGTTTTTTAAATGCTAATTCCTAACTTTAACTGGTGTGCAACCTATGGTTTTTCCTGTGAATTTCATAGGTTTATTTTAACTGCTAATTCGTATCTTTTTATAGGGCTTCTTGTGTTTTTTACTAAATTTCTAAGGTTATTTTTTCGCAAATATCTATAGCTTAGAAAGGTATGTTTTTCTAAAAATGAATCCTATATTGTATATTAAGATAATATTTTTGTTTTAAAAAAGTATACTCTTTTTTTTAAATATTTCACTCTGGTGCGCTCCCGGTGCGCGTACCGGTGAGCGCCCCGGTGCGCGTACCGGTGAGAGCCCCGGTGCGCTCCCCGGTGCGCGTACCGGGCGCTCCCCCCGCGAAAATCGAAAAAAAACAACATTTTTTTGCCCCGCGGGGCCCTTTTTTTAGCCCCCACAACAAACCTAGGGGGTCAGGGGGGGTCTACCCTGCCCCCTTATGGTCATTTCCCCCTTTGTTTTTGCCACCTCTTGTGTCTCGATTTTACCGAGACACAAGATGGCGGCCGCTCCGGACTGTTTCGAATGTTTACAGACACCCGAGAGCCAATCAGCTTTCCTCACGCAAGTCGTGTGGCGCACGGTACGCGCACCGGTGCGCGTACCGGTTCGCTGCTATAGATATATATATTTCTTTGAACCTAAATTACTCAAAATCCAGTGGAGCACATATCTTGAGACATAGCAAAGGCACATCGGGCTATCAGTCCCTACAATTTTGCCAAGTTTGGTGGAAATCCATTCAGCCGTTCGGGCTAAAAGTGAAATCGACCGCCCTATGGAAATTAACATGGGGAAAACGCGTTTTGGGACCCCCTTTTATCTTGGCCCCCGCTTGACGAATCCCCCCCAAACTTTCAGGGAAGGAGCGGAGCGCCGCGAGGCCATTTTGAGGAAATTTTCAGGCGGATTCGTCAACTGGCGCCAAAGTTATTCCAAATAGAATTTTGAGATTTAACATTGAAAAAAATCCTAACTATAACTACCTACTGGCGACCGCCAGTAGGTAATATATATATATATATATATATATATATATATATATATATATATATATATATATATATATATATATATATATATATATATATATATATATTCTATCTGGTCTCCTGCACAAGCCATGTAAATGCGAAGGAATCACGAGCCACTCCAGCCAGGTAGGGTTCAAGGTATTTTTAATGGGCAAAGAAACAGACGCGTTTCGAGCGCACAGGCTCTTGGTCACATGACCATAGCAGACATATTGTTGCATTAAGTAACATAGGTTTAAAGAAAATGAAAGAAAGACTCAATGTTTCTGTCACATTGAATTCGATCATGTGCTTTGACGAGTTACATTACATCATGTAAAAACATGTAAATAGGTAATTTACAAAAAGCACATTTTTATACATTTTTGTATTTATGCAATATATTGTGCAAAGTGATTTATTTTGGTACAAAATTGCGGGTATAGTACCCAATTCATTTTATAGCTCCAGTTTGTATAGATTGGAGGGGAAAGGCGGGAGAATCATACTTGTGTTAGTCAGATTGGATGACTAAGGACTGTGAGTGAAAATGGCCTAATAAGGTTTGTGACATCAGATGTGGTAGATGATATCGTGTAGGTTGAGCATAAAGTAACTGGAGTTTCAGAAAATACAGGGTGTAGTACCCATGGTGAGAGTGATAGAAGAGTATGGTTGTCATTACTTAGAGTGGTGATTATGTCAAAGGTTTTCCTATGTTCTAATGGTGATTACTCTTTTCCAACAATCTAAACTCAATAATTGTTATACTGAGTAACAATAGTGTACATAATATTCACTATTTATTCATGCAATACCGTGCTCTTATTAATTATCACTATCGGAGAGTGAACGTAGTCGTGCTCATATCGATATCACATATCCGTGAGGTATTTTGGTTTCAGAGGTGTGTCCTTGGCCTGTATATTAAAGATAAGACAAAGACAAAATTATGTCAGTCATACCAATATTCATACATAATTATTCATACAGTCCATTACTTGATTCCTGATTCATAATTCCTATTCTCCTGCCTTATACACAATAATTTGCTCAACAAAACATATATCAAAGACAAAACTTAAAAAATTTTGGTATTTAAAAAAACCGTATGGTCAAAAGAATCAGAGTTTTTAAAGGTCGACAGAGGAAGTTCACAGAGGAGAAATTTTACAGATGAACATACATCTCTTCATCAACGTTCATCCCTATTGGAGCGATACTGCCTGCCTGAAGAATAAATCTTGATTCTGCTCTATGTAGTGCTGTTACTCTATCACCACCTCTCACGTGTTTTGGTATAGAGTCAAGGACGAAAAATTTGGCCTTAGTCCAGTCCCCATCATGATGGCTATGGAAGTGTTTGGCTGTACTGTAGGTGAAATCTTTGTTAGTAATGGCCCTCCAGTGCTCCAGAATTCTCTTTTTGGCTGGAAATGTCGTAGACCCTATATACCATTTCCCACAAGGGCATGTAACAACATATATTACAAATTCAGTGTTACAGGTGATTTTTTTGTTTATCTTCCACCTTTTGTTTACTCTACTGAGTAACACCTCCTTCACATTGGTGCTATGCCTACAGGCTTTACATTTCCCGCATGTTGAAAATCCACCCCTGGGTTCAAGCCATGTCTTTTTCTTCTCCATGTGGCTATGTACGATCAAATCTTTAATAGATTTGTCTCTCCTGTAGGTTATCGATGGGTGTTTGCCTAGTTTGTCTTTTAGTGTTTTATCCTGTAAAAGGATATCCCATCGTTTCCTTATTATTTTACTGAAATCTGGTGATTGAGTGTTGTAGGTAGTTATCAACCTAATTGGTTCAGTAGAGGAATATTGCCTGCATTTCGGTGCTTGGAACAGGGTGTCTTTCCGGTCAATAAGGGCTACTCTCGCTTCACCTTTCTGGAGCATATTCTGGTGGTACCCTCTTGTTACAAACCTCCCATGCATTTCTTTTTTATGTTTCTCGAACGAGGTCGTGGAGCTACAATTTCTTTTTGCTCGTAGGAACTCGCCAAATGGTATGGCCCATCTGAAGCTAGGGGGGTGGCAGCTAGTGGAGTGTAGCAGTGAGTTACCTGCTGTCTCTTTTCTGTAAATTTCAGTTTCGATCTTATTTTCAACAACATTCATTCTAATGTCCAGGAAGTCTAGGGTTGTTTGACTATACTTTATAGTAAATTTCAAGTTCAAGTTATTAGAATTTAAGATGTTTACAAACGTAGCAAGATCATTCTCATTACCCTCCCAGACAAAGAAAATGTCGTCAATGAACCTGACCCAAACATTTACATTTTTTGTCCATTCTTCATGGGCATCGTCCCTGAGCACCTGTTCCTCCCACCGGCCTACCAAAAGATTGGCGTAGCTGGGGGCAAAACAGGTGCCCATCGACGTGCCCTGTATTTGTTTATACAAGGATCCATCAAACAGAAATACATTTTCTTCTAAGCATAATTCGATCATTTGTAACAACATATTGGAGTGTGCTTTCAAATGGTTGCTTCTGGTCTGTAAAAAGTACTTGCATGCTTTGAGGCCATCTCTATGTCTTATGGACGTGTAGAGGCTCTCTACGTCCAATGATACCAACCAGAAGTGTTGCTCCCAATTGATATTCTCCACTTTCTGGAGGAAATCCTTGGTGTCCTGTATGTGGGAGGTTAAACCCTTTACATAATCTTTCAAAAAGTAATCCACATAGTGAGATATATTTTCCATGAGACTGTTAATAGAGGACACGATAGGTCTCCCTGGTGGTGTAGTGGGGTTCTTTTGTACCTTGGGTAGTAGATAGAGTGTGGGTGTAGTGGGATTTTTATTGATGAGAAATTTGGTCTCATCCCAGTTTAACAGACCCTTATTGTTCCATTCGTGAATGTACTGATGGACTCTACTTTGTAGTTTGGTCAGGTAAGTGTATATATATATATATATATATATACACATATATATATATATATATATACATATATATATATATAATTACCTACTGGCAGTGACCAGTAGGTAGTTAGGACCTAGTTACCATAGGAAAATCACAACATTCTATTCCCAATGACTTTGGCACCGATTGATGAATCTTCGCGATATTGTCAAAACTAATTTTTTGTTGATAGCAGCTCCTATGTTGAAAGTTTGGGGGTGATTGGTCAAGAGGGGGCTGAGATAAGAGGGGGTCCCAAAAAGTGTTTACTCCATGTTAATTTCCGTAGGAAACTTTAGACAAGGCTACAGGTCAAATGGGTGAACGGAATTACCCCAAATTATGCAGGGAGAAGTGTCTTGGTCTACAAAGCACGCTTTTCTTTATTTGGTGTACATTCATTCAGTAGTTTTGAAGAAATATTGAAATATACAGATATCAATATTTGGGAATTCTGCCATCTGATTGGCTGAGGCGTTCCAAGCATGAGGTTGCTGCTGATTGGCTGTGAGCGGTGCAATTGGAAAGTGTTGGCCTCCATTTTGTGATTCCTTTGAAGCGAGTAAGGGGAAAAAAGGGTGAAAAAAGTGGGTAAGAGAAGTGTAGGAGCAGTGTAACCTCTGTGAGGTGTTTAGGGTGTGCTATAGAGGGGGTGCATAGTGAAGTATTCACCCCTATCGGTGTGAAAGTGGTGGGCTACGGAAATTAGGTGAGATATTGTCTAGAGTCTGATGCTGCTAAGGTGAGCTGGTGCGGGACTCGGGTATTAAAGCGTGAGCCCAAATTGTGTGTCTTATGCTATGAAGTCATGTGTCGTGGCCGCTTCACTACACTTGTGGAAGTAGTGTCAGCATGTTTTTATAACTATTAGGACAAACTACTGACCTGTACTGGTCTGAAAGTCGTGGGGTACGGAAAATATGTGAGGTACTGTCTAGAGTCTCATGGTGCTAAGCTGAGCTGCTGCCGGACTCGGGGATGAAATCCAGAGTCCAAACTGTGTGTCTTATACTGTCAAGTCATGTGCTCTGGCCGCTGTGCCACATCTGTCCAAGTAGTGTAAGCATGTAGTTATAGCTACTCAGAGGAACTTTTTTGTTTCGAACATTGTAACTTGTGTTTGGTGCTTAGGGGGTGTTATACAGGGAGTGCGAAGGTACATTCGCGCATATCAAATGAATTTGGCATTTGTGAAGTGCAAACTACTCACTCCTACGGGTGTGATGGCGCTGGGGGCGTAAGCTGAGCTGCTTAAGTAGTCGGGGTAAAGTCGCTTAACTACTGACCCCTACCAGTCTGAAAGTGCTGGGTACAAAAATTAAGTGAGGTATTGCTGGTAAATTGAGCTGCTGCAGGACTCAGCGTTAAAACCGTGAGCCCAAAATGTGTGTCCCATGCTGTGAAGTCATGTGCTCGGGGCGCTCTGCCACACCTGTCCAACTTGCATATGGTGCTTAGGTGGTGTATAGGGAGTGCGAGGGTAAATCAATACGGTATTTGTAAAGCGCAAACTACTGACCCCTATGGGTAAGTAGAGCTGGTAATTAAAGCGAGAGCTCTGTGCTGCAAAGTGAGATGGTGTGGCCACTGCGCCACAGCTTTGTGGAGAATACATTTTAGCGAGGGTCAAGGAGTTGCCGTTACCTGGCCCTAAAATAGCGACCTAAGTTGTAAGTTATAGGGTGGCTCTATAAAGAGCCCTTGTGTTTATCAGTTGGAGCTACATATAAGTGCGGATGCACAGCTTCAAGTTATTCAGGAAAACTCGATCTCCCTGATCTGTGAAGTGTACTCCATCACTTCTGTAGATATCAGCCATATCAAAACGTATGTTGTTGTTGTAGATGGCCCCATATTGTGGTCTCTGAGGTATGCAGCCACAGCTTTGCTGACTTTCTACCTAGATTTTTCAATCTGAGGACAAAATTGTTTTGACCATTTCCACTTCTTTCTTTGGCATATATTGGAATATACAAAGACAGTTTGAGGCAAAAGTAACGTCAATTGTCCAAAGGTGTCCTTCATAAGCATTTCCAGACCTACCCCAGTCAATGTGCCCAGGTCGTTTCCACCACAGTGCAATCATGAGGTCAGGGAGTTGGAGATGCAAACTGGTTTTAACCAAAGGCAACAATTGGTGCCACTCCAATCCTCTCTGTGCAAACCATTTAATGTCCACATTTTGTAAACCTAGGTCTAAGTCAATATGTCTCTGTTCTGCATACCTCTTGCACCAGAAAACATAGCTATGTCATATGGTCAACACTAGCATTTTGAAGGTAGAGCTGGAAGGTATGGAAAGATGTCTGTAGCTCATGCAGTTCCTTCGTAGAATAAGAGATATGGTTAAAGATGGGGAACTAGTTTTTTTCACATACAAAACGATACCTGATTGGGAGATGAAAAGCATTGTTTTTCAGAGGTAGGGTGCACATTTGGTTTGTGGAAAAGCATGTGGAAAAGCATGTTTGTGATTGCTTAAGAAAAAGCAGTCTGAACGTGGAGTACTTATATAGGATAACATTTGCTCAACTCAACCACACCTGCTACTTGCATTTGGAAGGCATTTTTCGAACTTAAAACAATTGTGAACTTTTGACCTGCACGTGCCATCAAATGTTCACGAAAATGTTGCAAAAAAATATAGTTAGGTTTAAAAAGATTGATGAACTTTTAACCTGCACGTGTTGTAAAATGTTCTAGAAAGTGTGTTGATAGAATACTTTGCACTGCTGACTTCGATGTGTTGTTGAATATGAAAAACACTGTTTATATGGAAAATTAAAAAGAAACTAATAGAGAGAAGTTTTGAAACGTAAAAGAATCAAGGAAGTATTCTAATTTGTTTGTTACTTGTATTTTTATGTGTTGGAAGAAAATTATAAAAACAGCACCAGGAAGAGGAAGAAGCAGGGAGTGGGGGGACCGGGGGAGATGGGCACAATGGCAAACATGTACAATGAAGTACAGCACAAGTATAGACAGAAAATGGCCAAAATGAAACACACCAACAAGGAACATAAGTCACACAACCTGGCAACATCACACCACTGAACGAGCATATAAGTGAAAACCACATTGCATTCAACCAGGATGTATAGAAAGGCCAGTCGTGGGTGTTGTGTGATGTTTGAGATGAGATGCCCTGCACGTGGCACATGGGTGGGTTCACTGTGTGTTACAATGCCAAACAGCTGCTCCTCCCTCCCGCAAGCCCCCACACATTTGTGAGGTCCGCTGTTGTATCCCGTGCACTCGTACGTCACAGCAGAGTAATGTCTAGTCCGGCATGTCCTGCTGCATTTGAACTACACCATGAGAGTGCCGTTTGGTGGTGGTGTATCGCACTTTACAACATCGTCTGCTGCGGCCCTTGTGGCAGGCCACACCAGAACACAGACACCCACTTACCACACTTCCTGCACACGGACATGTCCGAGACACCCCGTTTCCCTTGCCGGATAGGCACACCCCTGCGCTGACCTGTGTATGCCGGACCAGCACATGTGTGTTGTGCTTGCAGGAGCATGCGTGCATAGCTACATATCCAGGGTCACTGCCAATGCTGAGGTGACATGGTAACGTCTGATGAAGACAGCGCACTGTGATGTTGCAGGCCCCGTGCCTATCATGCTAACACAATGATCACATGGACACACTTGCTCAGATGTGGGTTTGGGGGGCGTTGGTGGTCCTGGGGTTGTTGCGATGAGTCTTGTGGCCCTCATGGGTATCCCTGTATCGTGCTCATAGACTCTATGGCACCTGTGGGTGTTCTGGTGTGGCTCTTGGCTGTTTTTCCTTTCATGTTGCAGGTAGTCGTCCTGCTTAACACCAGTAGAAAGCAGGTGTAAAATTCCTGGTGGTAACGTGGGTTATCGCCGGAACTAATTTCATATTGCAGTTGGGAAAGTTGTGATGTAATTTTTTCGTGTGCAGAACAATATACAAACTGGGCAGTGTATCCCATTGAGATGCAGCGCCTGATGCACTATTCCTAATCAATATAAACACAATGAGATTTCTTCATTGATTTTGTGTGTCCACTGTAAGTAGAGGCACTACCTATCTGCAATTCAATACAGGATTTTAGCATTTTGAATAAATCACAAAGGTGCACCTCGTGTCTTTTTGCACGGGACGGCTATTCTGCATTTCATTATCAGCATTTTAATGCAACTAAAGTTGAGATAAATCTAACACAGTATTCAGAAGTTGGTGCAAACTGTAGAGATCACCAGTATTCCCCCGATAAGTGCTTCAAAATTTAACACCATGGTAAATACTAGCAAATAACAGTAATAAGAACAAGAAAGAGTCACACAGCAGTTAAGAAGACAACCGAAAAGGTTAATAATACTTTATATTTTAATAAACATATATAAACCATAAACTATTTTTACATTTTATGTTTTTTATTAATATATAAAAAAAATAAACCAATAAACAAAATTTAACAAACATAATAGAAAAGAACAAGGTGGAAGAGTGCTGTGGGGACCATGGATGTTGACAACAGAGCCTGGAAAATAAAGCACAAAATAAGGACATGTGTAATGCGCATATCAAAGGACTGGGAGAGAGAAACAGAGAAGGGAAAACAAGCCAGAGAGAAAAAGAGAGGGAAGGAAAGAAAGGGAGTGAGAAAGGGAGAAGGGAGAAAGAGAGGTAGAAGGAAAGGAATGACGAGAGTGAGAGAGAGAGAGAGAAGATAGGGAAGAGAGAGAGAGAGAGAGAGAGAGAGAGAGAGAGAGAGACTGTCGCCCCTGCGCATCCATCCAGCAAATAATTACCTGGTGCCAGCAGAGTGTGCAGCAGTGGGAGGACTCCACGTGCCCATCAAAAGCCCGCCGATCTCAGATGTGTTGCTGAGTCCTGAGTCCAGAATGGCGGAGACCACATCAGATACTCCGCCGATCTGAGATGTGTTGTTGAGTCCTGAGTCCTGCATGGTGGAGACCACATCAGCTTCTTCGGGGATCTCCCAGATGTCGCTGAGTCTTGAATGGTGGAGACCACTACAGCTTCACCGCGGCTGGGAGATCTCCCACACGTCGCTGAGTCCTGAGTCATCAATGGCAGAGACCACCTCAGGGGGCCGCTTGGCCTGTGGAACTCATGTTTGTGCCACATGGTGGTAGGCTCCTGATGGCCACATGAGATTGGGGTGGCACTAACCCTATGCATATGAAGTCTGTGCCAAGGGGATGGTAGGCCCCAGACGGCCATACAGCTGAGGGTGCAACTAACCTTCTGCGCAACTTTTCATGGACTCTTTATGGTTGAGACCCGTGGAGCATTCGCCAGATAGTCAGCACTGGCAATAAAGGATGTGACTTTGACGATCTATTATATTTGCGTGGTCACATGGCCTGTGCCGCATGTGCCTGTTGGGTGTAGAGTGTGTGCAAACCTGCCCTCAGGGAGTGGCCATGAGATGTTGAGAACTAGACCACTGATCTGCACACCAACAGCGAGTACGCCAGCGACAGGTAGCTATGTGGGGCCAACGTCGGAACTTAATCGGAGTGGCGTGGCGTGGTGTACTACGGAACAGGGCAGGGATAGACACAATGACGCGGACGGCTCATAGTACTGCATCTGGGAGTCGAGCAGACGGGCCACAGCTGTCCCTCTGGGAGCCTGGGTCCAAACTCTTCATAACTCACACTATATAATTATTGAAAAACTATTTTGTGATTCAGTCCATCAGCTGGCGTCTGTCCGAGGCATTTGTGAAAACATATTGGAGTTATTTCTGTGACTGATACCCTTTTGACGCTCCCTCTCCCCACATTAGTATGTAACGTACCCTCTTCCTACATTACCAACATACCCCAACAACCTCATTGGGCGCCGGAAGTGTCCGTGTGCGGTTGGAGAAAGAAGAATCTTAGTCCTTTATAGACCGAAGGGAGTCTGGTGCTTTGGTCGCTGCCACGAAATTGGGGTCATTGCCGTTCAGGACTCACAACACAGTTACACATGTGGGATTGGTTTGTGTTAAATAGGGTTAGTGGTACGAGAAGCATTGAGACCGTATGAGCCTGTGATGATGGTTGATGTGGACGGGTTGCACTGGAAGCAATATGTCTTGCCTACTGGACTGCGTCATGTGGAATCAGGACTGTATTGGAATTGTGAGGCCTGCTGAATGTAGTGTAGGCCAGAGGTAGAGATGAGGATGGGCCCACAGGCATGTGCATACGTTGGTGGCCCCACTGGACTGCGTAGTGCTGGTTCAGTGGCACCACTTGTCTGCAGACTTCAGTCTGTAAATACTCCTCACTAATCGAAGGGAGTGAGGTGCTGTGGTGTCTGCCACGAAGTTGGAGTCGCTGTAATTCAGGACTCAGGACACAGTTACACATGTGGGATCAACTTCTTTTAAAGAGGGTTAGTGGGACTACATGTCACCGGCCTTGCATATCGAAATATGCCTCACTGATCGAAGGGAGTGTGGTGCTGTGGTCGCTGCCATGGACTTGGGGTCAGTGCGATTCATGATTCAGGACAGTTACACATGTGGGATCGGCTTGTGTTGAATAAAGTAAGTGGTACCACGTGTCGCCGCCATTGCATATGTCAATATGCCTCACTGATTGAAGGGAGTCTGCTGCTGTAGTTGTCTCATGGAGTTGGGGTCACTGCTATTCAGGACTCAGGATACAGGTACACAAGTGTGAACGGCTTGTGTTTAAGTCAGTTAGTGGCACCACGTGTCACTGGTCTTCCACAGTGTAGGTCAGAGGTAGCAGTGAGCAAGGGCCCATAGCCATGTGCATACGTTGGTGGCCCTACTGGCCTGTGTAGTACAGGTTCAGTGGCACCACATGTCGCTGGCCTTCCATATGCAAATATCCTTCACTGATTGAAGGAAGTCTGGTGTTGTGGTCGCTGCCACGAAGTTGGGGTCCCTGCCATTCATGACTCAGGAACCAGTTACACATGTGGGATCATCTTTTGTTGAATAGGGTTAGTTGCCACAACGTGTCGCCGGTCTTCCACAGTGTAGACCGGAGGCAGTGGTCAGCAAAGGCTCACAGGCAGGTGACGTTGACTTGAGCTGCACAGATTGGGAGCATTTAGTCTTCTGAACCCATTATAGTCTCTTACACAATTTGCTTCGCTACTAATCCTGAATTGTGAACCGTGTAACCCCAGTGTAGGGCGCAGACAGCGGTCAGGATGGGCGCACAGCCATGTGGCGTTGAGTTGAGCTGCACAGTCAGTGACACCTGGAGCACTCAGCGTGTGCGCACCCTGCGAGGATATATGGTCCCGGCGGGCTGCACTGGGTTCAATGTCTTGCCTTGATAAGGGAACGTGGAGATGACTTATGGAGCAGTGAGTTAGTAGCACCTGAAGCACACAGCATGTGCGCATCCTGCAATGATGCGTGGTCTCGGCGGGCAGCACTGGGACCAACGTGTCTTGCGAACTGGACTGCGTCATCTGCAATCGCTACTGTATCTGAATTGTGAGCCCTGCTGTCTGCAGTGTAGATCGAAGGCAGTAGTTAGCATAGACATCGAGGAATGCTTTTTGTCATTTCTTCTTGACAAAATCAGAGGACATAGAGTACAATTCTCTGTGCAATTAATAAATCAAGGCTGAATTCAAGTTGTGAACCCTGCTGTCCGCAGTGTAGATCGAAGGCAGTAGTCTTTACAGACATAAGTCTGCGGTGCTGTGGCACTGGGTTTGCAGGGGGCTTGTTTGGAGGAGGCCCGCGGTCATAGTGGCAGCCACGTGCTAGGGTGAGTGCTGCCGCTCTTCAGACTGGTTGGTCTTTCCAGAAGTGAACCACACCCAGGGACTGGCCTATTTATTCATACTCCTATGCTGGAGTGGCGTACGTTGGACCAGCCCACTCCACTTCCGCTTCTAGGGTGGAACAACACAGCTACATGACCGAGATCTTCCCCACTGCCTGAGTTAAAAAGGTTGCGTCCACTGTGCACTACTGTACAAGCATTAATAGTATATCTCCACATGGAGAGGTTTGTGGTTTGCATAGTGAGGTCTGTGCAGCACATCTGCGTTACTCTTGGCTTTGTGTGCATTAATATTGATGGGTGACTTGTCTTCTTCATATATAGTTGGTTGCAACATCTCCCAACTGTCAGCTATTGTGCGGCTGAGGGGCCATAGTATTTTGGGAAGGTCCGTTGTCCTGTTTTGCGCTGCTTCTGTGGTAGTAGCCGGGGGTGGTCCGGGGGGGGGAGGCTCTGGTGGTGGTGGTGCTGGGTGTTGTGGCCTTGTTGGGTGTCGGAGCAGCGTGATCAGTAGCTCTATCACGTGTTGGTCTTAAGATGTGGCTGTGAGTTGGGTCTAATTCACGCAGTAGATAGTCGACCTCCTTACACCAGTTAAAGGTTGATGTTAATTTGTTACTGGTAATTCGGCTTATCGTCTGCTTTTTGGATCGCATTGCAGATTTTGCTGGTTGTTGAAAAAATGGGGAAGTGGTGTTGTCATGTTTTTTTTGCATGGGAATGCCTACTTTGCATATCATTAGCGTTAGTTGTGGCTCTCATTTGTGGCGATTTTGTTGGAGGAAGGTATCGATGGAAGAATGGTGAGTTTTGCAGTTTTCAGCAGGTTGAGAATGGGATGATAATTAAAAAACACTGAAAAAATAGATATGTTTAATGAACATTATGATTAGAAATTAGCATTTAAAAAACCTTAGAAATTCACTGAAAAAAACATAGGTTTCAGGTACCTTATATTTAGAAATTAGCATTTAAAAAACCTTTGAAATTCACTGAAAAAACCATAGGTTTTACGGACGTTATAGATAGGTATTAGCATTTAAAAAACCTTAAAAATTCAAAGAAAAAAACATAGGTTTCAGGGACCTTATACTTAGTTGGACACTTTATGGTTTCGAAAAACATAGTCTGTATTTTAGAGTGGGGGCTCACAGCAGGACACTGCATCGCGCCGTGAGTGGAATGGCTGCCACACCTGCTCCTTCCTTTCCTGCCGTGAGGGGAACGGCTGCCACCCCTGCTCCTTCCTTTCCTGCCGTGAGGGGAACGGCTGCCACACTTGCTCCTTCCTTTCCTGCCGTGAGGGAAACGGTGTAGCTACATCGGGCCGAACCACAACTCCCAGCAGCCCCGGGTCTGGCGCAGTGGGAGCAACGTCACCAACGCGCCTGGCGGCGCATTAAGAGAAGGGCGCGCCGAGCGCCGAGGGGGCTCACAGCAGGACACTGCATCGCGCCGTGAGGGGAATGGCTGCCACACCTGCTCCATCCTTTCCTGCTGTGAGGGGAACGGCTGCCACACTTGCTCCTTCCTTTCTTGCCGTGAGGGAAACGGCGTAGCTACATCAGGCCGAACCACAACTCCCAGCAGCCCCGGGTCTGGCACAGCGGGAGCAACGTCACCAACGCGCCCGGCGGCGCATTAAGAAAAGGGCGCGCCGAGAACCGAGGGGGCTCACAGCAGGACACTGCCTCGCGCCGTGAGAGGAACGGCTGCCACACCTGCTCCTTCCTTTCCTGCCGTGAGGGGAACGGCTGCCACACTTGCTCCTTCCTTTCCTGCCGTGAGGGAAATGGCGTAGCTACATCGGGCTGAACCACAACTCCCAGCAGCCCCGGGTCTGGCGCAGCAGGAGCAACGTCACCAACGCGCCCGATGGCGCATTAAGAGAAGGGCGCGCCGAGCTCCGAGGGGGCTCACAGCAGGACACTGCATCGCGCCGTGAGGGAAACGGCTGCCACAACTGCTCCTTCCTTTCCTGCCATGAAGGAAACGGCGTAGCTACATCGGGCCGAACCACAACTCCCAGCAGTCCCGGGTCTGGCGCAGTGGGAGCAACGTCACCAACGCGCCCGGCGGCGCATTAAGAGAAGGGCACGGCTCCCGTCCCGCGGGACGCGCGCGGGTGACGCCGGACTGAGCCCGGGCAGAGGGCGGGCCATCTGTGGCCATCAGGGGCCAGCAGAGGTCGGGTCGGGCCACCCCCCTTGGCTGCAGGATGGGGAAGCGTAAACTAACATCCAGGGAAGGGGAAGGTAAGAAGGCCAAGGTGCCCCGCAAATCAGAGACCATTATTTCTTATTTAACTTCTGCAGTGGGGGCACTTAGTGACCAAATTGCTAACGTAGAGAAGGAATTGGGTCTCGATTTACTTATAGATGCAGTACCCACTCTGGATGATGTAACTCTACCAAGTACTGCACCCCCTATCCCCCTAGAACCAGACATTATAGTAGCCAACCTGCAGCAGGGTGTCCCGGATGATCCGGTCCCCGTAGACACTTCAAAGAGAGTCAGTTCGGGGCGGACGAAGATATTTGATAACGCAAAAGTTAGCAGCAAAGGCAGTAAAAGGAAGAAAACCCTTAACCAGACCAAAGGGAGAGTGGACATAACACCGAACCTTAGCCTCCCAGCAAATGTGATGGAGTTGATGGAAGAACTAATTGAATCCCACTTGGAGTCTGTACTTGTGAACATTGGCAAGGACATAGTGGACTCTTTGAACCTTTGTGTCGCAAATATTGTTAAGAAATGCGAAAATATTGACAAATTTCTGAAGGAACTTAGGGTTCATCTTACAGGTCGTAAAGAGGGCAGCGCCATTTGTGATAATCAAACTTTGGCGATCAGTCAGGAAATAGACATGGATCCCCCCTCGGGTGATGACATGCAGACTCATCCTGAAAGATATAGACATCAAGAAAAGAGGGCGAAGTCAACCCCGGGGGTTCAACAACAAGTCACACCCTTTGAGGTTGTACAAACAAGGTCTCCAGACAAGGATCGACACACTCTTGATCTCTGTACCTCAAAATTACCCACATTACATCTTCCCCCCCAGCAGCTCCTTTAGTGGTAATTCTGACTGGAATTCCTTCCCTAAAAAACGGTGCTGTGGAAAATGAGAATGAACTTCTGGACAGAACTAAAAGGTGGTGTTCACAGTTTAGCAGTGGGAGCATTGATATTGCCTTATTATCACGGCCAGAAGGGTTGAGTGGGTGGGGAAACGGAAAAAGACCATTCCAGGAGATTGTGTGGTTGTTAATTTTAATAGAGCAAATATTGTGGACACTTTGTTATGGGATGGCGCAGAGCTTGATGGTCAAGGTATCAGGCCACTACCTCTGGGTTACTTTTATCCCCCACCCTCCTACCCACAACCCAAAGCACGTTCATTTAAAATACCACAGACTCAATGTACCACCCTGAAGGTTAACAACACTAAATGTAATTTATATCAATCTCAGCAGGCATCCTTGAGGGCAGCTAAAATGGTCACGGTTGACCAGACTGTTGTAGGACACTGTCCAGAAGTAACACTAATTAATAGATTCTCCGCTCTGTCGAGCCTGGACATTAATGATTGACAACTACCTACTGACACTGCTGATACGGCTGTCAATGAGCAGAACAGGCAGCTAATATCTCATTCCTCTTACAAAATAATCAGCTGGAATGTGGCAGGGCTGAGTAAGAAAGTAAAGGATGACAGATGGTTACATTTTGTGGTACAGCATGATATAATTGCTCTACAAGAGACCTGGGACACAAGTGATCTTTTTTGCTTAGATGGATACTGTAGCTTCCCAGTTAAGGCTACCCCTGGTCTGGGAGGGAGGCCGAAAGGTGGCTTATGTATTCTAACTTCACTTAAACTCCCAGGCTCAATTACCAAATTGGTGATTACCTCAGCTAATTTTCAGGGCTTAGAATGGACTCGTCCTAAGTACCCAACAATTTTAATATTGAACTTTTACAATGCCCCAGAGAAGGATACACAAAATACACATTTGAACACTCTGGCTTCTTTTTTAGAAGAATACAAGTCAACACATAATGCTTTATTCGATGTAATTTTAATGGGTGACTTCAACATACACCCCTGTGGATGGGATTGTTTGGTAAAACATCACATAGGTCCCCCTGGCTCAATTTCCACTCACTTCGAACATTCTCCTCAATGTGAGCTGTTGGAAGACTTACTTGCAAACACTAACCTATATGAAATTGAGGGAACTTGGGGGGAGGACAGGGCCCGACTTTCATAGGTAGAGAGGCAGAGACAGTAATTGACCACATCTTTGTATCCCCTGGCATAGTATATGTGGTCTCCTCCTTTGAAGTCGTAGATTTGGGATTCAGCGATCACAACCCTCTGGTTTTGTCATTACATAAGTGGGAGGGTGTACAAAAACAGAAGGAAGGTGAGGAACGTAATTATGATAAACTTATTGCTAAAGATCAGGGTAGGAGGCTTAACTGGACCAAGGTGGTCCCAGACACTTTTATGCAGAACTTAGAGAGCAAAGTAAAAGAGGACATGGAAATATGCCTAGATAATTTGGCAGACGGCAAAGAGGTCATAAACTCCTTTATCAATATCTGCGCTTAAGTCAGACATGACCTGAAGTGTAATATGAAGAGGGATGGTCCAGACCAACTAAGGTGGTTTGATGAGACGTGCTCAAAAGCCCACAAAGAACTAATGTATGCACTAAAACAAAAAACAAGAAATCGTGAGCTAGTGGCTCTACTTAGAAAAAATTACAAACTTGCCATGGCTAACCGTAAAAAGTGCATTAAAAATGAGGCATGGGAAAACCTTATGTCAAAAGATGTTCTAAATTCTGGGCTGTAATTAACCACCCCTATTTCGCTGGTACAAACAACTCGATCATGGATTCTATGATCCCAGATGAGATATGGGTTGCGCACTTCAGTAAAATATATAATAGTTACGAGGATTATATAGCAGTGACGGATCCTGCACACAACCATTTAGTCCCCTTTTCGCCGTTCACAGAGGCAGAGGTGCAGATGGCCATTGTAGAGATGACGAAAAATAAGGCACCGGGCCCAGATGGTGGGCCCGCAGACCTTTATAGGACCCCCTTGGAGTTTTGGACCAAGACTCTCACAAATGTTTTCAACTCCACAATTACATCGGGGTTCCCTTCGTCTTGGGCCACCTCTTCCATAATACCTGTATTCAAAAAAGGTTCAAGAACTGACATTGCCTGTTACAGGCCGATCTCTCTGATTGACTCCGCCGTTAAAATCTTGGGCAGAGTCCTTCTGCAGAGACTCGGTGAACACCTGGAAGAGAGGAGGGTCCTTTCGAAACTACAATATGGGTTCAGGGCAAGAAAGGGGCTCTCTCGACCAATGCCTCAACCGCCACATGTTGATTAGCAAATACACCTTGGCTAAGGAGAGTCTGTTATATATGGCCTTTATGGACCTATCATTGGCCTTCTATCTGGTCAATCGTACCAAACTCTGGGCTATTTTAATCAACATAGGGATAGACCCGCCCTTGGTAAACTTCTTAGCGGCCCTGCACCAAGACCTGCGAGCCTCGATTAGAACCAACAGAGAGGGAGGAAGTACTAGCTTTTTTAGATCGAAACGAGGCGTTAGGCAGGGGTGCATTTTGGCACCCCTCCTATTCACTTTATACATAAACTCCCTTGAATCAACCCTGAAGGGGTCCACACCTGATGTCCCACGCGTGGGGGATTATGTAGTGCCAGTACTCCTCTACGCGGACGACGCGGTACTACTGGCCCGTACCGGGGTAGGGCTGAAGAGACTCTTGGATGACTTTGGGGAATTTATGTCCTCCTTGGATCTACAGATAAATAACAAAAAATCGCACATTATGGTTGCAGGTAAACGTCCAAAAACTGCAAAGATAAGAAAGTTTCAATGCAACGGCGAAGAGATCTCCAGGGTCCCGGTTTTTACTTACTTGGGTGTCATTTTTTATGAAAGGGGCACCTGGAGGCCACAATTGAATGCCAAAGGCATAGCTGTCACCAGATCAACTTCAGCCTTATTGAGCTTTGCGAAACGATTGGGATCGCGCCCAGTAGAAGCCCTGTTGACAGTTTACAAGTCAAAATGCCTTTCAATAGCAAAGTATGGTGCTTCTCTGTGGGGTTATATACCACAAGGCAAACTCCAGGTGGTGGAAAATAAATTCCTTAGATCTCTGTTAGTGGTCCCCCAATCAACACCAGTACTTTCTGTGCACACAGAGCTGGGTCTTGGTTTTATCAGCGATCCGTTACAGATGGCACCTCTGACCTGCTGGGCTAAGACCTGGCTAAATTCTGAAATTAGTCTAAACCACTCTATTCTTAAAGACTGCATGGCACTGGATAAAGTTAATAAAATCCCATGGTTGGTTTATATCAAAAACACTCTTTGCAAACTGGGGAGGCCTGATCTATACTTTGCCCCGAGCTCCATCAAGAAGGGTGACATTCTATGGATCAAGGATAATTTTCTGGGTCGAGCGGAGATGGAACGGGAGGCAGTAGAGGTTAAAAAACCGGGAGTCAGAGCTAACTACATACTACAGACTACCCCTAAAATGGAACCCTATCTGAATATTGTGACCCGACCCTTCCATCGTAACCCCCTTGTGAGATTTAGACTTAATATCATCCAGTATTCCTTGGGGAATTATCCAGTTTGGGGAAAATTAGATCCATCTATCCCCTGTAGCTGTGACAATTTCTCTGAACAGACACTGATGCACTTTATCATGTTCTGTGGCCATTATGAGGACTGTAGGAAACAGTTTCTATTTCCAATTCTGAGAGAAGCAGGCTTTACACAAGTCCGGCCCGCACTCGGTTACCTACAGCTCTTGAGCAGCATCAGAGTAATATTTGGGGTCGCAAGTTTTTTGGTTGCTGCCACGCGCATTAAGTCTAAAAAACTGACGTTAAATGTTTCTTGATATGTGTTTATAATTGTTATCTAATATTTTTTAAGATGAAATGCTCTATCTTATGTAAATATATGAAACTGATTTTTAAATGTAATAATTGTTTTTAACACATGAATTGTTTTTAATACATGAATTGTCTTTTTATATATGTGATGGAATTGCTTTTATGATTTTAATTAATCGAATAAAGTATGCTTTGACTTGACTTGATTTTAGAGTTGGTGTATCAAGTGTTATTTTTAAGCCTGGGCGTAGCACTTCGCTATGCCCACGGATTGGACGTAGTGTTGCCTACTTCGCCATTTGCGAAGTAGGCGTAGCAGGCAACACTATGCCCACCCCGCGGGCGTAGCGAAGTTGCCTGCCGGTTGCTTGCCACCCGTCTCCCTAAATACATAAATTTATATTTTAGAAAATAATTAAAAACCACTTACCTTGTCCGCCGCGTCCCCTGGGCTCCCTCTCGTCATCCCGCGATTCGCGCCGCCGTCTTTGACAGTAATGTGCATGCGCGGGTGCCCGCGCATGCGCATTTCTCGCGAGAAATGCGCATGCACGGGTGGCCGCGCATGCGCATTACTATGCAAGACGGCGGCGCGAATCGCGGGATGACGAGAGGGAGCTCCGGGGACGCGGCGGACAAGGTAAGTGTTTTTTAGTCATTTTCTAAAATATAATGTAAGTATTTAGGGAGGGCGGGAGGTAGGCGGGTGGCGCGTAGTGGGGCTACGCGAAGTGCGTAGGTGGACATAGTGTCTCGCCCACTTCGCGTAGCTTCGCGAAGCCCCACTACGCCCACCCTTAGTTATTTTAAGGTCTGATGAGGAGCATCAGATTGTCACGTGGATGATGTAATCAGTGATGTCATTTGAGATGTCATCAGTGATGTCATCAGTGATGTCACTGACCATGTCATGAATGATGTAATGTGTGATATCATCAGCAGTGCATTGCGGGGGCGCGAGTTATAGTTAGCTCAACTAACTATAACAGCGAAATTTCTGTTGTTTTGTATGAGTGAAATGTTCAACTAACTATAGCGTCCCTGAAACCTATGTTTTTTTCTGTGAATTTCTAAGGTTTTTTTAAACGTCAGTAAAACCTATGTTTTTTCAGTGAATATGTATGTATATTTCAGCCCGCGAAGGGCCTTCATCACATGACATCGCTGAGAAGGCGGTGTGAAATTTAAAGTGCAAGCGTGCAATTAGTTTCATAAACATAGAAGTCAGATTTAAAAAATTCAATAAAGCGGATAAACCAAGGGTATATGCTTTTGGTTGACTGAAATAAATGTAAAATACAATAAGTAATAGAGCATATCGTAAAATCAGATAAACCGACAGTGCAATGAATAAATATATATAAAAAAGACCATGAATAATATCATAAACCAAAAGTCTTTTTAACATATCATTACATATACACATTCAATTTGATACTGTTAAAAACCTTTCAAAACAGCTCACTGAGGACAAATCTATATTTAAGGTACAACTTAAAATTATTCAATAATGAGTGCACACAACCTCTATTTTGTTCACTCATATAATACTACCTGAGATTGTATGTCCAAGCAGTCTAACACCCCAACATACAGCCCAAGTGGGCTGAATCCAATATGTAACTAGCATTTTTTGTGCAGGTGAATGTGCAAAACTCCGCAAATATATATATATATATATATATATATATATATATATATATATATATATATATATATATATATATATATCCTGAACTCCGTTTCACCACAAGCTCGCGCAGCTCGCACAGCCAGCAAGTAGACTCCGGACACGGACCTCGAGGTACTTCACAGATTTTATTTGGCAGAATGAGTCACAGACGTTTCGGCTCAGCGGAGCCTTGATCACATGACAGCGATTGCAATGTAAGGTACACCTTTTAAAGTGATAGCAAGTGGTTAACTGAAATCACCTGTGCAAAAATGCGAGTAGACATAAAAGACATACTAGGCAATGCACCCAATACTATTTACAATTCGATATTCTGAATAGTTGTAAAATACATTTTTAAAAATCCATTTGTTCTGTGTGTTATACAGATTCAATGCTCACAATAACATAGATTATAAAAACAATTCTTTTTGAAAATCATTGTAAAATACATGAATCAGTCTAAAAGAATCCGTCTAAAAGAAACCTTATTTACAAGTACACATACCTCCTACCACATCACTCAAGGTATTCATCAATTCGTATATTGGGACCTCAGAAAAATATGAATGATTCAATGTAAAGTGCTATGTGCTAGCATTGTAAAGTGCAAATCGTGCCTTAAAGTGCATCATTCCGAAAAAATTTGCAAATTTAGCAATATTTGTGCAAATACGCATGTTTCACTATTCCTTGGTCCAAATTGGAAGTATTTGTAGATAATGCATATTTTCCAACCTAATATGTCTAAGGGAGGAGGATTCACTAGTATGCATTACAGTTTCTTGTTAGTAAAACGGATTCCAAATGTCATGTCAAAGTTCAAATAAATCACATGAATCAGTACTGTGAGCAACTAAATGGGTGCCATAATTGCCGTGTCTCAGTGCTATGTGCTAAGGAGTGAGTAAAAATTATAATGCGGGTCTGGAAGACCCTAAACCCAAACCCAAAAAGAATTAAACTAAATAATAAAAAAAAACCATGTTAAGAAATCTTCACAGTATACTTCATCATATTGATTCTTAACCAGGTTAAAACAGTGCACAGTGAAAAGTAATAACATATATATATAGTGTTCTCAAAGCAGCATAACATTTCCAAATAGGTTCATGATAGTTGGTGTCTGCTCGCAGCCCCCTCGGGATCTGTCCCAGCCTTCACCCAGCCGGGTGATTGCCATGGACATTATCCACGTGGGGGAGAGCGTACAGTCCTGATAAAATTTTCTCATTTAGAGCAAGCAAGTGTGGAGGTCCTCTGTCACATTAAGCCCATGAGGCACCTTAGTATTGAGCAGGAGAATGTATTTTGTTTCCAGTTTTCTGAGTCTGGTCTCCCTATCTCCACCCCTTCTGGTATTGATGACCGAATCGATAACCCAGTATCTGAGACCATTGTTGTTACTTTGATGATGGTCCTTGAAATGACGCGCCACTGGGTATGTGCTGTCCATATTAGTTATAGCTCGCAAATGTTGTAAAATGCGTTTATGGACAGCATTCCTGGTGCTGCCCACATACTGCAATCCGCATGGGCAGCGTAAAACATATATGGCGTATTCTGTCTTGCATGTTAAGACTTGGGTTATCAAATGCTCTTTTCCTGTAAATCCATCCTTGAATGTTTTGGTGTTTTCACCATGAGTGCATGCTTTGCAAACTTTACAGTTATAAAAGCCTCTATTTCTTTGCCACCACTCTGTCTTAGTAAAGGGATCAGGATTAGTCTTAACAATGTGATCCCTCAAAGAGGGGGCCCTACTAAATGTTAGAGATATAGACTTTGGCAAACTGTTGCCTATCACATTGTCCTTGAGTACAATGGGCCAATGCTTATTCACTATTTTTCTGATTTGGTGATGTTGCTTAGTGAATCCTGTTATTAGTCTAAAGCACTCAGGCTCAAACATACCAGGTTTAGATGTATCTTGCCTGGTATCTGGCTCCCTGTCCGCTTTCCTGATAAGAAGCTCCTCTCTACTCACATTCATGGATTTCTGTACTGCTTTGTCAATCAATTTTCTGGAGTAACCTCTGTCAAGGAATCTGTTTTTGCTCTCATTTTGTGCCTGCTCCAGATCCATGGGGTTGCTGCATATACGTCTTAACCGCAGCATCTCCCCATATGGGATACTGGAGATAAGATGTACTGGGTGGGCGCTAGCAGCATGTAGAATGCTGTTACCAGCTGTCTTTTTTCTATATACCCTAGATTCCAAACGGCCCCCCTTGATGTAGAGTTCAGCATCAAGAAAAGTGACTTTTTCTTGACTTAAAGTCGCAGTGAATCTGAGATTGAGGGGATTATCATTGATGTCCTCCACAAATGTAAGGGCTTCTTCATGGCTTCCTCTCCATATGACGAACAAATCGTCTATAAAGCGGAACCATGCCACTAGGTTGTTCCTGATAATGTGTTGGTACCCAAAGCCGAGGACCAGCTCCTCCCAAGCCCCCATGTGCAAACATGCATAGCTTGGAGAGAAGCTGGCACCCATTGCTACCCCCTGTTTTTGGCGGTACAACTGCTGATTAAATAAAAACACATTATTGGTAAGACAGAAATTTAACATGTCTAACAGCATTTTAGTGTGTTTTTCATTACCAGGTTCCCTTCTGGATAGGTAATAACGTATTGCATCTAGACCATAGCTATGTGAGATACTGGTGTACAATGCTGTTACATCCAATGCTATCAGCCAATCTCCCTCCTGAATCTGTACTTCCTTGATTTTGACTAGAAAATCCCCTGTGTCACGTATATATGACCCCAATTGCTGGACATAACCTTGCAAAAAATAATCAATATAAATTGAGGTATGTTCCAAAAGGCCCCCCGTGCAGATATAATTGGCCTTCCAGGCGGATGTTCAGGGTCCTTGTGTATTTTAGGTATGAAATACAGAATAGGAGTGACAGGGTGTTCAATCTTTAAGTAATTAAATTCAGTGTCAGTGATGAGCTTGGCTGATTGCCACTTACATAATTTGCGATGAAATTCTTCTTTGATGGTCAAGAGCTCCCGGTTATTGATCTTCTCGTAGCATAAATGGTCATTTAGTTGATTGTAAGCCTCTTTGTCATAATTAATTTTTGTCATGAGGACAACATTTCCCCCTTTATCACTGTTTCTGATTACCAGATTTTTTTCCTTGTTCAGTTTATCAGTCAATGCCTTGTACTGCTGTAGTTGAGCTGAATATCTGCGCTTTGTGCCTCCCGTCTGGATTTGCAATTTCTTTAAATCAGCTACAACATTTTCCTGGAAAATATCTATATTGTCTCCTAACAGGATAGGGTAAAATGTAGAAGGAGCTCCCCATATCCGAGTCCCTTGTGATGCTTCGGGGTCCTCTATTTCGACTGTAGGTTCCATATCAGACATTGCTCCATCCTTGTTTTTCATGGCATAAAACTTGCGTAGCTTTAGCTTTCTAACTGCTTTATACACATTACATCGCGTACTGGCATAGTCAAAATCGCATGGGGGTGCATAGGATAGGCCAAGTTTAAGAATATTTTCTTCCTTCTCTGTGAGTGTTAACTCAGTTAGGTTTACAACAGTACGGTTGGTGGTCACCTTTATTCCTGTTGGGGGGCATTGCTTCGCCCTGTTCCACCTCCTCTCTTCTTCTGAGCTCCTCTTTTTTGCCACCCGCGCCCTCTGGCGGCGCCTGTAATTTGCCCTGTGCTTTCTTGACTGCCCCTTGCATGGGACCTTAGGGTGTTCCGCCTGTCCTGGCCTAAAAAAACAATCTCCTGGCCTGGTGTAAGCTTTGGTTGATTCGCCGCTTGTGCCTGTCTGCGGCGGTCTGCTTCAGAGTCTGTGTCAGGGTCAGAACTGATTGTAGCATTAGAGGATTCACTCGTCCTATTGGTTTCCGTGGTTGCGGAACTGGTATGGCTGAGGTTTTTTTTTACTTTTGTTTGTTGTTGCTTGGGGCCACCTCTGCCCAAGGTATCAAATTTACGCGCAAAAGTAAAAATCTGGCCAAGCTCATAATCATTCCTGTCTCTCTGGAATTTATATGATTTTCTTGCCACAATTTTTGCCTCCTCTTTCTTGAGACGTTCTTGCATGATTTTTGAAAGTCTAGTTTTTTCGTCCTCTTCCCCCAGGCCATCTATTTCCTCTTGCAAATCCGCTATTTCTGTGAGGAGTTTGGCTCTGTCTATGTCTGCATATTTGATAAGCACCTGCACCTGACGTCGCGATGCCTCCAAATTGATTTCTGCCCACTCTTTCATCAAGTCGGCGTTCGGATTTTCATAGGTGGGGGCTGTTAGAATTCTTAAACCCCGTGGGATGCGATTCACCTCGATATAGTGCTGCAGTGACTTTGACTCCCACCACTTAGCTTGCTCTTGAAATGACTTTTTTTCTAGTATCTTGAATAGTTCTTTGATTTTGGTTGTGCTGCTGCCACTAGCTTCAGTGTTCTTTTTCCCTTGTATATTGGTTGGGATAGGGGTGTCGTCGGAAAACATTGATGCAGCTAATGCCTCCCGCTCCCTTACGCTGTCCCCCGACATCTTTCTGCAATATTTAAAGCTGTACTGGTGCCGTCTAGCAATCCGTTTTTAAATCACCGGCAGTCTAAACTCGCTCCCAGTCTTATCCTCTCTCCTTTCCCAGCCGTATCAGTGTGTTAGAGCTTACTTGATTAGGCGCCTGTGTTCCTTGGGACCGCAAACCACAGTCACAGTTGCAACTCGAGCCCGAGTCGCATGCAGCCTTAGGCGCTTGTTGATCCTTCGCTCTGTAATCCGGTCGATTTCCGGAAGCCGGGGGTCAGATATATATATTCACTGAAAAAACCATGGGTTATAGACCATATATAGTTAGGAATTAGCATTTACAAAACCTTATTTTACTCACACAAAACTATTGAAATTTCATATATAGTTAGTTGCACTAACTATATATCGCGCACCCGCAATCCACTGCTGATGATGTCACATATTACATCATTCATGACATGGTCAGTGACATCACTGATGGCATCACTGATGACATCATCCAGTGACTGTATGTTTCTGTAAAGTTAAAATATGTCTTACATATTGAAGAATGAGTGGATGTATAAGTGTCTGGATGAAGGATTTAGTAGGTGCATGACTGACTGTATGAGAGAGTGATTAAATGTGTCTCACTGAGTGCATAGGTTAGTGACCAAACTGTCTTAATTTGTGCATCATTATATCTGTTGTTCTGTAAACTGCTGCATGTGTTGCTCAGTAGCAATATGAGTAACTATAGGGGTTATTGATTGGTTGCCCAAGTATTTGTATGGGAGAGTGAGTGTGTGTGTGTGGGTGTCTGGGAGGTGTGTGACTCTGTGCATAGATGTGTGAGCAGTTGATTCACTAGATGTATGGGTTCAAAAGTGCATTTGGAAACAGCTGTATGGGCGGTTGACTATGTGCATGAGTGTATTGGTGAGTGAATGGATATCTCAGTGCTACATGTCAAAGTAAGTACATATGTAAAACACAGTACATGTGAGAGTTGACATATATAAATTACTGTGCATAAGAGCCAGTGAATGTGTGAGTGGCTGTATGGATCATTGTGAACTTGTATCAGTGATTGTATAAGAGAGTAAATATGTGTTCGAATATGTTTGAATAAGTAAGGTGTGTATAACTGTATAGTTGAGGAAATGGAGGTGTGATTGATTCTTTGCATGACTGACTAGGTGTGTGAGTAACTCCATGGATGAGTGACAGTCTGTAAGTGTCTGTTTACACTGAGTGTATCTAAGGTTATATTAGAGTCTGAAGAGGTTCATCGTATTATCACATGAATGATGTCATCAGTGATGTCATTTGAGATGTCATCAGTGATGTCATCAGTGATGTCACTGACCATGTCATGAATGATGTAATATGTGACATCATCAGCAGTGGATTGCGGGTGCGCGATATATAGTTAGTGCAACTAACTATATATGAAATTTCAATGGTTTTGTGTGAGTAAAATAAGGTTTTGTAAATGCTAATTCCTAACTATATATGGTCTATAACCCATGGTTTTTTCAGTGAATTTTCAAGGTTTTGTAAATGCTAATTCCTAACTATATATGGTCTATAACCTATGTTTTTTTCAGTGAATTTCAATGGTTTTTTAATAGCAAATATCAAAAGCTTTAAAATGTCAAGTACGTGATAGGTAAAAACATTTTCGTGTTTATGCACGCTGATGTGCTTTGAACGCTGCCCCCCCCCTTTTCTTTTAGGAGTATTCTCTCTTTGCAGATAGTGAAGGGTAGGTAACGCAGGCCTTTGCCCCCGTTGTAATCCGTCGTGCCTGCTTCTCTCTCCATTTGATTGATTGTTATCCAAGCATTTACTGTTTTAGAATTGGTTCTCTTTGGTTCATTCTCTATTTACAAACAAGCACAGAGTCGCAATACTCTGTTTAGTCTTTTCAGATAGTGAAAAATCGTTAAAAAAACAAAAGGAATCAAACAAAATCAGTAGGCCACTAATGGGATCTCTTTTTGACCTCGCTAAAATAGAAACATTAGGAACAACCCCTCATGAGAAATACGAAACTAGTGAGATGAACTGAGCTCGACACCATGATGGCTGCAAGACAGCTCGGCTCCGCCGCCCACCCCGCCAAAATAACGACAAACACTATGCAAATATTATAAATATATACAACACACCAGCAAAGTAACAGGGTAAAACGTTTTATTAAATAACTATTTACATGGCAGCCTGCTGCAACATCGATCCAAACAAGCCTTTGTATTTGGGGCTCAAAATCAACAAGTAACAGGGTAAAACGTTTTATTAAATAACTATTTACATGGCAGCCTGCTGCAACATCGATCCAAACAAGCCTTGTATTTGGGGCTCAAAATCAAATCCATTCCCGGGATTTCTCCTGCCCCCTCCTCAAGTCTTGTTGCCCTGATGTGGCCTAAGATCGCCCCCGACATAGGCGGCCGGCTCCCGGGGTCAGACGGAACTTTTTGCCTTTTAGTGACACTTCCATTCTGGACCTTGTCCCACAATCCGTTTGACCTGAAGACACGTCCTGCGGTGCCCTAGTCCGACCATCACATATTCCTGCGCCAGGAGACGGCGTGGGGTGCACTAGAAGGGAGAGGCGGCGCGAACGAGCCTCCCCCACCTCCCCAGGTGGAGGTTTCTCAGCTACACCCCAGCGCTTCACGCAACAAGCTGACTTGCGCCCGCTCTTCCGGAACAGTGCCTCCCTCGGCCAGCTGAATTGCGCCTGCTCCACACCTTGTCCCACAATCCGTTTGACCTGAAGACACGTCCTGCGGTGCCCTGATCCGACCATCACATATACCTGCGCCAGGAGACGGCGTGGGGTGCACTAGAAGGGAGAGGCGGCACGAACGAGCCTCCCCCACCTCCCCAGGTGTTGGTTTCTCAGCTACACCCCACTGCTTCACTCGACCAGCTGACTTGCGCCCGCTCTTGCGACACAGTGCCTCGCTCGGCCAGCTGAATTGCGCCTGCTCTTGCTATTACAGCGTCTCACCCGCCATCCAACGGAATTGCACCCAATCTTGAGGTACAGCGACAGGCGGCTACCACGGAACACACGAAATGGCGGTCGGCTCCACAGACTTGGGCCTGGCCTGCAAGGATGGCTCTGGGCAACCGTGGAACTCGGACGCTTGGCTGCTAGGGCATGGGCCCCATTCCCAAAAACGTCCCCTCAGCCTTGAAGATTCTACAACAGTCACCGGGACCCCCGACTCCCGGAGACTTCCGGTGGGGAGCGACTGCCATGATTGCTCGTGGAATGGCCACGACGTAGCCACGGGGTGCTCTCATGCTGACGCCAGCTTCAATCTGAAATATCCAGAAACACTGTAGACTACCAATTCGATCAGTTCCGGTGGAGCCCCAACGTGACCCGGTAGAGAAGAACTTGCCCTCCCCTCTTTGACTGAAGGTTCTTGTTGCCTGTCCCTTCTGTTGTCATTTAACAGAACTTTTTTGACTGCTGAAAGGGGTTCTGTTCTGACCGCTGGTTGGTGGAGACATTTAGACTATATTCTGGACCTGCGTTGGCCCGTAATGCGTCATATGACGCGCCGCGTTAGCGCACCCGGAAGTGCTCCGGTGTGCGAGGCGCAGCTTCCCGGAAGCGATCCGGGGCGCGGCGCGCAGCGCGTAACGTAAGCATAACAGGTCATGTGACTTGTTAATAAAACTTTTCTTTGGTTCATTTTACTTTTGTTTTTCTAATGATGGAAGGCTTGGTCATATGACCTAAAAATAACACTTTTCATTGGTTTAGAACATTTTTTTTTTCCCAAATGATGAAAGCCCCACCTTTTTTTTCCTCACTCTGACTTGTAAAGCAAAGGACCCAGATGCATTTACAGTTTATCACTAACAATGTTCCAGGCTAATGTATTTTCCCGGGAAATTTACAACTGTCCTACAAGTAAAATATTCCTATTTCGAGAAAAAGGGCGTTTTTTCGTCCCATGAGGGAGCAGTCGAACAAAAGAGGCTCGACCTGCTGTCTTAGTCGCTGATAGGCATGAATATCGGATTCTTATCGATCACTTTATGTTGCAGGAGTGGAAAACACAACAGCCCTTGACCATTTATCTTTACTGCTTTCCTGCGTATTATACCTTTTAACTGTCATGTAATCGGGCTGCTTTATTTCACTTGCCTTTCACTGATTCGAAAACAGTGGCTATTATTCAAAACTTTACCAATCTAGGTACTACTACCATGTTTTGTTTTAAAAACCTTTATTGTGAAAATGTCAGTATACAAATACGGGCCTGTAACCACGTGGGCCGGCCACGGAGCAAACTGTAATCGTATATGATGAGGGGACATTTACACTGTAGAAGAACGTAACGGGCGGGCCATTAGGTTGCAAGAACTAAGGTGTCTAACAGTTGCGGAATCGGTGGACGTACATTTTATAATTAAAGTACGACAGGGCCACTTACAATAAAATTATCTAGATATACATTTGCGGGCAAGTACCATGGATGACGTTAATTCAAAATTTCAATAGTACAGTAATCAATAACACATCAGAACTTAATATCAATAGGAATGTCCAAATGTTCAATCAGTACTCGTCCCCGCCCGCCATGTGCTTCAAAACTGCATACCTATCTCGTGATATCAAGGCTGGGCAACCAGTACACAACAAGTAGTTACGAGTCCCATTTATACCGGCTCCATTTTGGGCGAGGCCGGGCAGGTCCAGGATATAGTCAAAATGTCTCCACCAACCAGCGGTCGGACCAGAACCCCTTTCTGCAGTCAAAAAAGGTTCCGTTAAATGACAACAGAAGAGATAGGCAACAAGAACCATCAGTCAAAAGAGGGGACGCTTTCGGGAATGGGGTCCATGCCCTAGCAGGCAAGCGTCCGAGTTCCAACGTGTCCCAGGGCCATTTTAGTGGACCAGGCCCAAATCCAAAGAGCCGGCCGCCATTTTGAGAGTCCTTTTGCAGCCGCCTATCGCTGCACCGCAAGAGTGGGCGCAATTCAGCTGGATGGTGGGCGAGACGCTGTAGCCGCAAGAGCGGGCCCAACTCAGCTGGATGGCGGGTGAGGCACTGTGCCGCAAGAGCGGGCGCAATTCAGCTGGATGGTGGGTGAGGCACTGTGCCGCAACAGCGGGCGGAACTCAGCTGGATGGCGGGTGAGGCACTGTGCCGCAAGAGCGGGCGGAACTCAGCTGGATGGCGGGTGAGGCACTGTGCCGCAAGAGCGGGCGGAACTCTGCTGGATGGCGGGTGAGGCACTGTAGCCACAAGTGCGGGCGCAACTCAGCTAGATAGCGAGTGAAATGCCAAGGGGCGCCCCACTGCAGCTGAGGAGCCTCCACCTGAGGAGGCGGGAAAGGCCCGTTCGCTCCGCCTCTCCCCCCCCCCCCCCGGGGCACCCCACGCCGTCTTTCGGCGCAGCATTGTAGGATGGCCACACCAGTGCGGCAACTTGCTGGACACCACCTCGGTGCCATCCGGATCTCGTCGCGTTGTGCTGCCTTCGGCCTACTGTAGCCGCAAGTGCGGACGCAACTCAGCTGGATAGCGAGTGAAACACCAAGGGGCGCCCCACTGCAGCTGAGGAGCCTCCACCTGGGGAAGCGAGAGAGGCCCGTTCGCGCCGCCTCTCCCCCCCCCGGGGCACCCCATGCCGTCTTTCGGCACAGCATTGTAGGATGGCCCCACCAGTGCGGCAACTTGCTGGACACCACCTCGGTGCCATCCGGATCTCGGCGCGTTGTGCTGCCTTCGGCCTACTGTAGCCGCAAGTGTGGACGCAACTCAGCTGGATAGCGAGTGAAACGCCAAGGGGCGCCCCACTGCAGCTGAGGAGCCTCCACCTGGGGAGGCAGTAGAGGCCCGTTCGCGCCGCCTCTCCCCCCCCGGGGCACCCCATGCCGTCTTTCGGCGCAGCATTGTAGGATGGCCACACCAGTGCGGCAACTTGCTGGACACCACCTCGGTGCCATCCGGATCTCGGCGCGTTGTGCTGCCTTCTGTCTATTCGCACATTGGTCCGCTACTGACGCCACCTCACAGGCCAATGGATTTTGGAGGCTTTTTATAGCCCAAAGCCGCATAACAGGTCATGTGACTTGTTTATAAAACTTTTCATTGGTTCATTTTACCATTGGTTTCCTAATGATGGAAGGCTTGGTCATATGACCTAAAAATAAAACTTTTCATTGGTTTAGAACATTTTTTTTCCCAAATGATGAAAGCCCCACCTTTTTTTTTCTCACTCGTCAGTCCAAAAAGGTTCCGTTAGATGACAACAGAGGGGACAGGCAACAAGAACCATCAGTCAAAAGAGGGGAGGGCAAGTTCTTCCCTACCGGGTCACGTTGGGGCTCCACCGGAAGTCATCGAATTGGTAGTCTACAGTGTTTCTGAATGTTTCAGACTGAAGCTGGCATCAGCATGAGAGCACCACCATCTCGTGGCTCCGTCGTGGCCATTCCGCAAGCAATCATGGCAGCCGCTCCCCACCGGAAGCCTGCGGGAGTCGGGAGCCCCGATGACTTTTGTAGAATCTTCAAGTCTGAGGGGACGCTTTCGGGAATGGGGCCCATGCCCTAGCAGGCAAACGTCTGAGTTCAAATGTGTCCCAGGGCCATTTTAGTGGACCAGGCCCAAATCCGAAGAGCCGGCCGCCATTTTGAGAGTCCTGTGGCAACCGCCTATCGCTGCACCGCAAGAGTGGGCGCAACTCAGCTGGATGGCGGGTGAGGCGCTGTAATAGCAAGAGCAGGCGCAATTCAGCTGGCCGAGCGAGGCACTGTGTCGCAAGAGCGGGCGCAAGTCAGCTGGTCGAGTGAAGCGGTGGGGTGTAGCTGAGAAACCTCCACCGGGGGAGGTGGGGGAGGCTCGTTCGCGCTGCCTCTACCTTCTAGTGCACCCCACGCCGTCTCCTGGCGCAGGTATATGTGATGGTCGGACCAGGGCACCGCAGGACGTGTCTTCAGGTCAAACGGATTGCGGGACAAGGTGTGGAGCAGGCGCAATTCAGCTGGCCGAGGGAGGCACTGTTCCGGAAGAGCGGGCGCAACTCATTTGGATGCCAAGGGGTGCCCCACTGCAGCTGAGGAGCCTCCACCTGGGGAGGCGGGGGAGGCCCGTTCGCGCCGCCTCCCCCCCCCCCCCCCGGGGCGCTCCATGCCGTTTTTCGGCGCAGCATTGTAGGATGGCCAGACCAGTGCGGCAACTTGCTGGACACCACATCGGTGCCGTCCTGATCTCGGCGCGTTGTGCTTTCTTCGGCCTATTCGCACAACGGTCCGCTACTGACGCCACCTCACAGGCCGACGGATTCTGCCGACTAAAAGACAGACCAAAGCAGCCCATTGTTGCTTTGAGATGGATGTTGCAGCAGGCTGCCATGTAAATAGTTGTTTAAAATGTTTTTTTTAACGTGTTTACTTTGTTGGAGTGTTGTATATATTTGTAAGTTATTAAAGTGTTATAATCCTACTACTTTGTTGGAGTACTATATATTTTTAATGTGACACATAATTGTGAAGACTTTGATGTACAAAAAGGCATCCCTGGAATCTTCCGCTTCAGGCTCGGTCCCACACACCCTTACAGTGAGAATCCCCTCCCCAATCACAATACAGGATCGTTATCAGATAGTAGGAATGCGTGTGGTGTGACGGATCTCATGGGGTGGGGGCCTTGATCTACTGTAACTCCTTTGAAGAGGGGTGATTCTTTACAGTTGGGGCCATAAACTACATCCGCAGGGCTAGGTGATAGCCTGGGACCGGCCTGGACAATCGGACACAGAGGAAGAGGAGTGTCATAGGGTGCGGTAGTGAATAGGGTGAAAGGGAGGTGTTGGGCGGGCACAGGGTGTGATTCTCAGGGAAGAGCAGCGCAGATGGGAGGAGGTTTATGGCCCATGCATGAGAGAGAGAGCGTGGGTGACCAGTGCGTGGGGGGATGCTTGCGAGGGTTGGGAGCCATGCTGAGGATCGGCGGCGTGCAGAGAGTGGGTCTGGTCAAGGCATCTAAAATGGCTGCCGTGCACGACAAAAGTGTCGCATTGGAAAAAAGGCAAGATGGCGCAGACAATGTTTATCAATACGGATTAATTTATAACAATTATTTTTAACAATATATTTACTCTCAGTGATAAAATGGCGGTCAACACAGACGTCATGCAGCAACAAAAAAAAATCCGCTCACGCGCACCTGCTGGAAGACATGTATCAACATATATGAGCCTCCTCAGCCACCCTCAGAAAACATAGGGGGTCAGGATACGTCTCCCGTACCCCCTTATACCCATTTCCCACATTGTTTTTCCTCCATCTTGTAATTTAATTAAAACAAAACACAAAATGGCGAATTCCCGTTTCGCTACCAGTTCGTGACCCGGTTCGCGAACCGGGAAGCGCTGATACCGTGAATTTTTTTTTTTTTTTATTTGCCCCACGGGACCCTTTAATAACCCCAACATCATTCCTAGGGGGTCAAGAGGGGTCTAACTTGCCCCCTTTCATTAAATTCCCCCTTCGTTTTTCTCCTCCTCTTGTCTCTCGATCCTACCGAGAGATAAGATGGCGGCCGTTCCGGACTGTTAAGAATGTTGACAGACACCGAAGAGCCAATCAGCTTCGCTTCGCAAAGTTCCGTAACGCGAAAAGTACGCGAACCGGAGCGCTACCCGGGACGCTGTCACAGCTATATCTGTTTTTTAAAACGTTAATTTCTCTAAATCCACTGGAGCACATATATTGAGACCTAGCAAAGGCACATCGGGCTAACAGTCCCTACAATTTTGCCAAGTTTCGTGCAAATCCATTCAGCCGTTCGAGCTAAAAGCGAGGCCAACCGCCCTATGGAAAACTCAATGTTAAAAACGCGTTTTGGGACCCCCCTTTTTTCTCGGCCCCCCCTTGACGAAACCCCCCAAATTTTCAGGGGCTGCTCAGAAACAAAATGTGCCATTTTCCTGAAAATTTTAGCCAATTCCGTCCACAAACGCCAAAGTTATTAGACATAGAATTTTCAAAAGTCCCATAGAGAAAAAATCCTAACTATATATAACTACTGGCGACCGCCAGTAGGTAATATATATATATATATATATATATACACGCTTCACGCCAATCAAAAGTGTAAAATGATTATAAAAACTGTAATGCCTATAAAAGTTTTAAAAAAATATACTGGTTACAGAAGCACATAATCACAGATATGTTGAATTTAATCAGGATAACCTTCAGACAGGTAAAATAATCTTCACTTGAATTCATTCCATTTGGTACTTTGCAATCGAGTAAAATTTTATGTTGAGTTTCCAATTTACGTAGTAGTGACTCACGGTCACCACCTTTCCGAAGCGGAGGAACTGTATCGATTACAAAGTATTTCAATTCTGCAGGGTTCTTATTGTGAGCTTCTTCAAAGTGTCTGGCTACCGGGTACGCGGTGTCGCCATTGGTAATGGCTCTCAGGTGCTGGAGTATCCTTTTATGTACCGGCAGCTTCGTGCTGCCTACATATCGTAGGCCGCACGGACACTCCAGCACATACACCGTGTACTCCGTTTTGCAAGTCAATTTAGATTGGATACGGACAGGTTTGTCATTAAAGGGTGTTAAGTACTCACTTTTGTTAATCCCATGCTTGCAAGCCTTTCAAACCGAGCACTTGAAAAACCCCTTGCTGCCAGACAGCCAAGTGCTTGCCACCCTGACTTCTGGACTACTGGAAAACAAACAATCTTTCATAGACCTAGCCTTTTTGTAGGTGATACTTGGAGATTGGGAAAATGCTTGCCCAATATCGGGTCACTTGAAATAAGGGACCAGTTCTTCCGTACAATTCTACGAATCGCAAGATGCTGGTTGCTGTATGTAAGAATCAACCTACTCTCATTGTGTGTAGTGCTGGGCAACTACTCTAGCATAATTCTAGGCTTTTGTCTGTCCACTGTGTTGGCTCTACACATCTCTTTATTCAAGATTTCGGATTGATATCCCCTCCTCAAAAATCTTGCCCTACATTCATTTTGTGCTAATCTGCAGTCCAAATCTGAGCTGCAGATCCTTCTGATACGCAGCATCTCTCCATAAGGGATGCTGCGTATCAGATGTGCAGGGTGGTGGCTAGATGCATGAAACACGGCATTGCCGGCTGTAGGTTTTCTGAAAAGTCTGGTTTCCAGTTTGTTAGTGTGAATGCAAATTTCCACATCCAAAAAACAAATAGATTTCTCACTAATTTGACTAGTGAACCCCAAATTCAAAGTGTTTTTGTTCAGGTCATCTACAAATTGAACTGCATCACTCTCTGACCCTTTCCAAATTATCAGGAGGTCGTCGATATAGCGTAACCATTTTACAACCTGATTTGACATTATCGACGGGAAGGATGGCATGAGGACCTGTTCCTCCCAGTACCCCATGTGGAGACAGGCGTAACTGGGAGAAAAACAGGCCCCCATTGCCACACACCTCACCTGGTTAAAAACCTGATTGGAAAAGAGGAAAAAGTTGTTATGCAAGCAGAGATCTATCATTGCCAGCAACATTCTACTATGCTCATTAAGACAGACAGGTCTACAATTTAGGTAATGCTGTACAGCTTTTAGTCCATCCCTATGATGAATTGAGGTATAAAGGGAGGAAACGTCAAGAGAAATCAGTAAAAAGTCCGGTTGCCATTGAATATTCACTAATTTACTCAACAAATCTCCAGTGTCCAATATAAAAGATGGTAACGACTTTACATATTCCTGGAGAAAAAAGTCCACATATTTACTCACATTCTCCAGGATACTTCTGCAAGCCGATATAATTGGACGTCCTGGAGGCTTGATATTGTTCTTATGAATTTTAGGGATAAAATATGCCACCAGCATCGCCAGATTCCCTATCTTGAGAAACTTGAACTCCTCCATTGTTATCAATCCCATGCTTCTCCATGCCATAAGCTTGCTGTAAACCACATTCCAAGCCTTTTTCACCTCAATCATGTTAGTTCTCTTATAACAGTCTCGATCATTGAGTTGCCCCCATGCCTCTTCCATGTATAAGTGCCTGGGCCACAACACCACATTACCACCCTTATCCGATTGCCGGATGATGATGTTGGTTTTGCCTTGTAGTTTTTTAATTAACTGATGATATGCGGCCTCGCAGTGGTGGTGTTGTTTCTTGGTCTTCATTTGTCTCACAAATAGTTCTTTGAGCTCAAGAGAAACTTTTTCCTGAAATAGATCTATGTTATCTTTTATCATGAGTGGGCAAAACGAGGACTTTGGTTTAAATGGCGTAGGGGCTGTAACAACATTGAGACCTGTGTCCGAGCATATCGCTGGCGCTGATGTTGCATTTTGTAATTGTTGAACAAGTTGTGGATAAATCTGAAATACCTGCTGATAATAATGAAGCATTAGACTCGAGATCAGCGGTTGAAATGATTTTTGTGAGTTTGCTGGATGCATGATATTTACGGAGTTTGAGCTTCCTAGCAAATTTCAAAATATAGATTTTGGTGTTCGCATAATCAAAGTTACTTGGAGGACTGTACGACAAACCCAAGGCCAAAATCTACGTTCCCTTCTTTGTAAAATTAGTGTCAGTTAAATTGATCACGGTATTGGCATCAGCATACAACACATTCATTTCCTCTTCCATTGTTTCCTTTTCCTAATGAGCGGATTGTTGTCGCTGTTTGTGCTGTTTGCAGCAGCGCCTCCTGGCCCTGCGTTTCCAGATGTTGTTCTGTTGGTATTGGCATCTCGTGCACTTTACCGCAAGCTCTGTTTTCGGTCCTGGCGCACAGCATCGAGTTCTTGAGCCAGGGTGAATTTGCGAAACCCCAACCGTTGGGATCTCACCAGATCATTATCTGACTCACTGTTGGCATTGGAGCTAACTTCTGATATCGAAGAAGCTCCTGGCGCCTCAGTGTTAACTTGGCCCAAAGAGACTGACATTGTTGTATCCTTTTTGCTGATCTTCAGGCTGTCGTACTTTTTAGCAAACGTAAAAATTTGACCATGTTCATAATCTAGTCGATCCCGCTGGTATTTGTATGTTTTACGTTTTTTAATTAGTGCCTCCTCACGTTGCAGGTGAATTATCATCTCCTCTCAATATTTTGTTATAAGGGGAGTAGCGGGAAGCTTATCTATCTCTCCGTTAAGGGCGTCAATTTCCTTTTGTAAAGCAATTCTATCACTTTCGGCGTATTTCACTAATATTTCTACAAGACTCCTAGAGGACTCTAGATTGCTTTCTGCCCATTCCGACAGCATCCGGGGGTCTGGGTTTTCGTAAGATGGAGCCAACATTATCCTCAGCCCCGTGGAATCCTTCCAACTTCTAAATATCTTGTGAGGGAGCGGTGTTCCCACCACTTCGCCTGTTCGGACTTACTTGCCATTCTCTAATGTTTTAAACAATTCCTTCAATTTAGGCTGTGGTTCCTGATGACTGCTTAAAACCATAGTGGGCACCCCTTCCCCAGTCGCGGAATCTGCAAACATATTGTGCGCCGCTTCTTCGAGGCTTCTCAGCGTGTCAGCGGACATGATGAACAGTTACTAGGGCTGAGTTGTAGTCACGGTTCAGACCGGCCGTTGATGAATATCGCCGACACAGGTCCTGCACACTCCACAGGGGAAACTCGGCGGTGACACCTCTCGCAAGCTGAAAATACCCGATCCGTCCCCATCCTCAGTCAGCTGACCAATGACCCGGAACTTCAACGCACCACTTCCCAGTTGCTCGAGGCGAACTTCCGCTATCTCAGGGCAGACAGCTACTCCCGACTTGGAAGTAAGAGAAGATCCCGCAAAACAAAATCACTGCTTCATGCTGTGAGCCCACGACGCGAAGGGGTTACGCCAAATCAGGGAAGTAATCCTGAAATAATTTAAGGCATACAACGTCTTCTAAGTTGATGGAACAAGACGAGATGAACCCGCAACTGGTGCAAATTTAATTTACTTTAAGCCCAACACCAAATCCCCCATAACGTTTCAGCCCGCGAAGGGCCTTGATCACATGACATCGCTGAGAAGGCGGTGTGAAATTTCAAGTGCAAGTGTGCAATTAGTTCCATACACATAGAAGATTTAAACACTTCAATAAAGCGGATAAACCAAGGGCATATGCTTTTGGTTGACTGAAATAAATGTAAAGTACAATAAATAACAGAGCATATCATAAAATCAGATAATCCAACAGTACAATGAATAACTATATATAAAAAAGACCATGAATAATATCATAAACCTAAAGTCTTTTTACCATATCATTACATATACACATTTAATTTGATACTGTTAAAAACCTTTCAAAACAGCTCTCTGAAGACAAATCTACATAGATGGTACAACTTAAAAATATTCATTAATGAGTGCACACAACCTCTATTTTGTTCACTCATATAATACCACCTGAGATTGCATGTCCAAGCAGTCTAACCCTTTCAAGGCATATACCCCAACATATATATATATATATATATATATATATATATATATATATATATATATATATATATATATATATATATATATATATATATATATATATATATATATATATATATATATATATATATATATATATGTATATATATATATATATGTATATATATAAATAAATAAATAAAAAGAAATATATATATATATATATATATATATATATATATATAAAAATAAATAAATAAAAATAAATATATATATATATATATATATATATATATATATATATATATATATATATATATATATATATAATATATATATATATATATATATATATATATATATTACCTACTGGCTATCGCCAGTAGGTATATATAGTTAGGATTTTTTCCCTATGGCATTTCTGAAAATTCTATGTCTAATAACTTTGGCGTTTGTGGACGGAATCGGCTGAAATTTTCAGGAAAATGGCATATTTTGTTTCTGAGCAGCCCTTGAAAATTTGGGGGGGGTTCGTCAAGGGGGGGCCGAGAAAAAAGGGGGGTCCCAAAACGCGTTTTTCCCATGTTAATTTCCATAGGGCCTTTGGCCTCACTTTTAGCTCGAACGGCTGAATGGATTTGCACGAAACTTGGCAAAATTGTAGGGACTGTTAGCCCGATGTGCCTTTGCTAGGTCTCAATATATGTGCTTCAGTGGATTTTGAGAAATTAACGTTCAAAACAAGATATATATCTGTAACAGCGCTCTGGGCAGCGATCCGGTCCGCTTACTTTTCGCGAAACGGAACTTTGCGCGCAGAAAGCTGATTGGCTCTCCGGTGTCTGTCAACATTCTAAACAGTCCGGAGCGGCCGCCATCTTGTCTCTCGGTAGGATCGAGAGAGAAGAAGAGGTGAAAAACGAAAGGGGAATTTAATGAAAGGGGGCAAGGTATCCCCCTCTTGACCCCCTAGGAATGTTGTTGGGGTTATTAAAGGGTCCCGTGGGGAAAAGAAAAAAAAATGATTTTTCACGGTAGAAGCGCTTCACGGGCCGCGAACTGGGCCGCAAACTGGTAGCGAAACGGGAATTCGCCATTTTGTGCTTCGTTAATTAAATTATTAGGTATAAGGGGGTGCGGGAGACGTATCCTAATCCCCTATGTTTCCTGAGGGTGGCTGAGGAGGCTGATATATGTTGATACATCTCTTCCAGCGGCTGTGCGTGAGCTTTTTTTTTTTTTGCTGCGTGACAGTCCGGAGCGGCCGCCATCTTGTCTCTCGGTAGGATCGAGAGAGAAGAAGAGGTGAAAAACAAAAGGGGAATTTAATGAAAGGGGGCAAGGTATCCCCCTCTTGACCCCCTAGGAATGTTGTTGGGGTTATTAAAGGGTCCCGTGGGGAAAAGAAAAAAAAAATTATTTTTCACGGTAGAAGCGCTTCACGGGCCGCGAACTGGGCCGCAAACTGGTAGCGAAACGGGAATTCGCCATTTTGTGCTTCGTTTTAATTGTTTAGAGATAAAAATTATCGCCGCACATCGGCCACAATGCATGAGTATCGTTGAAAAGTCAGCGATATTCATGCATTATCCAGCAAATGCTCTTAGCCGTGTTATCCACCTTCCATTGGATAACATGGTTAAAAACTGCTCTGTGCGTGAGCTTTTTTTTTTTTTTTTTTTTTTTTTGCTGCGTGACGTTTGTTAACGTTCGATTCGATGGAAATCAGGAAGTGTTGACCACCATTTTGTCACTGCGAGTAAATATTTTGTTATAAATGAATCCTTATTGAAAAACATTGTCTGCGCCATCTTGCCTTTTTGTCCAATGCCACAATTTTGTCGTGCACGGCAGCCATTTTAGATGCCTTGACCAGGCCCACTCTCTGCACGCCGCCGATCCTCAGCATGGCTTCCCACCCTCGCAAGCATCTCCCCCACGCACTGGTCATCCCCGCTCTCTCTCTCATGCATGGGCCATATACTTCCCCCCATCTGCGCTGCTCTTCTCTGAGAATCACACCCTGTGCCCTCCCGACACCTCTCTTTCACCCTATTCACTACCGCACCCTCTGACACTCCTCTTCCTCTGTGTCCGATTGTCCAGGCCGGACCTAGGCTATCACCTACCCCTGCGGATGTAGTTTATGGCCCCAGCTGTAGAGAATTCAGACATGCCAACCCTCCCGATTCAGGCGTGAGACTACTGATTTCAGTGCTAGTCTCCCGCCTCCCGATTTCTGCAAGCAAAAACTCGGGGGCATATTACGAACAACTAGCGATAATTTTTGTCTCTAACTTGTTTAGAGACAAAAATTATCGCCGCACATCGGCGATTTTTATCACAGATAAACCTTGCTATTATCGCAGAAAAGTCAGCGATATTCATGTATTATCGAGCAAATGCTCTTAGCCATGTTATCCACCTCCCATTGGATAACATGGCTAAGAACTGCTCAGGGCAGGTGTTAGATTTTGGAGATATTCGCGCTTAGCGCGAATATCTCCAAAAGTTGGTAATAGGAGATAGCGATGTTAGGGACTGTTTCCAGTCGCTAACATCTTGGCACGCCCGCTTTGCATGTCATTAGTGTTAAGTATCACTGACATGCAAAGCGGGGCCCAAGATGGTCGCTATCTCCTTTTAGCTGTCACTAATTGGTGTTAGCGACAGCTTGGTAATAGGGAGATATTTTTATCTCCGCTTTCTTGGCTTTTAAAGCCAAAAAAGCGGAGATAAACCCCCTTGATAATATGCCCCACGATTCCTTGGGGGTTTCAGCTGACAGGGCTTGGTATTGTGTTACATGGTAATTTTTCCAGGAAACGTCAGAGGGTCGATGCAGGGGTTCTAGAAGAGGTGAAAAACCATTTAAGCCTCATGAACAAGCGCATGGTCTTTTAAAGATTTGTGAAGTACTCGGGGCGGCGGTGTGTGTGTGTCCTCTTTCAGGAGCGGGCGGGGGGGGGGGGCACTGCCAGCAACTTGCCAGGTCAGGTAGTGTTCAACACGTGCATCACCCTTTCTCTGCCTGCTATTGCGCTCCATGCTTCGGAAAGGTAAGAAAAAGAACGTGCATTTGAGTTTGAAATGTCCGATCCTGCAGCAGCACACTTCCAAAGCCCACACATGACAATAACCCGATTCAAGGCCCCATTCACCTGTTTTAAAAAAAATAGATAACACTCCAACAAAGTAAGATTATAAAACTTTATTAACTATTAACTATAACGAACGGAACAAAAACTAAAAACATTTAAACATTTTTCAACACAAAAAGCAACAATGGTTAGAAGCTGTCTTTTGTGCGAATAGTCCCAAGGCAGCACAACGTGCAGAGTTCTGGACGGCACCCAGGTGATGTCGCCTGGGTGCCGCACTGGTTTTGGGATCCTACAATGCAGCACAGAAAAACAGCGTGGGGCGTCCCGGGTGGTGCGGGGGGAGGCCTCGTCAGTAGCGGTCTGTTGTGCGAATAGTCCCAAGGCAGCAGAACGCGTTGAGATGTTGATGGGACTGTGTCCAGTGTCACATGGCTGACACAACATGTACGACAGGCACCCAGGTGATGTCCAGTAAACTGCTGCACTGGTTTTGGTATCCTACAATGCTGCTCCGAAAATTGGCGTGCGGCGGCCCGGGGGTGGGGGAGGCGGCGTGAACGGGCCTCCCCAGGTGGCAGCCATCTAGCTGAGTTGCGCTCGCTTTTGCGGCTACAGCGTCTCGCTCACCATGTTGTTGAGTTGCTTCCACTCTTGCAGTGCAGCGATAGGCGGCTGCCACATGGCTCTTAAAATGGTGGACGGCTCCTCGGTTTTGGGCCTGGTCCACTGAAATGGCCCTGGGACACCTTGGAACGCGGACGCTTGCCTGCTAGGGCTTGGGCTCCATTCTCGAAAAGCGTCCCCTCAGCCGTGAAGATTCTACAAAAGTCTTGGGGGCCCCCGACTCCCGCAGGCTTCCGGTGGGGAGCGGCTGCCATGATTGCTCGCGGAATGACCACGACGGAGCCACGAGATGGTGGTGCTCTCATGCTGACGCCAGCTTCAGTCTGAATGATCCAGAAACAAGGTGGGGCTTTCATCGTTTGGGAAAAAAAAATGTTCTAAACCAATGAAAAGTGTTATTTTTAGGTCATATGACCAAGCCTTCCATCTTTAGGAAACCAAAAGTAAAATGAACCAATGAAAAGTTTTATAAACAAGTCACATGACCTGTTATGCGGCATAGGGCTACAAAAAGCGTAGAAAATCCGTTGGCACGTGAGGCGGCGTCAGTAGCGGACCGATGTGCGAATAGGCCGAAGGCAGCACAACGCGCCGAGATCCGGATGGCACCGAGGTGGTGTCCAGCAAATTGCCGCACTGGTGTGGCCATCCTACAATGCTGCGCCGAAAGACGGCGTGTCCAGCTGAGTTGCGGTCACTGTTGCGGTACAGTGACTCGAACGCGCCGAGATCCGGATGGCACCGAGGTGGTGTCGAGCAAATTGCCGCACTGGTGTGGCCATCCTACAATGCTGCCCTGAAAGACGGCGTGTCCAGCTGAATTGCGGTCACTGTTGCGGTACAGTGACTCGAACGCGCCGAGATCCGGATGGCACCGAGGTGGTGTCCAGCAAATTGCCGCACTGGTGTGGCCATCCTACAATGCTGCGCCGAAAGACGGCGTGTCCAGCTGAGTTGCGGTCACTGTTGCGGTACAGTGAGTCGAACGCGCCGAGATCTGGATGGCCCCGATGTTGTGTCCAGCAAGTTGCCGCACTGGTGTGGCCATCCTACAATGCTGCGCCGAAAGTCGGCGTGGGGTGCCCCGTTGGCTTATGAGGTGATGTCAGTAGTGGACCGATGTGTGAATAGGTCGGAACCAGCACAAGGCGCCAAGATCCGAATGGCAAGTCCTGGATGTTGAGTGCCTCAGTTGAGAGTTCTGAGCAGTGCTTGTAAGACTATCTGAAGTTTATTATAAGAATCAGAGTAAGTTGAAGACTGTCTGAAGCTTATTTGCACCTTTTGCAGCTTCACTATTGCCCAAGGTGGTGTTCAGCGGAACTTTTTTCCTTTTCCTTTCTGCTTCTTTTCCTACAATCCGTTTCATCTGAAGACACGACCAGGTCCCTGAATGTGTGTAGGGGGACGCTATTGAGTGAATGAAAATGGCGGCTTGTCCAGCTGAATTGCGGTCACTGTTGCGGTACAGTGAGTCGAACGCGCCGAGATCCAGGACCGATGTGTGAATAGGTCGGAACCAGCACAAGGCGCCAAGATTCGAATGGCAAGTCCTGGATGTTGAGTGCCTCAGTTGAGATTTCTGAGCAGTGCTTGTAAGATTGTCTGAAGCTTATTTGCATCTGCTGCAGCTTCACTATTGCCCTTGTGTGGCCAAAGGTCGCACATGACATAGGCGGCCGGCTCCCGAGGTCCGGCGGAACTTTTTGCCTTTTCCTTTCTGCTTCTTTTCCTACAATCCGTTTCATCTGAAGACACGACCAGGTCCCTGAATGTGTGCAGGGGGACGCTATTGATTGAATGAAAATGGCGGCTTGACACAAAGCTGACTCAAGCGTTACTGTTGATGCTATACAGACAAAAATTGGTTTTCAGTTTGTACATTCTTCATGTTTTTTTTTTCCATCCAAGTCTGATTGAGAGTTTGTAGAAAAATGGCTTCAGATTTTCCACATACTACTCTTCAACATTCTTCCTAAATGTAACAATGTGAAACTCACTAGGAGAACGGCTGTTTCTGTTTCCTTTCAAAATGCTGCCAACAATATTTTCTGAATGGAAGACACCATCTTGTAGCATAAAGGGCCGAAAGGGGTTCTGGTCTGGCCGATGGTTGGTGGAGACATTTTGACTATATCTTGGACCTGCCCGGCCTCGCCCAAAATGGCGCCGGTATAAATGGGACTCGTAACTCCTTGCCCGCAAATGTATATCTAGAAAATGTTATTGTAAGTGGCCCTGTCCTATTTTAATTACAAAATGTATGTCCACCGATTCCGCAACTGTTAGACACCTTAGTTCTTGCAACCTAATGGCCCGCTCGTTACGTTCCTCTACAGTGTAAATGTCTCCTCATCATATACGATTTCAGTTTGCTCCGTGGCCGGCCCACGTGGTTATAGGCCCGTATTTGTATACTGACATTTTCACAATAAAGGTTTTTAAAACAAAACACGGTAGTAGTATTTACATTGGTAAAGTTTTTACTTTTAGTCACTGTTTTCGAATCAGTAAAAGGCAAGTGAAATAAAGCAGTCCAATTACATGACGGATAAAAGGTATAATATGTAGGAACGCAGTAAAGATAAATGGTCAAGGGCAGTTGTGTTTTTCATGTCTGCAACATAAAGTGATCGATAAGAATCTGATAATCAGGCGTATCGGCGACTAAGACAGCAGGCCGAATCTCTTTTACTCAACGGTTCCGTCATGGAAGGAAGAAACGCCCTTTTTCTCGAAAAAGGAATATATTTTACTTGCAAGACAGTTGTAAATTTTCCGGGAAAGTACATTAGCCTGGAATATTATAACATATGTTTGAAAAAAAAATATTGTTCGAAAACAATAAAAAGCGTAATTTTTAGGTCATATGACCAAGCTTTTCATCATTAAATTAACAAAAGTAAAATGAACCAATGAAAAGTTTTATTAACAAGTCACATGACCTGTTATGCTTACGTTACGCGCTGCGCGCCGCGCCTCGGATCACTTCCGGGTGCGCTAACGCGGCGTGTCATATAACGCATTACGCGACAACGTAGGTCAAGAATATAGTCAAAATGTCTCCACCAACCAGCGTTCAGAACACAACCCCTTTCAGCAGTCCAAAAAGTTCTGTTAAATGACAACAGAGGGGACTGGCAACAAGAACCATCAGTCAAAGAGGGGAGGGCAAGTTCTTCTCTTCCGGGTCATGTTGGGGCGCTACCGGAACTGATCGAATTGGTAGTCTACAGTGTTTCTGGATGTTTCAGACTAAAGCTGGCATCAGCATGAGACCACTACCATCTCGTAGCTCCGTCGTGGCCATTCCACGAGCAATCATGGCAGCCGCTCCCCACCAGAAGCCTGCGGGAGTCGGAGGCCCCCAAGACTTTTGATAAATCTTCACGGCTGAGGGGACGCTTTTCGAGAATGGGACCCAAGCCCTATCAGGGAAGCGTCCGAGTTCCAAGGTGTCCCAGGGCCATTTTAGTGGACCAGGCCCAAAACCGAAGAGCCGGCCGCCATTTTGAGAGTCCTGTGGCAGCCGCCTATCGCTGCACCGCAAGAGCGGGAGCAACTCAACTACATGGTGAGCGAGACGCTGTAGTCGCAAGAGCGGGCGGTAAACAGCTGAATGGCGGAAGAGGCACAGTGTAGCAAAAGCGGGCGGAATGGCAACTAAAACGGTAAAGGGGCGCCCCACTACAGCTTGTCTTCAGGTGAAACGGATTGTGGGACAAGGTCCAGAATTGAAGAGTCATCAAAAGGCAAAAAGTTCCGCCGGACCCCGGGAGCCGGCCGCCTATGTCGGGGGCGATCTCAGGCTACACCAGTGCTATAAGACTTGGGGAGGGTGTCGGAGCCAAGCGTCTTCTCCGAGTCCATGGCCATCACACCGCCCAAGTTTTCTAATGCAGTCAGGTCCACAAACGACACTCACTTACTTTGAGAATAGTGAAGCTGCAGTAGGTGGAAATAAGCTTCAGACAGTGTTACAAGCGCTGCTCAGAACTCTGAACTATGGCACCCAACATCCAGAACTTATGCTATTTGAGAATGGCAGTGACATCGAAGCATCTCAGGGACCAAAACCATTAACGTACTTTCACGTATGAAAATCTTACTTGGGGAGGGGGCAGGAGCGAAGCGCCCCCTCCCAGTCAGCGCCACCACACCGTATGTTGAAAATTTGAAACCATCGTTCTACAAAGTCAACCAAACTTGGATTGAAAAATCTAGAAAAATGTACAAACTGAAAACCAGTTTTGGTCTGCATAGCATCAGTAGCAACGCTTGAGTCAGCTTTGTGTCAAGCCGCCATTTTGATTCAACAAAGCACAGGCATTGAAAAAGGCTCAAATTCAGAACTCTAAACTATGGCACCCAACATCCAGGAGCTTGCCATCCGGATCTTGGAGCCTTGTGCTGCTTTCGATCTATTCACACATCGGTCCACTACTGATATCATCTTATAAACCAACGTTATGTAAATAGATTTTTAATAAAATGTTTTACCCTATTTCTTTGCTGGTGTGTTGTCTATATTTTTAATATTTGCATAGGGTTTGTCGTTATTTTGTGCGGGATGGGTGATGGAGCCGAGCTGTCTTGCAGCCCTCATGGTGTGGAGCTCAGTTCATCTCACTATTTTCGTATTTCTCATGTATGGTTGTTCCTAATATTTCTATTTTAGCGAGGTCAAAAAGAGATCCAATTAGTGGCCTACTGATTTTGCTCGATTACTTTTATTTTTTTTACACGATTTTTCACTATCTGCAAAGACTAAACAGAGTATTGCGACTTTGTGCTTGTTTGTAAATAGAGAATGATCCAAAGAGAACCAATTCTAAAACAGTAAATGCTTGGACAACAATCAATCAAATGGAGAGACAAGCAGGCACGACGGATTAAAAAGGGGGGAAAGGTTTGCGTTAACTACTGTTCACTATCTGCAAAGAGAGAGTACTACTAAGACAAAAGAGGGGAGGGGGGGGGGTGCAGCGTTCAAAGCACATCAGCGTGCATAAATACGAAAATGTTTTCATCTATCACGTACTTGACATTTTAAAGCTTTTCATATTTGCTATTAAAAAACCAATGAAATTCACAGAAAAAACCATAGGTTATAGTGGATATATAGTTAGGAATTTGCATTTACAAAACCTTGAAAATTCAATGAAAAAACCATTGGTTTTAGGCCATATATAGTTAGGGATTTGCATTTACAAAACCTTATTTTACTCGCATAAAACCATTGAAATTCCATATATAGTTATAAGCGCTAACTATATATCGCGCACCCGCAATCCACTGCTGATGATGTCACATATTACATCATTCATGACATGGTTAGTGACATCACTGATGACATCACTGATGACATCTCAAATGACATCACTGATGACATCACTGAAAACATCTCATTTGACATGACTGATAACATCACTGATGATATCATTCATGTGATAATACGATGAACCTCTTCAGACTCTAATATAACCTTAGATGCAATCAGTGTAAACAGACACTCACAGACTGTCACTCATCCATGGAGTTACTCACACACCTAGTCAGTCATGCAAAGAATCAATCACACCTCCATTTCCTCAACTATACAGTTATACAAAATTTACTTATTCAAACATATACTAACACATATTTACTCTATTATACAATCCCTGATACAAGTTCACAATGATCCATACAGCCACTCACACATTCACTGGCTCTTATGCACAGTTATTTATATATGTCAACTCTCACATGTACTGTGTTTTACATATGTACTTACTTTGACATGTAGCACTGAGATATCCATTCACTCTCCAATGCACTCATGCACACAGTCAACCGCCCATACAGCTGTTTCCACATGCACTTTTGAAACCATACATCTAGTGAATCAACTGCTCACACATCTATGCACAGAGTCATACACCTCCCAGCCACCTACACACACACTCAGTATCCCATACAAATACTTGGGCAACCAATCAATAACCCATATAGTTACTCATATAGCTACTTATCAACACATGCAACAGTTCACAGAACAACAGACATAATGATGCACAAATTAAGACAGTTTAGTCACTAACCCATGCACTCAGTGAGACACATTTAATCACTCACTCATACAGTCAGTCATGCACCTACTAAATCCTTCATCCAGACACTTATATATCCACTCATTCTTCAAAATGTAAGAGATTTTTTAACTTTACAGAAACATACAGTCACTGCATGTTGTCATCAGTGATGTCATCAGTGATGTCATTTGAGATGTCATCAGTGATGTCATCAGTGATGTCACTAACCATGTCATGAATGATGTAATATGTGACATCATCAGCAGTGGATTGCGGGTGCGCGATATATAGTTAGCGCTTATAACTATATATGGAATTTCAATGGTTTTATGCGAGTAAAATAAGGTTTTGTAAATGCAAATCCCTAACTATATATGGCCTAAAACCAATGGTTTTTTCATTGAATTTTCAAGGTTTTGTAAATGCAAATTCCTAACTATATATCCACTATAACCTATGTTTTTTTCTGTGAATATATATATATATATATATATATATATATATATATATATATATATATATATATATATATATATATATATATATATATATTTATATTTATTTTTATTTATTTTTATTGTAAGAGGTTTACTATATCACTTTCAAAGCTACTATAAATCTTATTGAAATAAAGTTTGGACGTTGTTAAAATGTAATTTACGGTGTTGCAAAGGAGCTGTGTCGGGGACACAAAGGGGATGAGCATCCCATGTAATTAAAAAAACAAAAGGATATCATTGGTTGAACAACTTTATATCTTTCCAATGAGAAGATCCCACCCTTCTCTTCCTTCTTTTTTTGAGCTGTGGTAGGAAAGTGCTTATTTTCTTCAACTGCTATTTGTTTTTTGCGTGTTTCTCTATCATTTTGATAAAGCTTATCGTGGTATCTGGTACACCAACTTGTGAAGATGGGGAAGACATCGAAGAGGAAGATCTGCCAACAGAAAAGAAAAAAGAAAGTATATTGTGGACCTTTTTCTCCATTCCAGATGGGGAAAAGAAAGTAAACACTAGGAATGACACATGCACACTGTGAAAATGGTTTTACCCCGTGTGTCAGAGAAGAAGTATTCATGTGGGTCGTCTTAGATGATCAAACAACTTCAGACAATGCACTCTAACTGGATCATGTGATAACAAATGGTTGGGAAAGGAGAGAACGGGCTGAAACTGGAGACTCTGCTCAGGCAAGCCCATCATCGGCAAAGGTCTTAACGTCAGAACCGCCTTTGACTCTTCCTAAATTTGCTGCACTTGGTCAGCATTGATTGAGGTGTAAAACCGTTATATGTGTTGCGGAGAAGTCAGTTCCTGCAATTCTTGAGTGTTTAAAGTATCACAAATTTCTACTAAGTTGATTGCGCAAGTTCTTTTTTTTATGAGAATGCACAGTGTTACAATGATTTTGTAAAGAACATTTAAAAAACAGCCAAAAGAAGAAATTGTCAGAATTGTTTTATGAAAAAATGGTTCTTCTTAGAACTGCCTGGTAAAGAAATATTAATTTAATTTTCTGCTATATTTACATTTGTTACTATGTGTGTGACTGTGTATGGGTGAGTGTGTGGGTGTTGAGAGGGTGTATGTGGGATCAGAAGTATGAAGGGCTGTATCAATGAGTCAGTGGGTGTGTAAGTGAGTATATGTGTTTCAGAGAGGTTATATGAGTGGCCATATGGGTGAAAAAGAGGGTGCATGACTGGCTGTATAGCTGACTAAGTGACTGAGTGACTGGCTGCATGTGTGAGTGTGAGCCTACATGAGTGCCTGTATAGGTGACTGTGTAAGTGTTGAGTGGCAGTATGTGTGACTGCGTGTGTTAGTGACTGTGTGAGTGCTTGTGTCAGTGACTGTAAGGTTGCATGAGAGGTTGTATCACTGGACCTATAGCTTAATGAGTGCATGTGTCAAAAAGTGTAAAGGTGGGTAAGTGCCTCTCCAACTGTGTATGTGCTTGAGTCAGTTTATATGAGTGAGTGGCTATGTCACTGCTTGTATAGATGATGCAATGATTATGTGACTAGATCTAGAGTGAGGTACTGTTGTTTGAGTAGTATACTGCTTCCATTTTTCATCAATACATAAGATGTGTGTATGTGTGGGATGTAAGAGGCTGTATCTTTTTCTAGGTAACTATGTGAGTTGCAGTACAGGTGTGACAGTGGATGTTTAACTAGACATATGGGTCTCTAAGTACAGATGTGAGCCACTGAAGAGTGAAACTTTATGTCTTATGTTTTAAGGACATACCTCTCAGCTGATGGCCTACTTAGAGCCTACCTCATGGGTGATTTATATCTAGTACAAAAGGTCTTTACAGACTTGGGAACGTGTTTTAAATATCAAGTCTGCCTAGCAGTAACAATGCACACACACGCTGCGCAATAGCAGGTAAATGATATGCATGACTGACTTGTTAGTTTCAGTTCCTCAGTTTATATCTGAATGACTATATCAGTTCCTAAATGAATGTGTCTTTGCATACTTAAGGAAGTATGTATATAACTGGCTCTGTTGCTGAGTCTATGGGTATGTAGACGTGTATGGAGGGAGTTGCATGTATTGATTACAGGGTGTATTACAGACCATTGTGGTATGTAAAGCTGTGTGTAACTGGTTCCATTTGGTCTACTTACATAGGAGCTCTGTGTGTGTGAGGGTGAATGTTGTAGAGCTTCTATGAATGCATGCCTTGCTCTTTAACTGCCTGTATCTTTTTCCAGATAGGTATGCAAGTTGCATAATAGGTTTGAGAGTGCATCTAATGCTCGGCATATGAGCCTATAAATGTACAACAAACACACTTAAACTTGAAAGTTTATGTTTAAAGTTTGAGGCACATAAATATTTGTTATTTGTTTATTTATTTATTTAAAAAAAGATTTGCGTACCCGCTTCAACCTGTCTCGTAGAGTGTGAGGTTCCGGCAAAGTTTTCGTAGCACTAATACACATATCTTGAGACATGTATGATTTATTTTTAGGTTAAAGGTTCACTAATTTAGTAAATATATTAGTGTAGCAACAAATCAAATACATTTTATGGCTGTTTTAATAGATTTTAGAGGGTTGCAACACTGTAGCGGCACGTCTATCCAGAGCCGCGCTGGTGACACGAGTCCAATGTTTTTTTTACAATAATAAAATACATTTGTACATACTTTTCTGGTTTATTTAAAGGCAAGATGTATATTAATAGTAAAAAGAAAATAGAAAAATATAAGATTTCTTTTGATAATTTGTGTTTTAAATAGTTTTACGGTTTCGCGTATGATGCATGACAGAGCCACACTGGGGTCGCGTATGGCATGTGACACAGAATCAAAGAGATTTGGTAGGTTAAACATCGTTATGTCATAAATATACAAAGGTTCCAACCGTTACAGCCATGTTTTGAGAGTAGCTGTGATTTTTACAATTTTGTTCAGGCTGCTTCAACTTTGATTTTCTCTTGATTGTTTGGGAAATTCCATCTAATTCATAATGGCTCCTGCACCTGAGTTCCTTGAGGAAGAATGAAAGATTCTTTAGGAGGACGAGGAGATATATAAGAAAAAAAGAGAGCATTGTATGCAAATTTTGTTCTGTCCCAGAGGAGGAAAAACAATAAATGCTCAATAGGTGACATGCACCATATGCCATAAGGCCCTCTTATGTGGGAGTGATAAGAAATACTCATGCAGTACTTCTTCAGTGTATAAGCACCTTCGAACAATTCACAGCACTTAGCTGGCAGGGATGAAATGAGAAGGGTGAAGGGACAGGAAGCAACATCTGGTGTCCAACAAAATGTAGCAGGAACATCTGTTGTACGAGAACATGTTTCTAATATTCCCATCACTTTTCCTGATTTTGTGAAAGCTGGCTTTTTTGCCCAAAATTTAGCACAGTCCTCAAGATTGGAGAGCAGGTTGTGGATACAACGCTCCAAACTATCAGAGGGCACTCTTGTAAAAAAACATTCTGAGTTAAAGTACAGTTTCTAATTTTTAGTGCTTTTTGTGCCATTTTGGGAGAGGAAATGAAAAAAAGAACCTAAAAAATTCAAAATGTTTTAGAAAATCCCCAAAAATCATAAAAATGTATATGTTAAATGTATGTTTATGTGAGTGACAGTCCATGTTGGTACATCTATTAGTGTGTTAGAGAGTGTTTGAAAGAGTACATGGTTGTTTAGACACTGAATATGTGACTCAATGCATGTATGAGAGGCTGTATTAACTGAGTCAGTACAATTATAAGGATTGCATAATTCAATGACTGAATGTGTGAATTGATATTTGGTGACTGAGTAGCTGTATGAGTGAGTGAATATCTCATCGCTGATGATAAACAACTTTATTGTGTAGTTAATTAAAGCCATTACAATTTTGCATAAAATGCACCAAGTACAACAGTGTTCTTATTTACACTTTGAGCTTGCTTAGAATCGCATGGGGCGTTTTCCATAAGTTGTGGTATTCCACACCATTATCATTTTTTTAAATGTGAGATGGTATGGTTTGGGCCGATACTAAAATATTTTCAAGCAAATATCTTAAATAAGACTTGATACATCTTTTGGCTAATGCAATTAAGTGCAGTCTGTCTACAGCTGTATTCGAACTGCCCACTGTTATCGCTTTTGGTGGATGCGTACATACACAGTACCATATTGTGGCTGTGTCAAGACAAGCATTTAATGAACAAAATTACAAATTAATTTGACCTTCTTAAAATGGGACGTTGAGCATGTTATGCCTGAGAACCAAGACGATGCATTTGTGTGCAAAATGTGCAAAGTGTTCACTGACCTCATTTTAAAAGATTGTAAGGATGCTCTGTGCAACCTGGATCTGCCACAGGGCTAGAATTAGCTGTCTTATGGCATATACGACCATGTAAGAGAGTGCAAGAGTAACCGTTTGGGTGAATAACTGTATGGATAGCTTATTGTATCAGTGAGTGAGTGGGTATGTGTGTGATTGTATGGGCGACCAAGTCAAGTCAAGTCAAGTCAGAAATTTATATAGCGCGCTACATACCCAGAGGGTCTCAAGGCGCTTGAGGAGGGGATGGGAATTACTTGTCGAATATCCAGGTTTTAAGTTGCTTTCTGAACGCTAGGTGGTTCTGTGTGAGACGTAGGTGAGTGGGGAGTGAGTTCCAGGTTTTAGCTGCGAGGTAGGAGAAGGATCTACCTCCCATGGTGGTTTTATTGATGCGAGGAATGGTAGCAAGGGCTTGGTTGGAAGATCGTAGCTGGCGAGGGGGGGTGTCGAAGGAAAGTCGTGTGTTGAGGCATTCGCGTCCAAGTTCGTAGAGTGCTTTGTGAGCGTGGGTTAGGAGGCGGAAAGTAATCCTCTTCTTGACGGGGAGCCAGTGGAGGTTTTTCAGGTGGCTAGAGATATGGTCTTTGCGTGGGATGTCTAGTATGCGTCTGGCTGATGCGTTCTGGATGCGTTGGAGTTTTTTCTGGAGTTTTGCGGTGATACCGGCGTATAGGGTGTTTCCGTAGTCCAGGCGACTTGTAACCAGTGCATGGGTGACTGTCTTTCTGGTTTCGGTGGGGATCCAGCGAAATGTTTTTTTTGAGCATGCGGAGGATATTGAAGCATGAAGATGAGACTGCGTTGACTTGTCTGTTCATCGAGAGAGAGGAGTCCAGGATGACGCCCAGGTTTCGTGCGTTGTCCGTCGGGATGGGTGCTTTTCCAAGGGCCTCTGGCCACCAAGAGTCGTCCCAAGCGGAGGGGGAGGTGCCTAAGATAAGGACTTCTGTTTTGTCTGAGTTCAGTTTCGGACGGCTGTGCTTCATCCACTCTGCTACTTCTTTCATACCTTCATGTAGGTTGGTTTTGGCGGTGTTGGGGTCTTTGGTGAGTGATAGGATCAGTTGGGTGTCATCTGCGTAGGAGATGATGTTGAGGTTGTGTTGGCGAGCGATGGTCGCGAGGGGGCTCATGTATACGTCGAAGAGGGTGGGGCTGAGTGAGGAACCTTGGGGTACGCCGCAGATGACTTCAGTGGCCTCGGACTTGAATGGTGGGAGGCGGACTCTCTGGGTTCTTCCGGTGAGGAATGAGGTGATCCATTCCAGTGCTTTTCCTTGGATCCCAATGTTTTTGAGGCGCTGTAGAAGAGTGCTATGTCAGACTGTGTCGAAGGCTGCGGAGAGGTCTAGGAGGATGAGGGCGACTGTGTCTCCATTGTCCAGTAGAGTTCGAATGTCGTCTGTTGCTGCGATGAGGGCGGTCTCCGTGCTGTGTTTGGCTCGGAAGCCGGACTGTGAGGAGTCGAGGGATTTGTTGCTTTCGAGGAAGGCGGCGAGCTGGTTATTGACGGCTTTCTCGATGACTTTGGCCGGGAATGGAAGGAGCGAGATGGGGCGGTAGTTTTTGAGTTCGGTGGGGTCCGCTGTGGGTTTTTTCAGAAGGGCGCTGAGTTCGGCGTGTTTCCAGCTTTCCGGGAAGGTGGCGGAGTAGAGGGAGCAGTTGATGACGTCTCGGAGGTGTGGTGCTATGATGGAGTCTGCTTTGTTGAAAATGTGGTGAGGACATGGGTCTGTGCGGGATCCTAAGTGGATGGAATTCATCAGGCGGATGGTGTCCTCGGTGGAGATTGGGTTCCAGTCGTTAAGGATGTTCGAGGGGGGTGCAGGTACGGCAGAAGATTGGGTGGGATGGTCTCCGGGTTGGATGTCGAAGCTGTTGTGGATGTCTGCGATTTTGTTGTGGAAGAACGAGGCTAGGGAGTCGCAGAGGGCTTGAGAGGGGGTGATGTCGTTGGAGTTGGCTGAGGGGTTGGTGAATTTTTAGACGATGTTGAATAGTTCCTTGCTGTTGTGGGCGTTGTTGTCTAGTCGGTCTTTGAATGCGGCTTTCTTGGCAGTCCGGATCAGTTGGTGGTGTATGCGGGTGGCGTTTTTGAAGGCGTCCCTGGTGCTGGTGTTTGGGTCTTTTTTCCAGGCCTTCTCGAGGGAGCGGCAGAGTTTCTTCGATTTCTTAAGATCATCATTGAACCAGGAGGCGTTTTTGCTGCCAAGTTTGATTTGGCGTTTTTTCGGCGGTGCTAGGATGTCGGCGCTGTTGGATAGCCATTGGGTGAGGTTAAACGCTGCTTGGTCGGGGTGTGAGGAGTGGGCAGGTGGGTTTTGAAGAAGCGATGAGGAGATCTGGTCGATGGTGATTTTGTTCCAGTTTCTTCGTAGAGTAGGTTGAGGTTGGTTGTGAGTGGTGGTTTTATTGTAGAAAAAGTGTACGCAGCTGTGGTCCGTCCACTGGAGGGTAGTGGTGTGACTGAAGGAGACATGTTTGCTGGAGGTGAAGATGGGGTCGAGAGTGTGACCTGCGATGTGGGTGGGCGTAGAGACAAGTTGTTTGAGTCCGAGGTTGGCGAGATTGTCCCGAAGGGAGGTGGTGTTGCTGTCGTTGCTCTTTTCCAGGTGAAAGTTGAGGTCTCCCAGTAGGATGTATTCTTCGGAGAGGAGGGCGTGTGGGGTGATGAAGTCAGTGATAACGTCGCTGAATTTTGCACGGGGTCCTGGAGGCCTGTAGAGGAGAGTGCCTCTGAGTGTGGTCTTGGGGTCGGTGCGGATCTGGAAGTGAAGGTGTTCGGCGCTAGCGAAGTTGACGTCTGAGCTGGTTGAGATGCGGATGGAGTTCTTATGGACGATAGCGATGCCTCCTCCTGTTTGGTCGGTGCGATCCTTACGGATGATCTTGTATCCTTCCGGGATGGCAATGGTGATGTCAGGGGCTGATGAGGCGTTCATCCATGTTTCTGTCAGGAAGGCGACGTCGGGAGAGATGGTGTCTAGTAGATTCCAAAGTTCGATGGCGTGTCTGTGGACTGAGCGGGTGTTGAGCAGGATGCATTTTAGGTAGTTAGAGTCAGATATTTGTTTTGTGTCCGTGGATGAGGAGTAGATCTTGCTGCCGTCGAACTTGCAGGATTTGCAGGAGAAGGGACCATGGGTGTGTCCAGGAGTGGCTTGGATGCAGTGGGGGAGTCGGCCGGGGTTAAGGGCTAGGAGGGTGGTGGCATCGTAAGTAATGCGGGGGAGGTGGGAGGTACGAGGACCAGGGGGTCTGGCGCTGGGCGCGGTCCAGGCGCGGACGGGCGTAGACGGGCTTACCTTTGGCGCACCTTCGGCGCGACTGGGGCGCGATCGCTGCGTGGATTTAGTGGGTGTGTAAGTTATTATATCAGTGGGTGAGGCTGTATATGTGCTAGTATAACTGAGTGAGTGGGTAGATGTGTAGCTATATGTATAATTCAGTTGGTGTGTTAGTGTGAGTATGGGTGTATGAAAGGAGATGTGACTACTTGTATGGGTGAGTGAGTGACTGTGTAATTGGCTAGAGATGTTGCTGAGAGTATAGATGAGTGCCTGTATGGGTGAGTGTATGGTTGTTTAGTGGCTTTGTGAGATGAGTGGGTGGCTCTGTGATTGAGTGTTTGAGTGAACAAGTGGGTGTGTACATGGGTTTATGAAAGGGTATATGACCAGTTGTATGGGTGAGATGTTCTATGTGTAACTAGGTGCATGTTTGAGTGAGAGACTGATGAGTGGCCACATGGGTGACTATCTAAATGTAAAATGCTTGAATATGTTATTTACTGGTTGTGTGAGTAACTCAATCGTTGAGTTGGTAAATGTGTCAGTGGCTGCATCAGTAAGTGAGTTGGTGCATCGCTGACTGTGTGAGTGAGTAAGTGGCTTTGTACAATGTTATATATGTAAGTAAGAGGTTGTATTGGTAGCTGCATAGTTGATTGAGTGGGTGTGTGAGTGGTGGTATAGGTGAGAAAATTACTTTATAAGTGGATGTATGGGTGAGTGTCTGGGTGTCTTAGTGTGTATATGTGTTAGTAAGTGTGTGTGGAAGTGACTGCATGGCTATAAGTGTGTCATTTGTTGTATAAGTGAATTAAAGGGCGTGCAAGTTACTGTATAAGTTAGTGTATGGATGCATAAGTGGTTGGATAGTTTGCTGACTGGATTTGTGAGAGCCTGTATATCTAGGTAAGTGGGTGTTGAGTGAATGTATGGGTGAGTAAAAAGGTATAAGTTTTGCTTTATGTATGAGAGTGGGTTGAAAAGTGTTTTTAAGCTTTGTTAGTCAGTATTGCAGTATGCAAGTGTGTCTGCAGAAGTACCCTCATTAGGATTCAATACATATCATGTAGCTGTATATCTGAATGAATACTTATGAACTATTTTAAGTGAGTAGTTGGGTGTATTAGTGGTTCTATCCTTTTGCAGATAGGTATGTAACTTCCAATCTGAGTGTCAGACTGGATGTATAAGTGAGCATTGGGGGTCTGTAAGTGCAGTTGTCAGTGATTGAAATTTGAAACCATATGTGTAAGATTTTAAGCAGATAGTTCACTGCCTATGCCCTAGCTACTGCTTGCTTGGAAGTGAGCTATATGTAATAGAAAAGGAATTTAAGGTTTGGCAACCATTATTTAAAGTCAGTTTGGCCTACTATTAAACTGCACACACTGATTCTGCAGAAGCAGGTCTGAGACATGTTTGAAGCAGCAGTTCTCTATATGGGTGACTTGTTAGTGTTAGTTTCTCAGTAAATGTCTAATTAATTGTCTCAGTTTCTATTTAGGTGTTTGGTTCCATATTTAAAAAAGTATGTTTTAATACAACTATCATTCTTAGTGGCTCTCTAAATCTGTATCTAAGGAGGTGCTTGGACTGCTTTCAAGCTGTGTTAGTGAGTATATGGTTAGGCAACTGTGTGTTCAGAACTGCCTCCAGTAGACCTTGATACATATGATATGTGTGCATATATGAATAAATGCTTAGGAGCTATCATAATTAAGTGGCCGGATGTATTAGGGGGTTCTATTTTTTTGCAGATAGGTATGTGACTTGTAATATGAGGGTCGGACTGGATGTATACCTGGGCAAGTGCAGTTGTCAGCGACTGAAATTTGAAACCATATATGTTTATTTTTAAGCGGTTAGGTCACTGGCTCTGTCCTAGCTACTGCTCACATTGACGGTGAGTTGTATGTAATAGAGGGGTTTAAGTCTTGGCAATCACACTATAAAGCAAATGTGGCCTACTGCTGAAGCTGCACACACAGGTTCTGCAAAGGCAGGCTTTAGACATGTTCGAAGCAGCAGTTGTCTATATAGTTCACTTGTTAGTGACTCAGTAGAAATTTGAATGAGTGTCCCTGTGGCTATTTGGGTGTGTCTTTGGATATTTAAGGAGGTATGTTTCTACATGACTACCACTCTTAGTGTCTTTATGGCATTCTAAATGTGTATCTAAGGAGCAGCATGGATTGCTTAGTGGCTGTGTGAATGAGTATTGGGGTATGGAACTGTGTGTGCAGAACTGCTCCCAATAGGCCTAGATACAAATGATGTATCTCTATATCTGGGAAAATTCTTAAGTCCTATTGTGAGTGAGTGGCTGGGTGTATTGTGGCTCTATTATTTTGCAGATAGGCATGTGACTTCCAATGTGGCTGTCAGACTGAATGTATAACTGGGTCCTTAAATGCAGTTTTCAGTGACTCACATTTGAAATACTATCTCTTGGGTTTTCAGCATAAAGCTGAATGCCTATGTCTTACCTACTGTGTACCTTAGGGGTGAATTATATATAATGGAAGAGGAGTTTAAGGCTTAGCAAGCACTATTTAAAGTCATGTTGGCCTACTGCTGAAGCAGGACACACAGGTTCTACAGAAGCAAGCCTGACACATGTTTGAAGCAGCAGTTGTATGTATGGTTAACTTGTTAGTCTTACTGACTCAATAGATATCTGAATGTGTGTTTCTGTCCTTATTTTAGTGCATCTTTGGATGCTAAGGGAAGTATGTTGCTGAATGACTATCACTTTTAGTGTGTCTATTGGTTTTTAACTGTATATCTAAGGGACAGTGTGTAGTGGTTACTGGCTGTCTTAGAGAGTATTGGGGCTCGCACCTGTGTGTGCAGAAGGGCCCCCAATACAGCTACATGCATATAATATATTTGAGCATTGTATCAGTAACTGAGAGTGTGTGTAAGCATGCTATGGGTGAGTGAATAGGTGTGTTACTGACTAATCTGGTAAACAAGTGGTAGTGTTATACACTGTATAAATTAAATGGTGGGTATGCCAGTGTATGAAATAATAACTGTTGGAAAAAGTTCCAATAAAATAAAGTTTTATTGGAACTGTCTGATTATTTGAATCAGATGTTCTGTGACTGAGTGTAATTCTGTAATTTTACACTGAAACGTTAATTTACAAAATAGGGCTAAGAAAGTTATGCAGATCTGTTACAAAACCATAGGTATCTCTAATCCATACGGCTATGGTCAAACACATGTTTTGAGACCCCTTAGAATGTTAAACTGTAGCCTCTGTTAAAAAAATGGATATACATATATTTTAGTATGGGATCTTCAAAATTAAGCATTTTAACAAAACATTTTCTTTTACTATAATAGTGCATTACAATGCTATAAAAATATATATTTCCCTTTTTTACTGTTCTCAGCTTTCATACTTTTTCCACATATAAGGTAGTCTGTATGTAGCATCATCTTTGAACAGTGGGGGGTAAAACAATTGTATGGATTGTACGAAAATAGCCCAGAACAGCAAGTACAGCATTGTAAATATGTGTTACTATGCTTTGCACTCACTACAATTTGCTAATTAGTTGTTTTACCTACACTTACTCTGCTAGTGAAAACAAATGCATCTGGAAACATTTCATATTATTATTATTATACCTGATATAGTAACACAAATAAGTGTCTAGCAAAGTTGAATTTTCAAGATGCTTTTGAAAATATCACCCCTAGTAGGCTGAATGATGTCAAAAACACTGATGTTCCAAGCTAATAAAATCTGATAAATTTCTTTTTTGTAGAAATAGCACTTGGAACTTTGGTTGAGGGAAGAATACAATTTTATACTTCCAAAGGCATTTTTGGTTTCAATTGAAGGTTGCTCTAATTCCATTCCATTGTGTCAGTTTTAAAGTGTAATTAGACTGTATTATATATACATGTTATATGAGCTCCTTTGCAAGATAAAAAGGACTGTTGTATTATAGACTACTTTTTAAGGATATTATCCCCAATAGACAGAATTATGTCCTTAGAACTGTGGTTGAAGAAACAAGAGGAACAAAATGTCATAGTTTGAACAGTAGTTTAGCCTTTAATTTAAGGTTGATATCATTGCAATCCATCCATCCGCTGTAATTCTTCAAATAGACAGTCTAGTGTCCAGATGTTACATTAAACCCTTCATAAAAGATAATGGCCACTATTGTATAAGTTCTTCCAGAAATTTATATTTGACCAGGTTTGAAGTTTATAATTTTGGTTTCCAATTTAGATCTATATGCTCTACATCATTGCAGCAATAATATGAGGTATTTTCCCCTTCTTTGTATTTGCAACTTTGACATAACATCTGATCTACAATTTGGACAGGTCATATTTGGATTTGCTGTTTTAATCAATCTGTAAAAAGGCCCTGTTTTGCAATCTGGCAGTGTTAAATATAGGACTCATACATCCTTTATTTCATTAGTAGATGTAAATGAGCAATTTTCACAATCATAATCCCATTTGTAACTTAGTCCAAATAAGTCACTAATATTTACTTCTTCTTCTTCTAAGACTGCAAGTGTGACCATTATAAAGCCTTGCACGTCTTGTTGAATTTTGAGACTAAATATTACTGATCTGTACATGTATCTAAAAGATCTCGAATGCCTGAAGCAGAATATATTAAACTTCTGTCACTAATTAAACGTTGGAGTAAATGATACAGTGGAGAAATTAACCTTTTAATATTTTTTTGTTCAATGTGCTTAAGAAGATATGGTAAATGAAAAACTACATTTAGAAACACATTTGCAAAGCCGTTGATACCTGAACTGTTTTCCAAATGGTGTCCTACAATATCTACCTCAATTTCCACTTCTGTCTTCTTAGCATTTTCTACCTTGTCCTGGTTGTATTTATTTTCTTTGACATCAGTTGAGTCTTTTATATTCTTCCATTTTGTAAACATTATCCATTTCTCATAGATAGGGTATTGACCTGAATGAGGAGCATATAGGCTTCTTAACTGATTGTATTCTTACACAACTTCCATCAGCACTAACTTTTTTGTCATCCACTGATATATAATAAGATAGGTTTAAATGATGAGCATGGACATTCTTTTTTTCTTATGGAGAAATCCATGTTGTATTTTCTCTTTTAATTCTATATAGATTTCTTTCTGTTTCGTGTTTACTTGTCCTTCTAATTGTTCAAAATCAATACTTTCCTGTTTCACTTGTTCCTTTGTGGTTTCCACCTCATTCATAGCTATTTCTGCTTCATTTGGAATAATTAGCTGTCCAAATGGATCTTGACTCAATAATCCTGAACTTTGGCTACTTTGCAAACTTTCTCTAGCTATTTCAGCTGCCATGGTTTCATCATGTTCAATCTCATCATTAAACATTTTCAAATAGATATCAAAGACTGAGCACTGAATACTGTCTTTTATAGCGGTAAAGAAAATATTCATAGTAATCGCATTCTCAAAGTAATACTGTTTCAGTATATCAAGGCTTGAAGAGTTGCAGAAATACTAAAAAGTACAAGCATTGGTAAATGCATTAGTGAGAGTAGAGTGCAGTGGCGTACAGTAGAGCAGCATAGACCAGAAATGTTAAGAATAGAGTGCAGTGGTGTAGAGTGCATTGGCATTGAGTGCTTGGCATAGAGTGAAGTGGCGTAGAGCACAGCAGCATGTCATAGAGTACATAGGCACATTTAGTCTATTTTTTCGCAGTTATCACACATAGTTTGTCTGTTGATCAAGAACATTACACTATTCTGATGTGAGTAAGGTGGGGATCTGTGCACCCCGTCCTGAAGAAGAAGCTCTACGCTTTGAAACATGTCGACTCACACGAGAGGTATTGTACATTAAATACAAAATACCTGAACAACACCCTTTTAACTATACCCGCACAGAGGTAAATTAAAAAAATGTTTAGCCCTCAGATGCCAGGTATTTTTTAACATTCACATATAGATTCACCTCTGACCCCACCACTCACTTACCATCCAAAACCCTCACACACCACACATAGTGATTTTATCAGTGCTCCAGCGTAGCCGTTGGTTAGTATCACGCCGCATCCCGTAGAGGGATGCGAAGTCCCCTATGATGAAGCATGACACCAAGGGCCCTTTTGGTGTGTGAGGGGTATTTAAAGAACACAGTGTGCTCCCCACCATTGTAGGGACCATACCTACCCAACTCAGGTGCATTCTCTTTGTTTGATAAAATTGTAGCCGGGGAGATCGAATCCACTTGGTTGTCCAGGTGGACACATCCTCTCTCCACCCCCCCTTTTGTTATACTCATTGTAAAGTAGAGATGGGCAGAATAGAGTGGAGTGGCCTAGACTGGAGGGTGAAGAGGAGAGTGCATTGGCATAAAGTCGAGTGGTGCAGAGGAGAGAGGCACAGAGTGAAGTGGCATAGGGTGAAGTTACGTAGAGTGGAGTGGTGCAGAGTGGCATAGAGTGCAGTGGCATGGTGTAAAGTGAAGTGGTGCAGAGTAGAGTGCAGTACATGGAGTAGAGTGGAGTATGCATGGTGTGGTAGGACACTTCCATTACAGACACCACATTTTCAATTGAAATAACCATTACATTTGCACAGACATACAATTTTACTAACAAAACTATACAGCTCACAAATGATAAGGTGTGGAAATGGCATCGCCTTGTGCATTGATTTGTTTTAATCCTATTCAATTATTTTTTCCAAGAGACCTCAGACTGAACAAAAAATATGCTTTATATGATCTTTGCTAATTCTGATATAGAAAAATACTTTCACAATCCACTTAAATGTTGTTGTGTGCTAGAAAATAACACTTTCTTTACCCACATTATCTAGCAAGATTGTCACATAAATCCTCTCACTTTGAAGTTGAATAAAGAAAAGTAACCACCAAGTTCCTTTGGAAGACAGAGCCTGACATTTGTCCTCTGCCTTTGAATGCCCTGCAAATGTGACAAGCTCTAAAGTCCTATTTACGGAAAGGGGCAAGTGTGGAAAAAACAAGGAGAGGTAGTTTGGAAAGGCTTTGCTCTGTGGGGAGGGATAAAATGAACCTGGACAGCATAAAGAAAATAATGCCAGGAAATAGAAAGCCGGAAAATATCATTTACAAACCATAAAGCCTACTAAGCAATGGGAGGAATGCATTCCCAGGGAGGTTTCTGAATGCCCCCAAGATGTATTTAGTAAGCAAGAGAGCTGAGCTGCCTGGTATGCTTCAATCTTTCTTCATGGGACCCACAGCCAATGAACAACTGTAGTTTTCACTGTCACTTGCTACATGTTACTCTGGCTTTTCCAAGTTCACCAGACCTTCATGCCACTAGTTGGAAGTGCTGTCTCTTTTCACTGGCCCAGTGCATGCAATGTTACATAATATATATCTGTAAAAGGATTAATGCATGAATAGAGAAACCTTTATTTAAATTCTAAGCATAACTCAACAAGTTCCCAGGTTTCTACAAGTCTGTTATTAGCACTACTCTTGAAAAGAAACAAAATGCTCTTTAAATTAACTTTTATGGTAAACAGCATTCTATCATTAGAATGAGTACTGCTTTTTTAATTTTTGTAACACAAGTATATAAAAGGTAGGCACAATTTGAAGCTGGTTATTTAATTAACAGAACCTTTGATCTTCGATAAATACCCAGCATATTGCTGTATTTCTGTCTGATTTCAATAAATTCATTTTATAACGATAAGCATTGACAATGTTTATGCTATCATCATTACTGAATATTTTGAAGGTTGCTCGCCATCATTGGTTAACCGTATGATATAATAATCAGACAAAGAATTGTATACTCATAAGACAGTATCAGAAGACCTGAAAACATTTGTAGAGAAGAGAAACCAACTACCAACAGACATTATGAATAAACTTACATCAGATATCCTTAGACAGTCATCTGACATCAACAGGTAAAGTTACCAAATAATGAGTCAATAACAATCATCTGACATAATTAGATAACAATTAGCCAATCATCAGACACTACCCATCATCTGATAACATCATCACACAATGCCACCCAATTATCAGACAATATTAGTCATTAGACAACATCAGTTAAAATTAGCCAATCATCAAATATTAGCATTGGCCAGCACCCTGAGAAAACAACAACTCATAAAGATAAAATACTAATCATTTGACATCATCAAACCACCTTACCTAATTGTAAGGCACTATTAATCATCAAACACCATCATGAGACAATATCACTTGTGGTCAGTGTTTACTTTTTCAGAATGACAACATGAAAACAGCATTACTATTGTATTAGTGATTACATACAGTGCTTCAAAATAACAATCATGGAAAAGTTGAAGTAAGGAAGTAGAATATAAATTGTTCCTTAATCATTTCAAATAACTCAATCTTGCCACCAGGGTGGCACTCCGTTTAGTTGTTTGCGTGCTGTGCTGAAACTGGATGATTTAAAATGGCTATCAACATTTCGTAGATGTGAATGTGTATAATAGAAGCCACGGTTTGGAAACATTTACCAATTCAAAATATGGGTTGTTGTGTATTTTTGGTCTGATGTGGCAAGTTTACGAATTCCCTGCCTTTCAGCTACCCACGTTTCTTCACAGCTCTGCTAACAACTCAGCGCTGTTTACTTTGTTTTGGCGGCTGCCATCTTTTTGAAGGGAAATTATCAGTAATGCTTGTGGACATGATGCCTTATCTGCAGATTATATATGTGATATATCTGGGACTGAGCACTACACTGAAGTTCACACTTGAACCCTGTTACATGAAGGAAGTCGCGAGCAGCATTTACATTCCCAGTGAGGCTCGGGCGTCTCAGGGTATCTGGAGCTGTGAAGTTCAGCCTTCTGTTTTCTTATGTCGATACACTGCCAATAAATCAGTGCCAGCCAGTGGCTGCCATTATTTATAGCCAGTGCAAAGTCAAATCTACATTGTTAAGTCCTACACAAGAAGCAAAAGTAAAAGTGAGTAATACAGGCAGTACGTGAGGTGTTCAAGCCTGTAAATCGTGGACAGTACAGATAGGCTGATAAGCACCTTGGGGAGGTTATTCCTCTATACCAATCTCCGAGCCTTTGCTCACTCGGAGTCACAGGGAAGGCTTGCTCCCCTGAAGCACTCTCTGTTCCCAGAGCGGAAGCGGTGCATGCTAACAGATTAAAAAATATATTGTGCAATAACATCAATTTAACAATTAGGGATTTTCTAGAGGTGTCCTGTGCCTCACGTGTAATCTCATTTTTGACCTCTCCCTGTAATGACTTATTGAGCTCCAGATTTCTCTTTTTCCTAGGTTAGTCTCTGTGGCAGGAGGAACTTCTCTTTGTGGTGTCTATCATCCTCGTCCACAGTTTGCTGCAATAGCCTCTTAAAAGGAAGCTATAAATCAGGCTTTGTGGAGGGCGGGATGCAGGGCTGAAAGTGAGGCTTGAAACACGATTCGTTCCAAGCCTCATATAATAATAAATGAAAGGAAAAACAAGTATCACAGGAGTGAAGAGGAATCTGGCGCTGTGGCCAGAGCTATTGACTTGAGAGCAGGGGATCCTAGTTCGAGTCTTGGCGGTGCAACATCCTGTGATTCTGGGCAAATCACTTAGGGCCAGATGTACATTTACCGATGCTAAAATACTGAATTTTACCAATTCAGTATTTTAGAATCGGTAAATGATATGTAGATAATGATTCAGTAAATTTTACCGAATCAGTAAAATTCGGTAAATACCGATTTCGGTATTTACCGAATCGGTATTCCCCTTTCATTCCTATGGACCTGTAGGCCCATAGGAATGAATGAGAATTACCGATTCAGTAAATGCCGAATCGTAATAGGGGGTAGACCTACAAGGGTGGCAGGGTGTCACATTGACACCCTGTTGCACCCCTGTGTAGTGCATGGGAGCACATTTGGCACACATACATGCCCCAAGGCATGTATGTCTGCCACATGGCACTGTTAAAAAAGCACAAAATTGCTTTTTTAACGGTTTTTGTTTTTTACCACCAACTTGTAGTAAAGTCCCGCTGTAAAGTTCACGCCCGTATCTGCAAACGAACACCAACGTGCTGCCAACGTCTCTGTCAAAATAAACACTGGCTATAAGCGGCTGACTCGCCTCCTCTATATTAGCAGAAATCTGATGAAACCAAATTCAAAGTGTAGGAATTACATACCTTCGCCCTGCTTCTAAAGTCTTTGCAGAATTTGAGCACCTTATAGGGCTTGTGAATAGGGCGTCCCAAAAAAAACAGGTTCTGTTTTCTTTGCATAGGTTCTCACCTGACAGGGGCTAGTCAGGATTTGGGACAGCACCACATTATAAATGAGTACTATTGATTAGAAGAAGAACACATTTAGGAGTGCCGGTTATCACACTTTGGCTTATTATACCTATATGGAATATAACAGAACAATTGTGAAAAACAGCGAACTATTAAACTTTTGTCCCATACACTAATGGAAGCTCCTTTTGCTTCCTTCATTTGAAATAGTTCATTGGCATCACAATTACTTTATTAAAATGCAGAGGATGAATGCTGTAGTGTTCATAAATGTCTTCTGATCTGGATCAATCGACTTTTTTAATCTTTCGACTTGATGGTAATCTTTCATCTTCTGCATATGTCACATCTTCAACATCCACATTCTTATAATAAACATTATTTTGTACCAGCTATGATGTCGCTTTTTTAACTTTACTAATATCTACTTATTTTTTCCAGATTTTTTTATTCTTGTTAGGCACACCATTTACTAGAATGACAAGTATTAGGGCTCCCGGTTTTATGGTATTTATTTTTTCAACATTTTCGTCTGTACTTATCTATATATTTTTTTGCCCATTTTATCTGTATTTATCCATATTTATTTTGTGTTTTGTGCATAAATAAAGGAAGAAAACTGTACCTTTCCATATTTATTAACTGATAGACATGCACTCATACTTTGATGTGGGTTGTTCTTTAGCTATTTAAGCTGTCAAATTTTACAAAACAGTACATTCACTGATAGCTACTAGCATTATACCATAAATGTATTTCGACAATTGCCCTTATTTAAAGAAATGTAATCCTGTTTTTTAATTTCCCAAGCTGTCCATCTGCTCAGCTGCGTGCCTATAATTCATGAAAGACAGCATGGAGAGTCACTTAAAAGAAGCACACTTTTCTGTTTGTATCCACTTTTAAAAATAAATGCAGAGAGAAAACACATTGTTTTCTGTCTGTATTTATCTGTAAAAATCCATAAAAACGGAAAACAGGGAGCTTTATTCATGATCCTCTCTGTCTACACCAATCATTTTAATATTCTGTTTAAAATCTAAAGATAAGTACACAACTCTTTCTTTCAGGCCATTTTGTAGGTTAATTAATGGAAGCTTCCCTGTCTCTTCCCTGGCTCCGTACAAACTATGGCCTGGAATGGGCGTACACAATGTATAAGAATGGGATCATAAACATTCAACTCTGCTAATACTTGAGGAATAGAAATTCTAAGTTGTTACGAACTGCTGTACCTGGTAGCACTTACATATAAGTTGACGAGTCAAACTGTTCCTCTACAAATAAATAAACAGCAAATTGTTGCCACTTATCATTGTTCTCCTTTTCACTTTCTAAATGCAAATCAATATTCTGCGTTTTACTTTTGTAGTGAGTGCGTGGACAACAAATACAAACACAGTGTGGTTTTTGAGGAGAAACTATTAAACTTTGTAATCTCTTCTACAAAGCTATCATTGCTAATCCCTGTTCTGCTACACCTGCAAATCCTAAATTTCCCTACACTCTTGTTCTGTACCAAAAAAGCAAAACTGAAGATCATCACACATCTTCTCTACCTGCCAGTCTATCATGTAGAAGAGCTCTATTCGTGTCTCCTAAATATAGTGCAGGAGTTTTCACATAGTAAAGTCTCCTAACTAACATTTGCATTTCAGAGTGGTAAACAGCTAACATTCTGAAAAGATGAAAGGTGTTTTGGCACACTTGCCTTGATGGACACACTAGTGAATGGCCTTGTAAATTACTGTACTTTCTCACTTTGCATGAATCTAATCTTTGCAAAAGTGCAATTTTCTGTTTGAAACTTCTGCATGGAAATTTGCATCGGATTCCTGCTGAACACTATAAATACTGCTACAATTGCACTCATTCCCTGTACCTCTTCAGACATCACTTCTGCAACACTCCTTGGAATCATCTCTTTTTTTGGAATGGGAATACCAGCCTTCACTTCATAACATTGACCAGGTGTTTCAACTACATGCACTAATGTGTTCTCTTGAAGAAGCTTTCTTTGTGAAAGAAAGGCTCAGTGCTAGATGTATGCTTCAATTTACCACTAAAGATTTTACAAAAATTACTTTTATTCACATACCTTTTTTTGGCTTTTTCTCTTCATATTCAACACTGTTTTATCTGGTGTTTTCATTCTGTTTACTATTCATATAAACAGTTTTCATTTCAAGGCAAATGCTTTATCTACTAGCGTTTCTATATGTTGTTTTTGCTTATAAGCTACTGATCTTCCTTTATACTGCTTTATATTTCTTACCAAAATTGCTTTATGTCTAAACATCCTTCTTCTTGTTGCTTTGTACTATTACTGACTTGCTTTCAGATGACTTGTTTTTTACAACAGTTTCCACTTTTAACATGACTTTCATATCATTTTCTATATTTTTTACTTACTACTGCTTTAAGAAATGGCTTAGTTCTCTTACCAGCAGATAGATTTCTTTTCTGCTAAACATTCTGTCCATCATCCACTTTTTTGTTCTGAATTTTTTTTAAAGAAGTGCTGTTTTTTTTGTACCTTTCTTCTCTTTTCTTTTCTCGTCATCTTAAATTGTTCTCCGTGAACTCAAGCAGATATCTAAATACAAAGTAGCATACAAATTTTATGTACTATAATTAAACCATCCAAAATCGTAGATATATGAGTATTTTACTATTTTATAGCATTCTAGAGCTAAGTCCAGAGCACTGTGTCATATTGCCTATCTACAGCCAATCTTAGTAGTCACTTGTATGTACATGATGAAACATTTTAGGTTTACAAAGAGGTATAAAAGTGACTCTCCCTAGTAGTAAAACATGCACACATAGGGTATCCAGTAGCAGCGGCTATGTTTTAAGGGCTACTTCTATGGATGGGTGACTTGGTAGTACCAATTACTATTCAGTTATTTAACTAAGTGTGCCACCACCTTCATTAGTGCTAGATACATAAGAGTTGTGATTGTGAATGTGAGTGAATCTTTAGATAATTCTGACACTGTCCGAGAGCGGTGTATTACTGGCTTTCCCCTTTTGTATGTAGTTAACAGACATTTAAATCAGAGTAAACACTAGGGGGTCCATTACGATGGCGGGCGAACAAAGTCTGCCCGCTATCGCAATGGAGCCAAGGACCGACCACCGAAGTTGCGGCGGTCCCGCAATGCATATTATGATGTGCCCGCCACACTGGCCGGCGCATCCTGGGCCTATCACATTGCGGGTGGATCTGCTGGCTGCAGACCGGCCCGCAATGCAATAGGAATTCACACATCATTGCCATGCACTACATGGCAGGCACCACATGGTGCCTGCCACATAGTGCATGGCAATGATGCGGGTACCATAGGTTCCCCCCATCTGCACCCCTCCACACCCCCTCTACACCCTGGTGGCCCGCAACGAGCCCCCAACACCAGACACCACATGCCTTTCCAAGACAAATCTCTGCATGCATCATAATATGGAGAGCGGTGTCTTGCAGATACTGCCACCATATTGTGACCCTTTTCCGCCCGGTCGGCGAGTAAAGCGGTGGACGGCCTTTCTGTCCGCTGCGGGCCCCCCAGCCATACTAATATGGCGGAGGGTCAATCAGGCATGGATGGCAGGCAGATCGCCCCCGCCGGGCCAGCGGTGGCTACAGCCGGCCTGGTGGGGTGATCCGTCAACTATCCAAATGGGCTCATAGATGTATAACAGAGCATATTGCCCTATAAGTGTGCATGTAGCACACAAACACTTCTAACTACATGTGTTAGCTTTATTGCACATCGGAGCATATACTTTGCCCTAGCTACAGGCCACAGGGGAAAGGTATATCTGGTAGAACAGCAGGTTAGGGCTTGTCAATGGATTTTAAATTCCAAGTCGGCTTAGCAGTAGAACTGGATGCACAGCCTCAAGTGTACCAGGTCTGAGACATGTATAAAGGGCTTCTTCTCTGGATCATGACTTGTACTGTTAGTTCTTTAGTAGATATCCGAAAAGTCCTTATGTTGGGAGGGGTTCATATCTAAGTAAGTTTGTTGCTACCTCACTGGGTCTGTTTGTGACTGAATGCATCTCTAAATGTATATGTAAGGGGTGGCACAGAAGGTTCTAACTACATGTGTTAGCTTTTTTGCACATAGGAGCATACTCTATGGCCTAGCCACAGTCTACCTTAGGGGTGACTAGTAGAAGAGGGCCTTTTAAACTTTAAAACATGTTGTAAATGTCAAGTCTGCCTAGCAGTATCGCTGAACACACATATCCTGCATGAACAGGTCTGAGACATGTTGAAAGGGGAAGTGATGTACATGGCTGGCTTCTTAGTGTGATTCAGTCAGTACATATTTCAGTGGTTGTGTCAGTCCCTACTTGGGTCTGTTCTCCTATATTAAAGGAAGTATGCTAGCATGTGAGTGCCTCTCTTACTGACTCTATTCCTCTGTAAACATGTCTGGAGAAAGATGCATGAATTCGTTACTGGGTATAGTACTGGGTATATTACAGAGCATTGGTGTATGTAAGTTTATATTCCACTGCCTTTCTTACACCAAGTAACATAACAGCTATGTGTGTGTGGGAGTGAATGCTGAAGAGCCTCTGCGAATGTCCGTCTTGGTCTGTAAGTGCCTGTATCCTTTTCCAAAAGGTATGTGAGTTTCAGAATACACATGACACCACATTTAATGCTGAGCATATGAGCCTATAAGTGCACAAGAAAGACACTGAAACATGAAACTGCATGTCTCATGTTTTTAGCAAATATCTCATCACCTATGGCCTACTTATAGCCTACCTTAAGGGATACTTATATGCAGCACAAGAGGGCTTTTTTTACTTCAAAACATGTTGCAAATATCAACTCTTCCTAGCACCAATACTGCACACCGTGGCTGTCCAGCAGCAGGCCCAAGATATATTGAAAGGGCAAGTGCTAGTATCTGCGTACCTCTCTAACTGAGTATATCGATCTATAAACATGTACGGTGAAACCTGCATGGATTACTTGCTGGGTGTATTACACAACTTTTGGAAAGGGGCGACCACTCGGTCCCCCCGAACGTATGGCAGAGTACCTTGATCCCCCCGGGAAGCCATTTTGGGCGGGAGGCGCGTCTCGGCTGGTATGCCCGAAGCGGCGTAGCCGGGGCGCGCCCTTTCCCGCCCTAGAGTGGGCTGGCCTAGACACTGACGCGGCTGGCCACGCCCTCGGGGCAGGCAGGGGCGGGTTTACGCCCGCCCTGAAGACGGATAAAAAGGGACGCAAGACCGGAAGACATCCTCTTGTTCCTGTGCTCTGAAGCTGCACCTCCTCGCTGCACGTGAGCTCGAGACGGAACGAAGAGCCAATTTTGAGCGTTGTAATCTTTCTTTTTGTCTTACAGATACTCTGTCGGAGAAATGCCCAAGAAAGGCGGGAAGAGAATGACGACCGAACAGATGGTTCGAGTCCTTATGAAGGAGATGACTGAGCTGAAGAAGCGGGTAGCGGAGAGAGACGGGGAAGGGGGGCCGGAGCGTCCGTCGGCTGGAGCAGCTCCGGGAGGAAGAGCCAAGAGGCCAAGGAGGGGACCAGCTGGGGGAGACGCCCCGGTTCCCTGTACCCCGCTCGAAGCGCCAACCCCAGTACCAGTGGAGGGGAATCCGATTCCTGTGGTGGTCACCCCGGTGTCCAAAGAGGATATGCCGCCCGAGCTGGCAGCACAACTTGCAGCATGGTTGGGCGACAGTAGTGAGGGCGCCACGACTGCCGAGGCCCAGGCGCTGATGAAGCAATTGCGCAAAAAACGGGATGCAGCCAAGGCGTCCGCGCCGGCTGCAGTAGTTGACAAGCCACAAGGGACGATTGCGACCGCAGATGCAGCGTCCGGTGCAGGTAAGCGGCCATTGCCGATTGCGAGGGATGAGTCAGCACCCTCTCGTAGAGAAAGGTTGGGTCAACATGTGCCTTTGGCAATTAAGGAGAAGATTTGGGCGGGGGAATACGTGAACATCTTCTCGTTGCTTGTTGATCATTATGAGGTGGAGCATGTTAAGGGTCAGAAAGATCTTATGCATCCGTGTGTTTGGCGCGCAAAAATGGCCGCCTTTAAAGTAAATGAGACTATCGGCAATTGGGGCAATGCATGGGGAATTTTTACGTCAATCTTGGGGGAACGTAGGCCCGAGTTGCTTTCCGAGTTACCGACCTATCAGTCAAGAATCATGGGGTACTCGACATCACACCAGGGTAACCATTGGTTCTGCTACGATAATCTTTTTAGAAAGGCAAAAGAGCATAATAAAAGCTTAACCTGGGATTGTTATGATTCTTTGACATGGGATAAAATGAAGGAGACAGGTATGTTGAAAATGCCATTGGTAGGAAGTAATGTTGGCGAATCCTCCCGCCATTATGGGGAGACGCCCTTTCGGTCAGGTACGAGTACCGACGATTACTCGAGACCTGCCGGCAATACAGGAAAAAGGGGGTTCTGCTTCAATTTCAACAAAGGTAAATGTACCAGGCCCCAGGGATCGTGTAAATTTAAACATGAATGTAGTGGGTGCGGGTCGTCCCATCCTGAGTCCACGTGCAGAGCCAAAACGGGTGATAACGGGGGGAGAGGAGGCGCCAAACAGGTCTAACGTAGTCCGAGGGGCGCCTTTACCTACCCCGATTGATACCTTGGCGATGATTCCCTGGCTCAGTGAATACCCGGATCGTACTTCTGCTGGGGTGCTGCGGAACGGATTTTCGTATGGTTTCCGCATCCCGGTAGGGGACTTTCAGGGCGTGGAGAAGTGTAAAAATCAACTTTCCGTCCTGCAGCATACGACCGTGGTTCAGGAAAAGATCCGGAAAGAGGTTACTCGCGGTCGGGTCGCCGGCCCATTTAGTGTACCCCCGGTACAGAATTTTGTTTGTTCTCCTTTAGGGGTGGTCCCCAAGAAGGACCCGGGTGAGTTTCGACTGATTCATAATTTGTCAGCTCCACGTGGTCTTTCTGTAAACGATGCAATAGACCCAGAAGTGTGTTCGGTGCGGTACGCATCCTTCGATGAGGCCGTGGCCATTTTGAATCGCCTGGGGCCCGGGGCGCTGATGGCGAAGTCAGATATCGAGTCAGCGTTCCGGTTGCTCCCGGTACACCCGGACGATCAGCGTCTCCTAGGTTTTATGTTTCAGGGTTATTATTACATGGATAAGTGTATGCCGATGGGGTGCTCTATATCTTGTGCCTATTTCGAGAAATTCAGTAGTTTTCTACAATGGGTCTTCACAAGGAAGACGGGTTTCCAACATGTAATGCATTACCTTGATGATTTTCTGTTCCTTGGGGCAGCCGGGGATCTCGAATGTGGCCGGGCCTTGGCCGAATTTTGTGTATTAATGAAGCAGTTTGGTGTGCCATTGGCACCAGGTAAGACGGTGGGTCCTGCGACTTGCCTCGAGTTTCTGGGGATCGAGTTAGACTCCAGAGAAGGTTGTTTTCGTTTGCCAACTGACAAAGTGTGGAAGTTCAGGGCAGCCCTGCAAGTGTGTCTAAATGGATCTAAAGTTACGCTGCATCAATTACAGCAGTTGGTGGGACAGTTGAATTTTGCCCTGAGAGTTATACCGATGGCCCGCCCCTTTTCTCGTTCAATTGCCCAAGCTATGGTCGGCCTAAAGGAGGGCCATCATCGCACGAGACTATCGGCTGAGGTCCGCCAGGACGTGCGTATTTGGTTAGCATTTCTGGCGGACTTTAATGGTCGAGTCATCTGGAACAAACCAGCCGTATCCTCTGAAGAGCTGGGGCTATGGACAGATTCAGCAGGTAGCATAGGTTTTGGTGCCATCTTCGGCACAAAATGGTCGGCACAAAGGTGGCCGACATGGTGGCATGACAATGGTCTGACAAGTAATATTGCTTTCCTGGAACTTTTTCCCATTTTGGTGGCCCTGAGAACTTGGCCAGAAGGGTTCAAAGATCACTCTGTGATATTTTGGTCTGACAATATGACCGTGGTCGAGTGCATCAATAGTCAGGCAGCATGATGTAAACTGATTTTAAGACTGCTCAAAGAAATTGTTTTACTGTGTATGCAACTGAATGTGCTGTTCAGAGCAAAACATGTCCCAGGGGTAATGAATCAGGCGGCTGATGCACTGTCTCGTTTTCATATGCAGGCTTTCTCGGGTTTCCTTCCCTCAGCGGACCCAGAGCCGGCACCCTTCCCCGAGGCTCTCTGGTCTCTCGGTGCCCCGAACTTTGTCACCTCGTGGGAGAGAGTCTAGCACCACGGACGAGGAAAGCATATGAAGGGGCGTTTAGGTCCTATTTAGCCTTTTTGGGGACTGATAGAGAGAGGCTTTGGGGCCACGAGGAATGGGTAGTGAATTTTCTGATGTCCTTACGTAGGGCTGGGAAATCTGTGGCTACGGCCCAGAGGCATCGTGCTGCTATTTCCTTTGTTGCCAGGGCTCATAGTATCCAGGACCCGACAGCGTCTTTCGTTGTACAGAAAGCGCTGCGTGGGTGGCAACGCCTTGAGGGTCGCAGAGTAGATGAGAGGCGCCCGATAGGTTTGGATAGGTTGGCCCAGTTGTTGGCTACACTCCCTGCCACATGTTCATCTCAGTTTGAGGCGGTGTTGTTCCGAGCCGCTTTTACGTTAGCATTTCACGGGGCGATGCGAGTAAGCGAACTGGTGGCAAGGAACAAACAGGATGTGGCAGGGGGTTTGTGCCAAGAACACGTTCAGATCAGAGGAGAGGCAATGACGGTCTCCTTTGTCAGGTCCAAGACCGATCAAGACGGGATGGGTGACTGCATAATCATACGCAGGATTCCCGGGTCCTCCATGTGTCCGGTAAAGTGTTTAGAAGATTACCTAGCACGAAGGGTGGCATTATGGGGGGGGACCTTGTTGAGACACGCCGACGCCACCCCACTGACGAAATTTCAGTTTCAGCGGGTGCTTGCGATGTCAATTGCCGCTGCGGGCTTGAATCCGGGCGAGTTTGGGACCCATTCCTTTCGGATAGGGGCTGCTACGGAAGCTACAGCCAGGGGTCTTAATGTTGAACAAGTGAAACGAGTGGGGCGTTGGTCCTCCAATTGTTATAAGAGGTATGTGCGGTTGCACATGTTGTAAAGCTGTAACGATGTACTCACGCCTCTTGTTTTTGTTTGGTTTTCAGTTGCGCAAGCCTACGAGGCGGGGCGGACTATGCAGTCGACCCAACACCGGGCCAGCGGTCAGACATCACCGGCTGTGAAAAAGGAGGTGTGGGTCGTGGGCCACTCATACGTGAGGCGTGCCGCGGACGTATTCAAAGCAGGTGACATGATTCACGTAGCTGGGGAATACGGGTACAGGGTGTCCTTCCACGGAAGAGGCGGTCTCTGTATTGACCAGTTTCAAGCATATTTTGAGGATTTGTTAGGGCGGACGAGGTCACCGCCGTCTATAGTCATAGTGCATTTAGGGGGCAATGATTTGGTCACCACCGGTAGACGACTTCTCCTGGAGGCAATGCTTTCCACTGTAAGTTGGTTGGCGAGGAGAGTTCCGGGGTGCACAATTGCGTGGTCCCATATGATCCCACGAAAGGTGTGGCGGGGGGCTATTTCTATTCCTGCTTTGAATCAGTCTGTTAGAAAGCTTAATAACAAAGTGAGTAGGTTGTTCCGTTCCGGGACATTGCATTCTATTTCGCATGGCTGTATTAATGATGACAGTATGTATTCGGGGGATGGTGTGCATTTGTCTCGGGTGGGGAATGAGTTACTCATAGGAGACTTCTTAGCATGGTTAAAAACGTTAAAGCATGACCTTTAGGTAGGAGCTTTTTGGGGGGTCCGGATAGCCGGTCAACTATCCGGCCTGTGGCGGTAAGGTCATGATCGGTGAGCAGTAATTGGAAGATCCCTATGAGTGGGCGTCACCCAACACGGATGGGAGCGCTCGGGAGAGGTGGCCATTGGCCCCTCAACGGGGAGGCGGTCCTGTCTAAGGAGAGGCCGCCGGAAGGAAAGGAAAGGCGGTCAAGGCCCCTTCCTGTGTAGGAGGGGTTACAGCCCCCTCCTGGGGAATTTCCCGGGGCCAGTGACGTCTGCGACGGCAGATGTGGTAAGTTGTGTGGGGTTTGGGGGGAGGTCTACGCTACCTTCTAGATACTCACACGAGTCCTCGAACGACCTTTAAGTGGCGTCGAGTTTATTGGGGCCCCCGTCAAGTCAAGGGAAATTGGTAGTTGCACTTGAGGTACGCCTCAGTGCTGTCGCCCCTCCCAAGTGGGGGGGGGTATTTCTGGTTAGGGATCTTGACACCGGTTACGACCTTGCCGTTGGCCCTTAAACGTTAGGATGTACAATTTCAATATTTCAAGAAAATGTTTTGTAGGTTGTTAGTTCGGCTAGGAGAACCTCTGTATTAGAGAATCTGTTAAGGTTAGCCAAACATCGCAATGTGGTAATGAAATTGTACATTAATATGAAACTGTTTAATGTTATAATTTTTTGTTTTAATAAATACGGCCGGGGAGGGTCACTCCCTCCCTCTTCCAAAAACTTCAAGAACTGTTTCCGGTTTCCCTCCTTTGGGGATTGTGTTGAGAGGGGGTGGCGGGTATCTCAGCCATATGGAAAGGGGCGACCACTCGGTCCCCCCGAACGTATGGCAGAGTACCTTGATCCCCCCGGGAAGCCATTTTGGGCGGGAGGCGCGTCTCGGCTGGTATGCCCGAAGCGGTGTAGCCGGGGCGCGCCCTTTCCCGCCCTAGAGTGGGCTGGCCTAGACACTGACGCGGCTGGCCACGCCCTCGGGGCAGGCAGGGGCGGGTTTACGCCCGCCCTGAAGACGGATAAAAAGGGACGCAAGACCGGAAGACATCCTCTTGTTCCTGTGCTCTGAAGCTGCACCTCCTCGCTGCACGTGAGCTCGAGACGGAACGAAGAGCCAATTTTGACCCACCCACCAGCCCCTGAAGACAGCCAGTTGTTTGTAATAAAATGGATCGATAATTCTATTTCGTTTACAGGTTGTGGTATTATCGTGTTGATATTGAGTGTGTAATAAAGTTGGTCGATTTTATGTATGTTTGTGATTAAAGATATTCGGTTTTTAGTGTCCATTTAAGCATGCTTATTTTGGTCATAGTGGCCAATGTATTGTTGGTTAGTTAGCATTGTCGTATTTATTTTGGTCGGGCGGTAAGGTCATGATCGGTGAGCAGTAATTGGAAGATCCCTATGAGTGGGCGTCACCCAACACGGATGGGAGCGCTCGGGAGAGGTGGCCATTGGCCCCTCAACGGGGAGGCGGTCCTGTCTAAGGAGAGGCCGCCGGAAGGAAAGGAAAGGCGGTCAAGGCCCCTTCCTGTGTAGGAGGGGTTACAGCCCCCTCCTGGGGAATTTCCCGGGGCCAGTGACGTCTGCGACGGCAGATGTGGTAAGTTGTGTGGGGTTTGGGGGGAGGTCTACGCTACCTTCTAGATACTCACACGAGTCCTCGAACGACCTTTAAGTGGCGTCGAGTTTATTGGGGCCCCCGTCAAGTCAAGGGAAATTGGTAGTTGCACTTGAGGTACGCCTCAGTGCTGTCGCCCCTCCCAAGTGGGGGGGGGTATTTCTGGTTAGGGATCTTGACACCGGTTACGACCTTGCCGTTGGCCCTTAAACGTTAGGATGTACAATTTCAATATTTCAAGAAAATGTTTTGTAGGTTGTTAGTTCGGCTAGGAGAACCTCTGTATTAGAGAATCTGTTAAGGTTAGCCAAACATCGCAATGTGGTAATGAAATTGTACATTAATATGAAACTGTTTAATGTTATAATTTTTTGTTTTAATAAATACGGCCGGGGAGGGTCACTCCCTCCCTCTTCCAAAAACTTCAAGAACTGTTTCCGGTTTCCCTCCTTTGGGGATTGTGTTGAGAGGGGGTGGCGGGTATCTCAGCCATAGGAGTATGTAAGTCTGTCTGACTCCATCAGTCCAACTTACATAACAGCTGTGTGTGTGTGAGAGTGAATATTGAAGTGCCTCTATGAATGCCTCACTGGGTGTTTTAGTCATTCTACCATGTTATAGATAGATATGTGAATTTCAGTGTGGGTGTGACACTGGTTCTAAAACTGCACATTTAGATCTGTAAGTGCACATAGACCACACTTCTAACTGAAAGTATAAAATGTACATGTTACCCATATATCCCATTCAGTGCCTATTATATACACTCTGACTACCAGTTCACTTATATGCACTTATGTGTAGTACAACACCAATGTAAGATTTGTCAATGTTTTTTAAATCTAATAAAAAAGCAAACAGTAACACTTCATATACATGCTCTACATTTTAAGCTCCTACCAGAAGTCCATCACTGACGTACAACCTTACAAAGTAATTAAATATACCAACTGCAGGTACGAAAACTATATCTTAGACATACAAATATTCACTTAATCACCAATAATGTTTTTGGTCATCTAATTTCAAATAGACGATTCAGTGGATAACCTTTGTGCTACTGACTGTTTCATTATGCAAATGACTATGTATGCTACTCTGTACATGATTATATAAGTTATTTTAAACTTGTCTAGTTCCATATCTACTTAATTTCATCTATAAACAAAGATTTCAAGCCTTTTACATGTATGTCATTGCTTATATAAATCATTCTCTAAGTTTAGTACATTAAACCGCCTCAATATTAACATATCTGTTAATTTCCTTTGTTAATACTTAAATATTAACTGTCTTTAACTTAAAATTTCTTTGCATGGAAGATAATTAGTGCCAAACTCTGTAAGAAAGAACCAGCAATGTCAAAGTTTCCCTCTCCTTTTCCAGTGACAGTAATGTAGTTAGCAAATGAAAATGTTTCATTCATTTTTTCCTTTTCTTACGGCAGTTTTTATTAGTCATTTTATTAACCCTTTTTTGTTCCCCTAATAAGAAGCTCATTTGGTAGTAGCAGTGTGTGGATCTGCCACTAGGCCTGGGTATGAAATCCTGCTCTGCTTGCGAAGTCTGCAGAGTTTTTCCCACTCTGTGTTCCACAAGGGCATGCATAGTGGAGATTTTTCCCCGCTCGAGCTTGCCAACATTAAGTTGCCGAGTGAGATCAAGGAAAATCTTTCTTCAGACAACCTGCCGGTGAGATTTCTCAACGCGCACGTTTGCAGATGACCACTACCACTCGCTTTGAGAAACCTTCCATTCACAAAAAGGAAGCTGCCCCTCGAGTAGAACATCTACTTGAGTGGCAGAAAGAAGCTGTGCATGGTGTATTTTGTGTTGATTATCCAGCATGAGACAAACACCCAGCACTACAAAATCTACGTGAACGGCATGACCTAACGCACTCTGACACTTGTGGTAATCCATGTAGGCCGTCTGAGTTTTTTGGTCACTTTGCAGAGTTCGGCGTAGCAAAACTCAGCAAACTCCACTCAGGCCTATCGCGACACTGTTGTGGCACCCAGGTTGCCCCCGTGTAACTCTGCAATGGAGTTGTGACTCCATACAGGAGTCCAATAAAGCATATACTATTGCTATGTTTTTCAACTACATTTCAAGAGCAATGACAATGCTAAATTAGAAAAATAATTTTTTCACAATATATGCTATTTCTAAACTACTATACTTTGCAGATTCAACATACACTGTAATTGGAATCTTTCCCCCACACAGCTTTCTCTCATTTGCAGTGGCAACTGGTAGGGAAAGGTGCTTGGGAGTGGGTGGTTAGAAAAATAGAAAAAAAAGAAGACTTACCTGTTCATCACTAGTTGCCAGCTGCTGCCTCTACTCCCTTCCTCGCTGTTCTCCTCGCAGCACCCAGGCTTCCAGACTCTCCTAGCCAGTCACCAGCATGACAGCAGTACTCTGATTGGTCTGAGCACCGTGGTTCGGCAGCAGACTGGTAGTGTGAGCCTGTGCATGTTCTCCACCCCGGCTGTGCAATACAGCCGGGTGAAGAACATGCTAAGTGCGCATGACTGTTTAGCCGGCCCGAGATGGTCGGCCAAACCATCATGCGCACTTCAGGTGCACATTATACAACTCCTCCTACCTCTGGCAAATCAAGCCCAGCCCAACCCCACCCTATCCTGCTTTCAAGCTCCAAAAAAAATAAAATGATAACATTTTATTTTTCCTTTGCTCTGGTCAGAGAGCAGTGGGACGGTGCGCCTCGGCCTGAGCATAGGAGCCGCTGTTGCTCAGTTGTCATAACAACCAGGTGTGAAACACTCTACGGGACCAGTTAGTCAAAATTTCATACAGTTTCTAAACAAAGCATACCAGCTTAAAGTCCAACTGTAGCAGGTGTGGATGACTTTTCAAAAATGTAAACATATCCACAATAACGTAACTTGAGTATAATTTATCCACAGCCTATCAGAGATAAGCTTACTTTAGAAATGAAATCACTACCTATTTTAAATTATCACATTTTGTACACCACCAAATCAAATAGATCTTTTTGTTAATGCAGGTCCACTTCTCCATTTTAACTACATTTCAATTTACCAAATGTCACATTCAGCTGCAGCCTTCTCCTATTTGCTACTGCTCCTTCCTTCAAAATGGTTAGAGTGTGGTTTGTGAGGCACTGCTATATCTACTGAATGTCAGCTAGAAAGAGGGATGATAAGATGGGAAAGCAAGAAACAAGCCTCAATGGTGGCCTGAGATACCATGGGGCATATTTTCAACAGAATGGAGAAGCGTTGCTTTAAGCAAACATTGCTACTGCCATGCTTCTTCATTCTGAAAGAGATGGCATGCGGTGTATTCACAAGATTGCGATGCACCCCTGCGTTTCCCCTAGCGCTGATGCTAAATTCAACTGCCTAGCACCAACGCAGGCACCCTTGCACAATAGTGCAAGTGTGTCTGTGTTGGGGGAATAGTTGTTTGTGTGCAGGAAGGTGTCCCTTCCTGCACATAAACAATCATTCATGGTGTTTTGCTGTTTCTATATTTGGAGCACAATTCATTGCAGAAAGAAACAGCAAAAAGAAGGAGAAAAAAAAGCATTTCTCCTCGTTTCACAATGTTAAGACCAGGTTTTCCCTGGTCTTAATTTTGGCACTGCCTCCTATTTATGTCCCCCTTGTAAATAAGGGTCAGCATCAAAATCAATGGATGTTGCAGTTGAACACCCAACGCAACACCCATTGCCCACCTCGTTCACGCTAAGTATAGCGTGAATGGGGGCCTTCTTTAGAAGGCAGCATTAAGCCCTGTTTAGTGGCTTAACAGCACCTTGCAAATAAGGCAAAGCCCCTATCGCCACAGAAATCTGACAAAAAATGACGTTTCTGTGGCAATAGGGGCTTGTAAACATGCCCCCATATTTGGTACAGGCAAGGGTTCAGTGTCTCAGGGGGGAACAATAGGGTAATCAATTTCACTTCCAGTCGAGGTGCAAACAAACTTACTTTAATCAACAGCTCCCATTATGGCAAGAGAGCAATGCAAGACCAAAACAAAACAAATTAACTGCAGCCACGGCCCGTGCAGGTAAGAGTGGTGGGGCGTTGGGGATGGGTTGGGTGGGATTCGACAGATGACCACAAGGGAAAATAAATAAATAATTAATTTACCCTTGTCATCGTCTGTTGAAATATCCCCCCACCAGACCCCACCGTCTGACCACAAAGTTGTGTGCATTGTATATTGAGAACATTACACTGATCGAATGTTGGGCCCAATATAAGCCCATACATATAGGCAACTCAATATAGCAGGGCAGATATAATTAGATATGTGTAGTCTACTGCATTTAGCTGATGGGCCAGGGCAGATACAGTTATTCTGGGGCATGGCAAGGAGCAAGAGTCACAGGTCACAGCAGCACAATGTAGACTTCACCTGGGAGGGGCAGGAGGAACAGAAATTGAGTTCCTTTCTCTCAGGAATTGGGCACCCTAAGCGACTGGTTTGGCACAGTAGAATTCCCATGATGTGTTCTCATACAAGTTCATCTGCCACTGTGGGGTCACCCCAGGTGGGATACTCATGGTATCACTCAGGTCAAAGGTAGACGAGTCACCTCGACACTCCCAGTGCAGCAACTATAGTTTTCTCTCTTTTGGAATGTCATGGTCACTGTTGACGTTCTGACATCTCTAATCTTTTGCAAGGCTGGGGTTCCCCCACGGACTCCACCTCTCTTCTCTGCCATGGCAGAACCTCACCAGATGCTTCCTTCATTGGGAGGGATCAGGGTTTTCCCCCTGTCTCTGGGCCCCACCTGGTGTTGGTCAATCTATGTCCAAGCATCCTCTCATGAGAGGAAGAAGGGAGTCTCATGGTCCGCTGTTAGTTTTAGTTTCACTAGAAAAGAGCAGGACATACTTCAGACCGGGTTCTCACAGCCGTTCCTTGACAGACAAAAAGGAGGCCCTCTGGTATTGAGCAGTCATTGTAAATCATCACTGTGTAGCTATCCCCGTCAGTGGGCTTGTTGAGTAGGATGTGTTAAGATTAAGGTCTTGGTCTGGGTAGTTCAGGATTTACACCACAATTGGCCTCTGGGGAGACCCTGAAGGAGGAAGCGGGGCCAGCACCCGATGTACCCATTCCACAGTATACATTGGGAAGAAGTCCCTGGAGCACAGTTGCTCCCACAGCCACTCCTTGATGAAGATAGTGGCACTTGGGCCTTCCATTTTTTTGGGCAAGCCCATGATGCATAGATTATTGAGTCACGATCTGCCCTCAGCATCCTCAACTCAGTGTTCTAAAAGCTTCATGAATACCTAACTCCTGCCATGTGGCTTTCCACTGAGGCACAATCTTGGTAAGAATTGTGTCTGTGGGCTGTACCCTGTCTTTGAGCTTCTTTTGGTCATAACTTAGAATGTTCGAGTCTATGATCAGCATGTCCATGTTTGACTGTAGTGCTGCATGGAACTCTCCTCTTGATGTGAGAATCTGTGCAGTGTCATTGGACTGCGATGATATGTCAGAGGGGAATAAAGCTGCAGTGGACTCATCCAGGTCAGTATTCGTTCCTGGAGTATCATGGAAAGCCAGTGGTTTGCTGGATTTGTGTTGGAAGGAGGGGGTAGCAACATTTTTTGACCCATCCTTTTCCCTGAGCAGCTCTGCAATGTCTTGTGGGGAAGTCTGTACCACTGCAGTAATGTTGTCCCCCCCCCTTTATTCATATAATGGTGCACTACATATAGGTAAGACTCCAAGGTCCCGTATTCAATTCCTGGCTCTCAAGTCCCCTAAGTCCCCACGATGTCACGATCAGCTGTGACATTCCACACCAGGTGGCTGCAGATCTTCAGTTGTTGGGTATTCTGTTGTATCCAACATGGGCCTCACCTACAGGGCAGGAATATGTTCATCCTCTAGCATTCAGGAGGCGGCATGGCTTCCAGCAGGGGGCACTCCATTGTGGCTCGTCTCTGGGCTGCCTGACTCCTGAGGCCCCCAGGCAAGAACACTGGTCGCAAGTTACTTTCCAAGGGTCCGATCTGCCCAGCTCAATTCCTCAGATCTGGCTGGCACGTGTCCTGCCCACCTGCCTGCAAAGTATTTCCTCGCTCCTATCCATGATAGGGAGCCCTAGGCCCGCACTCGCCTTATGTAGTGTTCTGACCTGGTCGCGGTAGGCCGACGTAGGCTTAAGTCCTCTCTCAGCCTGGCCAGCCAGCAGACAGGGGCCAGGGTTCAGACTAATCTCCACCCCATCCCAGGGCTCCGTTGGGGTTGCTGCAGAGCAACCCACATACCATTCAATTTGACATCCGTGGAGGCAGGCCCATCTACTGTACTCCATCAGGCTCCACACTCATCAGCCCCAGGGCTCTCCATCGTCTGCTTTGCCAGTTGTTTGCTGAAGCGGATCGCTCATGTCCTCACCTCTGCATCATGTATGGGAGGCTGTGGGTAGGTCCTAACCCCACATACAACAACTCTTCTACTCCTACTCGTCTAAGACCGTAACAGCCAGCACAAGTCAGATGGTGCGATTTGAAGTTGGCCACCCGTTGGTCCCTGATTCCCTTTTCATTCATCCAGGTATTGATCTTGGGATTCCTCTTCTTTTCCTTCTCTGGGTGACAGGATGCCAAACTCTTGCCCCCTCCCCATTTAACGTTTGGCGATCGAGGTAGCAGTCTGGATTATGACCGATCAGATGGTGTCGATGTGCGAGCTCACCTATCACACATCTGCCATGTTGTATAGTTGGCCATGCCCCAAGCCTTCAGTAAACCCATGGAAGGTGCTCCACCTAAAATGGTAGTGATCAGCTTGGCCTCTGGATTAGTGAATAGTGAGCCCACACAATATTGCAATCTGCATCTGGCTCATATGATAATACTTTTCAGCATCAGAGTTTCAGTACTGCCTTCACTTTGTGCAGTTTCGCAAGAGTCTCCTTTGCCACTCGCTTTGTCTTATGGGTCCGCATAATTTTAAAAAGTAGCCTGTCCAGAAACTGGAACCATTTAATGAGGATAGTAATTGATATTGTCTGGAACACACATTCCGGTTCCACGTATTCGTGATCATTTGTGAGTCTGCTTCTTTGTTCTGTCTCCTCACTCAGCATACAAAGTTGGCTCTCAGGTTTTGTAAATACTTTTCCCCCGATTTTCCTAACTTCATTCCACTTGAAGGATTCAGCATAGCTCTAGTGCAAATCAATTTTAAAACATTCTATGCCAAGTGTCTCATTTGCCCTAATTGCCGAGACTAATAGCAACCCTGTCTTCATCCTCCGACCACCATTACTCTGCGCCAGAGTTGTATATGTTATGTTATGTTAACAGTTTTTTGTAAAGCGCTCGGACACCCAGGGGCTTCATGGCGCTAACTAACAGAGTATCCTGATGGGAGAGGGGGAGTGCCTAAGCTGATGAAAAGAGCCAGGTCTTAAACTGTTTCCTGAATGCCAAAAGATCGGTGCAGGAACGCAGTCCCAGAGGAAGGGAATTCCAGAGTCCGGATGCAAGAGTAGCGAACCTGCGTCCGCCCTGGCGTTGCAGTTTGAATGTTGGCGTTACCAGAAGGTGAAGATTAGCAGACCGAAGGTTGCGGGAAGGCATATACCTGTGCAGGAGGATATTAATAAATTGAGGGCTGCAGACATGAAGGGATTTAAAGACCATACAGGCTGTTTTGAATTTTACTCGCTGAGCAAGAGGGAGCCAGTGGAGTTGTTTTAGCAGGGGCCTAGCTGACTGCCAGCGAGGCTGCCAGTGAATCAGTCTGGCAGCCTGATTCTGAGCCAGTTGAAGACGTTTACCCAGGTAAAGGGGGAGGCTCAGATAGATGGCATTTGCATAATCCAGGTGGGACAGTACAAGTGCAATCACCACCTGGATCAGGGCCGGCTGGGTCAACATCTGGCTGATCTTCCTTATTCTACGAAGTTGGTAAAAGCAGGAAGATACCACCGAGCTCACCTGAGCCTTCAGTGACAGTTCACTGTCGATGATTACTCTAAGGCTCTTAACCGATGAAGAGGGAGCAGACGGGAGACCTAATTCAGGGGGCCAATAGTGTGGGCCCCAGAATATTTCGCTTTTACCATTAAGGATGATTTCTGTCTTGCCCGGATTCAGTTTTAAAAGGTTTGAATCCATCCAGCGACAGATATGTAACATGGTCTCGTGAAATTCCCTGACAGAATCACGAGAGCCATCCACAGTGAAAATAAGCTGTAGGTCGTCCGCATAGTTAAATGTAGTGACCTTAAATTTCCTCAAGGATTGGATCAAAGGAACTAGATAAAGATTAAACAAAAGAGGGGACAGAGAGGCACCCTGAGGAACCCCACAAGTGATCAAAAGTTTAGTGGCAATGAAAGGGGCCAAACGGACCGCTTGAGTGCGGTCACTGAGAAAAGAGCTGATCAACCTGTACGCTGAGCCCCGGATGCCAGCTTGTGCGACACGGTCGAGCAGGATGGTGTGGTAGACAGTGTCGAACGCGGCAGACAAGTCGAGTAAGACCAGAGCCTGAGGTATTGCTTTGCCTGCATTGGCACGGAGGGAGTCCTTGACAGCGGTTATGACGGTCTCAGTGGAATGAGCAGGCCAGAACCCAGCCTGATGGGGATCCAGATGGTTAGATTGTTCAATGAAGTTGGAGAGGTGGCCAGTGACATGGGCTTCAAGTATTTTGGCCAAGTAAGGAAGAAGAGAAATTGGCCTGTAATTAGAGAGAATTGAGGGGTCTGCACCTTGTTTTTTTTAGAAGGGGTACGACCACTGCCTCTTTGAAGGCTTTAGGGACCACGCCCTGTGAAAGGGAGGCATTGAGAAGGGTCAGGAAAGGAGCAGGAATGGCCGAGAGGATTTCTTTTTGAATGTACGGGGGGCAACAATCTCTAGGGGAGCCAGATATGGTGTAAGCACCCCCCCTGCTTTTGCCAATCATAGGTGCCATACCTATATGTGTAAAGACAGTATGTGATGGAGAATGGAGAAGAATATATGCCAGGTTAAGAATGGTAGACGCCATTCATCCCACATAGCGTGATCACCCAGTGGCTGCAAGAATGGCATAGAAGAGTGAGCCTTTCTATTATAATATTATTGCCAGTTGATACAATTCAAATAACTTGCAACAATGCCATTATTATAGTTAGTAGTCAGGCAATTTTAGAACTTTTTTGAGAGATAGGAAATAGTAAATGAGCCACACTGATGAATAAAGTTCCACTCTGGAAAACAAGGGGCAGATTTATGTTAACTGGCGCATCCCCAGGGATGCGCCAGTTAACGTGCGTCACAGCTCCGCCACCCATGGTGCGCCGCATTTATAATGCGGCGCACCATGGTGCAAAAACGGCACAGATGCGTGACGCATCTGTGCCGGAAATGTGGCGCATTGCTGGAGATGCGTCGCAAGCGCGACGCAGCTCCAGCAAGGCTCGGGGGTGCCCCATTTACACAATGCTGCATCAAGACCTACGCCTGCTTCAAGCAGGCGCAGGGTTTTGACGCAGCATTGGCCTGAAAGTGACTGAGTGAAATCTCATAGATTTCACTCAGCCACTTTCAGGAGGCGTTCCTGCGCAGGAACGCCCCCCCCTGCGCAGGAACGCCTCCTTATGGCGCAGGGCTTTACAACGTGACGCATCTCCTAGATGCGTCACGTTGTAAATAGGGTGCATTGCTTGCGCCGCAGTTGCGTCAAATAAAGTGACGCAATTGCGGCGCAAGGGCATCATAAATCTGCCCCCAAATGTTTAGAGAAGCAAAATTGGTTTGCATTTTCCGGGTCTTTGCACTCTTTAAATTTCGGCAGATTTGATTTAATAATGTTGCGTGGACTTTATTGCATTCGGAAATTCCCAAGTGTGATAAATTCGCACCACTTATAACTGCGTTATTTGCACAAGGATCGCAACTTACCAGGCCACACATCATCCACCTCATCAAGATAAGTGCAAAGCAAGTGAGGCCACTCATCTACCCATGTGCAATAATATTTAGACCAGCTAGAGCATCTAAGAATGGTTATCTGCTGAGTTGATCTTTTCTTGTAACCAAAGTACTGAATGACCACTGACAACCTCTCTACACCCCTAAGTTTTCCAGTGCCATCTCCTCATTAAAGGCCCTAGGCAGGTACTGAAATCTTTACACACTTATATTGCACGTTTTCAGAGCTATTTTATCAAATGAGCCACTGATCCCAATACATAGGTGATGGGTCCCTTCCATCTCACGATTTTAGAATTGAAACCAAGGCTGCTGATCAAAGGATATGTTTTAATGCTGCTGTAGCCTTGCCCCAATGAAGAGGAAGTGAGACAGACGTGAGAATGTGGTTGCACATTTCATGCCTAGGGTGATATATAATTGCAATTGACACAGCACAGTTTGCTTCTGGCAGTCTTACGAGCCTTACATCTTTTAGACAATGCAGGTGAATAGTTGTTACCTGCTAGTTGTGTTTGCTGGTGGAACCAGTTCAGACTGTAAGGCTTGAGTAACTAGTGCCTTGTAATTATAAGTTTGACAGTAACATCGAGTGCAAAATGTCCAATAAATATCAGGAAATGCAGCTTTTGGTAGTTTGAATGAGACTGCATGCTATTCCCCATATCAGTCGGGGAAACACACAATTGCTGTTCTTTTCGCATCTTATAAATAATAGTCCATGTGGCAAGGTTATTTATCTGGCGAGAAAATTAACACACAAAAACTGAGGCAATCCTTATTGGGGTGTAACAGCAGTAGTAGGGTCAATCATTTTGTTCTTACTGTTGCTGGTTTATGAGACTAGTTTGAAAGGTGAAAATCATAGGGTGTTACCTAACATGTATACAAAAAGACGATAGATAGCACAGCATGGGATAGTCCTAGTGAAGCAATCTGAGAATTGTAGCTGGCGTTTAATGTTTTCACTGTTCCCCCGGAATACAACATAATATTCTTCAACTTCATAAAGTCTTCAAAGTAAAACCAAACAGATGCAAAGTCTTTCTAAGCGCAATTACATTACTTGTGCACTTTAGAAACCCACTAACGTCTTCCAGGGTTCACATCTACATTTATGTTACTTTATATGGTGTACAGGAATGCTTTCCTATAAATTATGATTTACTTACCCAATACGATGAAGATTCCCAGCAATGAAACCAACAATCTCATATAATTATAGGAAACTGATCTAAGAGAATTAAAGTGAAAACTAGATGAAAGGGTGACATATTGTGCCAACTAGCGCAAGCATTTAGGAGCTGGTAATTAGAATGGTCTACATAATTATATGTGTCCTAACTCCTTGCCCATTTTGAGTACTTGCAGACTTTTTGTATAATAGCAATACATCTGTAGAATCTAGTATACTAAAGGCACAATTCTGAGAAATAATTTTACTGTTCTAACATTTTAGGCCTTGCTTACATGTAATGCTGATGTATCATATTATTCTAAAAAGAAATTTCCATGCCATTTACGCATTTGCTTTTTTATATCAAGAAATGTTAATAATGTTCAAGCTGCAGACACCTACTTATCCTCTGTGTGTGCACCTATTATATGTGCTGTCAGCCCTGGCCTGTGAAAACAGAAACACTGAAACCTGTATGCAAAGTAAACAATTTTTGTGCTTAATAAAGTATGCATAGTTTGTCAAATTATTTCTGGGAGATAGCTACTTCTAAAACATTAAAAGAAGGTTTTACTTGGATTACCAACAGAAAGACATAATTTACATTCTCGGTTCCTTTTTTACAAATCAAAACCTCTGGACTTAAAGTAGGCGTAGTTTGCCAAATTAATTCATCTAGATAGCTACTACTGAACTCTAACTGGGCAAATGTTCCCACTAAACGTATGTTATACTTGGAGTTCCCAGCAGAACGCCAACGTTTACATGTTCAGCTCCTTTTTAGAATAAAATAAAAAACATAATAAAATGTAAACATTGTCCAAGTTTTTTTAAAAACGATGATGTATGAGAGATCAGAGTTGTACAATTTCAGAATCCGAAGCATTTAGACCTTAAGGCAGGTGTTTTCCTGTAGGAATTATCCTTAGCCATGACTTGAAGCATAATATTATCTCATTACCAGGAAATATGGAGCTTTTACAGTGACTTGAACACGGAGACCAGTGTTTATTCCAGGGCCATACATAGGGGCAGATTTATGTTAACTGGCGCATCCCGAGGGATGCGCCAGTTAACTTGCGCCACAGCTACGGCACCCATGGTGCGCCGCATTTATAATGCGGCGCACCATGGGGCAAAAACGGCACAGATGCGTCACGCATCTGTGCCGTAAAAGTGACGCATTGCTGGAGTTGCGTCGCAAGCGCGACGCAGCTCCAGCAAGGCTCGGGGGTGCCCTATCTGACCAATGCTGCTTCAAGCCTTACGCCTGCTTCAAGCAGGCGCAGGTTTTTGACGCAGCATTGGCCTATATGGCTGAGATACCCGCCACCCCCTCTCGACACAATCCCCAAGGATGGGAAACCGGAAACGGTTCTGAACTTTTGGAAGGCGGGAGGGAGTGACCCTCCCGGCCGTATTTATTAAAATATGAAACAAAAATCAAAACATTAAAATAACAGTTTCATATTATGTACAATTTCATTTCCACATTACGATGTTTGGCTAACCTTAACATATTTCTAATACAAAGGTTCTCCTAGCCGAACTAACATCCTACAAAACATTTAACTTGAAATTGTACATCCTAACTTTTAAGGGCCAACGGCAAGGTCGTAACCGGTGTCAGATCCCTAAACCAGAAATACCCCCCCCCCACTTGTGAGGGGCGACCGCACAGAGGCGTACCTCAAGTGCATCTACCAATTTCCCTTGACTTGACGGGGGCCCCAATGAACTCGACGCCATTTAAAGGTCGTCCGAGGACTCATGTGAGGTGTCTAGAAGGTAGCGTAAACCCCCTCCCCACCCCACACAACTTACCACATCTGCCGTCGCAGGTGTCCTGGCCCCGGGAAATTCCCCAGGAGGGGCCCGTAGCCCCTCCTATCCAGGAAGGGGCCTTGACCGCCTTTCCTTTCCTTTCGGCGGCCCATCCTTAGAAGGGACCGCCTCCCCGTTGAGGGGCCAATGGCCACCTCCCCCGAGCGCTCCCATCCGTAATGGGTGACGCCCCCCCATAGGGATCTTCCAATTACTGCTCACCGATCATGACCTTACCGCCACAGGCCGGATAGTTGACCGGCTATCCGGACCCCCCACAACAACTCCTGCCTAAAGGTCATGTTTTAAACTCTTTAGCCAAGCTATGAGGTCTCCTATGAGTAACTCATTTCCCACCCGGGACAAATGGACCCCATCTACCAGGTACATGCTGTCCCCCTTAATACAACCATGCGGAATAGAATGCAGTGTACTTGAACGAAACAATCTACCCAATTTGTTATTTACTTTCTTCACTGAGTGATTCAGAGCAAAAACCGAATTCGCCCCCCGCCACACTTTCCGTGGAATCATATGGGACCATGCAATTGTGCACCCCGGAACTCTTCTCGCCAACCAACTTACTGTGGAGAGCATTGCCTCGAGAAGAAGTCGTCTACCAGTGGTCACCAAATCGTTGCCCCCAAGATGGACTATGATTATAGACGGCGGTGACCTTGTCCGCCCTAACAAACCCTCGAAAAAGGATTGAAACTGGTCAATACAGAGTCCGCCCCTTCCGTAGAAGGTCACCCTGTACCCGTATTCCCCAGCCATGTGAATCATGTCACCTGCTTTGAATACGTCCGCGGCACGCCTCACGTATGAGTGGCCCACGACCCACACCTCTTTTTCCGCAGCCGGTGATGTCTGACCGCTGGTTCCCAGGTGTCGGGTCGACTGCACAGTCCGCCCCGCCTCGTAAGCTTGCGAAACTGTAAACCAAACAAAAACAAGAAGCGTGAGTACATCATTACAGATTCACAACATGTGCAACCGCACATACTTTTTGTAACAATTCGAGGACCAACGCCCCAAACGTTTCACTTTTTCCACACTCAGACCCCTGGCTGTAGCCTCAGTAGCAGCCCCTATCCGAAAGGAATGGGTCCCGAACTCGCCGGGGTTCAAGCCCGCGGCCGAAATTGACATCGCAAGCACCCGCTGGAACTGAAACCTCGTCAGTGGGGTGGCGTCAGCGTGTCTCAACAAGGTCCCCCCCATGATGCCACCCTCTGCGCCAAATATTCCTCTACGCAAACAACAGGGCACATGGGAGACCCGGGAATCCTATGTATGACTATGCAGTCCCCAATCGCACCCTGATCGGTCTTGGACCTGACAAACGAGACAGTCATCGTCTCCACCTTAACCTGAATGTGCTCTCGGCACAGTCCCCCCACCGTATCCTGCTTGTTCTTCGCCACCAGTTCGCTTACCCGCATAGCCCCATGGAATGCTAGCGCAAAAGCGGCTCGGAATAACACTGTTTCATACTGGGATGAACATGTCGCAGGGAGTACAGAAAATAACAGGGCCAACCTATCCAGGCCTATCGGGTGTCTCCGATCTACTCTGCGACCCTCCAGGCGTTGCCACCCACGTAGCGCTTTCTGCACCACGAAAGACGCTGTCGGGTCCCGGATCCCATGAGCCCTTGCCATAAAGGAAATGGCGGCCCGATGCCTCTGGGCCGTAGCTACTGATTTGCCTGCCCGATGTAGAGACAGCAAAAATTTTACAACAAGCTCTTCCTGGCCCCAAAGCTCCCCCCTAGCAGAACCCAAAAAGGACCAATAGGAACGAAACGCCCCTTCATATGCCTTCCTTGTCCTGGGTGCTAAACTCTCTCCCACGAGGTTTTGTAGTTCGGGGCACCGAGAGACCAGAGAGCTTCGGGAAAGGGTGCCGCCACCCGGTCCGCTGTGGGCAGAAAACCCCAGAAGGCCTGCATACGGAAACGAGAAAGCGCATCAGCCGCTTGATTCAACACCCCCGGGACATGTCGCGCCCTAAAGAGCACATTCAACTGCATACACAATAACACAATTTCCTTGAGCAGTCTCAGAATCCATTTGCAACGTGCTGCCTGACTATTGATACACTCAACCACGGTCATGTTATCAGACCAGAACACCACAGAGTGATCCCGGAACCCCTCAGGCCATGTTTTCAGGGCCACAAAAATAGGGAAGAGTTCGAGAAAAGCAATGTTACTCGTCAGCCCGCACTCGTGCCACCATGACGGCCATTTTTTAGCCGACCATTGCGTACCGAATATGGCGCCAAAACCTATACTCCCCGCCGAATCTGTCCACAGCCCCAGCTCCTCGGAGGACACCGCCGGTTTGTTCCAGACAATTCGACCATTGAAATCCACCAAGAATGCCAGCCAAATGCGCATGTCCTGGCGAATCTCTGCCGAGAGCCTCGTGCGGTGGTGTCCCTCCTTCAGGCCGACCATGGCTTGTGCAATCGAGCGGGAAAAGGGGCGGGCCATTGGCATTACTCTGAGGGCAAAATTCAACTGGCCCACCGTTTGTTGCAATTGATGCAGGTTTACCTTAGACACTCGAATACATGTTTCAAGGGATGCCCTGAATTTTACCTTTTTTTCTATGGGTAACCGAAAACAACCTTCCTCCGAGTCGAGCTCGATCCCCAGAAACTCGAGTGAAGTCGAGGGACCCACAGTCTTACCTGGTGCCAGTGGCACACCAAAATGATTCATTAAGACACAAAATTTGTTTAAAGCCTGTCCACATTCTGGATCCCCGGCTGCCCCCAGGAACAGAAAGTCATCGAGGTAATGCATAACATGCTGAAAACCCGTCTTTCTTGTGAATACCCATTGTAGAAAACAACTGAACTTTTCAAAATAAGCACAAGATATAGAGCATCCCATTGGCATACATCTATCCATATAATAGCGACCCTGAAACATGAAACCAAGGAGACGCTGATCGTCTGGGTGTACCGGGAGCAACCGGAACGCTGACTCGATGTCTGATTTTGCCATCAGCGCCCCGGGCCCCAGGCGATTCAACATGGCGACGGCCTCATCGAATGATGCGTACCGCACCGAACACACTTCCGGGTCTATCGCATCATTCACGGAAAGACCTCGTGGGGCTGACAAGTTATGTATTAGCCTGAACTCACCCGGGTCCTTCTTGGGGACCACCCCTAATGGGGAACAAACAAAGTTAGCAACTGGTGGAAAATCGAATGGACCGGCAACACGCCCTCGAGTCACCTCTTTTCCAATCTTTACCCGTACCACCGCCGTATGCTGCAGGACCGACAGTTGGTTCTTACAACTTGTTTCACCCCGAAAATCCCCCACTGGAATGCGGAAACCATATAAAAAACCGTCTCGCAACACCCCAGCGGAGACATGATCCGGGTATTCGTTGAGCCAAGGAATCATTGCCATGGTATCAATCGGGGTAGGTAAAGGCGCCCCTCGGACTATTTCAGACCTGTTTGGCGCTTCCCCTACCACCGTTATCACCCGTTTTGGCTCTGCACATGGTCTCAGGATGGGAGGACTGTCCACACCCCCCACATTCGTGTCTAAACTTGCATGACCCCTGGGGCCTCGTACATTTTCCCCTGTTAAAATTCCAACAAATCCCCCTTTTACCTGCGTTGCCACTCGACTTCGAGTGGTGCTCGTTACCTGCACCCGTCCGAAAGGGTGTCCCAGAGGATTGGCGGGAAGACTCACCCCCGTTACTCCCCGACAATGGTACTTTTAACATGCCTGAATTCTCCATTTTTGCCAAGAAATGGAGTCATAACAATCCCATGTTAGAGCTGGGTCGTGCTCCTTGGCCTTCCTAAAAATATTGTCATAACAAAACCACTGATTGCCCTCGTATGCTAGAGAATACTCCATGATCCGTGTCTGGTAAATAGGCAACTCCGTCAACAATTCAGGCCTTCGCTCGCCCATAATGGAGGTAAAAATGCCAAACGGTCTGCCCCAAGTACCTATGTTTTCGTCGACCTTAAAGGCGGCCATTTTTGCGCGCCAAACACTCGGATGCATAAGCTCTTTTTGGCCCTTCACATGCTCCATCTCGTAATGGTCAGTAAGCAAAGAAAACATGTTCACATACTTATCGGCCCAAATCTTTTCCTTAATTTCAAGTGGAACATGCTGGGCCACTTTCTCCCTTCGTGAGGGTACAGACCCCTCCCCCACAATCGGCAGTAGCCGCTTACCTGAACTAGGTGCTGTACTTGCTGACGGACTCGCGCCTGCTGCGATCTCAGCCACCGGAACCTGTGGGGGAACAGAAGATGGTGCCTTCGCAGCCTCTCTAGATTCCCGCAGTTGTCTCATTACTGCCCTGGCGTCGTCAGCCGTGGTGCCCTCACTATCTTTTCCCAACCACGCTGCCAGTTGTGCCGCCAACTCGGGAGGCATATCCTCTCCGTTCACGGGGGTGACTACCACGAGGATCGGATGACCCTCCTTTGGAACCGGGATAGGCTCCTCTATCGGTGTATCGGGAACCGGGGTCTCCCCCCCAGGTGCCCCCCTCTTGGACCTCTTGCCTCTCCCGCTAGGGGCTACTCCCGGCAATGCTGGTCCGACGATTCGCTTCGGTCCTCCCTCCCCGTTCTTTACCGCCATCTGCTTCTTCAACTCGGCTACCTCCTTTATGAGCATGCGGAGCATCTGATCGGTCCCGACCCGCTTTCCGACCTTCTTGCCCGGCATTCTCAAACGAAGATATCTGTAAAACAAAGACAAAATTACAACGCTCCAAATTGGCTCTTCGTTCCGTCTCGAGCTCACGTGCAGCGGGGAGGTGCAGCTTCAGAGCACAGGAACAAGAGGATGCTTTCTTGGCTTGTCGCTCCTTTTATCCGTCTTCGGGCGGGCGTAAACCCGCCTCCGCCTGCCTCCCTGGGCGTGGCCGGCCGCGTCAGTGTCTAGGACAACCCACTCCAGGGCGGGAAAAGGCGCGCCCCGGCTACGCCGCTTCGGGCATACCAGCCGAGACTCGCCTCCCGCCCAAGATGGCCTCCCGGGGGGATCGGGGTACTCCACCATACGTTCGGGGGGACCGAATGGTCGCCCCTTTCCAAAAGTGACTGAGTGAAATCTTATAGATTTCACTCAGCCACTTTTGCGAGGCGCACCTGCCCCGGAACGCCCACCCTGCGGCGGAACGCCCACAAGCGGCGCAGGGCTTTACAACGTGACGCATCTGCCTAGATGCGTTACGTTGTAAATCGTTCGTAGGGATGCGCCACGTTTACGCCGCCTTGCGTGACGCAACAGCGGCGTAAACGTGGCGCAAGGGCCTCATAAATCTGCCCCAAGGTCTTTTAAAGTTCGGTATGTGGGGTTTGGTGGCCGTAGAGGGGGGAGTAGTTGGGGTGTGTCTTGACTACTTTTCCATCCAAAAAACAATTCCTTTAACTGGTTGGGTTTTACTTAATGATAAATTAGCGAGGGAAGGAAGTGGAGCCCAGTGGAGCAGATGAGGGGTGGGGAGGAGTTACTGAGACTCATAGGGGCTGATTTATCAAGACACCTTGCTGCATTGCGTGAAAAGAAGAGGGCAGAAATGCACCATATTTAACATTATATGGTGCATTAATGCACTTGCCTTGAGTTGGCACACAATGTGCTGTCTTACACCAATGCAGGCACGCTTACACTCGCGTGCAAGGGTGTCTGCACTGTAGGCAGGATTGTTTTTTTGCAGTAAAGGCTACATTCCTGCAGAAAAACAATCCTCAGAGGCATTTTCCTGTTTTTAAGAGTGCTGCATGCAGCACACTGACAACGAGGAAACAATGAGGCGAAATAAAGAAATTTCTCCTCTTTGCACCTCCACAGGAAAGGTGTAGCATTTTGAAACATTCCCAGGTTTCCAGTCTTAGTAAATCTGAGAATGCTCCAAAATCCATGAGTGGATGCATCTGCACCCATTCTCCACCCATGTTCCACCCATGTAACACATTCCTGGGGCAGTGTAATGCAAGGCAGCGACTTGTGCTGCCTTGCATTACTTCAAATTTATCAAGCCATGCAGGACCATGCAGTGTGACCTTGCATAGCTTTGAAATTCTCATTCTAGGTTTTCTGTCACACGGCATCGCCTTACCAGTGCAAAGGTAACACAAAGCGTTAATGAATATGGGCCTTTGTACCCTCATTAAGCCTTTCTCATTGGGCAGTATAAAAGTCTGCTAAACGTGAAGTATGCTTGATGAAGTTTAGAATGTCATTTCATTTTGGACCAAGAACAACACAATCCCCCTTTCAGGCATCCCCCCTCATGGGGCACCTATTTTGTGCTTTGTGGCCTGCAGGGGACAAGGGTCCGAAGATCACTCACTCAATCATGTTGACCAGAAGCCACAAGATTTGCCAGCAGCATGGCTGTGCATATTGAAGAAACCTTGGTGTAGTGCATTTGTCCAAATATGTCCCATATTCAATGTGTAATTTTCTGGAATTTCTTAAGGAAGTTTCCCAATTCAAGACACATGAGCCTGCACATGGAACAACCTCTGATCACAGTTTTCTTAATTTTTGGGGGTGGAAGCGGATTCACATGTTATAATTTCAAGAAAGGTCAACTCAGTAGAGTAAACTCTTTAGATAATTTGGTGCTACATGGTGTTCAAGGAACTTGATAGTACTCTGTGGGGAAACAACTGTACTTTACAACACATGCTTTTACCCCACATGCCATTATAACGAAATGGCTTGCTGTAGGGTGTATGAGGTGTTGGATTTAACAGAATCTGGAGTAGGAATAGTAAATTATACTATTTCAAACTCCAGCACACCCCAACGGCAAGTCGTTGTATAAACTAGCGTTGTAACCGCATTCGGGCTAAAATCATATGTTGTAACGTCATACAACCACTTTGTGGGAAGAGCACTGCAACTAATCTTCGTGATTCCTCCTTTTAACCTCCTTTAAATAGATTTTTCCAGAACATTATTTTACATTTCTTATAAATTGCTTTTGGAGATAAATTTCACTCACAGTATTAGGTGGATTTTACGGCCTGTTTTTATTTGATATATTTTGTATGCTAAGTGTAGATCAATGCATTGTGATGTAGTGTTCTTTATAGACTTAAATCTTCAGCTCCTTCCTAAATTGGAGCAACATTGGAGAGGTCCACATGGATACCAAAATGTTGGTTCAGATCTTGGGTGCATAGATTGAAAAAGCCTGCTGCCTTGTTTTATTATTTTTCACACTTCTTAGTCTGTAGTCTCACGGTGTCCTTGTTGGGGGTAAGCATGGAGCCACCAGTGATGATTAGCTTGTCTGCAAGATAAGTAGGGTTGTTGATCGTGGTGGCTTTGTGAATAATGCAGCTGGTTTTGAAACGGTGTAAGCTCAAGGGGAGCTAATTGAGTTTCATCAGGCTAGGGGTAATGTCATCACATTTCTTCAGACCCTGGATGAGACGTGCTATGGCATATGGGATGCCACAAAAGGGGGTCCGTCTGGAGTATGGTTTGACCTTACACGGTGAAAGGCTTCCTTGTTGATTTCTGTTTTGCACCTCAAGGACTAGGAGGTGATCACCTTGAGCACCCAAAGTTTAACAAGATTATGGTTTACCCTTTTTCTGGAAATTTGGATTAAAAGAGAGTGCAGCGGTATTCACCATTGTTCATTACGTATCCACAGTCCACACCGCTTGTGCACCCACAGAACATTATGTCATACGCAGACATAGTGAACTTAACTAACAACAAGGCAGAAACTTTTGAATTTACCAATGAATCCGTGTCGTATTACTTATGATCCTCTCCGCTTTTTTTTCCCTCACTACCCTCCCTAACCTCACATCCCATCTGTTGACAACTTTGTTCATTTTGTTCTTTTAGCATTTTACCCATGTTTGATTAAGCAAGCCCACTTGTAGCATGACCGGATCGGGCGGGTGCTCCGCTCTAAAGATTTTGTTCTGATTTCATCATTTATGTACTGTGTTTACTATTTGAATCAACATATATCCTGTTAAATTGTTCTTTTGTTCTTCAATGTTTTTTCCGTGACACCTTATTCACTTTGTTGCAGTCCTCTTTCTATCTTCACTAATGCTGCACTCTCGCGCACACGTTACTTTACCCTGCATCTTCCGGGTTCTGTTCACCTTCACGCTTGTATCGTCGGAAGAGCATATACAATTCCAGTCCTGTTCACCACTTGAGCGGGTAAGCTCCGTTTTCACCACCGAATGCTTACGAATTTCTACCCATCACTAATATCCCACCACATCGTTAAGGAAAACTATTCAGCGTGCCCAAGCGGGTTTGCTTTCATTACCTACGTCTCCACGCTTCACCCCTTTGTGTTTCCTTAATCTTTGGTGTGTTTTGTTGGCATAATCTAATGGCTCGAGGGCATTTTGTATTTCACTCGCGGTTGAGACCCCTCACTTGTTACAGCACCGCCTTCAGAGTACATCTTACATCATGATTACTAACTCACCACGTTTTGTTTACTCATCTTCTTTTATCACTCATTCACGTCTTAGTGCACATTTTTTCATTTCTTCTTAACATGTACATACGCCACAAGAATAATTTTTTGTGCATTCTGTGTTATCGCAGATCAGCGAGAGACTTTTTTAAAAAAAATTCTTTCACAGATTCCCCCTGATGAAGTGCTATGCATGAAATGCATAGGGGTTAGTGCTCACTTCTGTGAATCTTTAAAAAGTTTGGACTTTGAACCATTGATGTATATATCTAATTAAACCATGGATATCGAATCATATGCTGAAATATGATGATTTCACATGACAACATTGAGAATTAAAAGTATATCACTACGAAATACAAATTTTGAGTTCACTTCTTTCTACAAACAACCTACGCGCTGGGGCGCCATTGGAGTGCACAAAGTTTGACCTTACATGGTGTAAGGCTTCCTTGTTGATTTCTGTTTTGCCATTCAAGGACTAGGAAGTGATTACCTTGAGCACCCAAAGTTTAACAAGATTATGGTTTACCCTTTTTCTGGAAATTTTGATTAAAAGAGAGTGCAGCGGTATTCACCATTGTTCAGGCAATGAAATAGGGCATTATCACACCCAAATGCGAGTATACAAGTGCTTGACCAGCAGTTCTGAAGTCAATTTCTGGGAGAGACTGCTTTAATTTCTTTAAACGAGAGAGCTGGTAACAGGCAGTCTTTGCTTTGTTGTTTTGGCAGTGTGTTCCTTGAGGATGAGGTTGGTGTTCAGAGTGAATGTCAGTGACTTGGCATTCAGTGAAAGTTCAAGCTCAAAGCCAGCAAGGTTTATGTCATTGAGCCAGGTTTGTACTATATCTCGTTTGTTATTCTTGACAAATAACAGAGATTATGTCTGGGTTGGAATTAGCTGCAAGTAGGTGCTGGACATTCAGGTCTGAATGATGTCAATGCAGCATTTGAGGTATTGGATGTCTGAAGCAGAGTATACTTTCAAGCGGAGTTGTGTATCATCTGCATATTTGTGAATCTTGATGCTGTTTACTTTGAGTAGAGCACTAAGCCTCTCTTTGTAGAGGTTGGAAATAACAGGAGGCAGTAGGGAAGCCGGAGGCACTCTGCAGGTGTTAGGGATCATTTGACACCTAAAGGTACCCATATGATCAGACTGGTGTTGGTTGGAAAGGTTGGAGGAGAACCATTGTCGGTGAATTTCATTTGAGAATCAAGGGTGCATATAAGGGTGGGATGGTTGATTGTATTGAAGGTAGGATTTAAGCACTATAATATTAGAATGAAGGGGTCCCTGAATTGTGATGACGAAAGCATTCTCTACACGAGTAAGTAGCAGTCTCCATGCTGAAGGATAATCTGCAGCCAGACTGGCATCCATTGAACAAGACGGTTATCATTGATGTAATCTTGGAGTTAAAGATATACTGCTTTTCAGTGTTCTTGCTGATGAATGGTAGGTGAGTGATTAGCCTGTATTTGATGAGTTTATTAGGGTCTACTGTAGATTTCTTTAGAAGTGAGAGGATTTTGCGTGTTTTGAGAGCCTCTGGGAAGATGCCTTGAGAGATAGAGACATTGACAATAGTGAGTATGGGTGAGAGAAGGTTCCCAGAGAGGTCTTTGACGAAGGAAGAGAAAGACATAATTTTCCTCAGAAGTAGCTTTTATGAAAATGAGTATGTTGGTAAGATCTGTGAGAGACAACATTTAGAAAATTGACTATTGCAGGATATTACAAGAAGGAGTGGGCATAAGAGATGAAGCAGGCTTGGTGTTGTTGATCTGTTGTCTGATCTTTTGTATTTTTTCACTGAAAAAGAGGTTAATGGCATTGTACTCTTCTGTGGAGTAAGGAATACGTGGGTCCAGTGGGGGATGCAGTGTTTGATCTTGTAAAACATTCTGATTCAGTTGGTGGCCTCATTAATGATTTTGGTCTAGTAGTTTGTTGTGGCTAATATGATAGCTAATATGATGAGCCGGCTGTGTGTTGGCTGAGTGACTTCGGTGTCATGAGTTCATCAGGAGCTCAGATTTTCTGCATTTGTTTTTCCTGTTTCCAGATGGATTGTTTGTTGTCAGAAAGTTCTTTAGAATACCAGGGAGATGAAGGATTTGGCTTTCTACTGTGTGTTTTAGTTGAGACCACCTAGTATTCCATACAGTATTGAAGTTGTTTAGAAGGATGTTGGAGTTGGACTAGCATTAGGTTAAGAGGGAGCAGGGTTTTCTAATATGTCAGTCTTTGGATTAATATTTTTTTAAAAATCACCACCAGTCATGCGGACCTTTGTTTGTCAACAAGGAGAAGTGTGCATCAATTATCTGCATCAATAAAATACTAGGTAAATCATTTACGACTTTAGTACAAACCATAAAGAGAGATTTGTATCAGTTAAAGAGTTTTTATTTTTAAGTTCTTTTAGTTTTGAATCACTTTATTCAATAAGAATTAGTATTTTAAGAATCTGCATTAGAAATTAACATAGTCTAATAATTGATATTTCACTATAAGGTAAAATGATGAACTTTAAAAAACAATAGTTATCATAATGCAGCAAGCGTGTTTCATAGAGGAAGTTCCCTAATCAACAAATCAGAATAAGGCATACATAAGGTGTTTGTTCAGATACTCAATGACGAGTTAGGATGAGCAAATTCGATGGATAAGCATAAAGCCTCTGCATATCAAGCTGAAAAATATTCTCAGCTTTAAATCAGCAGACAATCAATGAAAATGCGTAAAGTAACCTCTCATGAAGAAAATCATTGAAAACGCAAAGATAATTGTCTAATCAGAGAGTCCGGGAAGGAATCCGGCTGCTACTCTAGGAACATGCACTAATATAACCACACAATATTCTATTTAAGTTCTGCGAGGGGTTTGTGAGTATTTCAGAAATGAAATGGCGCACAACAGATGGTGGTTGGTGCAACTGGATCAGAGAAAACCCTAAACTCTGAAAACAAGGATGGAAAGATTCCTGCCTTGTGGTAAATTGTAAGCAAGGTCCGATGCACACAACAAGGTATGTGTGATATGATTGATCACAAACACGTAGCAAGGATGGAGTCGTACAGATATGTTCTTATTGTGTCGTTTTATTGGAATACATATATTTGGAACATGAGACCAGCCGACACGTGTTTCGTCAAGAAGGGTGTTGGTCTACAAATTCAACACGCACCTTGGAGTGCGCTGTCTTTGCTGTGACTAAAGCCGACCAGGACCGGGTTGGAATTATCACCGGTCCCCCGACCCCTCCCTTCACGAACCGTCAACAGCCCTGAAGAGTCACGGGTTATCACCCTTCTTAACGAAACACGTGTCGGCTGGTCTCATGTTCCAACTATATGTATTCCAATAAAACGACACCATAAGAACACATTTGTACGACTCCATCCTTGCTATGTGTTTGTGATCAATCATATCACACATACCTTGTTGTGTGCATCGGACCTTGCTTACAACACAGTTTTCTATGTTGCAACATTATTCTCTTTTGTCTTCTGTGTCCTCCAACAGAAGTACAGCAAACTCCTGGGAATGGCAAACTCCACGTTCTCACACTGATACAATAGACTTTAGACATTAGACCTTGAAACATTACATAGTTTGCATTCTGTGGTCCAGATTGTCCTTCTCATGACTCATTCTTCCTTTTGCCTCCTCTTTGTTCAGTGAGAACCTTACTATCAGTTGTCCAGTACAAAACTATACCTATTTACTAGCTTGCAGAAGGCTTCTGGAAAGTTACAGCATCTGCAGAAAAGAGAGAAAAACATCTTGCGCAAACAACTATTCAACCTAAAAACAGGCCTTTGACTCTTAATGCATTATTTACAGTTAAAATTGCATTGTCAGTTAGGCTAACTTAAATCAGCGAATAAAATTTGCATCTGCAGTTGTGTATGGGAAAATTATTGAAGGATCTGAAGGATTGCTCTTCTATTTGTGTTGACCTTGGTTTGCAGGTATAATGATGAGCAGGGAGATAAGAATGACAAGGTTGTCAGTTCATTCCAGGATTGGGGAGATTTGCATTGTTGGTGATTTTGAGAAGAGAAGGTCAAGGATGTGGCTTTGAAGTGTGGTGATTGTGTGTTATGCAGTACCACGTTGAGGGGGTCAATGAGGTTGAAGAGAGTGCCTCTTGTTTTTCTTGAGCTTTTCATGTCTGGAAGGTTAAGTCTCCCATGACAGTGGAATGGGCATGGGCATATCGGATGGAGAAGGTGGGAAGTCGATCTTGGAAATCATCAATGTTCTTCCCAGGTGCCCTGTCAATGAGATTGAAGGTCGTAGTCTGAATTGCAGTGAGTGGCAAATGGCATGTCAACAGAGCGATGGAGTTGAGTATTTCTTGCTTGCGTAGGTTTTAGAACCAGGAGCACTTATGGATGACAACGAGGCATTCTCCCTTTTTGTGTGTGCAGCCTGCACAATTGATGCTATTGCCTGTGGAAAGGACATCTAGGCTGTACGAGTCTGTAGGATAAACCATGCTTCTTTGATGAAGCTTGTGAAAGGTGATACGTCTGTGGTATCTTATGCATGGTGTACTGCAGACTGAGCGTTAATGAGCATTAGTTGGAATATGTTTTCAGTAGTTTGAGGGTGTCTGGTAGTTAGTGGGATGTGTACTGGGTTGGGTGTTTGTGCTGTAGAAATGCTATGTGAGTGTTTAGATCATCTAGGTCTGTGTGTGATTGTAGGAATTGGCAGCAAGGGGTGCTGGTTGAGGTGCATGCTTATATTTTACCTAATAGGTTTCAGTGAAACAGGGGTTCTGGTCTAAGGCCTTTTCTTACCCTAATAGGCCCAAACAAGTGATACACTTGTCTATGTCCCCCCCTTTGATGTTGACACCCAGGGGATGGGATGCCCTGAGAGTTGATTGTAGTAGTGAGAAGGCAGGCAGTGTTTTCACTTCATAAGCAGAAGGATGGTTGGAAGTGCAGTGATGTCACTTCCTGTGCAGATAGATAATGGAAATGAAGTCCTCTTGCTTGGCTTCTTCAGTTAAAGGTAGTTGTGATGGGGAACCAGTGATGTGAATTCTGTGCAGATGTTTGTTCGAAAATGCAGTGATGTCACTTCCTATTCAGTTGAACAATGGTAAATCAAGTGATGTAATTTCCTGTGCAGGTGGATGATGGGAAATTAAATCCTTTCACTTCTTTTAAATTTACATTTGAAATGTTGAGATTTAGATTCGATTAGATTTCAAATGTTAAGGTTTTTTACTTGTTTTCAGAAGGTTTGGTAGTTTTCGGCTGAAAACAGCATAAGTTCTCTGGCTGTAAAAAAAAAACAATATATGGGCTTATCATGAACATACAGTGGGCTTAAAGCCTGCCCATTTCTTACTATCAGGGATTTATGCATTACTCTCATTTCTTTAGTTCATACTCAGTGGATTGCCTTGTCCTTCTGATTTCATATTGTGTTGTCCCTCCCTTGCAGCATGGCCCCTATTTTATCCTCTTGATTTGGCTGACTTGTGTCCTTCAATTACTCACTTCTAGGTAACTACTTATTTGTTTTTGATTAATCATTTCATGAAAATGCATATATTTTCCATCTAACTTTTTCTCATGTGTGTGCTCTCCCCAAATACCCCTGTCATCAGTGCTTCTCTCTCATATACAGTGGCGTAGCAAGGTGGGAGCAGGGAGCGGTCTGCCCTGGGTGGCACAACTTTTGGAGGCAGCAGCCTCTCTCCCCCGCTCTTATCTGTGGCTGTGGGGGAGCTCTAATAAGCAGGAATCGCCAGGCCACCCCTGTTCTTAACTGTGGTCATTGCTGGGCGGCAAACACAGGGACCGCCACAGGCAGAAAAAGGTCTAGCTTTGCCACTGCTTATGCACCCTTGCTCCCGCACTCAGTGCTGTACTCTCCCACTCATGGTCCCGATGTTGCTATTCCCCTTGTGTGCTGCTCGATAACTATAGCGCTTCTCAACCAGCCCCACGTTCTTCTACCCTCTCCTACTCCATTGTATGCTTCTCCCCATGTCACTCTCTTTTTCATTCTCTGCTTGCCCTCTCTACCCCCACACCCTGCTCTTCATTTGCCCCTGCTCGCCCTAGTGGTCCAATTTCTCAATTGTACTCTTTTGTGAAAAACAATCTTAATGTTTTAAGGATCCAAGTGGCATCCACCACCTTGGATCAGTACACAAAAGTAATGGGAATGGTGCCCATGTCATTCTACTGTTGCCCGCTGGCGTTGTGATGCACGTGCACCATCATAATAATGTGACCGGTTTCTCCAGGAAAAAACATTATATTTCCCCTTTGCATTGTACAACATTGTGAAAAGCCTTTGCCAAAGGCTTCAGGCAAGACCTAGAGACTTTGCCAATGCTTGTTGTGTTTTGTACTCTAGTCAAAACAAGCCCTGCTGGAAAATGCTCATTTCTTTCTTGCAATTTCCCCTTTAGTTTGGCTTTTCTATTTACAATAGTATTGCAAGGAACAGAGAAAACAATTGTTTACGTAGAATAATTTTTAGTATTAAATAATGATATTTGCAATTTAAATTATGTGAGAAGCCAAGATTGATTCTCACAAAGATACACTGAAGTTAAAGCTTCTCTAACGCCTCCAAGTAGCAAAAACTTCACCAACCTCATTCTAACTTGAACAATGTTTATGGTGAGCCACTGCAAAATGTAGTGTATAATTCCTTAAACATCAGGGTTGGACTTGGCCCTTTCTGCAGGGTCATCCACTAATGTTTTGCATTCACCCTCATGTTTTCTGAACCTGTTTTGTTGGATTTTAGGACACTGTGCACTTCACCACTGCTAACCAGTGGTAACGAGCTTGTTCTCTCTCCTTTAAGCTTGGTAAAATTGTCTTACACCCAATTGCAATTAATATGAGAGAGCTCTCTTGGACATATATGCTATATTACTCAAAAATCATTCAGCTGTAATCTTATCACCACCATCAAACCATTCAGATACCTTACAATAATCGCATACACGGGCACAAAGAACAATTATAAACACTTAGATAGAAACTACAACTAGTATTGCAAACATTATTTTATTAAAAAATATATATATTTTATAAAGGATTCCCAATAGAATCAGAAAAATAGCACAAATGCAATTTATACAAATGATGAAAATCTAGAGTACACGAGAGACAACAAATATGTGAATCATTAAAAACATCATAATACAGTTATTTCAAGAAAATCAATCAACTTGGAAAATACCCATCGATTAATTACTGGATTGGACATAGAGAGTTCCTTGAATATAACCCTAAAGAAAGAGGGCGTTGGCGCGTTTCGTTGGGAACAAATTATTCAAACACCACCTTGATCAGGACAGAAGTGATAATGAAGTTACAAATCGCATATCGTCATAAAAACAGATTCACTAAAACCTATTCAAACAATGTATGCTTCGTATACCCTCACTAATAGATGAAATACATTATCAATGTGATTTTATAATTGGCACACTCGTAACCGCATTTTAAAGGTGTTGGGTCCCTCCTAAATTTTAGATGCATAGTTTTTTACAGTATTTTTAGCATATGCATTTCCAATGTTTTTATCTTTTAATGCATTGATCTATTTGTGATTGTATATGTGTATTGTTTATCTTTTATGGCCAATGGCCGAAATAAAGATTTGAAATGGAATTGTTTGTGAGGGTCCGTAGATACCATTTCTTTCATCCCACATCCATTCATTGGGTTGGGGAAACACCAATCTTCCACCCGGCCACATTCTATTCAGTCTATTTAAATTCATTCATTTATAAGGAATTACTACGTTTTTCACAAGTATACTGTAATGCTTGTGTCACATATAACCTTTTTGGTATAAAGCAAGGGGACTGTCCTAATTATTCTCATTCTATTATAGATCGAATTAAAGATAAACTGTCATCCCGAATGTCACAAGTCTAAAATATAGGTCACATTTAACCTTAAGGTGTAGAGCAAGGGAAATGTCTTGCATGTGCTCATTCAGTAAACAGGGGTGACTACATCTAGTATAGGTCGGGTAAAAAAGTAAACTCCTAACCCTGGTGTCAAAGATCTGACATCCTAATTTAGACCATGTGTCAAGATACGTTTCTAAAATGTTTTTTAGTGCCTGGCACCCACCTTTGTAGTGACTGTGGTATGGTCTGCCAACCTCCAGCGCGGTATGGAGATATGGCGATGTTAAAAGTCTTTAAAAGCAATAGGCAATAAAGAGCCTAAGAGAAAGAGAAAGAAACATATATTACGATCAAATAGTGGTGAACTATACAGTCATTCACCATCTCTACACTGGTAATACCTCTATTATTATATTCCTACCCCTCATAGAGTTTTTCTATATCCAGACTGTATTTTCCTCAACTCTAGGCCATCGTCCACTATGTAGTTGGCCTCCAGTATAGAACAAAACTGATCCCTCTTTTTCTATATAGTGGGATCCTGAATAGGGGACACAAATCATGGGTATGTATAAATATCTCTTTGATATTCGTTATTTGCTACCGCCCCTGTTATACCCCGAAGTAAGCTTAAAATTTCTATAGGGGTGCAACACAACACCTACCTTCAATTTTACGTAAATTTCACTCCAATTGCAACTTTGTGCCAGAAGACGATATCTTTTATGATTCCTGTTGCAGATTCACTTTGTTTAGTTTAGATTTTGATCTGGAATGATATACAAATGTACTACTTAAAAAAGTTTTAATGCCACATATAGGGTAATCGATTTACAAAAGGGGGTGGTGATGAACAGAGTGTCTGAATTGAGCAGACCACTCTTACCCAGTCCAAAGATCAGGGCTTGATCCATCACCGTTATTTATCTCACTGCCCCATCCCAGCTCAGAACCTGGCTATATGCAAATCAGTCTGTCCCTGGCCCAGTGCATCATGGGAACAGGGCAGACTAAACTACCAAGCCAATTCTTTACCAGAAAGGAGCCAAGCTACCGGGGACCGGTTTCTGGCATTTCAGCCTCTTCGGCCCGGCTTGCTTGAATCCTGATGGAGCAGTGAGAAAGGGACTCATGTCTGAGTATACCCTGCCACACCTATAGTGGCCAAAATCGATTTACAAAAGGGGGTGGTGATGAACAGAGTGTCTGAATTGAGCAGACCACTCTTACCCAGTCCAAAGATCAGGGCTTGATCCATCACCGTTATTTATCATGCACTGGGACAGGAACAGACTAATTTGCATACAGCCAGGTTCTGAAACTGGGATGGTGCAGTGAGCTAAAAAACGGTGTTGGATCTAGCCCTGATCTCTTGACTGGGTGAGAGTATTCTGTTTAATTCAGAGACTCTGTCCCTCACCACCCCTTGTTGTAAATATTTTTGTCCACCCTAAGCGTGGAAGGGTATACTCAGATGTGAGTCCCTTGCTCATTGCACCATCAGGATTCAAGCAAGCCGGGCCGAAGACGGCTGAAATGCCAGAAACCGGTCCCCGGTAGCTTGTTTCCTTCCCAGTGTAAGAATTGGCTTTTGTAGTTTGGTTTGCCCTTTTCCCATCATGCACTGGGACAGGAACAGACTAATTTGCATACAGCCAGGTTCTGAAACTGGGATGGTGCAGTGAGCTAAAAAACGGTGTTGGATCTAGCCCTGATCTCTTGACTGGGTGAGAGTATTCTGTTTAATTCAGAGACTCTGTCCCTCACCACCCCTTGTTGTAAATACATATAGGGTAATGTCAGTAAAGTTATACTTCCTACATAGAGTCCCTACATTTGTGTTTTATAAAAGCGGCTCCCAGCCTCTACATCATCTCCATTATTAGAAAATCTGTTTAGTAAGATTCATGCCCCCCCCCCGGTCTATATCCTGTAGCCGCCCAATCGGGTCTTAAACTGCTTGCTAAATGGAGTCCCTTTATTGTTACTTAATCAAGGCGGCTCCTCTATTTCATAATGTCTCCCTCTTTTAAAACCTGCATTATTAAAGATTCTTAGATTTCTCACAGTGTGGGTTCACTTCCTTCGTCTGTTCTGGATTACTTGGTCGGAGGGCTTTTCTTTGGCATTCTTAGTTCATTTTACCTTTATTTAGCTATTTGCTCTCAAGCGTCACTCCCATTTCTATGACTATCGTGGACGCTCTGCAAAATCCCGGCGTTTGTGTTTCAGTTACAGAGCGTTTGAGGACGTGTGGAAGGCTCATTTGCACCGGTGAGCTTTTGTATAGATGACACGATCCATTGTTAATTATTAATATTTGTAGTATAACTCTGGCAGCTCACTTTAGTTTTGCAAATTACAGGGTGTCTGTGAGCCTTTGCAGTCATCTTTAATTCTGTACTCATCCGGACTGTGTGGAAGGCCACTTCTACATTTACTTGCCTAGTCTGCACTCGTAGGTAAGAGCTGTTTTGTTGCAGTGTTTTGTTTCAGTTAATATTATGGAGTCCCCCGCCGTACGGCCTTTTACCCCCGCCACATTAGCATGGCAGGGGTACCGCGGTGGATGAAAAGACCGTACGCTGCTTGTCTGCTGGTAGGCAATCATCACGATTGTGGGGATGTATGAAGTTACAACGCATACTTTTACAACGCCTACCTTTACAACACATTTTGTACACTGCAACATCCATTACAACGCATACCATTACAACGCATGCCATTACAATGAATTCTTTGAAACTACCTTTACAACGCATTCCACTACAACGCATACTACCTTACAACGCGTTCCATTACAACGCATAACATTACATTGCATGTAAGGTAAGTGTTGGATAGTGTAGGGGTAAAAATTACTATTCTAACTTCAGGGGGATGCAACAGCAGGGTAAGTGTTGGATAGTGTAGGGGTAAAAATAACTATTATAACTCCAGGGGGTGCAACAGTAGAGTAAGTGTTGGATAGTTTAGGGGTACTATGTGATGTAATGCTATGCGTTGTAATGGTATGCGTTGTAATGACTGCATTGTAATGGCAAGCGTTGTAGTTGTGCGCGTTGTAGTGTCATGCGTTGTAATGGTTGCGTTGTAAATGCATGCGTTGTCATGGATGTTGCGTTGTAAAAGTTTTGTTGTAATGGTAGTGCGGTGTAAAAGTTGCGTTGTAAAGGTTTTTTCGCCGATTGTGGTGGTGTTATGCCTTTCATATAGGAGACTCCGCCATGGAAAGGCATGCAGTGTTTCATTTAGGGGGCCCGTTGCGGGCCCCCAGGGGTGTGGCAGGCTGTCCTTGGGGGGTACCCATGGTACCCCCAACATTGGCATACACAAGGTGGCAGGCACCGCGCGGTGTCTGTCACGTTGTAAATAGCAATGCACAACATGAATATATTGCATTGTGGCGGGTGCTACTTACAGCACCGCCCACCACAATGCAATATATGCGGGATGCATCCGCCAGGGTGGCAGTCACATCCTAATTGGTGGTGCGAGACCGCCGCACCACTGGCGGCTGGTCCCAGCACCGCTAGGGTGGCGGGTGGACTCCATCCTAATAGACTCCTATGTTTGGGAAACTTGTGCGCTATGATTAATGAATATTATTTTGTAGTGTTCTCTTGCCGGCTTCAGCATCTTCTATCGGCCGTGGAACAAACTCAATTTTGAACACTTGAAAACACAACTAACATCCAGTATAAATCTGGAGACCATAAATTCTGTTCAGAATCTATATGAGTGGCTACATGAAGCGTTTGACATCCTGATACCACTCAAAACCACACAACAGAACAAAAGGAAAAAAGCGCCTTGGAGAAACATAGAAATAAAAAACATAAAACAACAAATTAGAAAGCTGCAACGCACCTGGCTCAAAACAAATGCCAAACAAGACAAACTTAACCTACAAAAAATTAACAGAATATATAAGTTGGCTATCAAAAAAGCTAAGAAAAAGTACTATTCAGACAGAATTCAAAACGCTAAATGTGCAAATAAAGAATTCTATAAAATACTCAATGAATTTCGAAAACCAAATTGCCTAGAAGGAACTCATCCTGTTACTCAAGATTTCACAGACAAACTGGCAAATCATTACAAGGACAAAGCAGACACGCTGGACTCGTACTTACAACAGAAACAAAGCACCAGAACCAACCCTTGTACAAAACAACTATCCAAGAATGCTCTAATCAAGCCTCTCCGTTCCTTCCAACACATCTCACACGATAAATTTATGGACCTGGTCAAAGCAAGCAGGCCTGCCGGCAGCCCTTCTGACCCCTGTCCGCCACAAACTTTCAAGACAATTCTTTTAACAACCTCTGCTGCCATTCCAGTAAGAAGAATCATCAACGATTCCTTAACTACTGGAATATTTCCGGAAGAACTCAAAAAGTCATACATACGCCCTTTACTGAAGAAAACAAACTTGGACCCGCTGAACCCCGACAACTACAGACCCATTACAAATGGACCTTTCCTGGGCAAACTGATAGAAAGAGCAGCGTTCGCCCAGATGTCACAATTCATTGAAGAAAATGACATACTTTCAGATTTCCAAACAGAATTCCGTCCGGGAAGAGGCACAGAATCTTCCCTCCTTGCCATCTGGGATGACCTAAAGAATACAGTTGACCGCAACGGGGTTGCTGCGCTACTCCTCTTGGACCTCTCTGCTGCCTTTGACACGGTTGACCATGACACTCTGAAACAAAGACTTTATGAAGCCGGACTAGAGGGAACTGCTCTAGACTGGATCACGTCCTACCTTCGAAACAGAACTAATGTCATCCACACCCCACCTTTCTCGTCCAAACCGTACGCCACAAAAGCAGGGGTCCCTCAAGGTTCTATCATCTCGCCCATGCTTTTCAACATCTACATGAAGTCTTTACCAATACTGATCAATAAATTTCACCTCACGTGCTACAACTATGCAGATGACACGCAAATACTCCTTCAACTGGAATGCCCCAAAGACATTGGAAAATCACCAATTTTCAGCTGTCTCAGAGCCGTGGATCAGTGGATGACTTGGAGCCATCTCAAATTGAATGCTTCAAAAACTGAAATACTCACGTGTGGCGATTGGAAAAATTAAGACCCGCTTGCCGCATGGCCTGATGAACTGGGATCACTGCCTAAAGTATCGAAGGAAGTAAGAAACCTCGGAATGACCATGGACTCCAAGCTGTCGATGAATGTCCAAGTAAATAAACTAGCAAGATCAAGCTTTGCTACTATAAAAACGCTGAGACGAATTTTCCCTCATTTGGGATTTCCACACAAGGTCCAAGCTACCATCTCCCTTGTTCTATCCAAACTCGATTACGCCAATAGCCTCTACCACGGATCACCTTTAGCGACCATGAAAAGACTACAACGGATTCAGAACTCGGCTGCCAGACTACTCTTGTATATCAAACCACAAGACCACATCTCCCCTGCCTTGAAAGCCCTGCATTGGTTACCGGTTGCCAGAAGATCCACGTTCAAGCTGCTTTGTATTACCCACAAAGCAATACATGGAATAGGACCACTCTTCATCAGGAATAAAATCACCAAACACATTCAACAAAGGAACCTGCGCTCTAAAGGAGCATCTCGCCTCAAAATCCCACCATACAAGAAAAAAACAATGGGTGGCACATCCTTCTCTGTTCAAGCAGCCAAATTATGGAACTCTTTACCCCTCAACATAAGATCCACCGACAACCACCTTGTCTTCAGAAAACTACTCAAGATCTGGCTCTTCCCCACATAAGCTCCATACGGAAATAGAAATTTACAGCATATCCCTCTGTATATAAGCATTTGTTTTCACTATAGATATGTACCTATCTTTGTGTATTACTTTATAAAACATGTAAAACAATTATGTTGTTAAGAGAAGGAAAAAAAAATAATAATATTAATCATCATCATCAATAAATAAAAATCATTTTTGGTCTACATGTACATACTTCCATTGTACATCTATGTACCTTCCATGTACTTGGACCTTTGTGTCTGTTACTTTTCTCCTGAAAAAGCATATCCAATGCACTACCCTATCTTTCATCTTGTGCCTCTAACAATATATTTAATCTAAATATACTTACTTTTTTTATATATCTATATACTTTTAATGTACTTATGGATCTATATACTTATCTCTTTCTTCTAATTTAGCATTTCCAATGCACTAGCCTATTTCTCAGCCTATACCTCACTCATATCTTCTACCCCAACCATCTGACTCCTCTCAAACTTCTTTCTACTACTCCTTCTAATGCAACACCCTATCTCTCATCCTATAGATCTATCAACATATCATCTACATCCACTCTCTCATTTAGCCCAAACCCCACACCACTTCTATGATCGCCAAAATAACCTTTTCTAGACTCTCTCCTGCTCTACACCTCCTTGCATCATCTGACACCTCTTTTTACAAACTCTCCCCTCTGACCCCTTCCCTCCAAAACTCCTTTTTACTCATCCAAAAGCTTCTTCCTACTGCTAAGACTTTAAAAAAAAAATCCTTCACTCTTTTATCCCTCCACTATTCTTTTTCAATAAAAATTAACAGACTAACATGTTGTATTTCAGATCTCCTGACGAAGGACTCACATTGCAGCCGAAATGCATTGGGAAATATTACGTCATCATTTCTTCTGCTGATTTTGAGCATATTTGTTTTTCTGCATGAACTATATGTCATCTGCGACAATCAAGAATAAAGCACATTGAACCACGCTTCATGTTTGACTAATTCTTTTGAAACATTGGATACATCGACTATAGTTTGGTTTACTTCTTCAACAATGGTCAACATTTTGTATTATTGTATTACCAATTTTCAAAATTTTGCGTACACTTACACAGTTACTTGTTTGTAGTGAACTTGCCATTCTTGGATACTCATCTAAGTTTTTTGAACTTTCACTTATGAATCAGGTGGCTGGCAGAGCCCCTAACTAGGTGCACATGTGATTTTGATTAAGTTTGGATATGAGTTAAGCTTGTTTGAACTAGTATTGCTGAGTGCATTCCAGCTGCATATTGGTTTTTGTTAGTTCAACTTTTAGAGTTGGCATTTTCATGTACTAACCATTTGGGGCCTGCAGCCTGTTTCTGGGTCACATGACTAGGCGTAGGTGGAAGCTGGTCTTTGTGTATTGCTCCCAGACAGTAGGACAGAGGGCAAGGATGTGCCATCTCTGACATGATAGGGAGGGGGATCTCTTTCACCTACCACACATGCACATCACAAAGACCCTGCATGAGCAAATTCACAAAGGGTTTGACACTAATCTTTTGTGTCCCCAGACAAGCTCAGGGCAGGGAGCCAGGGAATTCTAAACATCTCTGGGCGTAGAACCCTCCAGCACCTTCTCCTACTTCAAAGCTGGCACTAAGTATAAATATTGGACCCTCCGACCCAAATCTTCACTACACCTTTGGACGTGTGCATACTACAGAAGAAAGACTGCTGAGCAACTCTGCTGTCAGATTGACTGCCTTTCTTCTGCCCTGCTATACTCCACCCCTGCTGCCTGCCACCCTTGTTACACTAAAGAAAGACTGGACTGCCCCCTTCATCCATGACTGAAGTGACTCCAAGGGTCTGCTGACTGACCTTCCATTCTGAGCTACAGGGACATAACAATCTCCAGAGGCTGCTGTTTCTGCCCAACTGACCTGCTGCATTGACCTGCAACTGGACTTACCTGAGCCCTGCTGGCCTCTACTAGAGTAAGTTTCTGAGGTCCCTTAGGTCCTGGACCCTTGGTGAGGCATCGGTTGAGCTCTCTCCCCAAGAAAAGGGAGAACTCTTGATGTAGTTGAATCTTTGCAGCTGTGCGTATTTCCCATGACGCCCACCAACGCAACACTGCGGTGACCCCCGACTCTAGTTTGCCGCAGCGACTGCCAGCGACACCTGGCTAAACGAGATCTGCCCTTCGTGTTACAGCATCGACAGCCTACAGTGACCCCAAATGCAATTTCCCAGCAAAGACTATACACGACAGCCGACAGGATCATCGTGCTACAGCGACGACCATCTATGACGCCCAGTCTGCTCTTCACGCTACATTGGCAATGATGATCTGCACTGCTCTCTGTGCTCCTCGCAGCCCACCTTTACTGCAAATGGACCTCTTGCAACAGAATTTGAAGGTAGCTCTTTCAGAAGAGCTACCCTGGTCCCTGATTCCATCCTGCGCTCCTTTAGGCTCGGCCTGAACCTGTGACTTTCACCCGGTCTCGCACGAACAGATAACCACAATTGGTGCTTTGTGCTCTTAGGCGCTATACTTACCTGAAAATGTTTTACACTGCATTTTTCTTGTACTACTAATTGGATTTTTGTCATTTTGTCCTCAAATAATTTATTAAATTGTACCCTATTTTCCTTAAACTGGTGTGGGATTTTTCTTGTGTTGTGTTTCTACTTTCTTGCTGTTTGAAGAGCTGCATACATACTTTGCACATTGCTTCTAAATTAAGCCTGAATGCCTTTGTTCCAAGCTACCAGAGGGTTAAGCACATGTTAATTTGGGGTTTGCTTTTGTTTCCCCCTGACAGAGTTTGTGGTGGTTGCTTAAGTAGGGGTTCACTCCCTCAACCAGTAACCAATTTCCTAAAATAAGTACGTTCTTTATTTCATTTACAAGACTAAATATGACAGTTCTTTAAAGTTATCTTCAAAATGTTCAAGCTATGACTGTGCCATGTAGTGAAAAGTCAGACCACATTCACTGTTAACTAAAAATAACTCTCCCACAGATAACATAACATTTTGATTAAAAGCAAACACTTTATTTATAGGGAAAGGGAAAAAATACTGTAAGTGGTGCCTATGTTGCCATCAATTCATTTTAGGAAAATATCACCAAACTGGCACTTGCTTAAGAGAAGCGTTAATTTCAAATATTGAAATGTAATCTTTTGATTATAAACTATAGAAATATTGTCTTTGTCCACAATTCCAAACAATTATAAGTTAACTTGTCTTATTTTAGACTTCCATTCATTTGTTGTAAAATAAATAACCTTGAGACTACTGACTTTGATTCATCTAGTCTTTGATGCAAAACACTTATAATCATTCGTCCAAAAGGAATGTGTTAACATTCATTCTTAGCAATGCATGAAGTACCACTAGAGTTTTGTTAATTATACTCGGTACTCCCAGGTATATTGTGTCAATATTTATAGAGTTATCTCACACGATAGCTCCAAAAAATATTTAAGCTCTGTGATGCTACAGCTGGCATCACTTCTTAGAGACGTCATTATGATCAGCACTGATAAAGGTAACAGCAAGCTATTTGTTGTACTTGTGAACTCCAGTTCGCATCGAGTGATTATGAGCTATAACGTTGTCCATTGTTCTTGCTTTGAATAATATTACTATTTCATAATTAATTTGAGTTTGAGATTTCTCCTATCCCGTTCAACGTCAGCAAAATAAATAACTCCTGCACTTGTAATCTCCGGGAATGATATATAATTCAATATGTGTGTTGTTGATCCACTAATCTAGTTCTATAGGAGGAAAGGCCAAGTAAGATGCGAATATATTACTGAGAGCCTGACGACTAGCTAAGTCCGGGCCTACAGGTCCAAACCAATATCTTCTAGATGGATCACTGAAATAATATAGAGGGACAGAATATCGACTTGCAAAAATATCGTGGACAAAATATCGACAGACAGACAAAATATTGTTTACAAAAATATAGTTTTTTAAAAAATCGACTTTATTAAAAACAGTGTTAAAGTAAATTAATATTAAAATTTAATTACTAAAATATACTTAAAAATACTTAAATTAACTTATAATAATTAAATAATAAATAAAATTAATAAAAATAAATTTTTACAATCATATTTGTTAAAAAAATATATATAGTAACACAATATAATTAAATAATATACTATAATATTACCGTACGATAGCAGAAGTGTAAAAAATACTATTCCCACTCCAAAGAGTGCAAGCGTAGGGAAAGCATTGGATAGCGTAGGGGTTAAAATTACTATTCCCACTCCAGTGGGTGCAACAGTAGGGAAAGCGTTGGATAGCGTAGGGGTTAAAATTACTATTCCCACTCCAGTGAGTGCAACAGTAGGGAAAGAGTTGGATAGCGTAGTGGTTTAAAGTACTATTCCCACTCCAATGGGTGCAACAGTAGGGAAAGCGTTGGATAGCGTAGGGGTTAAAATTACTATTCCCACTCCAAAGAGTGCAACAGTAGGGAAAGCGTTGGATAGCGTAGGGGTAAAAATTACTATTCCCACTCCAGTGGGTGCAACAGTAGGGAAAGCGTTGGATAGCGTAGGGGTTAAAATTACTATTCCCACTCCAAAGAGTGCAACAGTAGGGAAAGCGTTGGATAGCGTAGGGGTAAAAATTACTATTCCCACTCCAGTGGGTGCAACAGTAGGGAAAGCGTTGGATAGCGTAGGGGTAAAAATTACTATTCCCACTCCAGTGGGTGCAACAGTAGGGAAAGCGTTGGATAGCGTAGGGGTTAAAATTACTACTCCCACTCCAAAGAGTGCAACAGGAGGGAAAGCGTTGGATAGCGTAGGGGTTAAAATTACTATTCCCACTCCAGTGGGTGCAACAGTAGGGAAAGTGTTGGACAGCGTAGGGGTTAAAATTATTATTCCCAATCCAGTGGGTGCAACAGTAGGGAAAACGTTGGATAGCGTAGGGGTTACAATTACTATTCCCACTCCAGAGAATACAACATTAGGGAAAGTAAATACTTCATAAATAATTAAAAAATGTATAAATGAATATCTATTATTAATTAATTAAAAATAAATAAAATTTGTATACAATATAATAATTAATATATTATAATTACTAATTAACAATAATTATTTCAATTGATCACCTATTAATACTAATTAATAAAAATATTTACAATTAATTATTTAATAATTAAAAAGTATTTAACAATTATTTGAAATTAAATAAATATAAATAAATGTAATTAATTAATTAATTATAATTTAATTACTTCCCACCCAATTCCCCTATAAACTCACCACTACAAAAATAAATTAGTACAATTTACATAATTACCAATTAATCAATTAATTAAAATTAATTACCAATTAAAATTTAATTAATTAACTATTATAAATTAATTAACAATTAATTTAAATTCACTATCAATAAATAAATTTAAATATTTAATTAATTATAATTAAAATACTTCCCACCATATTCCCTTATAAACCCACAACCTGCTACAGAATTAAATTACGCAATAATTATAAAAACAAAAATCATTAATAAAAATTAATTATAACATAAATACACACTTTTCACACATATTATACCATAAAAATACACTATAAAAAATTTGATATTATTCAAAAATCGATATTTTTTACTATCTATATTATATACTTCGATATTTTAACTTTCTATATTTTTAACAGTCGATATTATATCACTTACCTTAAAAACGATATTTTTTGGTCATCTATATTCTGTCCTGTCGATATTTTGTCCAGTCTATATTTAAAACTCGATATTATGTCCAGTCGATATTTTGGAGTCGATATTATGTCTGTGCACCCTTCTAGATGGGAGAGGGATCAGGATTATGCTACCTTTAGACTGGCTGGCCCAAGCACTGTTAAATGTACTCAAGCATCTCAACAAGTGAAGAATCTCCAGATTACATTTGATGCAGATGTCTATTTAACCCCAGAGATAAACACCACAAAGGGAATATACTGACTTTTGAAATTGAATTTGAATTTAAAACATTTGTAAAGCGCAGCGTTCACCCTACGGTTTCTTGGCGCTATAGTGGTAGGTCCAGCAACTGAGGGCGGAGGGAGCCTGGCGCAGGGAAAGGAGGGACAAGTTACAAGGAGAAGGCCTGTTTGAACAAAAACGTTTTTAGATCTTTGCGGAAGGAGGAATAGTGTGTGGCAAATCATAGGTGGTCGGGGAGGGAGTTCCAAAAGGTGGGAGCCAAAGTTGAAAAATTGGCTCCTCCCCACTTTTTGCGTTTAAAACGTGGGATTTGCAAGAGGGATTTAGAAGAGGAACGAAGCTCTCTGACCGGAATATATTCGTTGATCAGAGAGGAAATGAAGGCGGGGAGTGTGCCCTGGCGGGCCTGAAAAACCATACAACCGGTTTTAAAAAGGGTGCGCTCCTTGACAGGAACTCAGTGGAGCTCCTTGAGGAGGGGTGTAGAGTGGTGGAAACGTGGGAGACCATACACCAACCGAGCCGCTTGGTTCTGGACCATCTGGAGCTTCCGCAGGCTGTATGCAGGGATGCCGTTGTAAAGGGCATTGGCATAATCCAGCCGCGAAATCACCAGCGCGGACATGATCAGTTTAAGTGCCTGGGGGGAAAAGAAACGGGAGACAGTGCGGATGGTTCGGAGAGTGAGGAAACAGGAAGAAACCACAGAGCCGACTTGTGAGTGTAAAGTGAGTTGGTTGTTCATTCTGACACCCAGGGTTTTAACTGTGGAGGAAGGAGTGGGGGAAGGACCAAAAGAAGAGGGACAGAAGAGAGAGTTCCAGGGACTGGAAGAACCACTTGTGAGAACCAACTCGGTTTTGTCCGGGTTCAGCTTGAGATGGTTGTGGTTCATCCAGTCCCTGATGAAAATCATAGTGGACTGGAAATTTGAGATTGAGAGGGGAGAAGAGGAGAGGTTAAAGATGAGCTGGAGGTCATCCGCATAATTATAAACGGAGACCTCCAGCTGCTGAAGTGCAAAGATTAAAGGAAAGATTTAAAGATTGAACAGTAAGGGAGAGAGCGAGGAACCCTGGGGGACACCGCAAGTGACTTGAAGTGGGGTAGTCGTGAAGTCCCCCAGCCGAACCGCCTTGGTGCGGTCCCTCAGGAAGGAGGATAGCCAGACCAGGGCTGAGCCCTCAATTCCCGCCGCCTTGACACGTGAAAGCAGGATGGTATGGTCCACCGTGTCAAAGGCGGCGGAGAGGTCGAGGAGCACCAGAGCCTGATGTTTGTTGTAATCCATGCCCTCCCTGAGGTTGTCCAGTACTGACACCACGACAGATTCGGTAGAGTGCCTGGGGCAGAAGCCGGCCTGACGAGATGCCAGGCCCCCATTTGCTTCTACGTGGGCGCTGAGTACCGAGGTGACATGGCGCTCAAGCACCTTGCCCAAATTACGCAGCAGGGAAATGGGGCGGTAGTTAGCTGAGCTGGACGGGTCAGCGCCGGACTTCTTTAAAATGGGCACTATTGTGGCTGATTTAAGAGCGGGGATCACCACTCCCTGAGTAAGGGAACTGTTAAGGAAAGTAATGGGGGGCTGGGGACAAGTAGAGTAGATCTGTTGTAGGATTCGTGCCAGACTGATGTCTGCCGGAGAACCCGATTTGACTTTAGGAAGTATCTCCAAGAATACTTCCTCAGTAAAGGGAGGAATTGAGGTAAGATGGCACTGAACAGTGGGAGGGGAAGGATCAACAAAAATAGAGGAGGGGGGGGTGTTAGCCTTGATGGTTGCAAACTTGTCCAGAAAATAAGAGTTTAATTGGTCACACAACGGCTGGGTTGGAGGGATTTGGGGGGAGGCTCTATCGGAATAGGCTAGGTCGTTAACTATACCGAAAATCTCCCTGGATTTGTTTTCCGCTGTCATAATTTTTGTGGAGAAATAGGTGGTTTTGGCAGCTAGGATGGCTTTTGTATACTCAGTTAGTAATGTTAAATAATGAGTTTTTGATAAGGGGCAGTAATTTCTTCTCCACTGCCTCTCTGCTTGCCGTACGGTAAGTTTTTGTTCTTTTAGGTCGTCGTTGAACCACCTGTTGGAGTCCTTGGGTCGTCGGGTAGAAATACGACATAGTGGAGCAACCGAGTTGAAACCTCCAGCCAGCCAGGCATTGATAGCGATGGCTTGGGAATTGGATGAAAGACCAGTGAGGGTCGGAGAGGAGTTCTGAAGCAGGGAGGTCAGGGAAGGAAGATCGACTCGGTTCCAATTCCGCGCCCAGGTGTTTTTGGCATGTGGGACCTTAGAAACAGGGTTTAGAAGGATGGAAAGAGAGATAAGGGCATGGTCAGACCAGGGACAGGGAGATACAGACACCGGGGAAACAGAAAGGTTGATGGACCAAACCTGGTCGAGTATGTGACCGTGAGAATGTGTAGGGACGGATATGTGAGGGACAAAGTTCAGGGAAAGGAGAGATTCAGTGAATTGTTTAGATGCGGTGCACTCTGAAGGGTCCGAGGGCCAGTAGTTAAAATTGCCTAGCACCAAGACAGAGGCGTAGTTGACCGCCAGGGTGGCCAATAGGTCATGAAATGCTGGCAAAAATAGAGACGAAGGCTGTGGTGGACGATACATCAAGAGGCACGTAATTGGAGGGGAAAAGGAAAGGGAGCGGACTACGAGGAATTCAGTTGGGGGAATGGGGGGGAAGAAGTTGAAAATTGAATTCGGACCGAGCGATTAAAGCCACGCCACCACCTATCCTACCCGCAGGGCGGTCAGCGCGCAGAGCAACGTAGGAAGGGGGGAGGGCAGCCAAAAGTGCAGGTAGGGAAGAATCACAAAACCAGGTTTCGGTCAGGAGCAGTAAGTCGGGCTTCTCGGAGTCAAGCAGGACGAACAGCTCATGGTGGTGTTTGACCGCTGACCTGGTGTTGAGCAAAAGAATAGATAATGAAGGAGTGGGAGGAGGGGGATCAGGCAAGGGAGAGCACAGCGGCGATGATGCCGGCGGAGGCAACGCCGGTATTGGCAAAGATAGAGAGGCGAGCCCTAATGAGGCAATGTGGCTGCGGACTGACTCTGAGAGTGGCCAGTGGCCCTGGAGGGTAGTGAGCTCCTCAGTAGAGTACGATGGTAATTTGGCATGGAGACGTGCCCCGAGCCCCGTCCGGCCGCGGACGGGCGCAGACGGGTTTGCCTTAGGCGCGCCTTCGTCGCGCAATCGTCGCGCCGGCTGCGCTCGTCCGCTGCGCGTCCGAAAGTGGCACATGATTTAAGGATCGAAGAGGTGGGGCCGGGGGGCGTGGCCTCCGAAAAGGGGGCGTGGCCTGTGGGCTGGGCGGAATGCTGGCGAGGAGAGTCAGGATTCGGTAACAAACAGCGCTAGATCCGCTGTGGAAACCAGACTGCTAGTAGAAGTAAGTTTGTTTAAAAGCAATTTATATGCAAATGACAATCAATCAAGTATTTTAAAAAAAATAGCAGAGAGACTCCCGGCTTCCGCCTCAGGAGTTTGAACAATACCAATGGCGGCGCTTGTAGTCAGCGTCCCTAAGTAGACTTTGGCGGGGGCGTTGCCTCCGAAAAGGGGGCGTGGCCTGCGGGCTGGGCGGAATGCTGGCGAGGAGAGTCAGGCTTCGGTAACAAACAGCGCTAGATCCGCTGTGGAAACCAGACTGCTAGTAGAAGTAAGTTTGTTTAAAAGCAATTTATTTGCAAATGACAATCAATCAAGTATTTAAAAAAAATAGCAGAGAGACTCCCGGAAATGCACCTTTTTGTGTTTTGGTAGAACTCACAAGTCCTCTTCTCGTATCCCATTAACCCACATGACAGCATTTCAAAGGGTTGAAAGGTTAACTACTAAAATGTTCCTAAAGAAGAGAATAAATGGTCACATAATGCATGTTTGCATTTGAATAATAGCTGTTGTGTAGCTTGAAGCTTAGTGGTGCAGACAAATGGACAAGGGGGATATCATTGAACAAAGTTAAAAGAGGCAGGTTACTGATTTCTATTGTCATTTTGTAATGTGCGTGTGTGTGGGTCTGTGACTAGAGAGATATAGAGAGAGAAAGTGTTCCCTAAAGAGATGACTTGCATGTGGGTCTTGTCATTCTGCTGTTGATAATAATGGGTCTGATTGTTAGACCTGTCATCTTTTGGCATGGTTTCCCCTGACGTTTTAGCTTCTTACCTTTCACGGTGTGCTGAACTTCATTTTTGCTGGCTTTAGGACTCTGTGCACCTTTTCACTGCTGACCAGTGCTAAGGTGCATGTCCTCTGTGTGTAAGATGTGATGGCATTTTGGTTCTCCATGATTGGCATATCTGATTTACTGATAAGTCCCTCGTACAGTGCAACACATGTGCCAGGGCATGTAAATCGAATGCTACTAGTGGGTCTGCAGCACTGATTGTGCTACCCACATAAGTTGCCCTTTAAATATGTCTCAGGTTTGCCACTGTAGAACTTGTGGGTGAAGTTTTAAACTGCTATTTGGACCTGGCAAGTTCACCTTCTTGCCAGGCCCAAACCTTCCCTCTTATTAGACATATGTCCTCCCTAAGATAGGTGGTAGGTAGCCCCATGAGCAGGGCAATGGAGTATTCAAAAGGTAGGAGATGTACTTTGGAGGTTTACATGTCCAGGGAGTGAGAAACGGATAAACTTGTTTTCTCTACCGAAAGGTCTATCTCTCCTAAAGGTTAGCATTGGAGCTGCCTTTTAACACCATACAAGTGTAGCTTCAAATTGGGAAAAGAAAGGAAGAGTATGTTTGGTGTCTCGACTCACAATTTTAAAACAAATCCTTTAGGGAAGTTGGTTTTTAAATTGCAGGTCTGAAAATGCCACTTTTAGAGAGTCGGCAGTTCCTTTCTTTAACCATTCTGTGCATCTGCCTGTTTCTGGAATACATGTCTGGGTTGGGTGACAGCCATGCTTTGTACATTCACTGTAGACCAGGGGTCTCCAAACCGGTCATGGAGGGCCGGATCCATGCCAGATTTTTTGGATATCCCCATTGAGATACATGTAGTAATTTTAAAAATCTGGCATGGATCCGGTCCTCCAGGACCGGTTTGGAGACCCCTGCTGTAGACAGTCACACACAAATAGAGCTGAGGTTTGCCCTGCATATCCTGATGGCCTATCACCAGGCTGTTGTGTGGCCCTGAGCTAAAGCGGGCGGGAGGAGCTAACACTTACACCTGAATACCAAAGTGTTGTCTACCCCCTGTAGTGTGTCTGGACCCAGGGCATGAAAGGCCAGGGTCTTTTACAACACACAGACATTTCTTTGAAGTCTCCCTACTTCAAAGGCTAAAATAGGTATAAGTACTGGGCCTCTCACAACATATACTCAGAACACTTCAGGAACTGTGGAGATTCTACTGAGAAGAAGAGCTGTTGTACAGCTAGAAAGGACTGCTACTTTGATTCTTGCTTTGCTGTTTTGGCCTGCCGCCTGCTGCTTCATGCCTGGCAGTGAGAGGATTGGGCTTGAATCTCTACATCCTGCATCTCTAAAGGTGCTTCAAGATCTTGTTGGGCTTGCCTCCTCTTTCTGAGTTCTCAGAGATATCAAAGAATTCAACTGTATCTTGCTACCAGCAAATGGACCCCTTTGGTATGAGTCCTGCTCTGCCACTGGGTGCCAAATCTAGTCCTGAGCCATTGGAAGCAAGTGTTTTGAGCTTCAAATCAAGAAACCAATGCATCAACACTGAAGCATCTTTCAGAACTGGCGCATTTCTCAGCGATGTCGACACATTGCCGCAACCTTTACCAAAGCTGTAGACACCTGTCGCCGACTGCTCAACACAACATCCTCGGTTTACAAGTGAACCTCAACTTTGCTGATGCATTGGCTCCAAATAACCGCTTCTGTGTGAGTCTTGGACACCGCTTTGCCGACGATGTACAGACACAAATTCATTCCAGGCCCTGCATAGTTTTGCGCCAACTCATTTCCTACAGCTAAACCATTCGACATTGAAACCTTGGAACTGATGCAGAGTGTTTTGGCATTAACTATGTTTCCTGACTTTGGTAATGGTGCATTGCCTTTGACAGCAGTGCATCCCCTTTGTGTTTTAAGGCTTTGAACTTCAAAGCATCCAAGGTACTGTCAGCGGATCTGCGTGACTTTTGTATCCGTCCCACACTCCATTGCGGTCAGACTGAACTTTTCGATATGCCCCTATCAAGCGCAACTAGATAGACTCAGTTGGAGCTAATGACTTCTAAGCACTGCTTTTTGAAATAATCCAGCAAAATTCATGACTTCATTTGTGTATGTTGGAGTTTTATCGTTTTGACCATGTTTTACTCAGATACATATTGGCTATTTTTCATTATCGGTGTGGAGTAATTATTTGGTGTGTGTTTACTGCATTACTATGTGGGTGCGTCCACAAATACTTTACACATTGCGTCTTAAGTTTAGCCTGACTGCTCTGTGCCAAGATATCCGAGGGTGAGCACAGGTAAACGTTTATTGTGTACTGCACTTATCCTGACTTGGATTGTGATTAGTATTTGGACAGAGTGCATACCTCTGCCAACCAGAAACCCAATTTCTAACATTAATTGTGGAAAATAGAAAGGCCTTCTTTTTGCACTTTTCTATCCTGCATTTCCTCATCTATAATTTGGTGATGTCCAGGCTCACGGTACTAGTCATCTTGTTTGGTTAAGTTCTTGTCAAAATATGATGGGTTACCGTTTCTGATTATTGTGTTGGTGATGCAGCTGGTCTTGAAGATGCTACCAGCTTTGCAGGGAAGTACCATCATTGTTGAGGTGGTGTGGTCAAACGTCTTGAGACCTTAAATGAACTGTGCTGCAGCATGTAGTGTTCTATCAGTGGTTTCAGATTGGCATGAAGCATGCTGTTGAGTCAAGAAGAGGATTAAGGCTTGCACTGTCATCTCGGTAGCTGGTAGGCAGAGTTTCACTTTTTTCAGGAAGTTGATATGATACCTAGTTGTCTTATTTTTGTTGGTAAGGTGTTATTTTAAGGAGAAGTTTGTGTCAAGGGTGAAGGCAAGGCATTTTACATTAAATGTGAAGCTGATAGGTTAATTTCTGATAACACATCTTGAATCTGTGGTCGTTTGGTGCTGTTAGAAAGGAGGGGTAATTCTGTCTTTGCTGATTTTACTTTTGTATAGGTGGTTGACATTCCGTTTCATGATGAAATTTAGACAGGAGTTATAAATGTTGAATGTTGAGGGCTGAGGAGGTTATAGGGTAGTGCTGTGTCTCTCAATATTTACAGATTTTTCAATATCAATATTTATCTGCATATTGCAGGATCATGACGCTGTTGTTGGTGAGGTTATCTCCTCGATGTTCGGCATAGAGATTCCCCTTCTTTATTCTCTGAAGAAAGAGCAACTACTCCCAATAGCCACAGTGCCATCCTGCACAGAATAAAACATATGAAAGTTGCCTACTGTATCTTTAAGAAGATCCCACTTAGAGGGAAACAAAACAAAGGGTAAACAAACTTCTTGGCTGTCTTGTAGATCTTGGTTGAAGAGGAGGGTAAACACTGAGCTGAACCTCAAGGCATCAAACCTCCTCTGATATCAGGCAGAAAATAGCCATGTAAAATATCCAGAGGTATATTCCAGTAGATTACCCCGTTACTAGATGTAAAAAATCAGGGACAAAATTAGTCGCAAAAGGGCAAAGAAATCAACAAATATATCAGAGAATCTTCCTCTGATAATTGCTTCTTTTACATATTGGCTTCAAACGGAAATTGACATTGCAGGAAAAGACTCCGCTACAGCTTGAATTGGAAACCTCAGATGACATCCCACGGACAGGCCACCATCCTGCAAAAGAGTTATTCATAATGTTTGACCATGCCCTTTTCTTGAATTCATCCTGGTCTTTGGACACAATGAAAAAGCAGCCCAAGTTTGCTATCCTTCACTCCGCACTGAATTTTGCAGTTTGATGGCTGCCTTTTATGGTTCATGTGCCAAACAGTCTATGAGACATCTGTCAGGATGACCTTCAGCATGACAATGCCCGAATAATACAGGGTGTGGGGATGACCTCCTGTGTGTGGTGTCCAAGAGGGAGCTGTTGGGCAGTGTGGAGTTCTCGTTCCTCCTCTGAATGGATGAAGTGTTTGGTAAGCTCTTGGTACTGTTCTTTGCACTGCTCTCAGCAGAGATATCGGCATAGATGTAACTCTGTGGTAGAGAAGCCCAAACACCTTTCCTATTTTTTGACCATTGTTTGGTAATGAACTGTGCAGAAAGCTGCACAGATTTTTACCAGAATCAGGAGGCAGGGTGATAATTGCCATTGATGAAGAGTGCAATTTTGCTTCGCTGTCTTTGTACTCAACTGTGGGCAGAAACTGGATTTATAGTCCAGTAGACTGCTGTGCATAGTCATTTGGAAACTGCTTTCTCAATGATTTTTCTAGCCACAGGCAGAAGGGTGATGGGGCGTTTGTTGAGTATCCAGTGTACGATTTTTCAGAAAACCAGAATCTGATCATTCTTGAGGTCGTCCACGGTGTTTCCTTGGCTGAGGATTTAATTAACAATATTGAATAAGGGTGTGAAGGGATCTCACTGAATAGATTTTTATGAGGAATGATCTTAGAATGTTGTGTTTGTTAGAGGTGAACTTGAGTGATCTGGAGAGATTGGTGGTTCTGGTGTGCTAGAGGCAGTGTTGATGATTTATCCATATAAGGCTGGAATGAGAGGAGGCAAAAAGGAGATGATTTTGTTGGTGCAGGCCTTGATGATCTTTTCTAATGAAGAATTGATTGATGGTATTCATTTGTTGCTGACTGTGGGAACTATGCTTCTGTTAGCAGCTTTGTTGATGTTTTTGGGGGGGAAATGCTGCCTTTCTCTGTGGTGATTAGTACCAAAGTGCTGGGTACATGGATTTTTTTTGATAACGATGTCAAGTGTATTGGTTCATCTCCATTTAATTTCTTGTCTAAACATTGGTCATTTGTTCATCTGAGAGTTCACGGGTTTACCATTTCTATGAGGAATTGAGTTTGCAGGATTGTGTTTTCAAGTGTGTGTTTAGTTTCAGTGATGTCGAACAGAATCAGGAGGCATGGTCAATGTTTTTTCGAGGCATTGTTGCATATGCGAAGCGTATGTTGATAACTGATGTGGGCTGGTGAGAGATCAAAATGTTGGGGATTTCCTATTTGAAGCTGTCCAGGAAAAGGATCTTGACAGAACACAGAGTGTGCTTTTCTCGTTTTGGTTAACGTTAGTGCATTGGATTGGTGTAGATGCGTGATGAAGGGGATGAGGATTGTCCAATCAATGGGCAATGATGTCTTGAACTGAAAATAGAGAGAGGCTATCATGAGCATGCCAAATATTTTGCCTTTGGAATATGAAGGCTCTGTGATATGCCTCTTAACTGGTAGGTTGGTGAGCAATGTGTACATGGATTTTTTCACTTAGTGCTATAGTCTCTGTAGATGTTGAAGTGTCAGAAGAAAATAAGGTGGGTGTTCTGACTGAAAGCACAGCTGGTGAAGTTTGATCTCATTGCTGAAACCCTCCCTTGCTTGATGAAGGAGGTCTGCAGATCCGATTAAATGAGCACGACAAGGCACATTCGTGTATGGAGGTGAATACCCCTCCAGTTTTGCACATGCAGTCTGCAAATTTGGCGTTGTGGCATGTGATTGTGAGGACGTCAAGCATGTATTGGGTCGTGGATGTTAGCCAGGATTCCGTAATGAATAACACATCCAGCTTGTGGTGTGTGATAATATCACCTATGTTCCATGATGAGCCCATAAGAATGATTTGTAGGGCTTCTTTTGTTAATGGTGCCTGTGTAGTAGCAAGTGCGATTTAAATTAGATCTTCAGAGTTGCTGTGTGTGTGCAGTGTAAGCTGGTGCATGATTTGGATGTGAGTGTGTTTGTTAGGATTGACGCATGCAGTGTGATACACAGGGTGAAGTAAATAAACATCTGAGGAGAGGAGGTTTATGGTCCTAAGTGTTTCCCGAAAAAACATGGCAAACAGGCGATGCCCTTGTCTTCGACTACCCCTTGCTGAGGACGCTGGGATTATAGATGATCTGGGAGAGTTGGTCATAAACCAGTTTGTGTTGGTTAACAAAAGGAGACCACTAATCGGTCTGGTGGCTGGCATGGATCACATGACCTTACTGCTCCTAGTGCACACACAAATGCTAAGAAACAGATTCATATGCCCACTTAATGCTGCATGTTCCATGGATTAACTAGTTACCTGTGCCCAGTTGGCTTCACATGTTCATATACAGTCACATGTACCCGCTACATATTGAGATATGCACTACTTCTGTGTAAGCCCTGTTGCACCTCATTAACCGAGTTGTTGAGCCATATGTCTAGTGCAGCCTCAGGGAGGGAATGCTTCACAGGGCTTCCAAACTTGTGACTATAACTCTGTCATTAAAGAAGATAACCGTGGACTGCAGATCCTGATAAACCACTGGCCAATGCCCAACATCCACCTCCCAATCCTGGACCGTTTAGAAGAATAGATTGACAAAATAATGAGTTGGATGCTCTCTTTATTATCGGAGTCACCAGCACATCTGAATCACCAGCACTGTGACATTAAATGATTTCTAGCGTTAACACAACAGTCTGCATTATATTCAACTATGCTGAAAGCATACGTGCTTTAGGCATACCATGACCATGTCATCATGTATCATGTAAAGAAATTCTACCCAGGCTTACCTGCTGGTGAGCAGCCGTAAAGCAAAATCACTTGCGTCCTTACTGGCCCTTGATCATGGAGAGGGTCCAAATGACTCACACAATGGTGGCTCCAGTCAATATCTGCACCTTATCACAGGGATTAGGCTTTTTATGTCATAGAAATAGGTCTTGGCGAACAGTATCAAAGTATGTGCAACACCCACAGATAGTGTGCAAAAACTGGTGTCCTACAAGGCTCAAATGCAATGTAAACTAGGCTTCATCTTTATGTTAGTGCATACATATTGACAGGCAATATTCCAAATGTATGAAAGATGGGCAACGCCCCTTTTATCTTCCACCATACCGTCCCTTTCAAAATCCAGTATATCTGTGTATTGCAAGCCTTTTTTCAGTTAAAATTGCCTTTGTTCTGCTTTGTTTCAGATGCCTGACCTGTGTGTACTCTTTTTCCAATATCATAACGATATGTGTAAATATAAAACTTCTCACATGGAGAGTGATTTATTTTAGCTCTTTATGCCCTAATTAAACACCAGAAAACTCTACAGGACACAATAAAACACGTTTGTTCGGGTCTTTCAAACGAAGCAGAACATAGTTTATTTGCACGATTGATAAAAATCATTGCAATTAGTTAAAAAGAATGGAATAGAAAAACACTGACAATACATTAGATGCACCATGAACCATAAAGATAAAAATAAATAGCGATTAAAAGAACGTATTAAAATCATCAAGGTGACTTTAAAAAAGGAATCCTGGCTAGAAGCCAACAAAGTAAAAGTACTGCTGTGCCATGCTTCTGCATAGAGAAGGGATGCGGCGGAAGGGTACGTGCAACTGAGTCTAAGAGAGGCCTGGCGGTATACATTCCGAAATTGTTCCTTTGTTTTGTTGCATGGGCCCACGAGCATAGCATCTGGGATTTTAAGTTCTGGGTGAGTAGCGGTATTGCAGTCCATTTGGCATTCGTCACGTTATTGATCAAGTAATAAACAGGGGATGGAGGTCAGTCGTGCAGGTGGGTTACGTTCATGCTCCGTTCTAGATTCCAGCGGATTTGGTTATGGGCTGTTTAATGAGAGAGTCCACTTTTAACAGAAATTTTGCAAAGCATGTCATGATTTAAGAAGTCGACCCCTTCATGCAGAAAAAAATTGCTTGGCGGCATTAAAAATGCTGCGAAGATAGACTTTGTGGCAAGGTAATAGAACTGGGCATAGGCATAGTATGTGAAAGAAGTCTTCCCGAAGAAATAGGCAAACCCTACACCCGTTGTCCTCTGGAGGTCCCTGCCATTTTGGAATGGCATTGAGTGAAGGGAGAGACCCAAGTCTGCCTTGGAGCACTTTTGTTTTTAAATGCTTTTTTAAGTTGTCATCCAAGAAGGACTGCACGTTTGGAACCGTGTATGTGTTCATGGTCATCCATGCATGGTGCACAGTCTGAATTTTGCATCTTCATGCCAGGAGAGCTGCTTCGTTTGTTTGTTCAGTGCGAACTTGAAAGTCTGGAGGGGTAGGCTTTTTGCCTGCGGGTGTTTAACTGTCACCGCTATTTTCTCCAACCAGGACTTTGGACTTAGGGGCATGTTGGATGCAATTTCTTGCAATAACAAGGCTCTATGGCCCACATGCATCATTCATTTTTGGAGTCGCAAACGGTGCGATTCCTTAAAATCGGCCGTTTGCGATTCCAAAAATGCTTTTTGGAATGCATCACGCATTTTTTGAAATCGCAACATTTTTGCGATTTCCAAAAATGCGATTGCTTTTAAGAAATCGCAAATTTGCGATTTCTTAAAAGCAATGCATGAATACTTTTGAAATTGCGAATTCGCAATTAGAGGGACAAATTTACAGAGTAGTTGAACTACTCGGTAAATTTGCAAAAAGCGTTATTAACACAGAAAACCCATTTTAAAAGCATTCATGTTACGGACACATATGTCCTTAGGACATGTGTGTGTGCAACATGATGCGAAAAATACATTTCAGGGGTGCAGGGGGGGTTCATTTGAACCCCCCTCACCACCCTTGAAATGCAATCAGGATTTGCGATTTTGAAATTGCGAATTCGCAATTCCTTTTCATTCCTATGGGCCTTTTGGCCCATAGGAATGAATGGGAATTGCGAATTCGCAATTTCAAAATCGCATTTTTTATGCGATTCGGTAGAAATAGCGATTTCTACATAATTGCAAAAATATTTAAAAAATAATCATGCATAGGCTTTTGCGATTTCTAAATTGCGAATCGCTTTTTATCGCAATTTAGAAATCGCAAAAGCCGAGATTGATGCATGTGGGCCTTAGTGAATTTGGGTGAACCTGCCTTAGCAGAGATAGGTATTTGAGAAAAGAAACCCTATTGTACCAGTTCTTGATCCTGGAGGCCAAATTCCAGCCTGATTTATGCCAGAGAGGAACTTTGAGGAAGCAGAAGAATAAGGCAGAAGACTTTGCCCTGTGCAATGTCCAAGAAGCTTGCAAACTTACAGGGGAACGTTTCCAGGCCATGTGTTAGCGTTGGTAGGTACATTGCCTTTATCGCTGTACGCAGGTTGGATTTTGCAGTTTGGTTGCATCACTTGAAGTGCTGAGATTTGTGACGCCACTATTGCTCGTGATTAAAAGCAATCAATGGGGCCAGCAGTCCTGCAGCCAAACACCTAGGTACTAATAGTTTCCACTTCTGCCCACTGGGCTTTCCCCACAATGCCATAACTTTTTCTTGATTAGCCGTTTGCCAAATCTGACTGCCTTTGGTTTCTCAAGGTTGACTATTGGTTGAGCAATATTAGTGGCTGGCAGTTAACAGGTTTTGCAAGCCTATGTCAGAAAGATTCAGTAAGACAATTTTACCTGTGTGTAGTCATGAGGTTATTAGTTGTTGGCCCAGCTTTGGAGGATTGGAGCTGGTAGAATCCAGTTGAGAGCACAAATCTGCTGGGTATAAGTTAAAAATGGTCGGAGCCAACACGCACCCTTATTTAACCCCTACCCTGCTGATGACGGAACCGCTCCGTCATCAGCCGTGGTCGCGCTGTGCTGATGACGGAGCGGTTCCGTCACGTCCCACTCTGCACGCCTGCGCGGGGCGGATTCCGCACCTGCGCTGAGCGTTCTATTGAGCGGGCGGGCCGTGACGGAACCGCTCCGTCATGAGCACAGCGCAACCGACGCTGGTGACGGAGCGGTTCCGTCACCAGCATGCGCCCGCCGCTCGGCAGCCCTCCCCACTTAGCACTGCGGCGGAATAGCTACCGCAGTGAAGGGGTTAATACCCCTATCAAGCAGGATTTTGGATGTTACACTCTTATTACAGCCAAGTGTGACCCTGGCCCAGTTCTTCGAGTATAGGAGCTGAAGTCCTTTTAGCAGGTTCTGCAGGAAGTTTCATTCTGCTAGCTTTCTCCACAGGTGGTATCTGTCCACCGAGTCAAGTGCTTTGGAAAGGCCTATGGAGCAGGTGTATAGGAACAGTTGTTTCCTTATATATTTCTCCATTGACATGCCCAAGGCTATCTGTCAATGGTGCTCGATGTTGGGCGGAAGCCTGTTTGGTCAAACAGTAATACATTTGGTTTCGTTGCCCAGGATTCCAAGTCCTCAAGTAATAATCCTGCGAATACATGTGCGCCTGTGTCTTTCAAATGATAATTGCATTTCTCCAAATAAGGTGCAACATTAATAGCTCTTAACTGATTCATCACTTATCGTTATTCTGACTTCAGCACCAAAGACAAGGACGACCTTGAGTATGACAAAGCAATGCAGGAACGAGAGTTCCGAGTGCAGTAAAAAAAATGCATAATAGATTTAGAGATTTTAAAAACTACGCCTGGCTATGATCTTTCTGACACTTTTCAAGATATTATGGAGCACTTTGACTTGCTAGGATTGCCCCTAGCAAATAATTTAAAGCTGCCAAGAGTGATATTCCATTTCAATACAAATAGTCTGAAATAAAGAGACGTGCTTTTGCACAGTTCTCATGCACTTCACAAACAATGCAAGGAATGCATTAAACCAGCTCAGCATGTCTGTTCTTTCCTAACGCCTTGCAACCATGACACTAGAAGGCACAGCTATCTCAGGAATGCTGATTGAAATGAAAACAACTATTTGTCCAAGTGCTTCACTAAGCAATGGCATCTCAACAAATAAAGAGCTCTGATATTTTAGGATACCTTTTTTCAGTGTAAACCAATAGCAAGCCATTTGGCATGTCATGCAATTACATATAAACAGAGCCATACTGGGATGGCAAACCAGCCCTTTAACGAATTTCGTAGCGCGCCCTGCATCGCCAAAAGCAATGCAGGGCGCGCAACGAAATTCATTTTATTGATTGCAATGTCTACTTACCTGCATTCATCTGTATTCCGGTGTTTACTATCGCCGACACTGCCCCTCGTTACCGCCCAGCTCAAGCCCTATACGGGCCACTACTGCAGCCCTGGCAATTTAGTCCGAGCAGGGGTGGGTGTTGGGGGAAGGGAACTTGGTGTGAACACTGCTGTGCTTTTGTTACAAGGGGCCGATTTTGCAGCAGTGCTGCAAAACCGACCACCAGTAACAAAAAAAGTGCTCCTGCCGGTCAAAAAACGCCCCCACCCCTTCCAGCCCACCGGGGAAATGCCCAGTGCCCGCTAGGGCCAGTACGGCCCTGCATATAATTAATAATGAACTCTAAAATCACACTCAAACAAACTAATGGAGTTCCAAGACTTAAGAATCAATAATCTGGGAATGCGTTCTCATTTTAAAACGAGCTGTAACTCCTATTGAAGGACTTTTCAGAAAAAAACTCATTGGCTTTATTTGAAAAAAGTTTAAGCAAATCTCCTCCATTTTTTGTATTTTTCTGAAACATTTTGATGTAGATAAGTAGACAACTATTACTTTGGGTTAACTTTAGGACTCTAAATTTTCGGTTTTCATTGTATTGCTGTCTGAATTTTTGACTATCACACCCAAGCACTTGCCTAAGAGCAGACCTTGAGCCTGTCTGTACTGTTACCTGGCAAGACAAGTGCACATCTTACTGGTAATGGGTTCTGGGTTTTCCAACAGTATGAATAAAAGTCTTTTGCAACTTTTTTTAAACAACAAAAGTAGTACCTTTATGGTTCACTCTGAGATTCTCTGGAACTCCATGACATTCTATCCCTGCGATCAAAGCATCCTTCTGGGTTTTCAGAAACGACTGAAGGCTGGGAATGTGCAAGGTTTTTGTGTGGTTTCCAGTAGCGGCTCATGGTGGGAGTGGTGCGGGCGATGGGGCGGGGCTAGGGAGGAGCGGGGTGGGGGGTAGTAAACTACAGCATTCGGCTGAACAGATGTCAGTAAACAAATAAATAAATAAACCAAGCTTCATTGCGCGTGCTGCATTGCCAAATGCGATGCAGCGTGTGCAACAAAATTTGTTTTATTTATTTATTTGTTTACTTACCTCTGTTGGGCCGTATTCCGTAGTTTACTACCCTCCACCCTGCTCCTCCTCCTCCACCACCCTGCCCCACCACCCCGCAGCACTCCCCCCATGAGCTGCTACTCGTAGTTTCTCTCGTGCAATCCTACATTTTAAATAACTGTTTTTCCAAGGAAGGGAACGAAAAAGCATTGCAAATTCTCATATCCCTGCTAATGATCTAGGGGCATATTATCAAGGGGGTTTATGTCCGCTTTTTTGGCTTTAAAAGCCAAGAAAGCGGAGATAAAATTATCTCCTTATTACCTAGCTGTCGCTAACACCAGTTAGCGACAGCTAGTAGGAGATAGCGACCATCTTGGGCCCCACTTTGCATGTCAGTGATATTTATCACTAATGACATGCAAAGTGGGCGTGCCAAGATGTTAGAGACTGAAAACAGTCGCTAACATCGCTATCTCCTATTACCAACTTTTGGAGATATTCACGCTAAGCGCGAATATCTCCAAAAGCTAACACCTGCCCTGAGCAGTTCTTAGCCATGTTATCCAATGGGAGGTGGATAACATGGCTAAGAGCATTAGCTCGGTAATGCATGAATATCGCTGACTTTTCAGCGATATTCATGCATTGCGGCGATTTTTATCGCATTTGCGATAAACCTTGGTAATACCAAGGTTTATTTGCGGTAAAAATCGCCGCAGCTCAGCGGTAAATTTTTGTCTCTAACCAAGCAATAGTGATAATTATCGCTATTGCTTGGTAATATGCCCCCTAGTTCTTTGAAACAGAAACATCGACTTTTGGAACTATTCTGAAAAAAAGATAAACATCAGTGTTTCGTTGATCTCTTTGTGAATTTAAATAGTGTCTAAATAGTAGAGGCACCATTTTTCAGAATTGCAGCCTTTTTATTCTAAAATGATATTAATTATGTTATGGTAACATGCATCTGTGTCACATGGGAAAATCTGCACTTCATAAGGTGCTTTAAGCCAACTACTTTCAATAAAAGTGAGGAAAAAATTATTCTACTATTAAAAATGTATAAGCTGTCAGTAAATCAAACCAGGGAGCAGATTACTGAGTCCCTGATTATTAGTGTCCCAGAGGGATAGGAGCAATTTATCACACCAAATAAAGCCTGACTCCCTGTGGTTCTGAATTTATCTGGTTCAATATATTGCACCTATTTCGAGTTTTGGGTTCCTTATATGCGGATTTGGTTCTTTTTTCACTCAATTCTATGTCACAATAAATATTGTACTAGTTTCCGCTGTTAAATTCTAGCAGGTTTACCAATTCTCCAGACATCAATTTAGTAGAATGACAATAAGATCATGAAATATTTTTTAATTTTATCTTCAGAAAGATACTCCTGACTGTTGATGTTTTCTGATTGCTCATCAGGATGTTGGAACATATGTTGTTTGAGTCTATAACATGCCCATGGCTTCGAAAATTGAGCATAGTGGGCTAACAAACTTGATTTTGGAACATGTGACTGGCCAGTCTTGGGTTTGATGTAGTGGATAATTTGTAAAAAAAACACAAGTGCCAAGGCTCTGGTCAGCAGGCAGCTTGCCCCAGTCCATTTCTCCTGTTAGCACCGCCTAAGGAAGAACCATGAAAGTGGGGAGAGGATGTGGTGTAATTGTTAGAGCTGCCCACATTGGAGCTGGGGAACCACGTTCAAGTCTCCTGTCAGCTCGACATCCTGTGAATCTGGGCAAATCACTCAATCTCCCGCTGCCTACCATAAAAGTGTCTTTAACTGGTGCTCATATTAAAAAAACGCCAGTGTGGATGCCTAATGCAGCTTCCTTTTCTCTTGAGACTGAATACATGAGTGAGAAACATTTGGCAACATTAGAGCCTTCTAATTACCTGACAGGAATATGTCAATTTCTAAATTAAAATAGAATTGTTGTTGCACCCCCACATTGAGATGTTGTCATATGAAATGACTGAGCTACATCAAGGTAGGAAGCCACCAGGTCTAAAGAACTGGCAAAAAAGGCATTTGCTTTGAAGTAACTTTGCAAACATTGGTGTTCTAGCTTGCAAAGGAAACAAGTAGTTTTTGAAGCACTAGAACACACAGAATGTTCGGCTGATGGGCAATTTTTTGCAAAGTGTTCATTCGAACTTAAACAGAAACAGAGCTTCTTAATACCATATGCTACAGTAAAAATAAACATGCTTTCAATTATGTACTGAATTGGAGATAACACAACTGAAATAGCAGGATGAGGCAGGTGGAATTACCACCATTTTAAATCAGTCTGACATCATTCAGTACAGCCACAGAGGCAATCTCAGTGTCTTAACCAGGCCTAAAGCCATCCTCCTAGCATCTTCTAACTTGTGCTCTTCAAGATGTTTAAAAACTGGGGAGCCAGAACACATCACAAATTTTAGGGACTGCTAACAAAAGGAAGGATGAGCCAGAGGCATGGCTTGTTCACCTGAGTAGGTGGCTGTGCTCACTTAGGCTCTCATTGGCTGTCCCAAAACATATCGGTATCCGGTTAGCACCCAGATGAACAAGAGTCTGTGGCAAAGCCTAACGATTTCTGATTACCCGGGCACCACATGCATGCTAAGAAATTTTATATCTGGAGGTGAGATCATGGGGAATCAGCCTTGACCTCCCACGTTGGCCTAGTCGTAGTTGGTCTGTTGACTGAGTCCCTGCCTGGTGACCTTGGGGTGTCCTTGAGTGAGTGCGGTCCAGGAGACTTGATTGCTAGCGACCTTATTCTGCAAAGCAGGTTTGCAGCGAATCAGCTATGTTGCAGTGCAGGCCGTGGGATGCAACAAAAAAGAAGAGGAGCTTTCGTTTTTTAGCGAGCCCGAGCGGGGTGTTTTGATCATGGAGGACCTGCTGAGCTGGGCCGAGATGCAGAGGAGCGGAGGCCTGCAGATGCCCAGGAATAATAGAAGTGTTTGCTGCCATTTCAGAGGAGTTAGCCTGTGAAATATGAGGCCCTCACCTAGGGCTGCCCGGGCCAATCCACAGTGATTTTCCCTCATTAGCAATGTGAAATACCTGAGACTGCCATGCAGAGGGGATGCCCCAATATAGTATTGAACCAGACACGCTAGCCCAGTCATTGATGCAGCAACCATAAGGCACACCTGTCAGGGCACTGTTGCAGTGGAATGGTGAGCATGCCAAATTGGTGGTGCAGATGGAGTGTGGACAACACTCTTGGACTACATGGAGCTGCTCGAGCCTAGCCAGGTGGGCTCAGAATCCACAACAGTATATGGAAAAGCAGCTTGTTACCAGAAACACACAGGGGGTCAGCCGAGTATTTCACACTGGTGTTGCCTCTGCTAAGTGCCATTCAAGACTAACGCCCACTTGGATAACTCTTTAATGACCCACTCCACTGCACATCTTGATCTTCCCTGTATTTCCAACACACGCTATATTTCATATACCAAATAATGATCATCAGGAAGAACAAACCCGGTCCTTCTGGCAGACAGGCAATCATGGCTAGTTCACTAAGCTCACCACACTGGCAGAACTCTCCTTGAACTCAGACAGGGCAGAGGGATCTTTTGGGAAGGTGACTTTGGCCATTTTGCAGGCCAAAGGGGTTCTGGACACTGGGGGCAAAGCCATGCTGGTGATGTTGGATTTGTCGGCGGCTTTCGACACCGTCCCCCATGACGGCCTTCTCGCAAGACTCTATGAGATTGGCCTACGGGGGACGGTGCTCAGCTGGTTTTCTTCCTTTCTAGCTGCCCGCCGGCAAACGGTCTGGGCCTCCCCAGATTCCGCCGTGATGCCGCCTCTGGGAGTCGGGGTTCCACAGGGCTCTATACTGAGCCCGACCCTTTTTAACATCTTCATGACCCCTTTGGCGGCGCTGGCGGAGTCGTTCGGGGCCCAGATCGTATCCTACGCCGACGACACCCAGCTCCTCTTCTCTTGTAAGAGAGGAGGAGACTTTGATGGAGAGAGTATCCGGGATTGCCTTGGGGCTGTTTTCAAATGGTTCCAACTGAACAGCCTCAAGTGCAATTCCGATAAGTCCGAGGTACTCTTCTTTGGGTGCGCTATGGAGCCAGACTGGCAAGCTTGGTGGCCCATTAACATGTTCCCTCCGTCTTGCTCATCCCAAACTGCTAAGAACTTGGGGGTCAAGATGGACAAGGGTCTGACGCTGAGATCCCAGATCCTTGGTGTGACGGGCACATGCTTCGGCCTCCTTAAGATGCTGCGGAGGTTTTTACCTCTTCTGTCTGAGGAACATAGGAAGCTGACTGTGCAAGCTCTGATCGGCTCTAGGTTAGATTATTCCAACGTTCTTTACCTGGGCCTGCCAGAGTACCTGCTGCAGCGGCTCCAAGTTGTGCAGAACGCTGCCGCGAGGGCCATTTTCGGCCTGAACAGACGAGCCAGTGCTGCAGGCCTGCTGCAGATGTTACACTGGCTTCCCATCCGCAAACGGATTGCTTTTAATGCATTAACTTTGGCCTATAAAGCTCTCCATGCGGTGGGAGCGAAGTACCTCCAAAAGAGACTTGCCTTTTATCATCCGGCTCGTTCTCTGAGGTCAGAATCTCTGTTCCTGGCGGCTGTGCCGCGAGTGAAGAGAGCTCGCATTGGAGGCCGCTCCTTTGGACTGCTGGCGCCACAGTTGTGGAATACATTGCCACTAACACTCCGGGGAGCCACCAGCCTACTTGCATTTAGGAAAGGCCTCAAAACCTGGCTGTTTACCCAGTAGGCTGTTCTGCTGTTCTTTCTATTTTCTTTCTGCATTCCTCCCTGTTTTTATTACTGTGTTGTGTTATTTTGCTGTAGGTCTCCTTATTTAAAGCGCGGGGACACTCTTTTTGAGTAGCCGTGCACTATACAAAAATAAATATAACATAACATAACTGTAAAGCCGGCGACCTTACCCGTCGGGAATGGTGGAGCCCAACCTCTACTGATCTGTCGTTTCCGGCTTCTCCACAGGATCCCGAGTGGGTACACAGAAACGAGATTGCTAGCGAGTTCGAAGACAACGAGCCCTTTAAGTGGGCGTCGTCATACGAGGGTGAAGTCCCGACCCTCCGTGACGTCCCTGTCTCTGGATTGGTTAAAACAGGGGAAGTCCTGTGGAGACACCGCGAGGAGAACGGCGGAACCGGAAGAGATGGAGAAGCGGAGTACGTCGGAAGAAGAGACCGGAGGGACCGAAGCAGGAGTCTACGGAGGAGCTGGCGGAGAAACTGTGCCACGAGGCGAGCCAGGAGGCCAACGACCCTGCGGACCGCCGTGCCACACTCCCGAGGGAGGAGTGTGGCTGACACAGGTACGGCGGCGTTTGGCGGCTTGGCTAGGAAAGCGTAATGCTAGCGTGTAGAGCGCAGCTGTGTGTGATTCTTTCCCACGTTGAATCCGTCCTTCAGACCTTTCTCTCCTTCCCCTCACCCTACCCTCTCTTACCGCTACCTCCACCCCTCTTGCACTGAGCACTGTAGTTACCAGTAGTTACACCGGGTGTAAACCACGCACTCCCTGGGTTCCCCTTGGTGCAATCCCTATAGAGGACTGTGACCTAACGGCTTTCCGCCCTGTCGGTCTTCTTTCTTACATGTGGAGAGACTCCTGACGCCCGAAGTAAGAACTCACCTTCCTGGGGAAAACGCCCATAGACGAGCAGTGCCACGGACTCCAGTACCTTCGCCCGGGAAAGACTACCTTTCAGGACACGAAAGACGTTGATTAATAAGCCTATAAGAACTATCAAAATAAAACCTTCCTTAAACCCTACAGTTGGTGTCACGGTCGTCCCTTCACCCACGTCCACAATAACATAACATAATGGATACACACTCCTCTGTAGAGATCAAGATTGGAGAGATCTACCTAGCCCCGACACTCCTACGCCAAGATCGGCACAATGTGGTGAACAGAGTGACCGAGCTGGAGGGCAAAATCTCCGGGACAGAAGAACACCCTGCAGACCATCTGGAATCAGGTTATGCATCTCCTTAAGACCACCAGCAAGCTGGTCAATTAGGGATGAAGACACAGAGGATCACTCTTGGTGAACTAACATCAGGATAGTCATAATTCAAAAGTTATAGTTATGTCTTAAAGTTATAATATGCAGACAGCCCATATCTTACGATAACTCACACACCTCCATACAGAGTGTTGACAACTCGCTAGCCACACTAAATGAGCTATAAATCACATCTTCCCCATGCACTGCTTACATGTTATGAAATGAGATCACTTACAGCATGTTAACTCATAGCATTTATAACAAAACTCATTACATCTCAAATACATCATTTAGGAGAAGATTGTGCATGGTGGAGGCCGGAACGATAGTTCATTTTGTCAGGCTAGATAGTTAACAACACTCTGTACAGAGGTGTGTGAGTTATTGTAAGATTATAAACTGGAACTTTGAGTTAGGACAATAACTTTAAGACTATAACTTTGGAATTTCTAACGTTTGAGTAGTTTAAGTTAGTTTTGTATAGAAATAATAAATTAAGTTTTCTTAACAATAACAACCGCAAACCTTTGTTTATTCATACATATATATATACACATATATATATATATATTTCACCAAATGTGTCCAACTGCTTAGAAATGCACTCCACTCAGCGAGTCTGTTCAAGACATTTTATTGGAGGAAACAGCGTTCTCATGCCCGTGTGTTCATTGTCTCTTGCCTGACCGGTTTCGGAGCCTCCTGCTCCTTACTCATAGGCTTGTCCACAGCACCATCGGCCATCTCCCTCTGTGAAACCCAAAGGCAGCATGCTTCTCCTATTTCAGTGACGCTCAGTGGGTGTGGTCCTTCAATGGGCGTTTTCTTCTTCCAGGTGAGTCGCTAAGCATGTTGGGACTTGTGGTTTCTTTTCACTGCATGACTTCCCCATTTGTGGGATTCCGATTTCTCTGCAGCTTAAATTTTTCTTTTTTTAGACCTCCAGTGGGCTCAAGGCATGTGAGCGCTGTCAATTTTCATAAACGCTGTTGTGCTGTCAACTGGCCCGACTTGGTTCGAGTCCCGGCAGATCCATCATTGATTTCGATGGCGGTGCAATTTCCTGAGGCTTGGAAGTGCCGCATACAAACATTTCACCAAAGGTGTCCAACTGCTTAGAAACGCACTCCATTCAGCGAGTCTGTTCAATACATTTTATTGGAGGAAACAGCGTTCTCATGTCCGTGTGTTCATTGTCTCTTGCCTGACCGGTTTCTGAGCATCCTGCTCCTTACTCATAGGCTTGTCCGCAGCACCATCGGCCATCTCCGTCTGTGAAACCCAAAGGCAGCATGCTTCTCCTATTTCAGTGACGCTCAGTGGGTGTGGTCCTTCAATGGGTGTTTTCTTCTTCCAGGTGAGTCGCTAAGCATGTTGGGACTTGTGGTTTCTTTTCAAGGCATGACTTCCCCATTGGTGGGATTCCGATTTCTCTGCAGCTTTAATTTTTCTTTTTTTAGCCCTCCAGTGGGCTCCAGGCATGTGAGCGCTGTCAATTTTCATAAACTCTGTAGTGCTGTCAACTTGCTGACTTGGTTCGAGTCCCGGCAGATCCATCATTGATTTCGATGGCGGTGCAATTTCCTGCGGCTTGGACATGCCGCATACAAACATTTCACCAAAGTTGTCCAACTGCTTAGAAACGCACTCCACTCAGCGAGTCTGTTCAAGACATTTTATTGGAGGAAACAGCGTTCTCATGCCAGTGTGTTCATTGTCTCTTGCCTGACCGGTTTCGGAGCCTCCTGCTCCTTACTCATAGGCTTGTCCACAGCACCATCGGCCATCTCCGTCTGTGAAACCCAAAGGCAGCATGCTTCTCCTATTTCAGTGACGCTCAGTGGGTGTGGTCCTTCAATGGGCGTTTTCTTCTTCCAGGTGAGTCGCTAAGCATGTTGGGACTTGTGGTTTCTTTTCACTGCATGACTTCCCCATTGGTGGGATTCCGATTTCTCTGCAGCTTAAATTTTTCTTTTTTTAGCCCTCCAGTGGGCTCCAGGCATGTGAGCGCTGGCAATTTTCATAAACGCTGTAGTGCTGTCAACTGGCCCGACTTGGTTCGAGTCCCGGCAGATCCCTCATTGATTTCGATGGCGTTGCAATTTCCTGCGGCTTGGACGTGCCGCATACAAACATTTCAGCAAAGGTGTCCAACTGCTTAGAAACGCACTCCACTCAGCGAGTCTGTTCAAGACATTTTATTGGAGGAAACAGCGTTCTCATGCCCGTGTGTTCATTGTCTCTTGCCTGACCGGTTTCGGAGCCTCCTGCTCCTTACTCATAGGCTTGTCCGCAGCTCCATCGGCCATCTCCGTCTGTGAAACCAAAAGGCAGCAGGCTTCTCCTATTTCAGTGACGCTCAGTGGGTGTGGTCCTTCAATGGGCGTTTTCTTCTTCCAGGTGAGTCGCTAAGCATGTTGGGACTTGTGGTTTCTTTTCACGGCATGACTTACCCATTGGTGGGATTCCGATTTCTCTGCAGCTTTAATTTTTCTTTTTTTGCCCTCCAGTGGGCTCCAGGCATGTGAGCGCTGTCAATTTTCATAAACGCTGTAGTGCTGTCAACTGGCCCGACTTGGTTCGAGTCCCGGCAGATCCATCATTGATTTCGATGGCGGTGCAATTTCCTGCGGCTTGGACGTGCCGCATACAAGCATTTCACCAAAGGTGTCCACTGCTTAGAAACGCACTCCACTCAGCGAGTCTGTTCAAGACATTTTATTGGGGTCCTTCTTTGTTCTTTGTGTGCGTCTCCGAGCAAGTGGCAACCCTTTTTGATAATTAATACGGCCAGCCAAGGTCGTGGAGCACGCACCACCATGGAGGAAAAATATGGGCTGCTGCGAGATACTGGAATCTCGCATATGCGGAAAGTCTGCTCAAATTAATAACTGGATTCCTTTTGAAATACCCACTGGAGGGTTAACAAACAGCGCCAAGAAACAGGATTGCATGGCTAGAATGCTTTGGAAATAAAACTGCTGGCGATAGCACGCCTACAAGTCCCAGGATGCCTGAAGATCTGAGCACCGGAACCAGTCCACCTGGGGGCAGGTAATCACCAATTAAATGAGGGACTTTCAAAGAAAATAACATCTTTGCCATTAATCACAGCGCCGGTCCGTGAACAAGAAGCAGGAGCTTCGAAACGCGTAGGACCTGTCACATTGAACTTTCGAAATGAATGCTGTTCAGTAAGGAAATAAAGGACCTTTTTGCAAAGAATGGGGTCCTTCTTTCTTCTTTGTGTGCGTCTCCAAGCAAGTGGCAACCCTTTTTGATATATATCTGCATCAAAAAGGCATCCATGTTAAAGGCATGTGTTGAATTGATGTACATCTAGCAGAGAGGGTGCACCAACATAACTCTGCCGTGCTCCCACTGCTCTAAATTACCCCAGCAACCTTTTCTGTTATTGTATTACCATGGCAAGGACAAAGGTGGAGGTTTATAAAAAGTTAGAAATATGTGAGGGATGGAGATTAAGGGAGACATTTTAAATAGACTGCATCTTACCAAGCCGGTAAGATGCTTGGCAATCTCTGATTCTTCTCTGATCCTGCTATTCTGCTCTGAAGTGCTGTTCCTCTACTGTCCACCACACCCACTTTTGCTTATTTGTGTTCCATGTTACAACACACGGCAATGACACAGATGCATGACACCTGAGTGAGAGGGCGTGAGCTGCTTATGGAACAGGAAGCAAGGCCAAGGAACAAGAATTATGACAAGTAAACCAGTGTAAGCAGCATAAGGAGACAACCATACCTTGGGCTGCGGTTCTGGGGCTCCTGGACATAAGTGGTGTGGGCCCTGCAGCTTGAGCTTTGGGCTCTAAGCAGTTACGCAGTAAGCAATTTTTATTGGTAGGGGCAGAGGTACTTGGTGGCAGAGTGGGCCTTTCCCCACTACTAGGTTCTACTTCTCCACCTTCTGGTGGAGTTTGGACGTGCTTCAAGGTGAGGTGGATGATCTGCACCCTGTGCCCTGGGCTCATCTCTGGCTGCACCTGCCCCCAATGTGTATTAGTCGCTGGCCCCTTATTCATTGAGAAGTGGACCTCCGGAAGAAATCAGCTTTATTCTTCTTGTGCCATTAAGTGATGCTCGGTTGATAAGGGTGTGGTGACAGTTTCTACTCAGCTGAGCATCAACGGAGGAGACTAGTGATTCTGCCTTCTTCCATCTTCCTATAATACTATAAGTTTAATGCCCTGTGTTGCTTTATCTACTTTACTTACAGGCCACAAGGCTTTTTGAACAAGCAACTCTTGTTTGACATAGTGTCCCGGTCACATTATGGATTCTGTGCCCCTTGTATCCCCTCCAACACTTCGGCATAAAAGGACGTTACTTGGGAACTTTAAGGGTAAATGGTGTGAGAGACATTGTGAGAGGACGAAGGAAGTGGTTAAAGAACAAAATAACTCAACAGACTTTATTTCAAGCAACCCCAAATGTACCTCAGTAAAGAATAAAAAAGCTTCTCCCTTGCCACATGCCACTTCCATATGAGAATTTTCTACAAATCACTTTAATTTCAATGCCAGTTCTCCTTCAAACAAGTAGACAGGGCTTTTAGAGACCAAGGTATAGTCCAAGAAGTGGTGGTTCTTAAAGGTAAAGGTGGACAATTAGAGGATTCAATTCCCACCAATCTGGACAAGGGCCTCTGACTCTCATCCTCACCCTGTCTTCATGTACAGGCAGCCTTATTAGTGGTCAAAGGGTCTGCAGTCTTCAGGTCCAATTCCAGTGTGAATTTCCAGGAACAGAAAGGGGCTCTACTTTAGGAGGATCCACCAAAGTTTAGTGTCAAATATAATTCAAGTATCAATGGGAACATCCATTGAAAGACAGCCATCCGGATTGTCTTCTTTATTAGAAGTACTTTTACTTATGCAGAACACTCTACAAGGCATTTTAGAGACTCTTGTGGCTGTAAGCACTACTCAAGTTGTACAGTCAAAACATCTGAAAGAGATTCATGTTGATCTATGTAAGGCTGACATCTTCATGCCAGTAGTAAGAGAGGGTACAGAGCCCAAGGTGGGAAACCTCGAAGTAGTATCCAGGCATGAGTCAGGTATAATAAAGGACAGAGGAGTACACCAGGACCCGAAGGGTACAGTTTATGTCTCAAAATGCTCAATGCTATTTAGGAAAAGACAATATCTTTTTTGGCCCCGGAATTCTTCTAGTATTATAATTTCTTTTATAAGAAAAGAGAGTTGAAAAGAGAAGCCAGGCCATCTGAGATGAGGTTGGGTACAAATAACGGAAAATAGCAGGAAAAGAATGTGCATGCAAAAGAAGGGTTTGAGGTTAAAAAGGAAAATAAGCTCTCCTCACCCACTTAGTGGTATGTCATCAGCAAAGCATGTTAGGAACCGGACACCTAGGAATTCCCAGCTAGGCAAAGACAGCACAACTGCATGTAATGGCACCTTAGCACTTGGTAAGGGGCCCAATTTATTGGGGTTAAAGAGAAGAGAAAAGAGAAAACACATTTGGCAGAGAAGCTGCAGGTTCTGACATCAGGAATTCATATCCTGATCTTAGATATAACTAATCAGGGGAAGAAATTGAGCCAATTTATTCACTCTAACATTTTGAGCATATTTCAACAGATTCCCTCACTCTCTGGGATCTCCTCAGGCGATCTAGCCCCCATGAGATTCGGGCTGCGGAGCAAGGGAGGGAACGAAGAAGAGTAGATTTTATCCCCCCTGCATTGCAAATGTGGTAGCAAAGGCAGAAATGGGCCTGCCTAGTGTTTGCTTGGAAATACAAATCCCTGTTTTAAAGAAAAAAAATATGGGGCAGCAATCAGTGGGCTACTGCGACTGACCTATGTTTCTAAGAACCAGTGGCAGCTGCAAGGGTACTGCGTTGGGGATAAGTCTCTCACAAAGACTTACAACATGTCTTGATCAATTTAAACTCTAGCATTTGACCACATGTACAATTTTTGAAAATGTAGGAAATTAGAATAGAATTATGTGGTGTAATGAGATTATAGAAAATGTGCTGGTTTGTATACGTGTAGATATCAAAAAGCATAGGTTATAGACAGCGTACCAAGGCAATGGGAGGAGCTGGTTTGATTCCTCTTGTCAAAAAATGATAACCCTTCTGAAAAAGGCATCTAAACAATCTAGTCTGAGACCATAATAGCCCAAAAAGTAGCTGAATAGGCTATAAAATCTTAGTATAGGCGGTTGTTTAAAGAAAAAAACACTTTCTACCATAGCAAGTGGAATAGAATGTTAGAGGTTATATACTTAGGAGATCAGAGAGAGTATTGGAAGAAAGTAAATTAAGTCTGCAGTCCTTATAAGGGGTACTTGCATGTATGATTGAAGAGGATATTTGGGCTACATACCTGGATGGTCTACATGGCGATTCCTCTATGCTGTCCATCCCCCAACCAGTCTCCTCTAAGAGTATGGAGGCCAACAGGTTCTTTCAGAAAGAGGCAAGTACAAGAATCAGCAGTATTAGCCAAAATAAGAGCAGCTGTATAAGAAAACATTCCTGCAACTAAAACAAACTGGTTGGTAGGTGAGAGTATTTTCACTTCTTTTTAGCTGGATAGCCACAGCGGACCAAAATTCTTCATGGTGCAGAGACAAAATATCGACGTAGAAGTATCGAATTGCATGAATATCGAGTCACGAATATTGGTGGTGGAAAATATTGAGGCAAGTTTTTTTGTTGTTAAAAATATCGATTTTGTCTAATGTAGAAATATCGATTTTTTGTAAATATCAATGGCAAATATATTGTAAATAATATCGACTGTATTTTTCTTTTATTTTCAATGTTGGTGTTTTTCTTCATAATTTGATAGTTATTATTTTATATCTTTTAATTTATTTTTTATGTTAAAATGTTTTGTTTTTATTGTTTTTCGTTTATTTTTAGGAGTGGGGAGTAATTTAAGGATGTTGGTTAAAAATACATTTTAAGATAAAAAATGATTGAAAGATATAAATATGGTTTTCAAAAATAAACATTGAAATTGTTAATTGTTAAAAATGTTGAAGGTTTTTTGGGTGTTAATATTTCAATGTCAATTATTTACAAAGTTATGTTTACATCATTTTTTGTTTTTGTTTTTAAGTTTTTAGTATCAATCATTATTTATTTGAATAATTTCGAATTTTAAAATTCAAAAAATGTATATTGTCATTTAGAATTGAATTTTTATGTATTTAAATTTTTGGGAGAAGTGGTATCTCAGATTTTAAATAATAAGTTGCCTTAAATATAGTATTTTATAGACTTTTTTGAAAGTTTATAATATTTTACATTTTTTTGGACACATTTAAAAAACATTCTTTTACATTTTTAATTTTGAAAACAAAATTAAATTTTTTCAAAACATTGTTTTTTTCATAGTTTTGAAATGTTTTCTTTTTTCAAATATTTATAATTTTTTTAATTATTTAGCATTTTCCTTTAGATTTTTTGTTTTGGAAATAGTTATTTTGTTTGGTTTATTATCCAGCACTTTCCATGAGTTGAGTTGGTTTGGAGTTGGAAAAGTAATTTTTTATGGTTTATTGTCCAGCACTTTCCCTGAGTTTAGTTGGTTTTGGCGGTGGAATAGTAATTTTTATGGTTTGTTATCCAGCACTTTCCTTGAGTTTAGTTAGTTTTGGATTTGGAATAGTAATTTTTTTTTTAACTCTTTTTATTAATGAATCGCATATAAGACACAGCACTCCGAACCCTGGAGAGGCTGTAGCAAGTACATTACATCAAAATTCAGCGATGCATTTATCAAGACAATAAACTCCCCTCCAACCCCCACCCCTTTCCCCACCCACCCCCATGTCCCCCCTCCTGTGCACAACGTCTCTCCGATACCACATTGAATAGTTATATACAAATCAGTGTATACATCATGGCCTCCACATGCCCATCACAACTGCTCCTCCACGGCCCCGGCAGGCGCTGGGGGCTCAAGCCACAGGCCCCTGTAATCCGCCCACCTTTTCCATATTTTGTAGTGTTTCCCGGGACAGCCTCTAGCCTCGAACACTGGTCGTTCCAGCCCCATGCAAAAGTCAAGACCTTTTTTCCAGCCAGCCACTGTGGGAGCCCCAGGGTCTTTCCAGGCCTGTGCAATGTCTCTCTTCGTCAATGTGAGGCCCAGCAGGAGCAAGTGTCTTTTATGGATATTGCCTCCCACCCCTTCTAGGACGTGCAGCAGCCCCAACTTCGGAGACCGGGGGAGGTCCCATCCCAGCACCTCCGACAATTCCATACTCCAGCCCAAAACCTCACCAGGCCACTAGATCCCCACACCGTATGCATGAGGTCACCCGTCTCGCCACTGCATCTCAAGCATGCTGGGGACTCAATCAGGCCCGCCTTCCACAATCTCTCTCTGGTATAGTAGGTGCGGTGTAAGTACTTGAACTGTATCAGGCGTAATCGGACAGCGATGGCCGCCCCCCTGGGGGATTCAAGGGCTTCACGCCAGTCTTCCTCCTCCAGTTCCCCAACATTTCACCCATCGATCCCGTAGGGACTGCAGATCAGAAGAACAGTGTGTAACTAGTGTCTGGTATGTACGGGATATTTTCTTTTCCCCTAGGTCTCCCATGAACACCTTTGCCTCTATCGGGCTGAATTCTGGCAGGGTATCTAGTCCTTCTAACTTGGGCGTGAGGGCATGCCTGAGCTGTAAATATCTAAAGAACTGTGTGCGGGGCATACTGAATTCTTCGCTAAGTTCCTGAAAGGACTTCAGTGTCGTGCCTTTCATGCCGTGTCCCAGTGCAGAGATTCCTATTGAATCCCATCCTCCGAAGCCCTGTAACAACGCCAGTGCTGGCAACTGCCCATTATGCCAAAGTGGGTTTCCCTTGTCAGTTTCCCCCACCATCCCATGCGACGCAATGCTTGTCTCCAGAGTTGGAAAACTACCTGTGTGGCACTTGGCAGCCCCTTTTTTAACCGTGCCGAGTACAAGATAGTGTGTAGTGTGTTCGGGTCCATCAGATACCTCTGGAGGGCGTAGGCTGGGTCTCCCCTGTCACCATACCACTAATCATTTAAGACCACGAGATGTGCCGCCTGAAATTAAGAGAATATGTCCGATCTCGCTAATCCCCCACAATAGGTAGACAAAAAACATGTACGCAGGGCCACTCTCGACACCCCTCCGGCCCATAAAAATTGACTTAAAGCGGTGTTGACTTGTTTGAACCATTGCGACTGGATCGGGTATGGGTGGCTCTGCAGCTGGTATAACAAGCGAGGGAGGGCAACCATCTTGAATATGGCTGACCTGCCGTATATATTGAGGGGCATTCGGGATCAGCATTTCATCTTCTGTTGTACCCTGTTCCACACTGGAAAGATGTTGCGTTCCCAGGCAATAGCCGGTGTGACAGTCAAAAACACCCCTAGGTACTTGAGACCCCCAGTCGCCAGCTGTAGCATCGAGGGCCATGCCCCAATCCCGGAGTGATCTCCCAGCGTCCAGAGCGTGGACTTCCGGGAATAGTAATATTTTTATGGTTTATTTTCCAGCACTTTCCGTGAGTTTAGTTGGTTTTGAAGTTGGAATAGTAATTTCTTTATGGTTTATTATCCAGCACTTTCCCTGAGTTTAGTTGGTTTTAGAGTTGGACTAGTCATTTTGTATGGTTTATTGTCCAGCACTTTCCCTGAGTTTAGATGTTTTTGGACTTGGAATAGTAATTTCTTTATGGTTTAATATCCAGCACTTTCCCTGAGTTGAGTTGGTTTTGGAGTTGGAATAGTTATTATTTTGAGTTTATTATCTAGCACTTTCCCTGAGTTTAGTTTGTTTTGGATTTGGAATAGTAATTTTTAATGGTTTATTATCCAGCACTTTCCCTGAGTTTAGTTGGGTTAGGAGTTAGAATAGTAATATTTTGGGGTTTATTGTCCAGCACTTTCCCTGAGTTTAGTTAGTTTTGGAGTTAGGAATAGTGCATTGTTATTGATGAATATGTTTTTTTTAGAGTTTATATGTACATGGAGACGTGTTAAGTTTTTTTGCTAAAATTTTTATTTGTGAACACTTATTTTTTATGTTCACAATTCAATTGTTTTTATTTGGTTTTGTTATACAATTTTTGAAAATATTGAAAAACATTATTCAGAAATGTTGATGTTATTTAGAATTTATTATAGAGTATAATATATTTTTAAGATATATGCTTCATGTACATCTGCAAAATGAGAAATATATTTAGAAGTATAGTCAAGTATTTCAATTCAAAGAATCTTTATTCGGTGATTAAAAAACACCATAAAAGCACATTTATATATACACAATAAAAAAAGCATTAAACATTTCAGAATTCTTTGTACAATATATTAACAGACACAGCTGCAGCAGTATGACCATATTTAACATTAAAAAGAGAGAATAAAAAAAGTTTCAACCTACATCTCTAGTGAGCCTTAGTCTTAGGGCAACTTTAATAAAATTCATGATGCTACACAGTGCCAAAGGGTCCTCGGCTTTCTGTAAGAAAACTAATGCCTCCCTAGCGTGGACCAGATTAGCTTTTTTCAAAATATTCACAAGGTATTTACGCCGGGGCATAGAGTAGAGGGGGCAAAGTAAGACCAGATGAAGGGAATCCTGCGGAGACCTATTGTCGCAGCCGCAGGGCCCCTTCTGGTCTATTGTTGTGACGAACCCCGCTGGTGATGCCAACATGAATGGGAGTAAGTTTAGTCTAAATCGACACATCAGGAACCTATCCTGGGCATTGTGCATGAGAAACAAGTATGGCTCCATACCTTGAACGCTTTTTACTTGGCAATGGGCCCTCACAGTCTTTTTACATCCTTCAGCCTCCTCTCTGCACATAGTTTTCTGTTCCAGGAATATTCTCCCCACTTGCTGTTTGTCCTGGGCTACAATCGATGCAGGGTGAAAGAAGAGGTTCCCAAGGCCTAGCTCCTCTAAAATATTCTTTACATAAAGGAGCCAAGGGATGCGCATACATTTGTCCCTCTTCAGACAATCTGATAAAATTTCTCTACTTAGTGACGCCTCCGGGTTCACCCAAATTTTTAACCATGCTATGATTGGCCTCAGTTTTATCAGATCTTCTATGTATGGTCTCCCTAACTCACTGTGGACAATCAAACCAGCAGTACATTGTGGAGCCCTCAAAACTGATTTCAGGTATTTGTTTTCTTCTCTTTGTATGCTAGTGGTATTAACAAAGCCCCATACCTCTGCCCCATAAATTACCTTGGAGCAGGATACAGAGCTATTAAGGTTTAACACCTGTTCCGGGGACCATCTTCCTAGCCTCCTGCCATAACTGGCAATTGCCCCATTAGAAGATACCATTTTACCACAGCGTTCCTCTACCAAGGTATCAAACCGCAAGGCACCATCAAATGTAACACCAAGGTATGGGAATGTTTTAACCTCTTCCAAAATGTGGCTCCCTATTTTGTAGGTAAATTTAGAGGCGTTTTTTTTCCCAGCCAGGAGGACATAACATTTACTGAGATTTGCAGAAAGGTCCAGGGCACACATAAAGCTAACAAATCCGTCAATCAGGGTTTGAAGGCTCCTCGGTGTGCGTGCGATCAAAACCGCGTCATCTGCATAAAGCAGAACGGGAATGTGACGCGACCCCACCCTTGGGCAGTCTGCCTTCAATCCTAGTAAAAACTGCTCTAAGTTGTTGATATAGAGGGAGAACAAAAAGGGAGCGAGCATGCAGCCTTGACGCACTCCGCTCTTACAGGGAAAGGAACTAGTCAGCCCCCCCTCTATATTAAAGCGGACCTTGGCAGTGGTATCACTATGCAGTTCTCTCAAGATGTTAATTAGGCCGCTCTCTATCCCCATGCTGAGCATCATGCCCCACAGTTTTTCCCTGTTCACGTGATCAAATGCTGCTGCCAAGTCCATAAAACCCATATAAATGGGTTCATCACTAGCTATGGTATACTTGGCAGTCAGCATATATAGATTCAAACACTGATCACTAGTGGACCTCCCTGCCCTAAAGCCATATTGGGTGTCCGAGAAGATGTTCCTTTCCTCAGTCCACTCGGACAATCTATTAAGGATTGCCCTCCCCAAAAGCTTTGCTGACACATCAATCAGGGAGATCGGGCGGTAGCACTTTGGGTCATCCCTGTTGCCCTTTTTGAAGATTGGCACAATTACTGCCGTGGACCAGGATCGGGGCAGGCCATAAATAATAGCGGTGTTTATTACCCTTGTCATAAGGGGGGCCCACAGTTCGATGTTACTCAAAAAGAGATCGGGAGGGATTCCGTCAGGCCCCGGTGCTTTATTTTTAGTCAGACCCTCAATCCCTGCAATTATTTCCTTAATGGAAAATTCCACCAGTGTGGCCTCGATAGAACTGTAAAAGTGAAGGAAATATATTTTCAGTTTTTTTATCACAAACCTTTTGATTTTGCATTATTTATCATTGTTTATGAAAAAGTAAACATTTTATTACATTTCATTTTACATGTTTGCTTAATACTTTTTAGATAATTTTTTGGTGTAAAATTATATAATATGCATTTTACTAATTAATATTTTGTAAATGTTGTTTTTATTATTTAGAATATTAAATATAATAAAAAATAATATGTATTCAATTAAAGAATTTATATATTTTTTATATATTTTTTTACACATTTTTTTGTATCATATATATTTTTATTAAAATTGTTATATTGGTTGCAGATTAACAATAGTCTTATTCTAATTTTATATTTTGAAGGTGAGTACATCAAACATACATTTTAATATATATTTTTCCATTTTGTTTAGCATTTAAAAATATATATATTATATATAATATAATAATATATATAATAAAAAATATATATACATTACATTTTGGGGATTTTTTATTATTTCTCCATTCTTGTCCATGGGGAGTCAGTCTTTTTTTCATTTTTATTATGCAGCCCTTTCTTTTCCCATTTTCTCACTTTTCTGTCTATCTGTTTCGTTTTTAGGTCATTTTGGAAGAAGGAAGCTCACGGTTGAGAGCTGTGTTTAGTTGGTTATGGTAAATTTGATTTAATTTACTTTTAAGGTAGGTTTAGGGTAGGGGTGAGGTAGTAGTAGTGTAGGTAGATTTGGTAGGTCATTAAATATTCGTTCTTGTAGTTAGGTGTTGATTTGGTAGTTTAGTGTTTTATGTGTTTGATGTAGTGTTAAAGAGAAGTAGAGTTTGTTATGTGCTGTTTAATTATGTTATGTTGTATTTACTGTTGCTATTCATGCATGTCAGCTTGTGCATGTTATTGTGGGAGGGTGTTATTTTTTATTCTTTACAGGTTTCCCGTTTCGTGTACTGACGTGTTTCATTTTTTTTTAAATGTATTTTGTTTCTCTGAAACTAGTTCCTTTTATTTTTCAGGTTTGTTGGAGAATTTTGTTTTAAGCTAATTTTGAGGTTTTTGAGGATTTTGTTATTAGAGGATTGCGTCATCAGAGTCTTGTTTTCACAGTTGTATTTTTGTATTTTGGGGGGGGATTTCTAAGTTTTTGAGAACCGTCTAATGCTATTATTATGGGTGGGAAAGGTTTTAGGTTACATTTGGTTTGTTTATTTATTTTTTATTTTAGAAATTATATTATGTCATATATTTATATGTATGTTTTTAATATTTACATGACATAATTATAATTATTAATTTAAAAAAGAGTAGAAATATGTTATTTACATTTTTTGTGATTTTAAAATGCTTATGATGTCTAGCATTGTTTTTTGTATGATGTATAGATTTAGCAATAATGTCTAGGTATTATAGCCTTTTGGTGTTTGGAAATAGTTGAGTTTTGTGTTGTAGGTATTCATAGATTTTTTTTGTTTGCTTACTGAGTTTAGCTCTAGCCTTAGATCTTGATAGCTCTGTTCTTTTTTGATGGCTTCAATTAGTTTCTGTAAGGTCGGTTGTCCACTTCCTATAGTGGCTTGGAAGGCATTGTGCCATCCTTCCACCACGTTATTAGTTTAAGCTTTTTGAGCTAGGGTGCTATCATAGATGTTCCACCAGCAGATTTGGAACTTTGGTTCACTACGGTGCCCCAACCTATGTAGGCTTCTCACCTAAGCATCTTCAAAGTAGTCTAGGAAGGGGATTAGGTTTGTTTCATTTGCTTGGCAGAAAGGGCTTTCAAGAAGTATGTTATAGTGGTTGGCTGCTTCAGTTATTGGTACATAGCCTATGGCTATAAATTTTTTGATTTGATAGGCAAAGTTACTATTGTGTTGTAGGTATTCATAGATTTTTTTTGTTTGCTTACTGAGTTTAGCTCTAGCCTTAGATCTTGATAGCTCTGTTCTTTTTTGATGGCTTCAATTAGTTTCTGTAAGGTCGGTTGTCCACTTCCTATAGTGGCTTGGAAGGCATTGTGCCATCCTTCCACCACGTTATTAGTTTAAGCTTTTTGAGCTAGGGTGCTATCATAGATGTTCCACCAGCAGATTTGGAACTTTGGTTCACTACGGTGCCCCAACCTATGTAGGCTTCTCACCTAAGCATCTTCAAAGTAGTCTAGGAAGGGGATTAGGTTTGTTTCATTTGCTTGGCAGAAAGGGCTTTCAAGAAGTATGTTATAGTGGTTGGCTGCTTCAGTTATTGGTACATAGCCTATGGCTATAAATTTTTTGATTTGATAGGCAAAGTTACTATTGATGGCATTATCTATACTTAGAGTAGATTTTTGTAGGTGTCTCCAGATACTTTGGTTAAACTGATAATAGCATCCTTGTATTACAGTGTGTGGGTATATTTTTTTAATTTACTAAATCATTGCTTGTTCAAGGTCAATGATTATTTTTTATGGGAAGTAGTTGTCGGTGTGTTGTTTTATTTTTGTAAGGAGCTCTATGTAGGTAGTAATTTCTTTATTGGGAAGTAGTGCGTATATGAAGGGGATGTTAGTGTCTTCATATTTGCTGTGGATGATATATAGTTGGTAAAAAGTCTTGGGGTAAACTTTAAATGTATCATCCTTCATCCACATTTCGCAGTTTTTAAATGTTTGTATGTTGATGTTGGTAGCAAAGATAACATTTCATTTTTCATGACTGCTGTCATAAAGATTGAATTTCTATTTTTTTTTAAAAACTCTTTTTATTAACATTGCTCATATTACCATACATTTCCGGAGAGTGTTCATACAGCATGTGAGGGAATAGCAGTATACTATACAGATTAAAACATTTGAGGACACAAGTGAGACATCCAAGTGTTGAATTTATGCCCCTGGCTCTCTCTCTGTTGCCTGTATTTCAGCCAAGGCCCCCAGACTTTCTTCCATTTCTTAGTACAACCTCTACTCTTATAAATATTTTCTTCAGCCCTCTGGCACCAATTAGGTCTCGCTTCCACTGTTCCCACTGCAGAGGTGCCTGCGACCCCCACCCACTGGTGATGTTCCTTTTCGCTATGCCGCTGCCATCACCAGCCAAATTTCAATATATCTGGACCAATCAGTGTCACCCTTGATCATTAGCAGCAACCACCTGGGTTCCATTCGGACCGTTGAACCCACTACAGCCAACATCGTGTCCGTGACCCTGCCCAGAAGGGAACCATCTCAGGGCACTCACATAATATGTGGTACTAGTTGCCTTCCCCCTGATAACCCCATGCACAAAGGGCCAACTGACTCCTTCTCCAGGCATATAGGTGTGTATGAGGGTAGTAAATGCAATATAGAATTTTGAGCTGCCTTAACCTGAAACTAGAACAAATTGCTATTTTACGCAGGCTCTGCAAGGCATCCTGCCAGTCGTCATCTTCCAGGGCACTCATGTCCCTGACCCACGCTGCCCGAAGTGCCACCAAGGGGTCCGGCATATTGTTTATGAGAATTTCTCATTTTTGTGGGTGACAGTGTATTCTGGTAAAATTAATATTTCTGCAAATGTGTGGGGGTGGGTGGTGTTTGAGCAGTAGCTCTTTTAGTTCTGGCTATCAATCTTTTTAGAGTGGGAATGGATAGTAGTTGTACTGTGACATGTTCAGGAAACCTAGTATTTATGTTTTTTAGTATTTAAGTACTGGTATGTTGGGACCTGGTGCTTGCTTCTCTTATGATTTCTAGAGCATCTCTAACCTTGATTTCTGTGACATTGGGGGGGGTGGTTGTGTTCCCTGACATGAACTACATTTGTTTCTACTGTTGTGGCTCTCCCATAGCAAGAATTGGAGTAGTATTTAGTAAATTTCCAATGGAGTATGTTTCCTGTTATTTTTTCTTAAGTAGATGTATAACCCATGTAGCACAGAAGTAGTTTTCGCTTTTGTAATGTGATGAATGTTGTTCCTTCTGCCATTTTATTTGTCTATCTGTGAATATATAGGTTTCAGGCCTGATATAGTGGTCGATTAGGATGGCGGACAGCCCCGAGGTGGAGGGACCGTCCGCAGGGGCAGCAACGTTCCTTCCATTTGGATTAGGATGTGACCACCACCCTGGCGGTCACATCCTGTATTTTTAACATTGCGGCGGGTGCTGCTTTAAGCAGCAGCCGCCGTAAGGTTAAAAATGCATGCTTTGCATTTGCATGCACAAAGCGGCAGGCACCTAACTAACTATATCGGAGTAATTTGAATGGTTTTGTACGAGTGATATGTCCAGCTAACTACAACACCCCTAAAACCTATGGTTTTTTCAGTGAATTTCTAAGGCTTTTTTAAATGCTAATTCCGAACTATAACATGTCTGAAACTTATGTTTTATTCAGTGAATTGCAAAGGTTTTGTAAATTACCATTTTTAAATGTATTAATTGTTATATTTATTTTTTTTATACTGATTTACTACATTTTTTTAACTATTTACTTTTAGATATTTTATTTTTTAAATTACATTATAATTACATTATATATTACATTACAAAATATACTTTCGCAGAATGAATTACTTTAGTTTAAATACTTTGCAAATAGGCAATAAACTTTTGCGTACAGTAGTTACAGTTGCTGCAATGGGGACCACAATTTCAAACACAATGTAAAATTGAGCTCAATGTGAATTTCTAGTCAAATGCATTTAGTTACTTTATAGATTACTTTTCTAACCACAGGACTCGATCCTAGATTCAGTCCTTGGACATCTCTTGTAAACAGTTGAGTAAAAGTGTGTTGGTTACAGTATTGATTTTTAAGGAATATTATATTATTTTAACCGCATCGCGGTGGCGCTAATTTCCCGCCCATGCTGACTCTGCCTTGCGCGGGCGGAGTCATGACGGAACAGTTCCGTCATCCGCACAGCTCACCCGACGTGCATGACGGAACCGTTCCGTCAACAGCATCGAAGGGGTTAAAAGTTGCCACTTAGAAATGTTGGCCTGAGGTGACATGTCTGCCAACACGCCCTGTGGCGCATTTTAAATTAGAGAATAAATTCCTCCTCAATCCTGTGGGTCCCTGGGGGCCAACTAGCCCACCAGATACCTCCAGTATGCGCCAGGGGGATGTGTTGTTGAGAGGAGTTCAGAGGCCACGCCCCTTTTTACAACACTCTGCAATGCAGCTCCGTGGCGCTTACTGGAGACACCTGGTGGGCTAGTTGGCCCCAGGGACCCTCAGGATTAACAAGGAATTAATTCCCCAACTTAAACTGTGCTACAGGGTGTGTTTGCACACATGTGAACTCATGCCCCGCCCCCTCCCTTCACCACTGTGCATACACGCCCCCTGGCACGTTTTAAGTTGGGGGATTAACTCCCCTTGAATACTGAGGGTCCCTGGGGTGCAACTAGCCCACCAGCTACCTCCAGTAAGCACCACAAAGCTGCATTGCAGAGAGGTGTGAAAAGGGGTGTGGCCTCAGAACACCTCTCTGAAACGCAGCCCCCTGGCACATACTGGAGGTTCCTGGTGGGCTAGTTGGCCCCCAGGCACCTCCAGTATTCAAGGGGAATTTGTTCGCCCTCTGCAAACGTGCAAGGGGGCGCGTTTGCAGAGTGATGCTGGTGGGGGGTGACCTCCGGCACCATGCCGGTCTTTTTCTTTTTTTTTGTTTTAATAAGGGGGGCTGTGTGGCCCCCCTTTTTCCCTTATATTTTGGCCCTGGGGACGCCATCCCCCAGGGCCTGCCCCCTATTTTTTTCAATAAAAAATTCGAGAAAGGTGGCCGCGTGACCCCCCTCCAGAGGCCATTTCTTGCCCTGGGGACCCCATCCCCCGGGGCTGGCCCTCTTCATTGGGGACCGTGGGGGAGACCCCAATGCCCCCACGGTCCCAGCTGGCTCCCCGCATCCTGCGGGAGTGGGTACTGCTTTTCCACACGGGGAGCAGCTAATATACTGCTCCCCATGTGGGAAAGCAATTTGCTTTGCTATTTGGAAGAGAGAACAGGTTTCCTGCACTCTCTTCCAAATAGCAAAGCAGTTTGCTGTGGCAGGGCGGGAGCTGCGAGGCTCCCGCCCTTCCATAGCAAACTGCAGGGTCCCAGGGGTGGGCACCCCTGGACACTGCAGGAGCTGGCCCTGGGGTTTTGGCAGTCCCCAGGGCCATCACAAGGCTCCAGGAGGGGGCCATGCAGCCCCCTCCCATCATCTGCAAAGCCACAGGGTGGTGGTCCCTGGGGCTAGGGGGTCCGTGACTGACCCCCCAATTTAAATATTTAGTGCCCCAGGGAGGTGGTGCTCCCCAGGGCATGTGGGGGGCTTGAGGCCCCCAAAACAGGGTACAAATATTTTTTTTAAAAAGCCCCAGGGGTGGCAGCCCCCAGGGCTCGGGGGGGCCTTAGAGGCCTCCCTACCCTAAAGTATAAGCCCTGGGGCGTGGCGGTCCCCAGGGCTGCGAGCGGCTCTTGTGCCCCCGCAATTATTCAAACTTTGCCCTCTGGGTGGCGGTCCCCGGGGCAGTGTGGGGGGGATTGGGCCCCCCACACTCATTTTTCAAAATGCCCCCGGGATTTGGCCCCCCTGGCGGCTAATTAGCTTTGAACTCAGGGGTACACGCTTTGTTTTTTTTTCATCGGCAGGATACACGCATCCTGCACAGATTTTGCTGATTTAAAAAACAATAATCATTTTTGGACTGTCAAGTCAAGCGCACACAACTAATACACTGATATGAGTAATCAAGGTAAAGTTTTTTAAGAATGAGACCGCACACGAATGTTCTTTCTATTTCTTTTTTAATTGATTATGTGATTGGTTCTCCTATTCAAAAGAATCCATAAAGAAAGAAACCAGCCGACACGTGTTTCGTCAATAAGGGCGTTAACCCAATGACTCTTCAGGGCTGAAAAAGGGCGGGATATGGTGTTATCGGTGGACCGGTGATAATTCCAACCCGGTCCGAATCGGGTTAAAGAACTTCAATGTGCATGAGTTCGCACATGGTAATTAAGTCGATCAGGATAATATAGGCGAGAGGGACCAAAAGGCGGGTAATGCCTAGAGTCCACAATGGTGACGGCGTGATGCCATGAGGTGATAAAGGGGATGGTATTTTGGCTTTGGGGTCCTTGTGGGACCCCCTGAGCAGGCCTAGGGGTCAGGGTGCTTCTACCCTGCCCCCTTTTCGCATTTTGCATGTTTGTTTCTTAGGTTTCTTGTGCCTCGGTTCCTGATTTGGAGTGTTGACAGTCATTTAGAATATAGCTTGTGCACGGCAGGGTGCGCTCAGTATATGCTAATCCTGCACGGCCATAGATATATAAATGCTTTTAACTGTAATTTTCTCTGGAACTACTGAACGTATTTACCCCAATTAAGCAAAATTAAACTGAGGACTACCTCTTTGCCAAATTTGGCATCATTCCTTTCAGCAGTTCGGGCTGTAGCTGCGTCAAAACGTCCTTATGGAAAATTGCATGGGGAAAACATGTTTTGGGACCCCCCTTTTTTCTCGCCCCTGCTTGACGAATCACCCTGAGACTTTCAGGATAGGAGCGGACCGGAGCTGATAATTAGTTTTGAAAATGTTGCGGAAGATTCGCCAACTGGCACCAAAGTTAGAATGTTGCGGATTTCCTATGGAAAATAGGTCCTAACTATATCTACCTACTTTCGACCGCCAGTAGGAAATATATTACCTACTGGCGGTCGCCAGTAGCTAGTTTTAGTTAGGATCTACTTTCCATAGGAAATCCGCAACATTCTATTGGGAATAACTTTGGCGCCGGTGGACGAATCTTCGCAAATTTCTCAAAGTTCGTGGCCCGCTCCGCTCCGCTCCTTCCCTGAAAATGTGGGGGGGATTTGTCAAGCGGGAGCCGAGATAAAAGGGGGGTCCCAAATCGTGTTTTCCCCATGTTAATTTCCATAGGGCGGTCAAACTCACTTTCAGCCCGAACGGCTGAATGGATTTCCACCAAACTTGGCAAAATTGTAGGGACTGGTACCCCGATTTGCCTTTGCTATGTCTCAAGATATATGCTCCAGTGGTTTTTACAAAAATTTACTTTTAAATATATATATTGGGCTACATTGGGCTATATATATGTTAGAGCCCAAATGTAGCCCAATGTAGCCCAATGTAGCCCAAAGATGGCCACCAGAGACAAAAAAAACAAATGTAGCCCAAATATCAGCCAGATGTAGCCCAACAATTTGCTATTAAAAAACCTATGAAATTCACTGAAAAAACCATAGGTTTCACACACGTTATAGTTAGGAATTAGCATTTAAAAAACCTTTGACATTCACTGAAAAAACCATAGGTTTCACACTAGTTATAGTTAGGAATTAGCATTTAAAAAACCTATTAAATTCACTGAAAAAAACATAGGTTTCACACCAGTTATAGTTAGCTGGAAATTTTACTGACATAAAACCATTGAAATTCAACGTTATAGTTAGTTGGACTCACTATAACATGCGCGCCTGCAATGCACTGCTGATGATGTCACATATTACATCACTCATGACATGGTCAGTGACATCACTCATGACATCACTAATGACACCATCCTTGTGACAGAGTGACAGACCTCCTTTCAGTGTAATGTAACCCTTGAAACACATATTCAAAAATAGAAACTAAAATATAAAACATATTGATTTTTCAGAAAGACACACATTCCCTGTGAAACCTATGTTTTTTTCAGTGAATATATATATATATATATATATATATATATATATATATATATATATATATATATATATATATATATATATATATATATATATGTTAAAGCAAGATGCCCAAAGAGCTATTTTCGAGGTCACAACAGCTTGCCTGCCATCCGGCTATGTTCATCACAACACACACCAGCTCCGAATTTCAAATGTGGCCGACGCGTTTCGAGGGCGTTCCCTCTTCTTCCTGGGCTCTCAAACAAACAGTGTTGCACATCCTCGGTTTCATGTTTGATTTATTAGCATACATCGCCTTCAGTCACATGGCATTTTCAAGTATGCTGGGAATTGTAGTCCGTGCACCGTGGATACATTCTTACCCTAAGTGGGTGTGCTCGACTGAAGTTTGCTTTAGTTAGTCCTTTAAGTAAGGTCCAGAATTATATATATATATATATATTATAAGGTCTTGAAATGTAAACATGTTTGTAAAATCATTATATTTGAAAATAAACTTGCATTTGTCCTTTAATTTTCTTGTTTGATATTTTATTGATTGATGGTTGTGGTGGATTCACTAGTTTCTTTTCTTCTGTTTGCTTAAAAGGATTTTCCTTTTATTAATGTGTTACATTTTAGTTGATTATTTCTATTATTTAGTCTCTACATTTATTTAGTTGTAAAATAACTATATACTTACTATTTTTAGTTGATTACTTTTTTTCGTTGATGTTGTTTTGTTGACTTCTGTAGAAGCTGCTAAAAGAAACATATTTGTTAGGTATGTTTTGCTTTTTTATTAAATGTATTGTTAATGCAAATGCAGGCGCTACCACAGGTACCCCCTGTGTGCACCCCCACCTCTCCTTTACTCTGGTGGCCCGCATGGGGCCTCCAGAGTGAAGACTGCATGCCTTCACGGAAAGGCATCTAACTAAGTCCATGGTAATATGGCTGGCAGTGTCTAATAGACACCGCCACCATATTAAACCTTTTCCGCAAGGCGACCGGGGTGCATAAAAGCGGTGGACGGTCTTTCCGTCCGCCGCGTTCTCCCCCGCCATACTAATATGGCGGGGGGTCATTTATGTGAGGATGGCGGGCGGAATGCCCCCGCCAGGCCGGCGGTGGCTACCGCCAGCCTGGCGGGGGCAATCCGCCCGCCATCCTAATGGCCCCCTAAGTCTGGCATTAACTGTCCAAAAGTATACCAAAGCACAAAAGGGCTGTGTCCATTTTGCATTTATGGTACTAACCTGTGTTTTCAACACAGTGAATCACAGTCAGTTATGGTCCGTGATGTTTCAAATGGGGATTAATGGAGCAATAATCGCCTTGCTCTGCAGGCTTCATGAAAACACCTCAGCCTCGGTACGCTATAGTAGCAAGGGAGATTTGACTGAAGTATTTCCCTCCGATATAGGGGTAAGGCAGGGTTGTGTCCTGAGACCAACTATGTAAGGTGGGGATGGACTCTCCAAGATTTAACTTGTGCCTAATCCCTCTACTACTATATGCTGACGACGCTGTCCTGATAGCTAGGACAACAAATAGCCTACAAATACTACTTGCTTTTTTTAAATGTTTTTATGAAAGATCTGGAGCTAAAAGTAATTGCACTTAATCATTTATAAAGAAATGTGGACCAAAAAGTCTAAAACAAGGACATTTTTATTGGGGGGGAAGAAATCAAGAAAGTCCTGCATTTTACATAACCTGTGGGTACCAGTTGACGTTGATTTTAATTGGAAACATGCTTTAAATATCATGACCATGCAATTGCAGAAATTGAATAATGCAATTTTTCAATTTGCTAAAAGATTGGGCCATAATCCAACTAAAGAGATTTTATGTATTTACAAGTGTAAAAGTCTTTCAGTTGTAACTGCGTCAAAACGTCCTTATGGAAAATTGCATGGGGAAAACATGTTTTGGGACCCCCCTTTTTTCTCGCCCCTGCTTGACGAATCACCCTGAGACTTTCAGGATAGTGAAGGACTGGGTTATTTAGAACCCAGCGGTGCCAGGGCACAACACCTGAAACCTTCGTGGGTAACCTGCTCCGGCGTACGAATCACAGAGACACGGGACACTTCCTTCGGCGTCAAAGATTCAAGGTTTATTTGCTGCAGGGAAACACAGAAATCACGGAAGTACAACCAGTGTAGTTCAGAGTGACTGCTTCAAATTGGTTCTGCGGATCGCTCCTTTTATACATGGTTTTCCCATAGAGTTACATTGAACACAAACGTTTATGACCCGGTTCCCATAATTATCCCCCAGAGGGGTCGCTTTGGTCACTTTGATACACACAAGGCCCGGAACATAAGTGCAGAAACATTTGGCGGTTCCCAACTGTAAAAACCCATCTTCCCAACATTAGTGCATTCCAATCGGCAATAAAACAGAACAAGAACAGGTGTAGAGGAAGACGGAGACAGTGGGGAGATCGGAAAGGGTGTAAAAGGGAGGTATCAAGAAACACGAGATACAGGCATCAAAGGGACGTGCCTAATGAGATGCACGGCTAAGACAATAAACCGGCACGGCGAGATGAGCCTCGAGCGGGGCCATCTGCCTTACAGTATCATCCCCCTCATCATAAAGACACTTACAAAGGACATGTGTCTTCCGCAAATATCTTGGGAGTCCCAGGGTCGCGAAGCGGACAGCGTCCGTTCGCTGGCTACTTGAGGGCAAGAGACAAAATGGATGCCGTATCTAAGATGGAACCCGTGGGTACAGATAGAAATACCCACGTAACAAACGAACGGTTTAGGTTAGCGCAGCGAAACTGCGTACACCCACTAAACTCGTCATTTGCGGTTCATAGATGCCAGACTCGACCATATTCGTGCGAGTCGGAAACACCACTTACAATTGTCACGGAACCTCAGACGCTCCTTTTGCCCTCATGTAGGCAAGCACTAGTCAGAATCATACTCAATATTCATCAGACCATCTAGATGTTGCTGTAGCATAGCTCTGTCCAACCGAGTCCCCTTGGTAACAGGAGGCTGTCTCATACACGTTGTAGCACAGAGGCCACATAAGGCAGGACCGCACTGCACACAAAGGCAACACGTGAACAGGAACGCCACAACGACTCCGATGATCATCAGAATCTTCCAACCCCAAGTCGACATCAGGCCCCAAAACCACCCAAGTAACGTCCAATCCCCTACATCCACGTGTATGGATTCGGAGATCTTATGCAACTTCGAGATGGCTTGATAAACGGTCGGAGCATTATCAGGAATGAAAATACAGCAGCTCGAATGGATCACCTTACATACCCCACCACGATCTGCTAAGATCACGTCTAAAACCATACGGTTTTGTAACGTCATAAGTCTATCCGCCTGAAGTTCTGTGGTGATATTACCAAGGGCACTGGCAGTAATGTTAGCTGTCGATTCCACCACTCGAGTCAACTGTCTCAGGTTCCTACTATTAACCATAGGTCCCCAAAACGGGAGGAAACCCTTGAAAAAGTCTCCTGCCTCTTGACCGGCAGTGTCCTCTTCGCTAATTACGCCTCTCACAACTCTAGTCTTGTGATAATCTGCATCTACGGTAAACGTCGGAGGCAACAAATTTGCGATAAAACACGAGCCCATAAAGTCAGAGGGCAACCATGCGTACGCACGATCATGGCAGATAAAGTATGTACCCTTGGCAGCCAGAAACACAGGGGACGAGACCATCGGCAGAATGTAATTTTCAGTGCAAGCACTCTCTCCAAGTCGGGCTTTCGATCTTCGGCCACGACCTATGAGACAAAAATTACCAATGTGGGGTACGACCCATATCGGAGGTGAGCTTTTGAGCTGTTTTTCACTAGTGAACACGCTATACTCGCCTCTACTCAGGACCCTGTAGGCTTGTACCTCTTCTTCAGGAATAAGCGAGGGATCATAGATATCACTATCTAAATCCTCTATTGCTATAGACAAAGGTTTTTGATACAAGGTAGGACCAGAGTAGGGAGAGCGTGGTTCTCGAATGGGATGGAAACCTAGTGCGCTTCGAAACATTGTTTGAAATGCTCGAGCAGACCCTTGGGAACTATACGGCAACACCAGATATGGTATTGCCTTATCCGTAGTATGTGGCATCAACCCGCACACCCAACAATTAGTAGTGTTAACCACTAACTGATGCTGATGAAGGAGCTGAATAAAGGAATTGTTGCGGAATTCTGCACGTCTAGCCTGCTCGTGTTCAGGTAGGATATGAAAAGAATGAGGAGAAGCAGTGGAGGTAAGTTTAGGGTCAGGGGTAGGAGTAGGTGTAGCAGAAGGTAAGAAATAAGACATTGTGTAATACACCCCACCCGCCATTAATGCAGATGACCCTTCAAGGCTTGACTGTAAATCGATGGACTCTCACAGTAGCCCTGAGGAGCGCGTTTGAACCGGAAGCTGCGTCCACCGAGAGAGAAACCGAAAAGGTCCCTGCTCTCCTCTGCAATCGGGATGCTGAAGAACGCATTCTTCAAGTCAATCACCGAAAACCACGATGCAGAAGCTGGAATCAGAGTCAGTAGCGCCGTGATGTCAGGCACAACGGGGAACTGAGGAATCACAATTTTATTCACCTCCCGTAAATCGATAACAAAACGATAAACAGGCGGCTTCGAAGGATCAGTACGTTTAAGAATGGGCAGTACAGGGCTGTTGCACACGTTTCCCCGAGTCTCTTCAATAACGTCTTTCTCGATCAAATCATAGATGATCGCTAACAATGCTCGTTCACCATCAAGAGAGATCCGATACTGGGGAATACGTGGCAATCGCACATTAGACTTCAACTGAACAACATAAGGGGAGATGTCAAGCAGGCCCACATCATTGGGACCTGTTGCCCACAAAGACGCCGGAAGAGAACTCAATTCCGGTGGAAGCTTATCGAGGGACAAATACATAGGAGAGACAACCCTCTCTCCTAACGTAAGCTTTACACCCGCAGGAGAACAATACAAAGTTGCATACAAACGTTTAAGCAAATCCAGACCCAAAAGATTTTCACCACAACCAGTAGTCAAAATCAACGGAGCTTCTAGCACACGAGGCCCAATTGTAAGGGGCAAAGGGCGAGAAACTGGATTGCTAACGGGGGCGCCAGAGAATCCAACGGAAACATTTGTTAAGCCAGACAAAGGTGCGCCAGGGAGTTTCGAATGCTTAATGGAACTTTTCGCTGCACCAGTGTCCAACAGAAAAGGCTCAACGACGCCCGATGTAGCAACTGCGACGTAAGGCCCTCTCTGATCAACCGGAACTGATACCACTCCCTCTCCTTGTCTTTGGCTGTCCTAGTAATTACTGTCGTCAGTCCCCTGATCGACGTAATAATCGTCTACATTGTACTGCGCAGATCGTCCTTGCGATGATCCACGTTGATCAAAACAGTTATTAGAGTTTGATGAGTTATCTGAACGATCATTTTGAACACCGCGACCCCTACCACGTGGTGCCTGCTGTGAACCACCACGACCTCCTCTAGATGCATTACCACTATTACGATCGTTCAAAACAGGGCAATTGAATTTGATATGACCCTCCTGTCTACAATAGGCACATTGATTGTACCCTAACGAGGATCTTTGGAAAGAGGAGTCATTACGAGATTGTGATCGGTTCGATTGCGACTGCGATCTATTCTGTTGGGGCGCATTCTGATTCGAACGTGGAGGAAACGCTTGCTGAAGCAACACTTTAGTTTTAAGCTCTTTCGTCTTTTTATCAGCGCGGTCGCTCTCTTCTTTCTCTCTGTTCTCATAATATTGTGCCGTGGCCAATATCTGAGCTGAAGTAGAAACGGCCCACGCACTCTCTGAATTCTTTAATTTATTGCTCAAATCGGGCAATAAGTTGGAAACAAATTTATCCACGAACAACCTTTGACCACCCTCAGTGCTCATATCCTGACCACTATGATCAATGAATGCCTCCTCAAACCTCGTAAAGAAGTCGGAGACACTCTCGTCCTTCTTCTGTTTACAAGCTGATAATTTGTCCCAATTTACCCTCATAGCTGGCATAAGAGTTTTCATTAACGTTATTATTCTTTGAGGGAGAGCAGCAATCAACTGGTCGGGTTTAGCACCACCAGTTTGTAACCCATCAGCCGCTATAATGGCCGCCCAATCACCACCTAGTTCATTGGGATGGTTTTCCTGACGAATCTTAGCCCATACCGGTTGCGGTACAACATTGCCAAACAACATATCAATATCGGCAAGATTCATTATCGTAGCGTCTACGAGCTGCGATAATTCCTTGTAGTACCCTGCAGGATTTTTACGCGGGTCAGGCAGAGATTGCTTCACCTGTAACACTTCTGAGCGTTTCCATGGGAGATGTATCCACACTCTCTGGAAATGCGCCAATGTCGCAGGGTTAGCATTAGGATCAGCTGGCATCCATACCGGTGGAACTTCGCGCATAGGAAATTGACCAGATTCATCTGGCAGTCTTTCAACATCCTCAACAAACAAGGCTTGGGGTATAGGAGTGGGACGAAAAGATAGCAATCGCTCAACAGCACGTCGAACGTTGGTATCCACTATCAGTCCAGTTGAGAACTGAAGCTGCAGATCAGACAAAGCGGTCAGCACCTCGTCAGGTGCGTCAGCCGATATCTGATCGCGAAGGACCTTACACATTTCCTCGAACACAAATCTTTGTGTTGGTATATTAAATTGACAAAATGTGTCGAGTACAACACGTGGCGGATTTCGAAGAGGATGCATCATCCAACCCATCGCCATATTATATAGCGAAGCGCGTTCTCTGTTACCAGGAAGCTGACTACGTCTCTGAGGACCATCCGAACCAGCGGACCCAAGAACAGGTCCGAGCGAATGAAAGAAACTAGCCGCAAGAGGAGAATTGCGACTACGAGTAGAGGGAGAAGTATAGGACACAGGACTAACAAGTGAAGGAGTAGAAACAGAAGCAACAACAGGAGTTAACAGAGCAGGTGCAGTAGCGGGAGCAGGAGTATGTGGAAGCGGAGGAGCAGTAGGGATAGCGACAGGCAAAGGAGCAGGAACAGTCGGAAGAACTGGTGCAGGTTGAGGAACAGGCAAAGGAAGAATAGGTGCAGGAACAGGTACAGGGGGAAGAACAGGAGCTGTGGTACCCTGCACATACGGAGGTGGCGACTTCATAAGATAGGACATTAAAGGATCCTCAACTGGTTCTTCCTTCTTATCCGACTCCGCAGGCAAAGCAGGATAGCATTTATCTATGGACATACGCTGTAGCCTATCAAACACTTCCTTTTCCTTAACCTCCTTATCACGCTGAAACTGCTCTGCTTTCTTTACAATGGTAGCAACATTATCTCGCTGATTACGTTTAGTCTGTCTGATTTCTTTCTGTTTGGCTTCTTTACGCCACAACCGAAAGGCATCAAACATGGCCGGCCTTGACTTTTTCGCGAATAATTTAGCCTCTAGGTTATCTAAAATCGGGGTTTCAAAGCTACCATGAGGTGGCCAACTAAGGACACCGTCTTTCTTCGTATAGCGGATCCAGTAATCATTAAAAGTAATCGGGCCTAGCCCATGTTTACTGTATAGTTCATAAGTCGGAGTTCCAACCGGAGGTATCGGACACGAGTCCTCCAATCGGGAATCCATACCACAAGGTCTGAAACAACTAAACAAAGTACTGCGACTAGGCATCTTGCACACTAGCCGAGTTTCACAAACTTCAAGGGTTACGGGATTTACCAAGTCCCAGCAAAGAGCAAAAACCCTCGGTTTTTTTTGGCGGCTGCAGTCGTCAAACGATACAACAAAGGATCAAGAACTACAAATGCAATGGAACCATGCAACCACTAAGCAACCACAACCAAGAACTCTGGGAGCGACCCACAAATACTTAACTCAAAGATCGATGGCGTCACCAGGAAGGCCCGTCAATCGTCTCGCTCTACCAAGGTCTACGCCAGGCGCCAAAACAGGTCTACAGTCAGGGCAGCAGTCCGTCGCAGCCGTCCGGAGGCGGGAATCTTCGCGGGAAAAGTCTTTGGGCCACTTATTTTGACAACAGGATCGATGAAGCGGAGTGCACCTTCCCTCGGAGATTTCACACGAAGTTCCTCACGATCGTCGGGCTTGGACCGGTACCACTGATGCAGCCCCACGTTGGGCGCCAACTGAAGGACTGGGTTATTTAGAACCCAGCGGTGCCAGGGCACAACACCTGAAACCTTCGTGGGTAACCTGCTCCGGCGTACGAATCACAGAGACACGGGACACTTCCTTCGGCGTCAAAGATTCAAGGTTTATTTGCTGCAGGGAAACACAGAAATCACGGAAGTACAACCAGTGTAGTTCAGAGTGACTGCTTCAAATTGGTTCTGCGGATCGCTCCTTTTATACATGGTTTTCCCATAGAGTTACATTGAACACAAACGTTTATGACCCGGTTCCCATAATTATCCCCCAGAGGGGTCGCTTTGGTCACTTTGATACACACAAGGCCCGGAACATAAGTGCGGAAACATTTGGCGGTTCCCAACTGTAAAAACCCATCTTCCCAACATTAGTGCATTCCAATCGGCAATAAAACAGAACAAGAACAGGTGTAGAGGAAGACGGAGACAGTGGGGAGATCGGAAAGGGTGTAAAAGGGAGGTATCGAGAAACACGAGATACAGGCATCAAAGGGACGTGCCTAATGAGATGCACGGCTAAGACAATAAACCGGCACGGCGAGATGAGCCTCGAGCGGGGCCATCTGCCTTACAGTATCATCCCCCTCATCATAAAGACACTTACAAAGGACATGTGTCTTCCGCAAATATCTTGGGAGTCCCAGGGTCGCGAAGCGGACAGCGTCCGTTCGCTGGCTACTTGAGGGCAAGAGACAAAATGGATGCCGTATCTAAGATGGAACCCGTGGGTACAGATAGAAATACCCACGTAACAAACGAACGGTTTAGGTTAGCGCAGCGAAACTGCGTACACCCACTAAACTCGTCATTTGCGGTTCATAGATGCCAGACTCGACCATATTCGTGCGAGTCGGAAACACCACTTACAATTGTCACGGAACCTCAATAGGAGCGGACCGGAGCTGATAATTAGTTTTGAAAATGTTGCGGAAGATTCGCCAACTGGCGCCAAAGTTAGAATGTTGCGGGTTTCCTATGGAAAATAGGTCCTAACTATATCTACCTACTTTCGACCGCCAGTAGGTAATATATTACCTACTGGCGGTCGTCAGTAGCTAGTTTTAGTTAGGATCTACTTTCCATAGGAAATCCGCAACATTCTATTGGGAATAACTTTGGCGCCGGTGGACGAATCTTCGCAAATTTCTCAAAGTTCGTGGCCCGCTCCGCTCCGCTCCTTCCCTGAAAATGTGGGGGGGATTTGTCAAGCGGGAGCCGAGATAAAAGGGGGGTCCCAAATCGTGTTTTTCCCATGTTAATTTCCATAGGGCGGTCAAAATCACTTTTAGCCCGAACGGCTGAATGGATTTCCACCAAATTTGGCAAAATTGTAGGGACTGGTACCCCGATTTGCCTTTGCTATGTCTCAAGATATATGCTCCAGTGGTTTTTACAAAAATTTACTTTGAAAAATATATATTGGGCTACATTGGGCTATATATATGTTAGAGCCCAAATGTAGCCCAATGTAGCCCAATGTAGCCCAAAGATGGCCACCAGAGACAAAAAAAAACAAATGTAGCCCAAATATCAGCCAGATGTAGCCCAACAATTTGCTATTAAAAAACCTATGAAATTCACTGAAAAAACCATAGGTTTCACACACGTTATAGTTAGGAATAAGCATTTAAAAAACCTTTGACATTCACTGAAAAAACCATAGGTTTCACACACGTTATAGTTAGGAATTAGCATTTAAAAAACCTTTGAAATTCACTGAAAAAAACATAGGTTTCACACTAGTTATAGTTAGGAATTAGCATTTAAAAAAACCTATTAAATTCACTGAAAAAAACATAGGTTTCACACCAGTTATAGTTAGCTGGAAATTTTACTGACATAAAACCATTGAAATTCAACGTTATAGTTAGTTGGACTCACTATAACTTGCGCGCCTGCAATGCACTGCTGATGATGTCACATATTACATCACTCATGACATGGTCAGTGACATCACTCATGACATCACTAATGACACCATCCTTGTGACAGAGTGACAGACCTCCTTTCAGTGTAATGTAACCCTTGAAACACATATTCAAAAATAGAAACTAAAATATAAAACATATTGATTTTTCAGAAAGACACACATTCCCTGTGAAACCTATGTTTTTTTCAGTGAATATATATATATATATATATATATATATATTCACTGAAAAAACCATAGGTTATAGACCATATATAGTTAGGGATTAGCATTTAAAAAACCTTATTTTACTCGCACAAAACCATTGAAATTCCATATATAGTTAGATGCACTAACTATATATCGCGGACCCGCAATCCACTGCTGATGCTGTCACATATTACATCATTCATGACATGGTCAGTGACATCACTGATGACATCACTGATGACATCTCAAATGACATCACTGATGACATCACTGATGACAACACCCAGTGACTGTATGTTTCTGTAAAGTTAAAATATGTCTTACATATTGAAGAATGAGTGGATGTATAAGTGTCTGGATGAAGGATTTAGTAGGTGCATGACTGACTGTATGAGAGAATGATTAAATGTGTCTCACTGAGTGCATGGGTTAGTGATTAAAGTGTCTTAATTTGGCAATCATTATTTATGTTCTTCTGTAAACTGCTGCATGTTTAAATCAGTAGCTATATCAGTAACTATATGGGTTATTGAATGGTTGCCCAAGTATTTGTATGGGAGACTGAGTATGTGTGTGGGTGGCTGGGAGGTGTATAACTCTGTGCATAGATGTGTGAGCAGTTGATTCCCTAGGTGTATGGGTTCAAAAGTGCATGTAGAAACAGCTGTATGGACAGTTGACTGTGTGCATGAGTATATTGGTGAGTGAATGGATATCTCAGTTCTACATGTCAAAGTAAGTACATATGTAAAACACACTCCATGTGAGAGTTGACATATATAAATAACTGAACATAAGAGCCAGTGAATGTGAGAGTGGCTGTATGAATCATTGTGAACTTGTATCAAGGATTGTATAAGAGAGTAAATATGTGTTAGTATATGTTTGAATAAGTAAGGTGTGTATAACTGTATAGTTGAGGAAATGGAGGTGTGATTGATTCTTTGCATGACTGACTAGGTGTGTGGGTAACTCCATGGATGTGTGACAGTCTGTGAGTGCCTGTTTACACTGAGTGTATCTAAGGTTATATTAGAGTCTGAAGATGTATTATCACATAAATGATATCATCAGTGATGTAATCAGTAATGTCAAATGAGATGTCAGTGATGTCATCAGTGATGTCATTTGAGATGTCATCAGTGATGTCATTTGAGATGTCATCAGTGATGTCATCAGTGATGTCACTGACCATGTCATGAATGATGTAATATGTGACAGCATCAGCAGTGGATTGCGGGTCCGCGATATATAGTTAGTGCATCTAACTATATATGGAATTTCAATGGTTTTGTGCGAGTAAAATAAGGTTTTTTAAATGCTAATCCCTAACTATATATGGTCTATAACCTATGGTTTTTTCAGTGAATTTTCAAGGTTTTGTAAATGCAAATTCCTAACTATATATGGTCTATAACCTATGGTTTTTTCTGTGAATTTCATTGGTTTTTTAAAAGCTAATATCTATAGCTGTAAAATATATTCTTTATTAAGTGACGTATCACGTAGCCCGTGAGACGCCTCATGATGCATCGCATAACCGTGACATATCGTCTCTGCAGCGCAAACCAAACCCAAAACGTAAGCGCGCCAGAACACGCTTAAAGATATATATATATTTTTTTAACCTTAATTAGACAAAATCCACACGTGCACATATCACAAACGTTCAAAAAACACAATATGTCGGACTCCCGTTACGCTGCCGGTTAGCTGCCCGGTTAACGTACCAGGAAGCACCTTTACCGCGAAAAATCGCAATTTTTTTTTTCACCCCCCAGGGAACTTTAATAGCCCCCTCATCAATCCTAGGGGTTCAGGAGGGGTTTGCCTTACCCCTTTCATTCATTTACACCTTTTTTTTTCCACCTCTTGTCTCTCGATCCCACAGAGAGACAAGATGGCGGCCGCTCCAGACTGTTTACAATGTTGACAGCCAATCAGCTTCTCCTCAGACTCCCGTTACGCTGCCGGTTAGCTGCCCAGTTAGCTGCCCGGTTCACGTACCAAGACGCGTCTCTACGGCGAAAAATCGGAATTATTTTTTTTTTTTTGGGGCCCAGCGTGGCTCTATAATATCCCCTCATCAATCCTAGGGGGTCAGAAGGGGTCTACCTTGCCCCTTTCCTTCATTTCCCCCTTTGTTTTGGCCTCCTCTTGTCTCTCGATCCTACCGAGAGACAAGATGGCGGCCGCTCCGGACTGTTTACAATGTTGACAGCCAATCAGCTACTCGTCAGACTCCCGTTACACTGCCGGTTAGCTTCCCGGTTAGCTGCCCGGTTAGCTGCCCGGTTCGCGTACCAAGACGCGTCTCTACGGCGAAAAAATCGGAATTTTTTTTTTTTTTTTTTTTGGGCCCAGCGTGGCTCTATAATATCCCCTCATCAATCCTAGGGGGTCAGAAGGGGTCTACCTTGCCCCCTTTCCTTCATTTCCCCCTTTGTTTTGGCCTCCTCTTGTCTCTCGATCCTACCGAGAGACAAGATGGCGGCCGCACCGGACTGTTTAGAATGTTGACAGACACCGGAGAGCCAATCAGCTTCGCTTCGCAAAGTTCCGATAAGCGAAAAGTACGCGAACCGGAGCGCTGCCCGGAGCGCTGTTACAGATATATATCTTGTTTTAAACGTTAATTTCTCAAAATTCACTGAAGCACATATATTGAGACCTAGCAAAGGCACATCGGGCTAACAGTCCCTACAATTTTGCCAAGTTTCGTGGAAATCCATTCAGCCGTTCGGGCTAAAAGTGAGTCCAACCGCCCTATGGAAATTAACATGGGAAAAACGCGTTTTGGGACCCCCCTTTTTTCTCGGCCCCCCCTTGACGAACCCCCCCCAAATTTCCAGGAGCTGCTCAGAAACAAAATGTGCCATTTTCCTGAAAATTTCAGCCAATTCCGTCCACAAACGCCAAAGTTATTAGGCATAGAATTTTCAAAAGTTCCATAGAGAAAAAATCCTAACTATATATACCTACTGGCTATCGCCAGTAGGTAATATATATATATATATATATATATATATATATATATATATATATATATATTAAAGCAAGATGCCCAAAGAGCTATTTTCGAGGTCACAACAGCTTGCCTGCCATCCGGCTATGTTCATCACAACACACACCAGCTCCGAATTTCAAATGTGGCCGACGCGTTTCGAGGGCGTTCCCTCTTCTTCCTGGGCTCTCAAACAAACAGTGTTGCACATCCTCGGTTTCATGTTTGATTTATTAGCATACATCGCCTTCAGTCACATGGCATTTTCAAGTATGCTGGGAATTGTAGTCCGTGCACCGTGGATACATTCTTACCCTAAGTGGGTGTGCTCGACTGAAGTTTGCTTTAGTTAGTCCTTTAAGTAAGGTCCAGAATTATATATATATATATATATTATAAGGTCTTGAAATGTAAACATGTTTGTAAAATCATTATATATGAAAACAAACCTGCATTTGTCCTTTAATTTTCTTGTTTGATATTTTATTGATTGATGGTTGTGGTGGATTCACTAGTTTCTTTTCTTCTGTTTGCTTAAAAGGATTTTCCTTTTATTAATGTGTTACATTTTAGTTGATTATTTCTATTATTTAGTCTCTACATTTATTTAGTTGTAAAATAACTATATACTTACTATTTTTAGTTGATTACTTTTTTTTCGTTGATGTTGTTTTGTTGACTTCTGTAGAAGCTGCTAAAAGAAACATATTTGTTAGGTATGTTTTGCTTTTTTATTAAATGTATTGTTAATGCAAATGCAGGGGCTACCACAGGTACCCCCTGTGTGCACCCCCACCTCTCTTTTACTCTGGTGGCCCGCATGGGGCCTCCAGAGTGAAGACTGCATGCCTTCACGGAAAGGCATCTAACTAAGTCCATGGTAATATGGCTGGCAGTGTCTAATAGACACCGCCACCATATTAAACCTTTTCCGCAAGGCGACCGGGGTGCATAAATGCGGTGGACGGTCTTTCCGTCCGCCGCGTTCTCCCCCGCCATACTAATATGGCGGGGGGTCATTTATGTGAGGATGGCGGGCGGAATGCCCCCGCCAGGCCGGCGGTGGCTACCGCCAGCCTGGCGGGGGCAATCCGCCCGCCATCCTAATGGCCCCCTAAGTCTGGCATTAACTGTCCAAAAGTATACCTAAGCACAAAAGGGCTGTGTCCATTTTGCATTTATGGTACTAACCTGTGTTTTCAACACAGTGAATCACAGTCAGTTATGGTCCGTGATGTTACAAATGGGGATTAATGGAGCAATAATCGCCCTGCTCTGCAGGCTTCATGAAAACACCTCAGCCTCGGTACGCTATAGTAGCAAGGGAGATTTGACTGAAGTATTTCCCTCCGATATAGGGGTAAGGCAGGGTTGTGTCCTGAGACCAACTATGTAAGGTGGGGATGGACTCTCCAAGACTTAACTTGTGCCTAATCCCTCTACTACTATATGCTGACGACGCTGTCCTGATAGCTAGGACAACAAATAGCCTACAAATACTACTTGCTTTTTTTTAATGTTTTTATGAAAGATCTGGAGCTAAATGTAATTGCACTTAATCATTTATAAAGAAATGTGGACCAAAAAGTCTAAAACAAGGACATTTTTATTGGGGGGGAAGAAATCAAGAAAGTCCTGCATTTTACATAACCTGTGGGTACCATTTGACGTTGATTTTAATTGGAAACATGCTTTAAATATCATGACCATGCAATTGCAGAAATTGAATAATGCAATTTTTCAATTTGCTAAAAGATTGGGCCATAATCCAACTAAAGAGATTTTATGAATTTACAAGTGTAAAAGTCTTTCAGTTGTAACTTTTGGGGCCAGGGTTTGGGGAAATGTAAATTGTAAATCCCTTCAAATAATAGAAAATACGTTTTTAATAAGTCTTCTCTCAGTGCCCCAGAGCTCCTCTGTTTCTTTCTGCCATGAGAAAGTCGGTCAGAATTAGTTGAAAGACCATATTGCATTACAACCACTGTTGCTCTGGATAAAAAATGGGAAGAATCTAGAGGCTGCCCTTTGTAGGACAATACTGGCAGATTGTATGAAGCTGGTTAATAGTGTAGATATACCCTGGTAAGATATCTCAAAATGAGTTTTGCCAAAATGGGCATCACAGAATATTAAACAAACCCCGACAAATTAAAAAATATATTGTCTGCCACTATTGTCACTTTTCTCCCAAAGTCATGAGCAGGCAGGCACCATATGTAATTCGATTGGTCAACCAGAGCCTTTTTCTCAGCCACAAAGAGAACCCGCCCTCTATCTGCAAATCAATTTAAATAAAAAGCAGAAATTTCAGTTGAGGAGGCTGCACCTAAAAACAATAGAATTCTCAGTTGCTTTCCTTATTCAAGGCTCATGGTTTGCATCACTCCATGTCTGTCCTTGTGACAGTTGCTCATGCCAAAGCACTATGCACTTTATTTTATTGTGTAGATTTTACACCTCCCAGAGGAAACATTTCATTCACCCATTATTACTTGCAGCAGGGATTAGAAATTATAAACTGGCAAGGGAATACCTACTCTCCTTTGGAACAAATGAGATTATATACTGCATTTTAAACTATCGTTTTTCTGTTTTTCAGATTTGTAATAATTATTAGTTATTTTTTATAACCTGTAACTTCTGTGTGTGGATTTGCTGTCTCATAAATGAAAACATGTATGTGCAGTCTTTTATGCCTCTCATAGAGTCGAATAAGGTATCCTTAACTTGACTTCACTAGTGGATTATCGCAAAAGATTCCAATTTGGAATGGCCTACGCCAGGGGTGTATCTTAACTCTATTATTTTTTGGCCGACTACCCAACAGCCTTAAAATTAGCTAAATTATTGTCTCCTTAAGTTGGGAAATGGCATATCCCATCCCTACTGTATGCAGATGATCTGATTAGCTGGATTACACTGCTATTGGTTTGCAAAGGACACTGGACTTTATTTATGCATATAGCAAACAGAATTCCCTGAAAATTATATTGGAAAAAACAAAGGTAATGGTCTTTGGGAAAAAAGAGAATACGTTTATATTGTTCTTCAGTTCACTAGCAGTACAAGTGGTGGACTCCTATAAATACTTGACGCTGACCTTGTATAGGAATTTAATATAGGATACTCACATGGGGAAATCCAATCCTAATGTCTGGTTAAATTTAACCAGAGGTATTGGGGTTTAGCTCCTACCCATCTTATGAGAGCCTGTGAAGGGAAAATAACCCCTTTGGTGATGTATGAAGAAGATATTCTTGCACTTGATCCCTCCTATAACTGAGATACATTAGAGGGGGTTGTCCTTAGAAGGTTATTGTCGCTTCTACGAGAAACCATGATTTAGAGTATAAGGAGGAAGATTGAATATGGTTTCCTGGAACTTGCAGGCAAATTCCTTTGCTTGGAGTTTTCTTAATAAGCTATCAGTAGATAATGAAGCTTTAAATGTTTGTAGATTATTCTGGGATGAAATCCTCTCAGTGAAAGGAAGTAGGCTAGGGGTGCCCGGTCCAGGAAGATAGATCTTAAAAGATGCATTAGTTATGGGGCACAGTTGAAAAATGTTCTCCCTTCCTGAGTAAACAAGCACTGAGAGAATCTTTAGAAAAGGTTGGGTGTACATTGGACCAGACCTACTTGAGGAAGAAACCTTCTACTAGCTTTTCATTAAATTCTCTTGGCCAGCATAAGTTTTACGTATTTGGCTCTGGTACCTGACTCCAGACTACATAATAACATTTTAAAAGTGAGACTGGGGTATAACCCAATTCATTTGAGTCCTAAATGCTGTAATGTTGTTCGGGATGAAAATGGTTTCTGCATGTGCCCCTTGAATTTAAAATGCTCTTTGATTCATTTTCTTATGGATTGCATTTCCTATAAGTCTGTGTTTCAAGTTTGTAAGACTCTTATTTTTAAATATCAAACACATTATTATCTGAAATGCGTCATATTGATGTTGAAGGAGGAAACACACATTACATGCTTGTTGGTAAGCGAACTTTTAAAGATGCTTTTGAATGAGTTGTGGAATGTTTGATTGTAATTAAGATTTTTAAAATGGTTATAATATGTAAGTGTTTTATAGTTTTAGAATGTTTTATGGACAATTACCCTAATAAACAAATGATGTAACTTGTAACGGGTAAAGGCTATGAAGTTACAACTGGAATTCAAATTAGAAGACTTTGTGGGCTTGGTGACCCTAAACTGAGGCTAGCATATTGTAGTCTATTTACATGTATGGATATCATCATGCCAGAAGCTCAAAGATAGATTTGGAGACTAAGACAATGCACCAGCGCTAAGTAGAATTCAAGCTGACGCACACAGTAATTACCATTATTGTGGTAGAGGGGATTTAATGGGTAACATATGTAACTTCTGCTGAGTTTCCCACCACTGAATGAAGCCTAACAGTTGGAATCAGTACTTACCACACCAATTACTATATGGTTCGCATTTATATCTTAGTATTTTATTCTAACAGATTTTCTTTAGATTTTTGTGTTGAAATTTGTTAGGAGAAATTAGCAGAATGCCATAATTGATGCATAAATCTCAGATTTCTGCACAAACATCTATTTGCACATAGCAGAATGCCATAATTGATGCATAAATCTAATAATTCTGCACAAACATCTATTTGCACATAGCAGAATGCCATAATTGATGCATAAATCTCATAATTCTGCACAAACATCTATTTGCACATAGCAGAATGCCATAATTGATGCATAAATCTCATAATTCTGGATTTAAAACACAACATTGAATCGGAATCTAAGAAAAATATGTTTGTTTATAGTAGGCATGAAGAAGTTATGTTAATAGAGAGATGTCTTGCTCTGTAATGCCATTATTATGGCGTTCGTGGGCATGAGAGTTCGTGTATGTTGTATTTATATTGTGCTTCATAGTTGAGTGGAGGGGTAGCAGGTTAGTCTGTGTATTACCATAGATGGAACAGTGTGTGTTTGCCATGTGGCCTGTATGGGAGTTTTCTGATGTAATGCATCAGAACCAGAGTCATGCTCCTAATACTTTTTGTTGCTATGCCTTTGCTGAATTTGAAGCGACAATGAATGGCCGGTTGCTTAGGCATTCAAGTGTAAATGATCAAAAGAGGTATGTGAGTACAGTCTGGCCTACATTTGAAGTGTTTTGGTGTGTGGATATAACTGAAACTACTTAAACTGTGCCATGAGCAAGTGTGTAGCTGCTCTTACTCATGGGTGTCGGATAAACATGTGAGAATAGATGCAGCTGCTCAAGTCAATACCTGCCATCTATGATGGTGTGTGTATATACAGTTTAAACCACATAAAATATGGAGCTTACATTTTTCAGAGATGCCGGGAGCTACCCTTCTGAGGTGCACACTCAAGGATTCAGGCAGTAACGAGGCCTGAAAGTGTATTCAATCAAATCCTAAACTACATCTATACACATATCTTAAGCCAACCTGGGATGGGTAAAGTGGACAGGTCCTGGAGGGTTAATCAGAATTGTTGCTAAATCCTGATGATAGAATATATTATTTTTTTGCAGCTGCTTTTAAATAATTCCTGATGTTATAAATGGGTTCAAAGCATTATTAAAGTTATACAAAACAACATTTATGCAATATCGGCGGTTTGGGCACCTCTGGGGTTAGGAGAATGCTATAGAAGTTACACCACATTACAATATCAGTGTCTCTCTGCTAAATTCTGCTGGAATCTTGAATTATGTATTTAAAAAAAAATGTGATGAAGTACCCTCTGCTATGTATTTTGAGAAGTGGTGGAATGTGATGATTGGGCCTCTTGTCACTGCTGATCTAACTGGGTCATGTTTTGTGTCTCTGGAATCCTAATTTCAAATTCTAATTTATGGTGCAGTCAGATTTTAAATTATAATTAAGAAAATGCTACTTTTAGAAAGTTGGCATTTTTCTGGCTTAGCCACCCTAACCCTATCTCTTGTCACATGACTGGGTGTAGTAGCGGCTGGGCTTTGTGTATACCTTCTAAACACCAAAAAAGCTCTCAGAGATGGGTGTGACTGGAAGGGCCATCAGTGGCGCAACCATGACCAGAACCGACGCATCTCCGCTGCTGCTTTGATTGGACCCTTTGCAAAGATCTGCTTTGCCACTATTGCCAGCAATGCCTTCTCACCTGTAAATGCGTGATTTATCCTTGGTGAAGGCCTTCTCATTCCTCGTCGACAGCAGTCTTGATGACTACAGACTCTGCAAGCAGTCTCACAGCTCTTCAGAAACTACCCAGCGCCTAACTGGGCGCCACATCCTCGATGCCGGACTTCGCATTGCAATCCCCATTGATGGGATCCTCAACAATGATGCAGGTCCTCGCATCAAAGCCTCTCTGCATCTTCGATGTTTGTGACGCATCTTCGATGCAGATCCTCGCATCACTCCTTAAACCAGGATTTAAGGAACTTTGTTCAGCTGGCCTAACTGGCCTAAACATTTGACTTTGTCCTGGTCTGGTATCCACATTTGGTGCTTTTTGCTTTTAGGCGCTATTTTTACTAAAAATTTTAAAAGTCAATGTCTCTAGTTCTACTAATTCGATTTTTTGTTGTTTTGATCTTGTTTTATGCATTAAATTAAGGGCTATTTAGATTCCCTTCATGTGGTGTTTTCATCGTTTTACTGTTTGAAGTGTTGCATGAATGCTTTACACATTGCAACTAAGTTAAGCCTGATTGCTCTGTGCCAAACTACCAGAGGATTAAAAAACGGAGGGGAACATTGGGGCCAGCTAGTGAGCGCCGTTGTGAGGTCCGGCGCTCCGATGGCCAAAATTGACTACAGCATGAATCATTAATCTCTTTACAATAGGCATTCTATAAACTAATTTCTAAATAGCAGGCAGCACGTACCTTTGTTTATGGCCTGTTCTTTTCGCAGTGTTGCTGGTGTCGACTTCAGCACCTCTGATGCCTCTTGGGTCTGCCCGGCTGTTCTGCCCTGGGCCGGCTCCTCTCTGCTGCGTGCAGCGTGTCAGTTGAGGAGAGGGAGGCAGGCGGCGGTGCGTTTGGGCTCACATGTTGCCGGGGTTGCTGGGGCTACAGTGGATGCGAAAGAGGTTGGTTTCAAGAGCCATGACCTACAGGCACAGGATTATAGGGAGGTGAGGTGGACTGTGGGGTTGAGGCATTTGAAAGGAGAAAAGAACTTAGCACAATTTAAACAAGACAAAAACTCTCTGCCCAAGTGTTTAGAAGGGTGTAGAAGTCCCCATAACCATATGACCCCAAAGAAAGGCAGCAGAGGAGCCCCCAGGAAGAAAAAGGGTCTCCACAAGTTTGGTGACTCAGGTATACAAACAAATAAGCAAGGAAATAAGCAAGAAACAAACAAGCATTGACACAAGCGTCGATTTTCCAGGGATTAACTCAGTAATTGAAGTTGGGGAACGCAAAAACAGGTGCTCTCTACGAAATATAAAGTGCATGTGATTATTAGCCCAAGAAGAGGGGGAATTAAACAGGGATAAAAGCTTAATTTCACCTGTACTTTCCCCCCATTGGAAGTGCAAACCAAGGTCACTGCTCAATGGTCAGACAACATTGGAAGACAGGAGAGGATGTTAAGGAATAACTAAAACCCTGTGGGGAAAACTAGAGTTACACAATCACTAAGGTCTTATTTCAAAATAAAAGTAGCAGAGCTGTTAACTAAAAACCCCTCTCCAGACCCTAAAGCAGCGAAAGCCACAATAAGGTCTCCCGTGCTCCAGCAAACACAGCCAGTGGCCATAACTAATCTCCCCACATCAGAAGACGATTTGGGCGAAGGGGAGTTCCCAATATATACTCCTTCTGAAAATATAGCAGTGATCAGATGACACACACAGGCTTTAGATATGAGCCAGATCTCACTTTCAAAGGAGATTAAAGAAACATTTGTGATCTCTGAAAACAACCAAGCCAAAACAGATGCTAAAATGGCAGATATCACAGCAAGACTAACATCAATGGAGACTGTGATTGGGTCACTTCAGGAGGCGGTCAAGGCCAACCTTGGGGAAATTCAAACTCCAAAAAGCAATGAAAGGGAGATCAGAGACAAACTCGAGACACTAGAAAACAACTCTAGCCCAAACAATTTGAGGTTGTTAAATGTTCCCGAAGGGCTGGAAGGGGAGAATTTGAAGAGCTTGGAAATAAGCATTGTTAAGGAGTCAATGCCAGAACTGCATACCTGGGACCTAGATCAGGTCATAAAAAGAGTGCATAGAGATACTTTCAGGTGAGATCCAAAAAGGGACAAACAAAAGAAAATTCTACTAAATTTCCGCACTTATGTTATCAAAGAAACAATTCTCTTAGCTACCCTCAAAGTAAAAAGTTTTCAAAAAGACGACTGTTCCTACAATATCAGATCAGATACAACACAAAATCGTCAGTGGGAACTTGGGAATACATTCAAACCTTGAAATCATTGGGGGCAATGGCACAGCTAAAATTCCCTTGGGTAGGGAACATTAGGGGAAAAATAATACAAAAATAATAATCCTCATACATGACATTAGCCAACATACCAGAAGGTGGAGGGTGAGGAAAACATAGAAGATGTATAATCAGTAAATTAGAATGTTATTCTGGAATGTAAATGGCCTCAGGGTGCATCTGAGAAGGAGAAGGTTTTAAAATTAATAAAGCTTTCCGAAAACGATATAACAGTTTAGTGGATTCCCTACTAGAAAAGCCAGAGATCAGATATCTAGCTGTAAGAATAGTTAATGATTTAGATAAGAATGCTTTCATTAATTTTGGTAGAATCCATTCGGAGTCCAAGAAGTGTTTGGAATCATGGATGTATCTACCTTTGTCAATTCTGGGTAGAGCAAACTTGGTTAAGATGATGATCCTCGCTAAATGTACTTTTATTTTTAATAGTCTACTGCTACATTTCAAGACTGAATGGTTCCGAAAATTGCAAGGCGACCTGAGCAGTTTTGTACGGAGAAATAAAGCGGTGCGAATAGCTTAGAAAAAACTGCGTACAAAGAAAATAGACGATGGGATAGCATTACATGACTTCCAATTGTACCACTGGGCTTTTTTTCAAAAAAATACTAGACATCTTTTAATGGACAACACGCAAAGAATTCCCCCTCATTTAAGGGTGTTGAGAAGGAATTTCCTGGATGAAGGAAATTCTCTCTTATTTAAATATGGTCACCCCAAAATCTTCAAGAAAATCAAGTTTAAGGTGTTAATAGTAGTCTGTTAATTATGGGTCCAAGTCAAGCGGATCTTGGGAATACCTTACTATAGTTGTAATGCCCCAATTTGGAATTCACTGGGCACTCCTGAGTGTCTTTTGGATGCCTTAGCGATGCCTTTATTAGCAATAGGTCAGACAAAATGGGGGCAGCTTTTTGATCAAGGCTCATCATGAAAACACATTAACAGCAAGAGCAAACTTTTTACTTTCAACTAACAAGGTGGTCACATAATCAGCTGCAAATCAGACTGGAAACAGAGTGGGAGGGCGAGCTAACGAGAGATCAAAGTTACGTGAACGAGGTATCCAAATGGTATTGTATGTTGGTGGAAGCAGAGGATCGTTCCTTAAAGGCGCCAGAGGATTTTGTGTCTAGATTTTACGGGGCCAATATAGAGATAAGCCTTGAACTGGTTATATTTTGGATCCTACAGAGGGATGGGGGAAACCACATACTGACGAAGTCCGGGGCCCGCCTTCTTTATGCAATGATAATATTTGCACCCAGGAAAATCTGCACGAAATGGGTAGTTAAAAACGCACCATCACTACAGGACTGGATTTGATATGTTAGACACACCTGTAGGCTAGATTGCACAAAGAGGTCTGATAAAAGGATAACAATATGGGACCCAGTACAGGATATATAGGTAGAACTCAATTAGTGGGGGAAACATATAAAGTAAGCACCTCTAACTGTCCTATGATTAAGATACATTTCAACTATGAAGGAGGATGGTGTGATCATAAAGAAGCCCCCTCATATATAGTATGAAGGCGGCCCAAAGGATCTTCTAGACTAAGCTATCTTAATCAGTTGCCTCCTGATAGATCGCCTCCAGCTTAGATCCTGGGCTTGTGTCATGTATGAGGACAAAAACAAACTACCAGGGGATTGAGCACAGGTTAATTTGCGGTTTTCATGTGCCTTACTCTGACTGGGATTGTGGTTGCTGTGTTAGGTACAATTGCTTACTATTCAAATATAGAGGTTCATTGGGTGCAAGTATATGGCTTTGATTGATGAAGTTATTTGAGACTTCATGGTGACTAAGATGTATTCGTTTTGAAGGGTAATGCAAGGGTTTTATCAGCTGATGCTGAGTTTTGGGTTGTGTCCTTCTGATGGAAACATAAAAAAAGTTGCACTAGATACAGTCTGTTTGCCTATTACTAAAATATATATTTCAACACGTGTTTTATCTTAAATGCTACAGGCAGATTGGCTAACATTTAGAGTTGGGCTTATGTCACAAAAATGATTCATACCAACATAAAATGTTTATTTAGAATTTACTTTCCAGTTCACTGGAAAGTTGCCTGAAAGTAAAGCAAAGCAGCACTTACCATTACTTTGCATCAAAGGGGCATTTCATGGATGGTACATTGGCTTTCCCATTTAACCACCCACAGTTTCTGGTGCAATGCCCTTTCTACTAATGACAGTGGAAAGGGTTTTATACCAGTAAGCCCAATTGAGACCACATGTGTTCTTCATTGCGCAGCGCAATCCAAAGTACAAAACGTTCTAATGTGGTATTTTATACTGGAAGGGTACCTATCCAGTCCAAAACCTCTGCTAGACATGATGCAGACACCTTTCCACTATGATGCCAAGGAACACACACCAATTGGCAGCCTGATTGTGCTCTACTGCTAACAGAGAACAGGCCTGGCAATATCTTTGTAGGCAGTCTCATGCAATGCAGCAAATTTGGCTGCTGTGCTGCACTGCATGATTTTTCAGTAAATCTACCCGCAAGTCTCTTTGCTCATTTTGCAGCAGCTTATTTTATAGTGTGTGTAATACAATTTTAAAATAAGGGCTTGTATATTCACTGTGGGTGCCTCATAGTACTGTAAATACACATCACTGTCTGGTTACCGGTTAACCATACAAACATCTACAGTGATCACATTAACTAATGGAGCTTTCTTAAGCACCTGGTAGTGATCTCCCGAGGTGCTGATTTAAAAACCGGCAAAGGCCTCTGCTCAGTCTCTATCCACGCGAGCAGAGGAGAGTAGTTTTGGGTGCTCCCCGCACCGACACCACGCGTGTACATCTTCATTTCCGTAGTGTTGCCTTTCCTTTCCATTAGATAACTTTCTCCCCTTGGTACTTTACCTTTTAATTTTTCTGTTTACAACCTTGATTTGTTGTTAGTAGCTGTGCGCTAACCACTTCCTTTTGACCTCTGAGGCAATCCTGACTAATTCATAGGGTAAGACACTATACTTACTATTACTTATTACGTGCTATGCTGAGTGACATCAACACCAATCAAATATACATTGTGTGTACCACATGTGCCCCATGTATGTCCACTTACCTGTCATGCCATTATGTGTTCCAGTGTGTTTGCTTCACTTTCCTCACATTGTGGCTACTGATTAGCATCACTGCAAGCATGTGCATGTCTACTTTGGGAGACACCGCAATTGAGTATGTTGGACACGCGGTCATGTTGATGCATTGGTCCATGCATCAAAATTAATTGCATATTTTACATTGTTTATGTGGTATTCCTTATTTTTGTCTGTTAGGTTGGAATGTCAGTTCTTTACTCTCCTTGAACTAGGTATCTTCTGGGCAATACCTATATGCAACACATCACGTGTTAGATAGGGCTACACATAGCCTTTCTTTTAGGTCCTGAAAAAGAGTTGTGGATCCTTCTGTGCCACATGATGAAAAACATGTCTACCTGATCATGCTCTTGGTTTTAGACTACTTTGGGGTACATCATTTGCCTACAGTAGCCCTAACCTTATCATGTTTATTAACACTGCCAAGAGAGCCACCATATTAAGCTATAATTCGGTATCTCTTAGCCAGTTTTAACCACCCTTTCTTGACTATACACATCCACTCCACTCCACATGCTCTTGACGTCCTTACATACAATCTTTGCATCATAAGGCAACCCTATAAGGAGCCCATAGGGCATTACTGCGCCTGTCCTACAAGCATGACATACTCAGGGATGTATGAGGGCATCAAGAAGTAATCCATAGGATTTCTACTTCCCCGTCCTACCTTACACAAATTCACACTGACACTAGTTAAATCTATGTTCTGCGCAGCCCGCCTCCCTTTCCCAGGCCATAATATATCAAGTAAAATTGTACTAGGGCTAATTTGCACTGCCATTTTAAAATTAATTAATTCACTATATCATTTTTCACTCATATTTGGAAGGAGTGGCAAATGCCAAAGCAATATCTTGTACTGTCAGTTAGTTCATAACAATGCGTGTGGAAGTGATTGAACAACACCAGTTCAATATATCTAATCCAGTAATGGAAAATGGCACAGATGAAAACAACTTTTTTGAAGTTTTGTTTATGGCGAACTTGACACGAAGGTATCGGAGAGCGTCACATGAGCACCAGTTACATCTTACATATAGAAACATTTACATTTTTAGCCATGGGGAGATTAAGGGATTGGTTCATGAACAGTGGATTTTGAGCCAATACTGAGACTTGAAGCCAACCTTCTAGTGCCAAAGTTTGCATCTCTGGCCATAATGCCACATACTCTCCCCTAGATAATTTTGAAATATCAATGCGAAATTGCTTTGACTATCTAAATCTTTTGAACCCAGTCCCAGAGTTTCCTGTCTGCATTGGCGGACCTCCCAGGACAGCATCAGCACCATGTTCTACACTTGTTCAAGTAGAGAACTTCACAGTAGTGGTATACGTGCACCACCTAACTAGCACCATATTCGAGGATACGTAGGGGAAGAGAGGTGATAGGACATTAGTCTTCCTTTCTGAGGGCTGATCAACAAAGGTACACTTAGACAATAGTGTAAGTTTACTATTTTTCTGTATTCAAATAGGCACTTACAAGTAGTATCATTATGACCATGGAGTCTCTGCACTCTGATTATGTTCCCAAACTCGCGGTGTAATCTGCACACTTGGGGCAGAGACTTCACACTTGGTGTGGTGCACAAAACAATGAAATTATAGGAATGATGGAGGGGCAATCCTCTGGGCATTAGTCCAGAATCAGACAACATATCATATAATACATATTCTACTATTACAGAAAGTAGTAAAAAAAAACATAATACATTGCAGTCTTAAGCCTCTGCCTGCCACATGTGTATATGTGTGAAGGGTCATGTAGGAAACAGCGGTGTGCAACAACATGTGATTTGATATTGAAGTGCACAGTGATTGAGGGTCACATGTAACTTGGGGTACAAAAGCAAACCACAATTGATGAAATGTAAGGAGACTATTGGGGAAACATAGAGTTATTGGGAGTTTTATTGAGGGTTTAACCCTTTCTGTGATCATGGCGGAATGGTTCCGTCACGAGCATGAGTGCTCCTGTGCACATGATGGAACCATTCCGTCATATGCACAGGTGCTCTTAATCCCTCTGCTACAGACAGCAGAGGATTTCCTTTTTTTATTTTTGCCTCAGGAGGTGGGGAAGAGCTTCCCTAACCTCCAGAGGCTTTTATTTTTCTTTCAATGTAATGATGATCACACACAACGCGCTGCCCCAGGAGGGCGATCCCTAACCAGGGATCCAGCCACCAGGGAGTCAATGATGGGGAATAGAATTGGGCAATGGAGGGCACAAGGAGGGGACTGGTACATCATGCTAAATAGAGGGCAGTGGCAGCACATCAGACCATGCATGGCAAGAGGGAGGAGGCTAGTCCATGCATTCAGACAACAGAGGATAGGGAGGAGGTGGATGGGGCAGCAAGCTAACTGTTCAGAGAAGGCAGAAAGGCCAGTGGCAGAACAATGACCACACAGGGCTGTAATAAAGGAGCAGGGACATGGACTTGAACAATGGATGGCTTGGAGGCTGGAAGGCAGGATCAGCAAGCTTGGGTGGGGGCAGCACAATGCTCTTACTTATCGTTAAAAAAACCTAGAAATTTGCTGAAAAAAAGAAAGATTACAGGGACGGTATAGTTAGACTCAGATTTCACTCATACACGACCAGTGAAATTCAGCAGTTATATTTACCTGAGCTAACGATAACTTACGCCCCCGCAATGTACTGCTAATGACATCAAACATTACATCATTCATGACAAGGTTAGTTACATCAGTAATGACATCACTCATGACATCTCAAATGAGCTGTGAATGGAATGGAACTATAATCGCTAGAACTTTATTTAGGGATAGTGTGTGTTTATTAACACCCCTTTTTTTTCTTTTTTTGTGTAAGAACCATTATAATACGCAACGTGCCCAGATTAATATGGCGAAGCCTTTCACTTAAAAGTAATGTGTAGTCTATTGTTTATGTTGATGTTTGCAATCCTAAGTATGTTTATTATGAATAAGTCATGTTGTCGAACATACAGATATGGCGGTCATGGGGCAAGATATGCTGAAATGACAATGTGTTTCATATTAACACTTGTTTTCTTTTCTTTATTGTATCAATTCCTGAATTTTCACATCGTGACCAGGCCATTATGGCCGCCAGCTTTTTGGATTAAAGTAATATGTAGTCCTTTGTTAATGTTGATAACTTTAGGCATTTGTACATTCAAATAAGGATGCTACAATGAGGTCTTGTATCGTTATCAAGGTTGGGACAAGCCGAAACACGTGGATCACGTCCTCTGCGGATTAAATACTTCCGAACTACAACCTGAGTGCTGATTCCTTCCTTGTAAGAGTTTTGGAACGTTAATGGCTTAGCCTCAAAAATGCATGATAAAGAGTTCACAAATTATCTCACTACCTTTGACATTATCTTGCTTCAAGAAACCTGGGAAGATAAGCCTCTAGACCTGCAAGGCTACGCCACCTACTCATTGCCAGCAGCAAAGATGTTAGCCTTTGGTCGCCGCTCGGGGGCCTCCAGCTTTCTGCCTCAATTACCAAAATTGGTGAGCTCCTCCCTGGTACCATACATCTAACTCCACCAAGCAGCATTCAAGGAATAAAGGTAACTCTCAGGCTAAATCATCTTAAACAGAAAATCATAATAATAAATGTTTATGTTCATCCAAATCAAAAATCAAAGGCAGCAAAAGAGCTGTTACTCGAGCTACAGAGAGTAATGGAAGAAGAATCAACGGACCTCATTGTCTTGGCCGGCGACTTCAACATGCACCTCTTAGGGTCTACCAAGGATGAAGATTCAATGCAGGACCTCTCGAGAGCATGGGGAATTCCAACACAACGCCAAATACGGCCCACTTGGCCATCAAGCGTAGCAGCAAACTTACTCAGAGGTCTAGAACATCTAAATACACCTGAATGGACAGTTTAAAGACGACATTCCACCACCAGCCACATACCACTCAACTGCTACGTCATCACATTTAGACTTCACCTTTTTGACATTGTCTTTGTTTAATAAAGTAGCCACCTTCAAGATCGGTAACAGTGATTTTAGTGACAATCTTCCACAAGAGCTGACCTTCTAGCAAGTGCCTTCCAAATCCCAGAAACCAGTAATTCCATCTTGCCGGAGGAAACAACCAATCTAAGAAAAATAAGATGCAATACCAACAACATAGGCAAAATAGCAGCAGATGCCCAATCCCTTTATAATCAAGGTCAAGTCAACTCAACCTATCCAATAGAAAGTTGGGTATTATTTATTAAATCCATAGGAGACAAATACTCACAACTTAACAGCCAGATACAGGGGAATGTGGTAGCTTCCTTAATTAATGCACAAAATAGCCCTGTTTCTAAAAAACTAAAACTAACTATAAATCAAACCTATAAACAATTGTGCAAATTCCCAAACAATCTGAAACTGCAAGTCACACTCCGGGAGTTAAGGACATCTGTAAAAAGAAGGAGATTAGAGAAGAAAAGAGCAAAAGACAATGAACTCCGGGCGAAACTTATGTTTGACGCAAATCAGAAAAATAGTGCTAAATTCTGGAAAACTGTCAAAAAATTGAAGCACCCCAATCATCAAACTTTTAGTTCCAATATCACCAAAGCTACCTGGGTAGACTACGTAACTAAACATGTAAATTACCAAGATCCTGAAATAGCAGTTTCTCAGGGCCTCCAGAGTCATGCCGTCAAAAAAAACACATTTCGGGAGGGCAGAAGCCAAAAGCATCATTGTGACGTGGGCATCGAACCATCGATCCTGTCACAGCCAGAAGTAGCTCCTCAGCCAATCCACGGCTGCCAAATTAGTTTAGAAGACCTGCAAAAAGAACCCTTGGTAGAAGATATACGTAAACAAATTACCAGAGGCAGGAGCCCCAGGCCCAAATTGCATACCACTGTTGCTATACAAGCAGGACACAGACTTCAGGAGTAACAAATTAGCCCCAGTAATAGGACATGCCTTAAGAACAACAGAAATTCCAGAGTCATGGCGAGGCTCTATATCATCAGTCCCATATTCATGCAAGGGGCGAGATCTGACCCAAACAACTACCGCCTGATAGCCTTGATCGACACAGAGGCCAAATGCTATGCAGGCTATGCAGGCATTGTCTGGTTGCTTGGTCTACAAGAAACAGCATTATACCAATGACCCTAACAGGTTTCCATCAAGGGCATGGAACTATAACAAACATCATGGCCATAACCATGCTCAAGGATGCAGCGAAGCAAGGTAAATATCCCCTGTACCTTTGCTTCATTGACTACTCCGCAGCCTTCGACCACGTAGACCGTTCCAAACTTTGGTTAAAGCTGAAAGAATGGGGAATTCCACTAACCCTCCTAGACCAACTCATACAGCTGCTCACTGACACATGGGTCAGAATCAAATTAGGTGCAGGAAGGCACCTCTCACGAAAAATCACAACTAGGAAGGGCTTAAAGCAAGGATGCATCTAGGCCCCTTTGCGCTTCAGCCTCTTCCTGGCAGACCTGCTGGCAGAATTGGATGCTTGTTCCTCACACCCCCCGTAGCCAGGAGCCATGGTATTGACAAATTTACTTTACGCTGACGACCTAGTGCTGATCAGTAGAACTCCGATAGGACTTCAGCACCTTTTAGATGCCACCCACAATTTCTTACATCGGAACGTATTAAAAATACATTTTTAAAAATCAAAAGTTATGAGCATAAACCATCGCAAGATGTCAAATCCCAGTTGGTACATGGAAGGCAAATTCCTGGACCAAGTAACTACCTACAAATACTTGGGCGTACTCCTAGATAAAAACAACTCCTTCAAACCACAACTTCAATCTTTACGAAGGAAGGGGGTAATGACCTGCTTGGCATTAAAGCCCCTAAAGAAATTGCTGCCGGACTTAACACTGGACCCTCTTTTAAAGTTCCTACGAGAGAAGCTACAACCAGTAATTACCTATGGGAGCGAATCCATTAGAGGAAGAGATCCTGCTACCCTCGACTGTATACTCGCAACCTCCTACCGGGCGATATTCCAGCTCCCTAAATATGTTTCATCAGCCCAAATAAGGCTGGAATTTGGTATCCTGAAACTGGAATTGGAAAGGCAGGGAGCTTTCTTAAAAAGTTGGCACAAAATCAGAGCTGGTGAGAGAGGGACCTTTAACAACCAACTTTGGCTAGAGCTGTCTGGCACTGGAAAATTTCCAGCTAATATCTACCTACAGAATTCTCTGCAGGCTCTCGGACTGAAAGATGCCTGGAACACTCCAATGGGTAATTTGGTTTTTAAAACAATAGTAACAAAATCGACAAGGCTCATATCCGCTTTAGAGGACAAGAAATCGTTTTTTAAGAGAGCTCACGGCTGGGCCGTGCTTAACAACTACGATGTTCTAAAACCTCAGCCCTACCTCAAGGTCGGAACCAAGCTTGAGATAAAAAAATAAATTCTAAAGCTACGGCTTGGAGTCGGTCCGATCAACCCGTTCATGCCACCGTGGGAAAGAAGTGGGGCTGATCACTTGTACCGTTTGTGTGCGAATGACACTGAGACTTTGACTCATATTATATGTATATGCAGGAAGCCTGTTAAAAACACTATTTAAGCAGCACAGAGCAAGGTCCTGCAGACAGGCAGTGATGATGTGTTTTAATCCCTTCTTAGTGCAGCTAAACTGTTGTCGTACCAAATTCTTTGACCTGACAGCACAGAGACTGGAAAGCTATTGACGCCAATAGTTGAGACCTACTAAGACAACAGCAGACTCTGTACTTGTCCGCTCCACTTGTTGCAAAATTACGCAGTTCCTATAATGTCTTCAAATTGGCCTGCAATCCTGTGACAGCAGTGCTACTATAAATAGAACAATTTTATGTATTTTAGTTTCAATACAAAGGTTCTTTTTAATCTTAACTTGTTTAACTGTTTTATTAAATTCAACTTCTTTTGATATTAACCAACAATGTTCTGAATGCAATGGTTTTATTTAATCATGCATAATAAAAATTACTTACTTACCTTGTAAGAGTGAGAGGAGATTAAATACATATATACAAAATGTACTGAAAAAACCACAAGTTTCAGGGACATTATAGTTAGAAATTAGCATTTAAAAAACTTAAAAATTCACTGAAAAAAACACAGGTTTTGTTGCAGGGATTCTGCTCAGACACAGAACTGTGCACAGAGACTCAGGACCTCAGTGAATTAGGGTGTGCCAAAGACTCACCTTAGTACTCAAAATCCCCTACCAGATTAGCATCAGTGTCTCATTAGCTCTTCGTCCTATAGCAAAGTTACCAATGATTAGACAACCCAGAACATGCGACTTAGGATACCTCAGATAAGGTGGGAAACGTGAGCACTCTTTCGTTATACTCTCATACCAGTCCAGAACAGGAAGTAAAGGGAGACACGACCAAGTTTAAAATTTGTATTTTAACGCTGTGATCTCAGGTGCATCCTAGCTAATACAAGCAGACATATGATGAGAAATAAGATTGTCAGCATAGTTACTATTCCATAAAATACATAGGGAGAAAGCATGTTACTTATAATGCTAAATGGAAACAGGTTATATATATACCTATATTTCACCCTCCCTTGCTAGTCGGTTATTTTATAACTAAAGAAGGTCTCTTAGGCTTGCATAGGTGACCCCATAACTCAAAGATTAGCAAGAGTGAATCACATCGAGTTCCACACAAGCTCTCTGCATACAAATGTTCTCCAAGTGTGTTCAATCATGCCTACACAGTGCATTATTAAAGGCACCAGTAGCTGAGTTGGCCACAGCTGCATATATGTTATGGCTGGAATGTGAGCTGATCAGTTTGAACAACAGCTACAGTGTTGATTTTACCTTGAAGGCCTCAGCACTCACTGTTCAGACTAAGCTTACAAGGCAAAGTTTAGAAATGTAGAAAAACAAGTTATTCTCATGTGAAGCAAAACACTCAGCCAAACTCTAAACAATAGCTAACGTGTGTGCCGTGTGCAAAAGAAAGCAAAAGGTAAAATGGCGTTTAAACTTCTAATAAGCTCAAGCTAACTTTACACTGTATGAATGCAAGGCTCAGCCCCACTACACCCTCCCTTGATCAGAGCACGGACAAGTAATGGGGACAAAGCAGGAACGCAGAGTTCAAGTTCGAGAGATAGAATCAAGTTCAAATTTGCCATAATGGAAAAACGGGAGCAAACTCAGAATTTTGAAAATACTCCAAATTAGTAATCACTTGTGGGCACAGTAAGGCCAATCGGGCAAAAAAAAAAAACAATACATTAAAATCCGATGTCCAACATGTGACGTCGGTCGTGAAAAAGAGAGAGAAGGAAATGCACCTCACTCCAACAGTGCATATGCACAGTGCGTTGCAACAGCCTCCAACAGGAAGTCATTGTTCTCATCTGAAAACATTTCAGTCATCCAATTTAGTAACAGGAATGAACATACATGTTCCCCAATAACCAGAGCATCAGAGGACAACTCGGATTTACTTCAATATAACTGTGTGCCAAGAAATCATGCACCGTTGCAAAAATACTCCAATGTCCCAGTACTCCATGTATCGCTGCAAAGGCCATAATCCTGACGCCAAAACAAAGCAATTCATGAGCAACTACGGGGGTCATCAGTTGATCATAATCTGCATTCGGAGACACCGTACTGCAGAAACACAAACCCAGAGCCCATTGGAAATTGCAGCTCAGGCAATGAAAGACAGGCTGGACGCATGTGATAAAGGAAAATCGAAACGATAATCCATAAACTGCACTCAATATAGCCAGAGGCAGCGCTCCATAGTAATAAAGCATTCGGTTGTGGATCAGCAAGAGCCGGGGCGAATCGTGTCGTAGCACAGGATGTGCATTCATTCTGAAATAAACAAAGTAGTAGAAGCCCTCCGGCAACCAGAGCAAGCATCAAGGGAAATCCACAAAAGAGGCTAGAGAAAATCGAATGAAAAAATGCCGGGAACACACCGAATATAGTTTGGAAAGAAGTCACAAGGCCACTACTAACAACTTTAAAAAAGTGAGCCAGCCCTGTGGTCAAGGAAGCATTAAAGATAGTATGAATTAACTCCCCGAAATGCAGGGGCAGATCTGTATTTAATAAGGCATGCACTTCTGTGCGGGTGTTTGCCACGTGAAGGACAAATGTTTCATGGGCAGATGTAAGGGCACTTATTTCTGGGACAAAATAACTCTTATTCGACTCATCTTGTGGAACTCTGCTTTCAAGGTCGGAATCGACAGCCAGATGGAAACATCAAGCTTCCCATGTGGAAGAGGAAACATTACGTTTTTACAACAAACTACACGTTGGAAGACCGTAACGATGTAAGGAATTCCAGCCAGCATCCCACAACAATCTTCATTATTTAAAAGTAAATATCGACCGTTTGCTAGTAATGTGAATGTGGGTGTGATGGCAGGCGTTGATGTACCTTTTAAGACACAGGCCAAATAATTGCATTTTGATTACACAAGCCATGCAATTGAATGTTCCTACACACTAACAAATGATCAGGTGTTGTTGTGCAATCTTCACCATTCAAATAAACCTCTTTACCCTCCCTCAGGCACCTATATGTAAATGGTAGTGACCAAGCTTCATGGAGATAAGCGGTGCCCAGAGGTTCATACCTGCCAATTGCAAAATACTTCATGTAAGTTTCGAATTTGAACAAAGGAAAAGGTAATGTTATTAACCCATGGACGAGCCACACAGCAGAATTTTTCTCGGCCACAGAAAACGGCAAAGGTTCTAACTTTTCAATATGTAAAACAGAAAAAGTTGCATCTTTCATAGACACAAAATTGCTGTTTGTCAGTCAAATTAAAAGGGGCAAACAATGAGGATGTGTTCATGTAGTCCCAAGGCACATTCCCTTCCTTTACCGTTTGTAAAGTCCATGCAAACTGCATAATGGAACGCAATAGATTTTGACAATGGTACAAAACGGAGAAATCTTTTTGCATAATATCAACAACGGACGAAACAATATTATCTAATGTGTAAATGCGGGAAGAAAGCGTGTTAATGCTGTTATCTACAGCTGCTAGCACTTTTTCTAAATTTGCATGATCTATAGCTCTGAAGCGGGAAGCAGCCTCACTCTGTCACAGTTTCCAAACTTCATTGTAAATAGCATATATCCACCTTTTGGATCTGTCGGAAGCAGTTCCCTTGACAAAGTCATTCAGATCAACATTGTCAGTCAATTTAGACAAATGAAGCTTAACTGACACTAAAGTGGAGTGTTTGAGCCAATTCCGACACAGCTTGCCTACGGAATAGGTAGTTACAGAATGGTCACTCTCAAAACGGGGATCCACCCTAACCTGTGTGTAGCCAGGGGCTAAACCGAGAATATGATGTTGGCAAGAATCAGCACTTCTGTGCCACAACAACCAACCCTTAAGATCCAAACTGGATATGGTAAAAGTAGAATTCAGCAACAGGGTCAGTAATTCCCTGATAGAAGTACTGGTATTATTATCCCAACCGGGGTACTCTTCCAATTCTGGAAAAGAAGGAGCATTTATTTTTTTAGTAGTAGCCAATCCAAAGAAGGTGGTTTGTGAAATAGTCAAATTAAAAAACAACATATGGTTTGGGATGAGACATGCACGATGCAAAGCCTCTGTGCCTTGCACTTGCCAACTTTTAGTGCCCCAAACAGATTTAAGATCAATAGTATCTTTCCACAGTTCATAGCCCCCAATAGCCAATTGGTCAAGCAAGGACTTGGAATATAACAATTTTGTGTGGGTAAGTCTAACTTTGGAAGAGGACTTTTCGGTCATCTTAAAATAAAATGCATTAGGATTTGACTGATTGAAATCGGTAAAATAGGTGAATCTCTTTAAGAGAGAGCCTGAGCTGCCTTGAAGAGGAACGGGGCAATGTTCCCATTGCGTATACTTGACTATATTCCTCCTTGTGTTTGCTTTATGCAGGTAGTGATTTCCATAGTGTTGATAACAGAACAAATCACCATAATTAGCCGAATCTTAATTTTTTTATTTTTTTTTACTTGTAAGGCGCAACAGCTACCCAAAAAGGGTTTCCAGGCGCCGAGACACAGCACAGAAGAGTGGCATAGGGTTCACAGGGTCGTTCTTGTTATTGCTCGAACAACCAGGTTTTGATGTTTTTTCCGAACCTAGCGTAGTTATCCTCTTTGCGAATATAGGGAGGGAGTGCATTCCAAAGAGTTGGTCCTAGGTATGAAAAGGATCTGCCTCCCATTCTTGAGAGTTTGAACCTAGGCACACAAAAGTTGGCTGCTTATTGTGACCGTAGGTTGCATTTGGGAGTGTTTGGGATGGGCTAGTGCAAGTAGGTATTTTGGTGCAGTGCCCGCTTTTATCCTGAACATATAGCTCAGGGCTTTAAATCTGATCCGGGTTTCTACCCTGAGCCAATGCAGGTCACATAAGTGATTCGAGACCCTGGCGGCTTTAGGAATTTTACACAGCAGCCTGGCAGCTGAGTTCTAGACAAGCTGCAGCCGCCCTACTACAGCTTTATTTGAGCCCAGGTACAGGATGTTACCGTAGTCTAGCCAAGATGTAATCAGTTAATTGACTACGGTTTTCTGGGTGGAGATGGGTAGCATCCAGAGGATTTTCCTAAGCCACTTCATGATGGTGAAACATAGGCCAACAACTTTGCTGGCCTGTTGCTTCATGGAGAGGGAGCTATCCACGATGACCCCCAGGTTGCGTACCTGGGTGGCTGGTACTGGGAGGTTTCCCATCTGGGAAGGCCAATGGGAGGGGTTCCACAGGTCCTGTTGTTTCCCCAGAAGGAGGATCTCCATTTTGTCTCCGTTAAGTTTCAACTGGTTTCTAGTCATCCAGCTGAAAATGTTGTGGAGACCTTGTTTGAGGGGAGACGGAGATGATTGGCTGGATTCTGACAGAGAGAAGATGATCTGTGAGTCATCAGCGTAGGTCATGAGGGTGAGTCCTGATCTGTCCGCTAGGTCTGCCAGAGGTCTAAGATGTAAATTAAAGAACAGTGGACTCAAAATAGAGCCCTGGGGCACTCCATGTGGGGCACTGAACATACCGGAACATGCTGAAGAGGATGTAATTTGGAACGTCCGTTGTTTAAAAAAAGACCTGATCCACTCAATTGCCACACCACAGATTCCATTTTTTCTTAACGTGGTTAATCGCCTTTCATGCGATATGGTGTCAAAGGCCGCACTCAAGTCTAAGAGAATGAGGGCAACCGTTTGACCGTCGTCAAGGAGTTTCCGGATGTTTTCAGTCACTCCCAGCAGAGCAGTTTCTGTGGTGAAACTGGCTCGAAATCCTGATTGAGACGGATGGAAGAGAGAATTTTCTTCAGTGAAAAGGGTTAAGACCGAGTGGACATGTCTTTCCAGTAATTTCGAAAAGGCAGGGAGCAGAGATATAGGTCTATAGTTAGACAATATTTCGGGGTTTGCTGTGGGCTTTTTTAGCAGTGGGCTTATCATGGCATGTTTCCAAAGTGCGGGAACTGTAGAAAATTGAAAGGAGGAATTTAACATGTCGACAATGATTTCAAGAGGAGGGGCATCCAGTTGTTTTAGTGCATTAATGGGAATAGGGTCACAAGGGGAGCCAGATTTAATGGTCTTGAGGATGGCTTTCAGTGTGTCTATCGTAATGGGAGGCCAGTATTCTAGGGTATTCTTAACTATGGGGACATAGTCCGTATCTGCCTGCGAGGTAGTATCCTTTTTATTGCTATTGATATCAATAATAAGTTTATCAATTTTGTCGGTGAAGAATTCAGCAAGATCTTGACATTGTCATTCATTTAGCGGATCGGCAGTTGCTGTGGTTTGCGCACCTGCTAATTCCTTAACCGTGTTGAACAGAGTTTTAAGTCTGTTTGTTGCTTCCATAATGGTGTTGGATACATACAAGGCTCGGGCTTTAATGCAAGCTGTATGGTATATGTTTCTGACGTTTTGATAACTCACCTTTTTGTCAGGTGCATAGTCTTTTCGCCACTGTCTCTCTAATGTCTTGCATTTCGTTTTCTCAGTTTTAAATGAGTCATTGTACCAAGGGGCTGGGAGGTGATGACTATTTCCCTTTGTGCGAGGGGTGGGTAAGCAGGAATCAGCGGCGTCACTGAGCCACTGTTGAGTTGCTTTTGCTATGCCTTCCATGTTTTGGCCTTTTTGGGGGGATTTTCGCTGAGTACCTTGTTGAATTGTACAATGTTGAGTGTTCTCCAGTTTTTCCTAGACGTGGCTGGAAAGACAGGCTCCGCAGAGGTAAGGGTTGGTAGTTTAAGACAAAATTTTATTAAGTAGTGGTCTGACCAGCATATGGGGATGGTATCGTGCCATACCAATTCGGTAGGATTAGTAATTATCGGGTCGAGCAGGTGTCCCGCCTTATGAGTGGGTCCGGAATTTAATAGTCTAATGTTTAAAGCTGTCAGGTCTTCTAGCAAATTGGTACATGTGGAGTTAGATGGATCCTCTAGATGCAAGTTAAGGTCTCCAATTAATGAAAAAATGTTTGAAGCTACATAATAAGGTGTGATGTAGTTAGCTAATTTGGAAGCCCATTGGGTGGAATTTCCAGGAGGCCGATACATCAATAAGCCTGATAGCGTGAAATTCGGATTCATGGTTATTTAAAAAAAGGCAGCTTCACAGTCTGGGATGTCTATAGGGTCGAGGCTACATTACAGCTCTCTTTTAAAAATGATTGCAATCCCGCCTCTAGTTTGGTCCACTCTATCTTTCCTAACAATCGCAGAGTTGGAAGGGAGGGCAGTAGCTATGTCGGGGCCTGCACTATCGCGTAGCCTGGTTTCAGTCAGAAAAAGTGCGCTGGGTTGGTCTTCTAGTAACAGGTTAAAAATATCTAGCTTGTGTTTGGATAGTGAGCGGCAGTTGGTACTGTAAAACAGGAAGTCTTGCGCCCTGGCACTTGGGAGCTGTTTCCTCTTTCTATATCTATTCCTGTGATCAGGGTACGGTTGAAAATTAGTGAGTTTGAGATTACAGTTGGGACAACTAGCATTTCCTGTATGATGTACCTCAAGTGTAGTGCAGTAATCGTCTTTGGTGAGGCGCATCGCTTTTAACGGACCGGAGGACATAACCAGCCTGTTCTGAGCCAACGGAGCGTGGCCCTTAGCCCTGTGCCCCGTACTGGCCCAGACGGGCACAGACGGGCTGGTCTTTGGCGTATCTTCGGCGCGTTGATGGCGCGGACGCTGCAGGCATCCGCTGCGCGTATTCGGGGGGCATCTGTTTTTTGTAGAGGATGGGCTAGCATTCAGCTCCGCCTCCACACACTCGCCCAATCAGTGCCAGCACCGGGAAGGAACGCGGAGAAGGTACTGCCCTGCTGCCTCCACAACAAACAAGCCTAGCGCTTGCGGTGGACCGGGGTTGCAGGGGCGACAGAGTGCATCAATGGTTAGCGTGAGCAGAGTAGTGAGTAATACAATTTATAATATTAAAAAGGAAGAAAGTGCATCCGTGAAATTCTTAAAATCAATCACATGAGAAGCGTTTTAAAATATTCCAGGTCACGCTACAAACATTCGCGCTGCGATCATTCATGCGCGTGTCATCCTCAGCATCAAAAGCTGCATAATATTTCAAATCTGAAAACAAAGCCTCTATGGCTTGAACATCCTAATCATCAGAGCGTATATTTTGTTTAATCACATCCCCCATAGAAACTCCTAGTACTTTCGGTGCATTTATAACCTCTGTGGGACCATGGATCGGAAATTTAACAGCATCCCATACAATCCCATCTAAGACGGGCCAAGCAGTAATATTTACAAAAGTCAGGTCCCTCTTCAATCTGTGTGATGAGGAATGGGGTGCCAATGTTCCATTAATTAGTTGAATAGCAGACCTCTCTTCAACGTAGTGTCCATTCACAAGACAGAAAAAATACACCACAAAGCCAATTGACATAAACAAAACCATTGAAAAAAGCACCAAACAAATGTAAGTCCAAGGAGGAATCAAAAAATGTTTTTTAAACCATGTTGCAAAAACAAAAAGTTTTGAAGGGGACTTCGATGTGGTTGAGTTAGTGTCAAATGAAAATCTGGACTCAGTTGCCAAACAGGTTTGTAAATCGGGCATCGATAAGTCTGTGGGGTAAGTATACTCAGTCTCAGCAAGATCAGCATGAGGTGGGGTATTCAAAAAAGGACTTGAAATTGCAGGCATCTCGAAGGCAACGTCAGGTCTGTTGTTAGGAGCCCGAGCCAGAACAGAATTTTTCAGAATCTATGGACAGGATACCGCAGGTGTCATACTAAGAAGAATCAGTCACTCAGTGTAATTTGACATTGTCAATGGAGATGCACCTTTTTTCCTTATGACTTGGAAGTGGTGGTAAAACGACTGTTCTTGTGCCCTGGAACTGAAGCTCGATATGAGGGGTCAAACTCTTTCTTGTTCCTGACCTTCTCTCGGACCAGTTTTCCGACTCGGGGTAGCCAGCCAACTACCGGAATCTGCAACGCAGCATCAGATGTGGAGGGCTTGTGTTCCTTTGCAAGACTGTCTCTCGTCTCTGTAAGAGTCTGAAAAACATTACAATGTTCATCTACATCAAAGGGGGCAGCTGCCGCCACCTGGTCTAGATCTTCAAGGTCCGGGACAAACATTTTGATACCAGAGAGCATCTCGTAGGGGGTCTGCCCACCCAGAGACCTTCTAGGGAGATTACTAAGTGCACGTTGTACGCCATTGAGATGGGCTAGCCAGTTCTGCCCGGTACCTATAACCCTAGCTGTCAAGGATTGCTTTAAGTCACGGTTCATCTGCTCCACAACACTACTACCCTCGGGTCAGTATGGAGACGAAAATTTGACCTGGACCTCCAATGAACTCATGGCATCCTTGTACGCCTTAGAGGCAAACACTGGACCCTGGTCCGAATGGAAGGTGCCACATGCAAAAATTCCCACAAAGACACGCAAATCCCTTATGACAGTATGTGAATCAGCACTTCAGTGGGGCCACACCCATACAAAGCGCGTGCAAGAATCAACTGCAACTAAGATGAACTTATACGCAGTATCTGAAGAAAAAGGACCGCAGTGATCCAAATAAACACAACCAAGTGGTTTATTGGAAATGTACAACTGTGTCTGGGGTGAAAGCGTAGCAGTCGAAGGCTTGATCTGCTGACGAATGTCACATTCAAGGACATAATCACGCATATGTTTATATAGTCCCCGCCACCAAAACCGCTGTTGTAGCTGAGATACAGAAGCTGAAATGCCTGCATGTGCGGACGCAACTCCCTCGTGGGCAGCTGTAATCAGTGCTGACTTGCGGTCCGCATTGGGAATCAATTTGTCACCAACGTCTGGTATTTTCGCCTAAGAAACTTTATCAGGACGTAAATGATAAGAATACTTTGAAGGAAATCCAGTAGGATATGTACTTCCCTTCTCAGTAGCGGCAATTGCTGCCAAGATGTCATCATTAATCTTACTTTTGGAACGTGTAACTGCTGCAACCAAATATGTTGAAACTGCTGTTTTCTCGGGCTCAACAGCCAAACTATTGCCTACAGCGTGAACTCCCACACGCTGATGACCAATAGTAAGAATTACATACACAAGTGACAGTTGCTCTTTAAGTTAAGCCTCTTGTACCCAGATCCTTTGATGTTTTGTTGTGCTACCTTTGGAGTAACTGTAGTCCTTCTGAGTCCAAAAGAACAGTTTGTCATTATAAGACTGGACACAGTAGTAAGAGTCACTCACAATAAGAGTAGTCACGCTAGGGTCTGCGTACTCCAATGCAAGCATCATAGCAAGGAGGTCAGCTAACTAGGCAGTACAGTCCCCTAATGTCTGTGTATGCACGACATCGGACTTGAATTCTCCATTCACCATGGTACCAACCACAATAGCGCAAGCTGAGACGTATGCGTGCTTAGACCTGTGCGCGACTTGCGCTGAACCGTCAGTGCAAATGATACAAAGGAACTCCTCCAAAGGGCCCATAGTCAAAGGGGCAGGATGAACAAATTCATACTGCAAGAACTCCTACGACCGTAAGGAGGAGTCAAAAATGAACGTGACATCCAGAGACATCAATGATGTCACCCATTGTGTCCACCGTGGGTGCAAAGCTTTAGAATTGGGTACACTGACTTTCGCTACTGCCTCTAAGGCAGGATACGGGGTAAAAACCAACATGCGTTTTCGACGCAACATTGCTCATTCCTTCAGAATTGCTATTTGCACTGCTGTCAAAACTTTTTCCACAGTGTACAAGTGTGACTTGTAAGCGATAGGTACTGTGTCACCTTCAATAAAAGTAAGGTATGTGAAACCCACCGCCCCAGGGACGATTCTTGTCACCAGGTTGGTGTGGTTATCACGAGTTAGTAAGAATTTAGATTCTAATAGATCAGCCTGCAAAGATTACAAAATGGCTGAATGTTCGGGCAGCCAGCACAATTTGGTAAAAGTTGGTTGTATCAAAGCATATAATGGCTTGATACGCTAGGCATATTCGGGAATATAAGTATGTCCTAAATTCAAAAATCCCAGCAAAGATTGCAATTTTTTCAGTGTTGTAGGAGCACGCAGTTGTGCGCATTTCTCCTAGAAGTGAGGAGCCAATCCTCGACCTTCATTGTTGAGCTCCTACCACAGGAACAACACTGTGCACTCTGCAAAGGTAATTTTGTACCGAAGTCCGCAAAATCACAAATTATGCGGTCAACGCGGCACAGATGCGCCCATATTTCGTCATCTGTGAGATAAATGTAATCCACATACGGACACGCATCTGGGTCGATTCTCTCTAAAAGAGAAACTATACTGGCAGCAAACACACCTGGACTATTCCTATAGCCCATAGCCAAACTTTTAATTTTTTTCTGTGTGCCACCACTGGTAAAAGCGGTCCATTGACTACTTAAATCAGATAGATTGTGGGCAAAAAAAACATTGGATATGTCAAGTATGATTTTAATCCTTTTACGCACAAAACCATCCACCAGGGCAGAGCTGTGGGTATTCTGTACTGCACAGGTACGGCAATGCGAGTTTAGATGCTGGTAATCCAATACCAAACGGTAAGAACCATCAGGCTTGGTCACAGTAAAAAGAGGGTAATTCATCGGAGACACACAAGTTTCAATCACAGTTTGTATTCCAATTGTTCAAGCCTTTCCGCATGGCATTTTGAGGTTGAGGCTGTGGCACAGACCACAAGGGAATCTCATGTTGGGGGGAGAATTTATCCCAACCACGGTGAGTACGGTACAAAGCAGGTGCAACGGCCTTAGCCCACTCTTTTGCAAAATTCAGCGCATGCTCATTTGACACGGTGTGCGCGAAACTAGGGAGGATTACCTCCTTCCCTCTCGGAGCTGCGAGAACAAAAGGTGAGGGCCAGTCAGCCTCCGCTAACAAAATGTCATACGTAGTTGTAAGATTTTCCAAAAATACCCGTTATGGTACATTGCATGTCACCTTCAATTAAAAGGTCAATTTCAAAAAGCCTATCAGGGGGAGCTACTCTAGTATCAGCTGTCCCAACAACAACAAATTTGTCAGTCGCTGTCACCTTCAGTAGTGGAACCAGGGCCTCTCAAACAATGGTAATCTCCGCCGCGCTGTCCAACAGCGTCAGCGCCCACGTCTGATTCCAAAGCTGCGTTCTCACTATCTGTGGCATATCTTGCTGTTAAAGCGGCAACTTTATTTTTCTGAAACTGGGGTCTTTTCTGTGAAGAATCGCCCTGCTTGCATTTTCCGTCTTTCGGGCAGGTTTGGTCGCGAGTCTGCTGGCCACCCCTGCCTCCTCCACCGCCTCCACCACCGGATGATGAGGCCGTTGTGTCCTGTAAATAACGAGGAGAACGTTGATCAGGAACCTGAAAATGATCAGGTGACTTAATCGTAGCGCAGTCGCGCAAGTCATAGGAGCGCTCAGTAGACGCAGGCACTGGTGAAGAGGGAGGGGACTCCTGTTTCTGGTATTGTTTTCCCTGTTTTTTGTTTTTGTTCCAATTTTGCTTTGGAGCTTTGGGTTGATCGTTTTTCTCAGACTCCGACCCCTGACTTTGTTTTTTATCATTAGCAGAAAAGGGCTTGATACCTAAACTATTACGGCCTATGGTCTTATAAGCTGCCGTAATAATTCTCGGTAACTGTCGGGGTTTGTCGGCATCGGGGACTTCGCACAAAGCATTAGACAACTGAAAGTTTACCGCATATCCCTTTATATTAGAAAGGACGAGATCAGAAATGATGTCAAATGAGCCAACGAGTCTCCTTCCCAATTCAACGCAAGCCTCAGGTCCGTGTTCATCTTGAACACGTTTAATGACCGTCGGCAGGACAGCCATTGACGGAGTGCCGAAGCCCCTCGTGTACACCGCCACAAAGATTATACCCCATGTCTCACAGTCACCGGCTTCAGGTACCAAGTGCTTGAGCAAACTAATTGTAAGAATTCTGTGTTTTTCTAAAGGACTCGAATTAGGAAAAACTGCTTCCGGCTGGTCAAATTTCTCGGCAAGCCAGAAAGGCATATTATCCTTATCTTGGGGACGCTTGCCCATAACCGCATTAACCATGACGGGACTAAGCTTCATTCCGCTCGGTCCAGCTGGGAGCGCCGCAACACCAGGGGCCCGGCCCTGGAAATTGCGGGTAACATATTGAACCAAGGCCCTAATAACTCCAATTGCAGAGGTATATAGGAGCCACAATCCAGCCAAAACAGGCCAAGAAGCACCTGAAATGGACAAAGGACCTAATCTAATGGCAGTTAAACTGTTGGGAAGGGCACCATTAAACCAAACACGGTGCTGTCATGCAGAAATCGAAATTTCCTGTGTGCTATAAGGAACATATTCACACTTACACTCACACGGCTGTGTGAGTGTAAGTGTGAAACACCTGGGTAGTTGCATCCATAGCAGGAAATGTCACTCATGAGTAGAAAATCTCAAACGGGTAAGCTATCTCAGCACTCACTACCAAAATAACCGCTATGCCTTTCAAGGTGACAGTATAAGCCTGCAAATGATTGCGGACCGCAATGCGACTATGCTGCGGTATGTCAACGTCACCCATAACGACACAGGCAGAATAGGTACAATGCAAAACAATGTAGCACAACTGGGTAGTAATTCAAAAGGAAACCTTTTGGAAAGATTCAACTTGGAAAGACCTATGTAACTATAGGTAGGTTTATCCATCACCACTGTTAACCGGAAACAATAGTGAAGGGGTTAAGGACTGATATAAGCACTCCTCAAGCGTCATGAAATAAGACCACCACTGTTAGGGCGCCATGTTGCAGGGATTTTTCTCAGACACAGAACTGTACACAGAGACTCAGGACCTCAGTGAATTAGGGTGTGCCAAAAAATCACCTTAATACCCCAAATCCTCTACCAGACAAGCATCAGTGTCTCATTAGTTCTTCGTCCTATAGCAAAGTTACCAATGATTAGACAACCCAGAACATGCGACTTAGGATACCTCAGGTAAGGGAGTAAAGGGCGACACAAGCAAGTTTAAAATGTTTATTTTAACGCTGTGATCTCAGGTGCAGTATTTTAGCTAATACAAGCAGACATATGATAAGAAATAAGATTGTCAGCATAGTTACTATTCCATAAAATACAAAGGGAGAAAGCATTGTATAAAGCTAAATGGAAACAGGTTAAATATATACCTATATTTCAACCTCCCTTGCTAGTAGGTTATTTTATAACTAAATGAGGTCTCTTAGGCTTGCATAGGCGCCCCCGTACCTCAAAGATTAGCAGGAGTGAATCATATTGAGTTCTGCACAAGCTCTCAGCATACGATTGTTCTTCAAGTGTGTTCAATCATGCCTACACAGTGCATTATTAAAGGTGCCAGTATCTGAGTTGGCCACAGCTGCATATATGTTATGGCTAGAACGTGCACTGATAAGTTCGAACAACAGCTACAGTGTTGGTATAACCTTGAAGGCCTCGGCACTCACTGTTCAGACTAAGCTTACGAAGCAAGTCTAGCAATGTAGAAAAACAAGTTGTTCTCATGTGAAGCAAAACACTCAGCCTAACTCTAACCAATAGCTAACGTGTGTGCCATGTGCAAAAGAAAGCAAAAGGTAAAATGGCGTTTAAACTTCTAATAAGCTCATGCTAACTTAACACTGTATCAATGCAAGACTCAGCCCCACTACAGTTTCATAGACGTCATAGTTAGTTGAACATTTCACTCGTACAAAACAAGAGAAATTTGGCCGCTATAGTTAGTTCTTCTAACTATAACTCATGCACCCGCAATGCTCTGCTCTGCTGATGACGCCAAACATTACATCACTCATGATATGGTCAGTGACATCACTGTTGACATTACTGATGACATCTCAAATTTCACAGATGACATCATCCACGTGATCATCTGATGCTCCTCCATTCACCCTAAAATACAGACTACCATTCTCAGAACCATAGACACACCAATGCTAGTACAGCTACAATATTCTGTGCACTATGCATGCAGACCTCTAACCAGCTACATACTATTGATATGCTCTTCTAAATACCGAGTTAGTACCTGCAGTCTAGGAATCCTTATGTCTGTCCAATGCACTTCTCCATTCACCCATCCAGCACTATCTATGTATTTTATCACTACACCAATACCTAAGCACTTATAAATTCAGCACACACTTTCTTTGCAAAACGGACATTACTCCAGTTATTAGTCGTATACTTAAGGAATGGCGTAGTTACTAACACAAGTACAGGTACAAGTATAGGTACAATATATTGTACACTATGCATGCACACCTCTAACCAGCTACAAACTATTGATACACTCTACTAAAGTTAGTAGTTAGTAGTTAGTACCTTTGCAGTGTAGGAATCCTCCTGCCTGCCCCATGCATTTCTCCAATCACCCATCCAGCACTATCTACTTATCCAATTGCTCCACCAATATCTAAGCACTTATAAATTCACTATTCACTCTGTTTGTAATACTGTAATTATTCTAGTTACTAGTCATGAACTTATGGAATGGCCTAGCCACTAGCACAATTATAGCTACAATATTTTGTTCACTATCCAAGCAGACCTCTAACTAGCTACATACTATGATACAATCCTCTAAATACCCAGTTAGTACTCATGTAGTGTAGGAATTCTTATAAAATGACCTAGGCACCAACACAAGTACAAATAAAATATTCTGTGCATAATCCCTACAAATCTCTAAGCAGATACATACTATTGGTCCACTCCATTAAATACTGAAGTAGTACCCATGCAGCGTAGGAAGCCTCCTGTCAGTCTCGTGCAATTCTTCAATCACCCATTCAGCACTATGTTCTTATTGTATCAGTCCGCCAAAACCTAAGCACTTGTGGGGCAGATTTACAAGCACGTAGTGATGCCGCCAGGCACTCCTTCATATTTACAAGGAGAGAAAAAGCCACCCTCTCTTTGTAAATATGACCCCTTTATACACAGCACTTTGCTTTGAAGGGGGGTTCCATAAGTGTTGCTGTGGGTGTTCCCACGCAACACCAATAGAACAAGACACATCTCCAGATTTATGAGAAATCGTAAATCTGGAGATGTGTGTGAATGCTGCGCCATCCTGGAGTTGGTGTAGCAAGGTGCAACGAGGAGAATTGTTTTCATTTCTTCTTCCTGCACAAAAAACAATCTCCGCAAGACACAGACATCCTTGCACCATGGTGCAAGGGTACCTGTGTCACCACATGGCTGCAGTTTGTGCAGCAGTGCAGAGGGAGGCACAGAGTTGCAACATATTCATGTACATATGTCACATCCCTGTGCTTCGGAAGTGCCACAGTGCAGTGCAGCTAAAGAGCTTGCAGTGTCACGCTGCAGTACTGCATGATAAATCTTTACCTATAAATTCACCCTAGACTACTAATGGATTCTTTCAGTCTATCATGCTGTATACATATATTCAACCAAACTTTCACACATTACCTTGCAATTATAGTTCTTTCTTAAACCCGATAAGGTAGTTCTGATAAGAACTTTTTTTTCTTCTTTTTTCTTTTGTATTTTTTTTTACAATTTTTTATTTTTTTTGGTGTTTTTTAAAAATGAACAAAAAAAAGAACGAATGAAACAGAAAACTTTTGGAATTACTTATCATTCCAAAAACATCAACAACAAAAAGATAACAATGATGGTTGCCTTGCACAGCACAAACTGCATCCACGACTGCTCACCAAAGCATATAAGTTTCTCACACTTCATGCAGTGTTGCTCGAGAAAGGCGAATTCTGGCCTAATGTTCATTGCAGATGTTTCTGAGGATGCTCCAGACGTACTTGCCACAGCAGGGGAGGGGTTAAAAGCAGCTCGCCTCATTTCCTCCCAAGCAAGATTGAGAGGAACACGCAGAAATTCTGCGAACCAGCGGGAGTGCTTGTTCGCAATGCTTTTTTACTGTAGGCAATCGCTGTTTGCGTGCTCGGGGGAAATATCTTGCGAATATGCATTTTGTGAACGTGAACAAGCAAAAAATTTCGCGAAGTCGCGGAACGCAGAATTTTGGACAATTTCGCCATCTCCGCGGAACGCGAAATTACCCACGCACGCCGGAAGTGGTGGGAATTGTTTGGTGCATATATATATATATATATATATATTAACTCAGTCCTGTTTCACACCATCCCAAATCAGGCACCGACTCCGTGGGATAAAGTTTCAAGGAGAATATTTATTCCATACGAATAAAGGCGCTTCGGCGGACAAGTCTGCCTTGGCCACTACATATATATATATATATATATATATATATATATATATATATATATATATATATATATATATATATATATATATATGATTCCATCTTTTCAAAACATTGAAGAATTTGAGTCGCACTCCACTCGGTTCTCGGCAATAATTTATTAAAATCGCTTGTGTGATGGCAGTCCTTTTTTTTTTTTTTTATTGAACAAGAAAAAAGAAACACTTTACAATACACATTGCAGAATAGGTTTTAAACATAAAGTAAGAAGAAGAAAAAAACATTATTAATAAAAAGCTTTGCACATCCTTATAAATGATCAGATGAGGAATACTAAAGTGACAATTTTAAAACATAAAAAAAGATCGGTATTAACAAGGGGATAATAAACAATATTCCTAAAGAACATAAATAGACACATCAATCAATAGCCAATAATGCAATGAATCTTTAGCCAACCCATTCAGCCACCGGTGCCCAGATTCTAGTTGCCAATAGGCGGTTCCTCCCCCCTTTGCCCGAAAACACAGAAAATTCTAGCCGATGGAGGGCTAACAGTCTTGCTCGCCATTGTGCAAACGTCGGGGCTTCAGCAGATAGCCACTGAGAGGTAATACATAGACGTGCCTGGGACATAGCAATGAATAACAGAGCTAATTGGTAGAATGAATGGGTACCAACTAAGCTATTACTCAAGTCAACCCCGAATATGACTAATGCAGGAGTCACTGAGCAACTTATCTTAAGTATAGAATTGATAAAATACTCAATATCATCAAAAAACCCTACAAGTACTGGGCAGGCATAAAACATATGTATTATGTCAGCTGTCGATGACTGGCAACGAGCACAAGTGATGCCTCTGCTAGCCCCCCATTTTGCGATCTTCATTGGTGTATAGTACAGGTCTAACATGGCCATATAGCTTTGTGACTTTAATGAACCTGATGCGATGACCTTACTAGCAAGTTCCAATACCAGGCTAAATCAATACCTGTCAGACCCAATTTGACTTCCCACTTAGCACTTTGTAGTAATAAATCATCCGGAAAAGTTGACACTATATATTGATAAAGTACCCCAATTCTACTTCTTTTCAGAATCAACTCAATGATTGGTACCTTATCAAGAGTAACTGATGAGGTCTTCAGTTGTTTATGCACAAAACTTTGTATTTGTAAATATTTTAAAAAATCGCGCGGGGGTAGTTTATACTTATTCCTAATATCACTATATACTAACATTAGCCCATCTTCTACCAGGTCACCCAGCATATAAACACCCTTCCTTCGCCAGCCAAGCATTACATGGTCTTGAAATATACTAGTATGGCTGAGATACCCGCCACCCCCTCTCAACACAATCCCCAAAGGAGGGAAACCGGAAACAGTTCTTGAAGTTTTTGGAAGAGGGAGGGAGTGACCCTCCCCGGCCGTATTTATTAAAACAAAAAATTAAAACATTAAACAGTTTCATATTAATGTACAATTTCATTACCACATTGCGATGTTTGGCTAACCTTAACATATTCTCTAATACAGAGGTTCTCCTAGCCGAACTAGCAACCTACAAAACATTTTCTTGAAATTTTGAAATTGTACATCCTAACGTTTAAGGGCCAACGGCAAGGTCGTAACCGGTGTCAAGATCCCTAACCAGAAATACCCCCCCCCACTTGGGAGGGGCGACAGCACTGAGGCGTACCTCAAGTGCAACTACCAATTTCCCTTGACTTGACGGGGGCACCAATAAACTCGACGCCACTTAAAGGTCGTTCGAGGACTCGTGTGAGTTATCTAGAAGGTAGCGTAGACCTCCCCCCAAACCCCACACAACTTACCACATCTGCCGTCGCAGACGTCACTGGCCCCGGGAAATTACCCAGGAGGGGGCTGTAACCCCTCCTACACAGGAAGGGGCCTTGACCGCCTTTCCTTTTCTTTCGGCGACCCATCCTTAGAAGGGACCGCCTCCCCGTTGAGGGGCCAAAGGCCACCTCTCCCGAGCGCTCCCATCCGTGTTGGGTGACGCCCACTCATAGGGATCTTCCAATTAGTGCTCACCGATCATGACCTTACCGCCCGACCAAAATAAATACGACAATGCTAACTAAACCAGTAATACATTGGCCACTATGACCGAAAAAAGCATGCCTATCAATGGACACTAAATCCGAATTTCTTTAATCACAAAAAATACATAAAATCGACCAACTTTATTACACACTCAACATCAACACGATAATACCACAACCTGTAAACGAAATAGAATTATCGATCCATTTTTATTACAACAACTGGCTGTCTTCAGGGGCTGGTGGGTGAGTCAAAATTGGCTCTTCGTTCCGTCTCGAGCTCGCGTGCAGCGAGGAGGTGCAGCTTCAGAGCACAGGAACAAGAGGATGCCTTCTGGTCTTGCGTCCCTTTTTATCCGTCTTCAGGGCGGGCGTAAACCCGCCCCTGCCTGCCCCGAGGGCGTGGCCAGCCGCGTCAGTGTCTAGGCCAGCCCACTCTAGGGCGGGAAAAAGCGCGCCTCGGCTACGCCGCTTCGGGCATACCAGCCGAGACGCGCCTCCCGCCCAAAATGGCTTCCCGGGGGGATCGAGGTACTCTGCCATACGTTCGGGGGGACCGAGTGGTCGCCCCTTTCCATATGGCTGAGATACCCGCCACCCCCTCTCAACACAATCCCCAAAGGAGGGAAACCGGAAACAGTTCTTGAAGTTTTTGGAAGAGGGAGGGAGTGACCCTCCCCGGCCGTATTTATTAAAACAAAAAATTAAAACATTAAACAGTTTCATATTAATGTACAATTTCATTACCACATTGCGATGTTTGGCTAACCTTAACATATTCTCTAATACAGAGGTTCTCCTAGCCGAACTAGCAACCTACAAAACATTTTCTTGAAATTTTGAAATTGTACATCCTAACGTTTAAGGGCCAACGGCAAGGTCGTAACCGGTGTCAAGATCCCTAACCAGAAATACCCCCCCCCCACTTGGGAGGGGCGACAGCACTGAGGCGTACCTCAAGTGCAACTACCAATTTCCCTTGACTTGACGGGGGCACCAATAAACTCGACGCCACTTAAAGGTCGTTCGAGGACTCGTGTGAGTTATCTAGAAGGTAGCGTAGACCTCCCCCCAAACCCCACACAACTTACCACATCTGCCGTCGCAGACGTCACTGGCCCCGGGAAATTACCCAGGAGGGGGCTGTAACCCCTCCTACACAGGAAGGGGCCTTGACCGCCTTTCCTTTTCTTTCGGCGACCCATCCTTAGAAGGGACCGCCTCCCCGTTGAGGGGCCAAAGGCCACCTCTCCCGAGCGCTCCCATCCGTGTTGGGTGACGCCCACTCATAGGGATCTTCCAATTAGTGCTCACCGATCATGACCTTACCGCCACAGGCCGGATAGTTGACCGGCTATCCGGACCCCCCACAAAGGTCCTACCTAAAGGTCATGCTTTAACGTTTTCAACCATGCTAAGAAGTCTCCTATGAGTAACTCATTCCCCACCCGAGACAAATGCACACCATCCCCCAAATACATACTGTCATCATTAATACAGCCATGCGGAATAGAATGCAATGTCCTGGAACGGAACAACCTACTCACTTTGTTATTAAGCTTTCTAACAGACTGATTCAAAGCAGGAATAGAAATAGCCCCCCGCCACACCCTTCGTGGGATCATATGGGACCACGCAATTGTGCACCCCGGAACTCTCCTCGCCAACCAACTTACAGTGGAAAGCATTGCCTCCAGGAGAAGTCGTCTACCGGTGGTGACCAAATCATTGCCCCCTAAATGTACTATGACTATAGACGGCGGTGACCTCGTCCGCCCTAACAAACCCTCGAAAAATGCTTGAAACTGGTCAATACAGAGACCGCCTCTTCCGTAGAAGGACACCCTGTACCCGTATTCCCCAGCTACGTGAATCATGTCACCTGCTTTGAATACGTCCGCGGCACGTCTCACGTATGAGTGGCCCACGACCCACACCTCCTTTTTCATAGCCGGTGATGTCTGACCGCTGGCCCGGTGTTGGGTCGACTGCATAGTCCGCCCCGCCTCGTAGGCTTGCGCAACTGAAAACCAAACAAAAACAAGAGGCGTGAGTACATCATTACAGCTTCACAACATGTGCAACCGTACATACCTCTTATAACAATTGGAGGACCAACGCCCCACTCGTTTCACTTGTTCAACATTAAGACCCCTGGCTGTAGCTTCCGTAGCAGCCCCTATCCGAAAGGAATGGGTCCCAAACTCGCCCGGGTTCAAGCCCGCAGCGGCAATTGACATCGCAAGCACCCGCTGAAACTGAAATTTCGTCAGTGGGGTGGCGTCCGCGTGTCTCAACAAGGTCCCCCCCCATAATGCCACCCTTCGTGCCAGGTAATCTTCTAAGCACTTTACCGGACACATGGAGGACCCGGGAATCCTGCGTATGATTATGCAGTCACCCACCCCGTCTTGATCGGTCTTGGACCTGACACAGGAGACAGTCATTGCCTCTCCTCTGATCTGAACGTGTTCTTTGCACAAACCCCCCGCCACATCCTGTTTGTTCCTTGCCACCAGTTCGCTTACCCGCATCGCCCCGTGAAATGCTAGCGTAAAAGCGGCTCGGAACAACACCGCCTCAAACTGAGATGAACATGTGGCAGGGAGTGTAGCCAACAACTGGGCCAACCTATCCAAACCTATCGGGCGCCTCTCATCTACTCTGCGACCCTCAAGGCGTTGCCACCCCCGCAGCGCTTTCTGTACAACGAAAGACGCTGTCGGGTCCTGGATACTATGAGCCCTGGCAACAAAGGAAATAGCAGCACGATGCCTCTGGGCCGTAGCCACCGATTTCCCAGCCCTACGTAAGGACATCAGAAAATTCACTACCCATTCCTCGTGGCCCCAAAGCCTCTCTCTATCAGTCCCCAAAAAGGCTAAATAGGACCGAAACGCCCCTTCATATGCCTTCCTCGTCCTTGGTGCTAGACTCTCTCCCACGAGGTGACGAAGTTCGGGGCACCGAGAGACCAGAGAGCTTCGGGAAAGGGTGCCGGCTCTGGGTCCGCTGAGGGAAGGAAACCCGAGAAAGCCTGCATATGAAAACGAGACAGTGCATCAGCCGCCTGATTCATTACCCCTGGGACATGTTTTGCTCTGAATAGCACATTCAGCTGCATACACAGTAAAACAATTTCTTTGAGCAGTCTTAGAATTAGTTTACATCGTGCTGCCTGACTATTGATGCACTCGACCACGGTCATATTGTCAGACCAAAATATCACAGAATGATCTTTGAACCCTTCTGGCCAGGTTCTCAGGGCCACCAAAATGGGGAAAAGTTCCAGGAAAGCAATATTACTTGTCAGACCATTGTCATGCCACCATGTCGGCCACCTTTGTGCCGACCATTTTGTGCCGAAGATGGCACCAAAACCTATGCTACCTGCTGAATCTGTCCATAGCCCCAGCTCTTCAGAGGACACAGCTGGTTTGTTCCAGATGACTCGACCATTAAAGTCCGCCAGAAATGCTAACCAAATACGCACGTCCTGGCGGACCTCAGCCGATAGTCTCGTGCGATGATGGCCCTCCTTTAGGCCGACCATAGCTTGGGCAATTGAACGGGAAAAGGGGCGGGCCATCGGTATAACTCTCAGGGCAAAATTCAGCTGTCCCACCAACTGCTGTAATTGATGCAGCGTAACTTTAGATCCATTTAGACAAACTTGCAGGGCTGCCCTGAACTTCCACACTTTGTCAGTTGGCAAACGAAAACAACCCTCTCTGGAGTCTAACTCGATCCCCAGAAACTCGAGGCAAGTCGCAGGACCCACTGTCTTACCTGGTGCCAATGGCACACCAAACTGCTTCATTAACACACAAAATTCGGCCAAGGCCCGGCCACATTCGAGATCCCCGGCTGCCCCAAGGAACAGAAAATCATCAAGGTAATGCATTACATGTTGGAAACCCGTCTTCTTTGTGAAGACCCATTGTAGAAAACTACTGAATTTCTCGAAATAGGCACAAGATATAGAGCACCCCATCGGCATACACCTATCCATGTAATAATAACCCTGAAACATGAAACCCAGGAGACGCTGGTCGTCTGGGTGTACCGGGAGCAACCGGAACGCTGACTCGATATCTGACTTCGCCATCAGCGCCCCGGGCCCCAGGCGATTCAAAATGGCGACGGCCTCATCGAAGGATGCGTACCGCACCGAACATACTTCTGGATCTATTGCATCGTTTACAGAAAAACCACGTGGAGCTGACAAATTATGAATCAGTCGGAACTCACCTAGGTCCTTCTTGGGGACCACCCCTAAAGGAGAACAAACAAAATTTTTTACCGGGGGTACACTAAACGGGCCGGCGACCCGACCTCGAGTAACCTCTTTCCGGATCTTATCCTGAACCACGGTCGTATGCTGCAGGACGGAAAGTTGATTTTTACACTTCTCCACACCCTGAAAGTCCCCTACCGGGATGCGGAAACCATACGAAAATCCGTTCCGCAGCACCCCAGCAGAAGTACGATCCGGGTATTCACTGAGCCAGGGAATCATCGCCAAGGTATCAATCGGGGTAGGTAAAGGCGCCCCTCGGACTACGTTAGACCTGTTTGGCGCCTCCTCTCCCCCCGTTATCACCCGTTTTGGCTCTGCACGTGGACTCAGGATGGGACGACCCGCACCCACTACATTCATGTTTAAATTTACACGATCCCTGGGGCCTGGTACATTTACCTCTGTTGAAATTGAAGCAGAACCCCCTTTTTCCTGTATTGCCGGCAGGTCTCGAGTAATCGTCGGTACCCGTACCTGAACGAAAGGGCGTCCCCACATATTGGCGGGAGGATTCGCCAACATTACTTCCTACCAATGGCATTTTCAACATACCTGTCTCCTTCATTTTATCCCATGTCAAAGAATCATAGCAATCCCAGGTTAAGCTTTTATTATGCTCTTTAGCCTTTCTAAAAAGATTATCGTAGCAGAACCAATGGTTACCCTGGTATGATGTCGAGTACCCCATGATTCGTGACTGATAGATCGGCAACTCGGAAAGCAACTCGGGCCTACGTTCCCCCAAGATCGACGTAAAAATTCCCCATGCATTGCCCCAATTGCCAATATTCTCATTCACTTTAAAGGCGGCCATTTTTGCGCGCCAAACACTCGGATGCATAAGATCTTTCTGACCCTTAACATGCTCCACCTCATAATGATCAACAAGCAACGAGAAGATGTTCACATATTCCCCCGCCCAAATCTTCTCTTTAATTGCCAAAGGCACATGTTGACCCAACCTTTCTCTACGAGAGGGTGCTGACTCATCCCTCGCAATCGGCAATGGCCGCTTACCTGCACCGGACGCTGCATCTGCGGTCGCAATCGTCCCTTGTGGCTTGTCAACTACTGCAGCCGGCGCGGACACCTTGGCTGCATCCCGTTTCTCGCGCAATTGCTTCATCAGCGCCTGGGCCTCGGCAGCCGTGGCGCCCTCACTACTTTCGCCCAACCACGCTGCAAGTTGTGCCGCCAGCTCGGGCGGCATATCCTCATTGGACACCGGGGTGACCACCACAGGAATCGGATTCCCCTCCGCCGGTACTGGGGTTGGCGCTTCGAGCGGGGTACAGGGAACCGGGACGTCTCCCCCAGCTGGACCCCTCCTTGGCCTCTTGGCTCTTCCTCCTGGAGCTGCTCCAGCCGACGGACGCTCCGGCCCCCCTTCCCCGTCTCTCTCCGCCACCCGCTTCTTCAGCTCAGTCATCTCCTTCATGAGGACCCGAACCATCTGTTCGGTCGTCATTCTCTTCCCGCCTTTCTTGGGCATTTCTCCGACAGAATATCTGTAAGACAAAAGAAAGATTACAACGCTCAAAATTGGCTCTTCGTTCCGTCTCGAGCTCGCGTGCAGCGAGGAGGTGCAGCTTCAGAGCACAGGAACAAGAGGATGCCTTCTGGTCTTGCGTCCCTTTTTATCCGTCTTCAGGGCGGGCGTAAACCCGCCCCTGCCTGCCCCGAGGGCGTGGCCAGCCGCGTCAGTGTCTAGGCCAGCCCACTCTAGGGCGGGAAAAAGCGCGCCCCGGCTACGCCGCTTCGGGCATACCAGCCGAGACGCGCCTCCCGCCCAAAATGGCTTCCCGGGGGGATCGAGGTACTCTGCCATACGTTCGGGGGGACCGAGTGGTCGCCCCTTTCCAGAAACACTCTACTACTTTTAAATGGCGTATAGTAATTCAATTTCGGAATAACTAATTTCTTTCTAATCTTCCGCCAGATAGAGCACGCAGCAATCAATACTTTGAAGCGGGGGTGATGGCAGTCCTGACGCATTTCGTTCTCACTCGAACTTTCTCAAAGGTAAGCCCACACCTTCGCCTGTGCACCTTCTTACAGCAATTGCCTTTATTTTGTTCCCCTGGTGGGTTGTCCCTCAGGTGGGCGTTAACTTCTCGGCATGCTGGAACCTGTAGTCATGGTGCCTGGGCGATGTTAATTTCATCATTAATTGTTGTTTTGTCCTCGAACTTCTGTGCCCCATGGCAGCCCTCGTTTGAGACTGATGCAGGAGTCATACCAAAGACAGTCTTTGGTGGCAGCCGCTTCCCCTTTCTCCGCCTTCACGAACAAACACTGTTGGTTCCTGTCTGGGAAGTCTAGTAGCTCTCTCTGACTGTGCGTCACTCATGCGGCTGAACCACACCGCTAAACATGAATCCATCTCTTCAAAACATTGAAGAATTTGAGTTGCACTTGGTTCTCGGCAATAATTTATTAAAATCACTTGGGTGATGGCAGTCCTGACGCGTTTCGTTCTCACTCGAACTTTCTCAAAGGTAAGCCCACACCTTCGCCTGTGCACCTTCTTACAGCAATTGCCTTTATTTTGTTCCCCTGGTGGGTTGTCCCTCAGGTGGGCGTTAACTTCTCGGCTGAGACTGATGCGGGTTTCATACCAAAGACAGTCTTTGGTGGCAGCCGCTTCCCCTTTCTCCGCCTTCACTAACAAACTTTTCATGGAAACTCAGAAATAGACCCCCCGAGGAATTGATAAACATTTATACAGCTAAATGCGTCACCACCGCTTTATACAGGGCAGATATATGGGGTTATACTAACGCCCAGCAACTACAGATGGTGGAAAATTATTTTCCAAGATTCCTCCTAGCAGTCGCGGATAGCTCTTTCATATACATATGTCATGCAGAATTGGGGTTAACATATATAACTGATTTAGTAAACATCCAACCAGTCCTATTTGGAACAGAATGTGGACAAACACGTAAACCGAGCTCAACAGGGATATTATAGGAGGTTGTATTAAACTAGATAGGGCCTCCAAAATCCCATGGTTGAAAGACATAAAAGAATTTATGCAGGATCTGGGACTCCCAGAATATTATGAGAAGCCAGGTTTCACACTCTGTCACTAGGAACGATCTTTAAAAAGAGTGTATGACTCTTTTGGAGTCCTGTAGACTCTGTGCAAAAATAGGGAGGCCGACAGTCCTGTCAAATCAACTGTCACTCACTATATATGACATGCCACTATACCTAAAATACGTGGAGGATTCTCAGTATAGATTTGTCCTGACCTGTTTTAGGTTTGTTATCTCCCACCAAATAATATCCTTTCCCACAATGAAAGATTGGACAAAAATACTTAATTAACTGTCCTTGTGACGATGTGTCACCCAATCTACAGTTCATGTCGTGTTTTTTCGTAAATGTTACTCAATACAAAGAAAGAGATGGATTTTACCAATTTTACAGATATTGGGTTTTAGGCAATGCCGACCTGCATTATTGTTTTTACAATTTTTACAGAATGAGGATTTTACCAGTTCTGTAGCATGATTTTTAAGGAACACAATCGAATGCAGAAAAACTATGATAACATAGATCCTGCAACTTAATTAGATCATTGTATATAATAATCTATAAACGTGTTTTTATGATATATGAAATGCGTATGATGATATATGCTGGTTTTTTTTGCTTCTGCTTTTATGATTTTTTTGTGAAGAATCAAATAAATAATATTGAATTGAATTGACTAAAGAGGCCCATCAGTTGTCTTTTGACCTTGTTATTCTCCTGAGGCGGAAGCCGGGAGACCTCTTGTTTTTTAAAATATTGTAATTGCGTATTTTCACTCTGTGCATTCTTTTAAAACTTCACTCACCCCCTGCCTTCACGGATCTCAGGCGACAGAAGCGCCGAACAGCGACCTTCGCTGCAACGTAGACAAACAATTGGCCGCCATTGACGGCGAGGTAGACAGGCCACGCCCACCCCGAGGCCACGCCCACCCGCCCATCACAGTATAAATACGCTGCCTTCAGCGCTGCCAAGCAGACCTTGTTATTCTCCTGAGGCGGAAGCCGGGAGACCTCTTGTTTTTTAAAATATTGTAATTGCGTATTTTCACTCTGTGCATTCTTTTAAAACTTCACTCACCCCCTGCCTTCACGGATCTCAGGCGACAGAAGCGCCGAACAGCGACCTTCGCTGCAACGTAGACAAACAATTGGCCGCCATTGACGGCGAGGTAGACAGGCCAAAGGCAAGCCCGTCTGGGCCCGTCCGGGCCCAGCCGGCCCTAGGACCAGTCATTATGCCCAAATCACAGTCCCACCTATCCTACTCCCCGGATACCCTCCGTCTTTGGAACACTAAGAAAAACCCTCAGTGCGACTTCATTCTTAAGGATGACACCCCATTCACAGGATGCCCCCATTGCGATACCCACAAAAATACGGAACCACGCCATACGCTGCGGCTGGGCCTCCTGAATTGTAGGTCGCTAGCGAAACACTCGCACGAGATCAATCTCCTCACTCAAACCCTCTCGTTAGATGCCCTATTTTTGACCGAAACCTGGCTGACCCCCAGCAACGGTTCGGATCTGGTCAACGCAACCCCCCCCGGCTATCAAATCTGCTGCCTGGATAGACCGGTTGGAAGAGGTGGCGGGCTCGCCATTCTCTATAAAAGCGATTTCAGCTGTAGGATCAACGAGGGTACGGTAAAAGATTGCGAGAACGGGAATTTCACCCTCCAGATCTCCCCCACCACTTCATTATCGGGTCTGCTGGTATACCGACCACCAGGCGCGACAGGTGATTTCCCTAGCACACTGATGGACCACATCCTTTCAAAAACTTTAGAAACGCCCAACTTCCTCCTTCTAGGGGACTTGAATCTCCACTTTCTTGACAAGGCAGATAACACGGCCGCCAATCTCCAAGCAGACCTCATGGCAGCCGACCTCCTGCTCCTGAACTCGAAACCCACACACGAGAAAGGGCATCTCCTGGACCCAGTTTTCTCTAATATTGAAAATCTCCAAACACAAGACCCCACCCCTCTTCCATGGACCGACCACTTTTTGGTCCCCATGCACTGGCCCTATCAGCCCGCCACGGTTCCTAGAAAAAAAACCAAGATTCTAACCAGACGCTGGAATAAACTAAGACCTGAAGAATGGGAAGTAAAGCTGAGGGAATCCGACGGTCCCCTCTCCACTGACCCTAACACCGCCGATAGGGAATTCAACAGTTGGCTCACCAATCCCTTAGATAGCCTCGTCCCACTAACATGCGCCCTCAAGCATGTAAAAAGGATTAACCATGCCCCTTGGTACACTCCGGCCCTGAACATCCTCAAGAAAGAGTGCAAAAAGTCGGAGCGGACTTGGAGGAAAAATAAAACGGCGATGAACAAAAACGCCTACCAAACAGCCATGAAGGCATACAAACAAGCCCTCCACAGTGCAAAAAGCTCCTTCTTTGAGGAAAAAATAAAGAACTCCGCGTGCTCTGCGAAGGAGACCTCCTCCATCCTTAAAGAGCTTCTCCATGTCCCAGCTCCCCCGCAGATAGCCCTGGACCCCAAAGCAGCCGAGGAGAAATGCACCAACCTGGCTAATTTCTTTGATAATAAAATAAAGAAAATCCTTTCCTCCCTACCCGCTACTAATCAAGCCACCCCCGGATCAGCAAAGAATTGTACCCTCATGTCAAACAATCCCACTGACTCCTCCGAACTTCCCAACCTAGCCTCTTTCGGACCATTTACGGAAGAAGAAGTGGCATCCACCCTAGCAGCCACGAAAAGTGGCGCCCCCAGCGATTTAGTGCCCGTCCGGGTCACAAAAATCATCGCCCGGACTATTGTAACTAGACTCACGGCCCTTATTAACACCTCGTTTACACAAGGCGAAGTCCCTCAAAGCTGGAAGGAGGCCGTGGTCAAAGGCTTATTGAAGAAGCCATCTTTAGATCCCATGGACTGGTCCAACTATAGACCCATCTCGCTCCTCCCCTGGATAGGGAAGGTCGCAGAGAAACTTGCAAATAAACAGCTGTCCCACTTCTTGGAGTCAAACCTTCTCCTAAAAAACTCCCAAACCGGCTTCAGACCAGGGCAGGGGACAGACACCGCCCTCCTGGTTGCTGTAGAAAAAGCGAGGGAAATCATTGACACAGGAGGATCAGTGGCAGTGGTCCTCCTGGACCTCAGCGCGGCATTCGACACTGTCAACCATCAGGTCCTAGCCCAGCGCCTAGACAACATAGGCATACAAGACAGTGCGCTGAGATGGCTTACATCCTTCCTCTCCCAACGCTCCTTCCAAGTTTGGGAAGGAGAATGCCGCTCCCCCTCAATCCCCCTCCAGTGTGGAGTGCCTCAGGGCTCCTCACTGAGCCCCATGCTTTTCAACGTGTATATGGCCCCACTGGAGGAGCTGGTCGCCCCATTCGGAGTTACAATCGTCAGCTACGCTGACGACACCCAGCTGGTGGTGACTCTCTCACACCCCAAGCTAAAACCCTCCAACCTGCGTGACTGTCTCTCCACCGTCCACCAATGGATGAGCGACTCGGACTTAAAGCTCAACGGGTCAAAAACTGAGATCCTGCTCCTCGGCCACAAAACCTCGAGTCTCCCTCCTGACATCTGGCCCGCCTGCATGGGCGACCCCCCGTCCCCCAAAACAGAGGTCAAGAGTCTAGGAGTGTGGCTGGAGACAGACCTTACCTTCCGGACTCAGGCGAGGAAAACCGCAGGCATCTGCTATGGGCTGCTGAGATCATGTAGGAAGGTACTCTCCCTACTTCCATTCCAGTCTCGTCTCTTGCTAATTCAAGGTCTAGTGCTAGCAAGACTAGACTATAGCAACGCCATCTATCTCGGCGCGCCGGAAGCCACCTACCAGATCTTACAAAAAACTCAAAATGCTGCAGCCCGCTTGCTCACAAACACCCGTTCAAGAACATCGGCTAAACCAGCGTTGAGGAAACTTCATTGGCTCCCTGTGAGGGAAAGAGTCGTATTCAAGGCCCTCTGCCTAGCCCACAAAACCCTGCACAACGCTGGCCCCCCCATTCTGAGCACGTGGATCACCCCTTATAGACCATCGAGAGCGCTCCGGTCTGAACAGGGCAACCTCATCGTTGTTCCTAGGGTGAAGAAAGCCCGCTTCGGCGGTCGCAGATTCTCTGTAAACACGGCCAAAAAATGGAACGCTCTTCCCCCGAACCTTAGAGCGGAACCTAACCTCCTAAAATTTAGGAAGTCCCTCAAAACCCTCCTTTTTCCCTGAACTACTTGAAGTCTCCTTCGCCCCCACCCCTGTAAGAGCACAAGGTTTAGCGCTGGGATACTCTAGGGTGACTACGCGCTTTATAAAAATCAAAAATAAATAATAAAAATAAATACCCCTATGAAGAAACATTAGGGTCTATTAAACTATACACAACAGGGAATGTTGTACAAGTTAATAATTTAAAAGTGCACTCAGGTGAGATGATCATAGAAAAGATGGCTCAGTGAAGAAAAGTGATCGAGTAGGGTCACACTGTTTGGTCATGCTTTAAAGCCAAGATTGAAACAAGGTTTCCTGATTAGACATTGCTTCTGGATGGGTATCACATTCTTTCTGTTTATAACAATTTTATTAGTGAATGTAAGAATAATTTAACTTTTGTTAGGCACACAGATACTCTGGAAAGAAATGTCGTGCCACTGGAATCAAGGGTAGGATAACATAAGAGGCAAGTCAGTTGTTTAGTTACTTGGCCTTTATTGTTGTTATCGATGAAGCAACATTATGGTCTTTTGTACCATATAATAGAGAGGTTTTTGTATCATGCACATCCTGAACTGAATTATTTCAAGGTGCTCTCAAATGTAATGATCACAGAAAAGGAGGCAGAGGAAAGAAAATGAATTGCCCAGGGTTACGCAGTTTGGAAAAGCAGGAAGCTGTGACTGAAACCAGTCTATTGATCAGGTCTCAACAATTAGTGCTTGCACTGAGTCTAACAAAAGCTTAAGGCATGAATGACATGTAGGTTACAGATAGATTTTTAAGTGAGTACTAAGTCACTGTGCTAAATGGATAGGTGTATGAATTAGCAAATAAGCAATCTCTGACACAATTCTTGTTTAGTTGCTATTCCAAGTCAACATCCTGAAAGTCCTACTGCTGTCAGTTGGAGACCTGCTGTTTGTGTGGATTCTTTGGTGTTCTGAGCATTGAGAAGTGTCTAAATCTTAGGACACTGTTATTTGGGGCAGCCCAAGCACAGGCTTCTTAACTATGCTCTAGAGCATGGGTATTTGTAAACATTTTACCTAGGGGCAAATTTTGCTCTCTGGTGTGACCCATGCAGTGGCATAGCAAGGGGGGGTTGCAGCCTCCCCCCGCTCTTAACTGCCGTTTCAGAGCATCAATAACCAGCCAGCCCTCTGCTCTCTAGCCATCATGGGGCAGCAATCGGAGGAATCTCGCCAGCACCCCCCTCTCTTCAATGAGGCAGGTGCAGTGAGGCAAACGCACCGGCCGCCACGGGTGGCCAGAGGGCTAGCTACGCCACTGGACCGATGACTACAAGTTGGCAGTCATGGGCAGTGGGGGTGTTAAAGGTGGGCATAGGGGAAGTAAAGCATGCACATCCAGTGGATGGATTACACAGTGTAAAACCTGAAAACCTTGAACAATCCTGGCTTCTTCACTTGACCAAATTGTATGATCCTAGGCAATTGTTGATTTCACGTTGCTTCCTTTTTCTCCATCATCACATCTAAGGGGGAATGCATGACTTTAGGATGTGCGCTGTAAAATCTTCTCTTGTTTTTGATTTAATAAACTATAATGTTGTCTAGGTTTAATAGCAACTCAGGCCACCCTTAAGGTGCACATAATAACTGACTTGCTACTTAGTTCACTTTTCCCATTGTTGTCAGGTTGGGGGGAAACCATGCCTGTTTTTAACCCCTTCCGTGCTTCGAACGTCCAACGGTCGTCGCGTGCACTACCTCGCTGGTGCTGCGCACGACCGTTGGACGTCCGAATCCCGTTAGCGCGATCGAACGTCCGCACTGGGGTGGAATGTTCGACGCGCTAAACGGGTTAAATTCCGTTTTGAAACTTATCACTTTGAAAGAATACATCTCAATGCTCTGATATAATATGAGGTACTAAGATTACATATTTCTGTATGTTAATGAAATAAACTTTTTGAATTTTGAAGAGACTTTATCATATTTTTACACATTTTATGCAAGATTTCTTCAAAGTGAATATGTTCCTAAGGTTATGAGTCACAGGACACCTTAGTTATTTCCTTTGTTTAACTTCAGTTAACCTGTAAAAACATACGTACTCATTTATTTAACATCATTCTGAATGTTAGTGGCGAGTCAAGTAAACAGCATCCCAATGCTGCTGTTGACCAGCGGCCCTATGTAAAAGTCAGTAAGGCTGCACATAGCCCCTGTGCACTTGGAGTGGCACTGCTCTAGACTGGCATTACAGGTGGTAGCAACCTATTCGAAATTGTAATGAATGTGTGCTAACAAGGCGCTGTGCAAACCCAGGCTCGGTGCTGCACCTGTTCTAAATGTTGAGGGCTGTAAGTGTCCATATAATTATCTCAATAATACAACACAGTTCACGAATGCACTGCTTCTATAAATGAAAGTATTTTGTTGGTTGTCTGGGTGTCTTGCTGGTCAATGAGCCACTTTCAGTTACACCAGACAATGGCGAAAAAAACATTTGTTTAGTCGGACCTTGCTGTTAGTTTCCGGGCCGCAGGCTAGCGTGTCAATGGTTTCCTGGCGGCATCTCAATGACGCATGCTGTTCACTGTTCGGGAGAATCGTTAGTTTGTTTTCAAACATAATATTTGAATATATGCGTCAGCATGCCATTTGCCTGTACGTTGTCATCACATCTAAGTTGATAAACACTATGCAGAACGCACAGCCAACATTCTAAATGCCTTCTAAATGCCAGAAGCTCAGCTGTAGAGTTGTTTGACGAGAAAAGCTTAATAGGTCGATATGTGTGCGCACCGGTGGACGCCTAGAAACACCACGCCTGTTTGCCACACGACAGGTCTTTGTAGATATTTGTATACGTCGCCCCCGCGTGCGTAAACCAACTGCTTTTTTGTCTTCTGTCTCGTACATACCATTAATTCACTGAAATAGACATTTACATCACTGTTCGCTGCTGCAGTAAAACCCTCTTTTACCAGCATGAAGAGTGCATTTAATACGCAGGAACTACTTTACAAAGATGTTGTTTCTATTAAAATGACACATTTGTCATGTGTTTAATACATAGCAGTTTCTCTGTTTCGTAGCATTTTAAATTGCGGGATCCACTGAAATATCGAATTGTGAGTATTCAATATACTGGAGGGTAAAAGAATGAGCCGACCTCTGAATTGACTCCTGTGCGTACGTGTTGGAAACAATTGAGCAAGTCACGTTTTAAGCCAGCGAGCTGCTTTGCAGCCCACGAGGCCAAGGACGAGACCTTGGCTCACAGGCCAAGTCCACAAACATGTAACTTACAGTAATAGGCTACTGTGAGTGAAAGCTTCAAGCGATTACGCGTTCGGTACATCCTAAAATGCATGCTTATCAATTGCGTTTCCCCACTGTTCCCGAACAGATACATAATGAAAAATCAAATCTCCTTACTGTGATATTTTGTGACATTCTGTGACATTTTTATGATAAGATCCAGAATTTCATATGATACATTTAGAATTGAATGAGCTCATGCTTTCCGCCAATCCGTGTCCCTCAAAAGGCCAGTGTTCAAGAGGTTATCGCACTGGCTCTTTGTCGCAGGGAGGGCGGCTTCGAGCACGCGCCTGCTGCAGCCTTAGGCTCACAAGCCCGAGCCATTTGCCCGGGTGGATCCCGTCATCCTTAAAAAGCTTGAATTCCATGCTCCCTCCAATAATGTAACCGCTCACATTTTCTCATTATAGCATTACATGTTTTAAATATATTTTATTTATATTATCATTTATTGATATTTGTATCAGTTTCCTATTCATTAAAACATGGCCCAAAACGTTTTCAAAGCAGGCAGGTAAGTACCTGGCCCTTTTGTTATGCCCAGTTAAAAGAATGGTGAGTGGTGTGCTGCCTATGAGGGGCACGAATTTGTTCTGTACTTGATGTTTGGGGAAGGCGCCAACTGGACTGCAGCAGGCACATTGCAGTGCAGTATTGCCTGAGATATGAGTGGGAGAGACAGGGTGGGAAAGAAAGACAAATATTTCTTTTTCTTCAAATATCTCCCTTTTCAAATTACGTTTCAAGAAACGGCCAGGTTTTTATTGCATTTCTAGCTTCTGGGTGATTGCCGACTTTTCTAGCTGTGCCAGTGCTGTGCCTTGATGGTAAAGACGAAGTGGTCACGTGGGTGCAGGATTACACATGTAACACTTCTATGGGTGAGGGGGTTAAAAAATGACAGGGAATGGAATTATGTGATCTTGAATCTTCATGCGCTGCTTTGCGTTTTCATACAGTGAAATATTTAATCTTTGAAACGCTGCATGGACTATCACATTGGAAAAACACATTTGCCATCTGAATCACTAATGGAAATGGCACAATCAAACTCAGTTCTTTTTCTTAACAGCAGGCCTCTCCCCATTTGACATCCTTTTGTATCCACATTCTACTTCCTGAGGGACTGCTCTATACGATGAAGAGTAGTGGTTTATTCTTGGGGAGGTGGGGGGTTCGCTCCATATGATAATGTGTACTGGTATATTCCTCGCAGACAGTTCCATATGATGATGGGTACTGGTATATTCCTGGGGGAGCCGCTCCTTTAGATGAAGCAGGGTCAGATTGGTAACACGGGCACTCGGAAAATGTCCGAAGGGCCAATAGCCGAGTTCCAGCTGTGGGCTTCTTTTTTGGGCAGCCTGAGGGCTGTCTGTGCTGTTAGGATGCCGCCAGCGACCCAGTGGGTGCCTGAGTGGCCTTTCTAGAGGCAGATGGTCGGAGGTGTCACTCGCTTTCTCTCACTGGGCCGGTCCATTATTGTATGCTGATTGAGCGGGGCAGGAGGACTGAGTAGAAGTGGTGTCACTTGCATTCATGGGTGGCTCACCAGTGTGAACTAATCTGTGCATTTTTTTTTATCCAGGAGAAGTTAATGAAACATGCCCCGCCCCCTTTCTATTCATAAAACTTTGCTGAAGCAGTGTTTTGCAGAAAGGCAATACACACATTTGGGCCACTATTTTTTTGGTGTGCCCGGGCCGATTTTTGATTCCAATCCAACCCTGCGATGAAGACGACTGGTATATTCCGGTAGGCTATGGCGTTCCATATGATGATGAGTACTGGTATATGCCTGGGAGACCATTCCATACGATGCAGACTACTGGTATATTCCGGAGGAGGGGGGCACTCTATACGATGAAGATCACTGGTATATTCTTAGAGACCAGTCCATACGATTATGATTAATTGGGAGATCGTTCCATATGATGATGTGTACTGGTATATTCCAGGAGGGGTTGGTGCTACATAGGATGATAAGTACAGGTATAGTCCTTGGAGAACATTGCATACGATTAAGGGCACTGGTATATTGCTTGGGGCCCACTATATGCTATGATAAGTACTGGTATAGTCCTGGGAGATCATTCCATATGCTGAAGAGTACATGTATATTCCTAGGGGCCCGCTCCATTCGTTCAAGAGTACTGTGTATTCAGGTGGAAAGGTGAGGGGGACAGAGCTGCTGCAGAAGATCAATGGTTTGGTGGTAAGGTGTGCCATTATTTTCAGATAGATCTTAGTAATCTCACCAAGACATTGCTACTCAGTGGAACCTCCCCAAATCCCCAGATGCAGTAAGGGATGACGCTCAGTGGAGCAGGTCAAGGACCTTCTGTGCAGAACCTGTGCAGCCCTTTTGATCCCCCCTTTTCTTTTTCTCTCTTGGATTCTGGCCTGCAGAGTGAAGGCAGGTAGGTGATGCTTTAGAGAGTATCAGTATGTGGGCGATAGGCACCTCAGTGCCAATCTTATTGACCCACATTCCTTTGATCACGCTTTTTCATTTGCTGGAGCCAATGTTACAGCCAATCTTTGGGAGAACGCATGGCACAAGTGCAAAGGGGAGCAGGCATCCCTGCTGCTTTTCACAGGCTGACTAAATATGAAAAGAAGTCTTCGGTGGAGGGCCCATATCTACAACATTTCCCCTCTGAAAACCTGACTTCCTCACCATTTGCTAAAACATGTTACCTGTTTACCATCCCTCTTTGCCTGTTGTTTCCTTGTAGCTTTCATGAATGGTGTGATGTACCTGTACTGACATTTTTGATACTCGGCAACAGATGTATGCTGCACATATGTTGGAGGATGTGCCTGATTGAGACCTATGGTCTGGGTGTAAATATTGGTGGTGATATTCGTTGACGTGAGGGTGCCTTAAACTAGCGTATTTTTTCTAAAGCAGTGCTGCAGCTCACTTCAATTAAAGCTACAGCCCCTCCATTATCAGTATGACCTTGGCTTTTATACAGTGAATTTAAGGACCCTGGTTATAGTGTATGGCACAGCTCTTATGTTCTTTAAACCAGACTATCACCCTTTGCCATGCCATATGCTTAAGTCATCATTTATTGTAACATTTAAAAAATATACAGCATTCAGGTACTAACAGATAATATATGGGATACAATACCCCTTGCTGTATATTATAACAATATTGCAAGTCACTGAGGAGTCCCATGACCATATAGAGGAACAAGGCTGAAGGAAGAGTTCCTTTTTTTTAAATTTAATGGGAGTCCTTCCTTTACAAGGTTATGGAAGCCCAAGTTCACTTGCAATATCCTGATCATGTATAGCAGGGGATACTATATTCCTTATAATGCTTGGTCACACTATCACCTTTCCCACAAACCACTTAAATAATTAGTGCATACCTTTTTCCTATGACAGAAAGAACATATTATTAATATAAAGAATTAAAATAGAATTTCTAGTGCAAAATTGAACACATAAACAAATCTGTTACTTGATTGTTGCAAAAATGTATTAGAACTGGTTTAATACAAGTCAGTATTTTAAAAAGAGCAGCAGAAGCTTGTAATGTGTGGACGGAGAATTCTTAAAATTTTCCTACAAGTGCCTATAGAGTGCAAAAATAAACATTTTGCTATAAATATCTCCTTTGCCAGGACAACGATCACAAAAATGTGATGTTTTCATTCTTTAAATAGCAGCTTTATTTACACTCTGTGATCTGACCTGCCTTTCCCCTCGGCTACCGGCTCAGCCACAGGTATTGTGACATTTAAACTCAGCTGTAATAGCTTATTACAGTTGAGTCGATATGTTATTTGTTTATAATAGGCAACTGTATGCGTCAGAAGTTGCTGATTATATTTAGAATTATGTGAGGGGTAAAGTACCCCCGTCATACATTATGAGGATGTTACAACTCATCGAGGAGTTCCATAACTGTGTAGACGAACGTGGTTGAGCTCCTGTATAAGGTTATGGATCATGTACTACAAGGGGTATTGTATCCCAAATAATGCATCGTCACTCCATCACCTTTACCACAATGTACTTAAAACCTTGATGCTTAGCTCTTTCATATGTAAGAGCAAGTTTGTTTGCAAACTTGAAGAATAAAAATAAAACCTCTATTGCAAAATTAAACACATCAGAAACCTGTTAGTTATTTGTTGCAAATGCAGATTAGAAACAGTCCAATACAAGTGAGTATTATTTTTTTTTAAAGCTGCAATAGCTCAGACGTGTAGATACATGCAGAAAGATTCTAGCTTTTCTCTACACTCCCTAAGGAGTGCAAAAATAAACATGTTCTGTATGCTTGTCATTGTAAGCTAAAAAATAGAGCAGAAAAAAGAAAAGCAACCTTTGTTTTCATTACTTTAAACAGCTGCTTCAATTATGCTTGTGACCGGACCAGCTTTTCACCTTGACTGCTAGGTCTGACAACAAACATTGTGATATCAGAACTCAACTGTAATAACTTATAATAATGGTTTTCTGATGTCTTTTCTATATAATAGGGGAATAGGTGTATCACAAGTCGACAATTATAAAGACATATAAAGACATTTGAGACTTGCAATTATACAGGGATTACAGAATCCCATGTATTACAGATGTGAAATACAGATATGTTTTTTACTGAGTGATTCTGAGTGACATCATGATGACATTCAGAACCCAAAGTGAATAACATCACTGTAATTCATTGTTTAACTATCTATAATTCTATGTTATACATGGCCCCCAAATTCATCTGCCCCTGCTTTCACCTAATACATAGGGGCAGATGAGTAATTAGTCAGCTATTCATTCTCCCTGACTCAAAAGTGAAAAGATATCTTACCTGCCATCCCTAAAAATCCCAACACCTTATCTGCCTTCCTTCCCCTTCCTGCATGTGTGCTTTGTGCTTTCAGTCAAAACAGACCAGCAGGGCTGCGCTACAGGTGCTCACAGAGCCATGTCACCTGGCATGGCAGGCCTTTGTGACGTAATAGCTGTGGGTAATGAATTGGATTTTTTTCTCAACTGTTGCTACTCATAGGAGTAAATTACCATGTTTAGAATCATCTGGTGTAAATAATAGAGGCTTTCTGTGAAACCCATCATAACATGCTACGGGGATGATTTCACTGAGGGCTTCTGAGTGATAACAAATAGACAACAAGAGTGATGCTCGAGTTGCCTGTGATGCCACTCAGAACCCCAAGGTGAAAAAAATCCTGGAAAATTCACTTTTTACAAATCTATAATTTTATGTTATGTTTGACTCTAAAATCGTCTTTCCTTGCTTTCAGCTATTACACTGGGCAGAGGAGTAATGAGAGAGTGATTCAAAACACAGCCTCTCTTCCCTGTCCCAAATGAAAAAAATTAATAAAAACACCTTACCTGCAATCCTTAACCAATCACAAGCAACTTCCCTACCTTCCTTCTCCCTCCTGCAGCTGTGTTTTCTGCTTTCAGTTAAAGCACTGACATGCTTTCAGAGATCACTGTTAGCCTGGCCTTGAAGGCCTCTATGACATAGCAACAGTGGCTAACAATTATGTGGGCATATTTCTGAATCGGAAACGACCCCCCACAGGAAGCTTTCTTCATTATCCTTCTTCATTAGGATTATCTAAAGTTATGATGCGGGTGACTTTCTAGCCTCTTTGCAGCCGCCATTTTGATTTTCTCTCCTCAACCTTTCTCCTCAATTAATTCTTTCTGGTGCTTTAATATATATTTTTTGACATTTTCTATTTCTATGCCACCTACCCTTTGTTGGAATCTCTTTCAGGATTGGAGGGTCTATTTTTCTTAGCGCCTTGCTGAGCTTGTGAGGTAATTTACCTCCCTCTTATATTGCGCCTATTTAAATAGCCTTTTTCTTCCTGATTTGTTATATACGATTTATGGGTAGAAGTAAACAATTACTTCACTCCACCAAGAAACAACTGTCCCACAACACAGCAGCTTGCACCGCTTACTCTTCCACCTCTACCTCTTCCTCACAATCTTCTGCAGTCTTGGTGCAAGAAGCTTGTTCTGTCAGCACAGACTCATTGACCATGGCAGCCAAAGATCAGTCTTCTTTAAATACTGTTAAGAGACTCAAGCATGACCCTCCCTCCCCCCCTAAAGCTGTCTCCCTGATTTCTCTGGACATTGTGTTGGAGGAAATTCACGCCCTAAGACCTTTTATTGAGGAAACCAACTCTCGCTTGCAGACCATGGAGAACAAAGGGTCATCCATGGTGTCCCGCCTTACTGTGGTGGAACAGCAGCTTGATGTGGTGCAGGATTCATCTTCCAGAATTTCTTTGTTGGAGAAAGAAATTATACAGCTGAGGAGATTGACTGAGGACCTTGAAAACGTTAATCGCCGCATGACTCACAGAATTTATGGACTTCCTGAAGGTCTCAAGGGGGATGACCCTGTTGGGTACTTCACTTCCTTTCTGCCACAGTTCTTTAGTCTCCCCTCTTCTACCAAATTAAATATACAACAAGCACATAGACTGAGCCCTCATCTACCCTCCTCTGCTGCTCCTTATAACCCCTGAGGAGTAATCATCTAGTTTTTACAATTCACAGATCTTCCATAAGTCCTCAATCCAGCTATATCCAAAAAACAGCTAACATGGCTTGGCACAAAAATATTTATCTCTCAAGATGTCTCATCGGCCACAACCAAGTGGCAAAAATAATTTCTTGACCTTCGTCCGGCTCTTCGCTCCTTGGGTGCGTGCTATGGACTATTCCACTGATGCTTGTTTAACGTCACCTTCCTAAACAAGACTTCCATTTTTGAAGACCCAGCTAATCTCAGAAGATTTATTCAGTCTCATTCTGCTTCTTCAATGGAGATTCCTGGCCCTTCTCCTGAATCTTGACTTTGTCATTTCTCTAGTGGCGCTACTCATTGGAACAATGTAATATTGTTATAGTATAGAGTTATCTGATTTCATTGCTCTTCTTGCTCTCACTTGCATAACTTTGCATCCTTTTACAGGTTTTTTAAAATCACTGTTTACCCAGTCATGTCCCCGTTCCTACTTTTGAAGACATGGCTGATCTCAGAAGATTTATTCAGTCTCATTCTGCTTCTTCAATGGAGATTCCTGACCTTCTCCTGAATCTTGACTTTGTCATTTCTCTTGTGGTGCTACTCATTGGAATAATGTAATAATGTTATAGTATAGAGTTATCTGATTTCATTGCTCTTCTTGCTCTCACTTGCATAACTTTGCTTCCTTTTACAGCTTTTTTAAATCACTGTTTGCCCAGTCACGTCCCTGTTCCTGTTTTCTGGTTATTTATTTTTTTTTTTTTATTTTTAATATCCTCATTTGCGTGCATAGCTCCAATCTATCCAATCCAGGAATATGCCACAGAGATGGGAAGGACCGGCTGTGCTTCAATACCGTCTCAGCGTAGGCTGGGAGGGAAATCTTAATTGGGGGGAGTGAAGACCAATTCCCATCAGTACATACACACAGGCCTGGAAATTCCCATATAGGGCTGTTCGTTGGAAGATAGTGCCCGTGACACCGTAGCCCCATTTTTTCCTTAAAAAAAAAAAAGAAACAATGGCTGGCAATGCTCGCATTAATCATAGGACTCCTGGGGAAAAAAAAACCAAAACAAAAAAAAAAAACCCAGGCTTAATATGACCGTTCCAACTGTAACCAAAAGGCTCTTCGACTTGCATTTCCACCTCTGGCTAAATCTAATTTAGAGATCTGAAGCACCGAGGTTCGCCACTCATGGATTGTAGGAGGCTGGGCATCCTTCCAGTGTCTACAGATTTCTCTCAGGGCTGCCAAGATGGAATAGAAAATAAGGTTTGAGGCTGCGTTCCGAGTTTTGTTCTTCAGGCCAAAAATGACAAGAGCAAGGTCTATAGAGAGTTGAGAACCCAAGGCCAAGGATAGATCATTTCCTATTGACTCCCAATATGATGTGATTTCTGGGCATTCATAAAACATATGAGTATCAGATGCAGCGACCATCTGACATCTTGGGCACGAGACCGGACCTGTCGATGAAAATTTTGATAATCTCAAAGGAGAATAATAAGCCCTGTGAATAGTGAAGATGTGGTTACGACGCAGCCAGGCTGGCTTCACCAAGTCCCACAGTGCTCCACATGAAGCTAACCAAAGCTCCTCCAAGTCAACATCCGGCAATGCATCGGCCCATAATGTTACTGGGAGGCAAAAGTTACCATCTATTTCCTCCATTATCTTCTTGTACCACGATGAAACTTCTTTTTTTTGCAGGGGGGCTGTCTAGCAGACACGTTACTAAATCACTGATAGCTCCTATAGGTAAACTGCTATTTCGAGATGTCTGAGTATTATATGCTTGGGACCAACTTGAAATTTGTATAAATTTAAATCTGGACAAATTTGGCCCCACCTTATTTATTAAGTAGTCCCAAGGCAGTAGTATACCGTCCATAAACAAATCACCCCAGGTGTTAATGCCTGCTACTCTTAATGGTTGGGTTAATGTGTATTCTGCCCAGGCTGGGGGAGATGGTAAATCCCATATTGGAGTTCTCTCTGAATAATAGCCCAGTTTAATTGCCTGCCTCATTCTATACCATGTAGTAGCTATCCCCTTTAAAGTCTTTAGTTTTATTTTTTTTTTAATTTTGGGTCGCCAAATATAAACAAGAAGCTGCTCTGCCCGATACCCTCAGAATTCAATAACATAGAGAACATTTGGCCTACCCCTGTTGCTGCTGGCACTTTTAATAACATACGAGTATGTGTGAGCTGAAAAGCCCATGCGTAGATCTGAAGATCCGGTCCAGCTAGCCCTCCCTTCTCTCTGCGGCGTCGTATTTTCTTCCAGGAAATTCTTGGGTTTTTACTGTTCCAAATGAAAGTTGAAATCGCACTTTGTAGTTTAGAAATTAATTTGGGATAAAAAAAAGTGGGATTGAGTTAAATACAAAGAAAACCTTAGGTAGGATACACATTTTTACTAGATTAACTTTACCAAGGATGGTAAGTGGAAGATGCGACCAATCCCTCATATTTTTACGACACTGTGCTGCTATTGTAGAAAAGTTTAATGAAGCGATGCGATCAATGTCTTAAACTATATTTACCCCTAAGTAACGTAATTGAGGTCTAGATGACTTGTTGTCCGTATCCAAGACTGCATTCCATGTCATGGATTCCGTCTTAGAAGCGTTGACTTCGTATCCAGAAACTTTCCCAAATTTGAGGGCAAGATTTATCGCTTCTGGATAAGCTGTATTAATGTCTGACGTAAAAATCATTATGTCATCGGCATAAAGTGCCACCTTTTTTTCCCACACACCAAAAATAAAAGGTTTAATAAGTGTACTGTCTCTTAGAGTTTGTGCAAAAGGTTCTATGTATAAATCAAAAAGGAGAGGAGACAAGGGACAACCCTGCGGGGTTCCTCTAGTTATATCGAATGGCGCTGTAAGGCCCCCATTGATCAGGATTGAAGCTGAAGGACTTCTATATAACAGATCTATTGCCCTTCGAAATCTTTCGCCAACGTTGAACCCCCTCAAGGCCTCCGACAGGTATAACCAATTTACCCTGTCGAAGGCCTTGGTGGCGTCCAACGTCAGAATAGACAGGGGGAGAGTCTCCTTTATCCCCACATCGATAGATCCAATTAACTCGTATGTAAGCTCATTTAGTTGTCTCCCTTTTATAAACCCTTTTTGGTTCATGTGAAGTATATTAGGGGCTACCTGGCCAAGCCATTTGGCTAATATAGTGGCAAAGATTTTATAGTCGGCATTTAAGATAGAGATAGGCCGATATGAGCCACAGTCAGAAGGGGGCTTCCCTGGCTTTAGAATAAGCGTTATAGTGGCTTTGTCCCAGGAGGCTGGTGGTACTACCCCTTCCCTCAATATTTGGTTAAACAAAACTGTTAGAATTGGGGATATCTCTAAGATCAGATGTTTGTATACCTCACTCGGTAACCCGTCAGTACCTGCTGCCTTTCCCGCTTTAGAGCCTTTAATGGCCTGTTCTACCTCGACAAGACTTATTTCCTCCTCCAAAGATTTGCTCTGTTCTATTGATAGAGAGGGAAGAGAAATACCCTCGAACCAGTTAATAATATCGTTGGTATTGATATTAAGATTTTCCTCATATATTGACTGAAAGAATGATTTAAAGGTCTCTCTGATTTCTGCGTCACTGGTGAAGGTACCCTTATCCGTGGTTACTGAGGCAATATTATTCCGAACCCGGTCTGATTTAACTTTCCAGGCCAACAACCTGCCCGATCCCTCACCATACTGGAAATGAGAGAGTTAGCTTGTCTCCCATTTTTGCAATACTCGTTTCTCCATTAGCTAGGACAAATTATTCTTAAGCTTATTGAGCTCTGCTAGTTTCAGGGATAGATTAAGATTATCTAGAGATCTGTCAGTGTCTATACAAGACTGAATAACTGACATACTGTTCTCAATAGACGAAATGTCTTCCCTATACTGCCTTCTTCTGTGAGCTACCCTGTTTTTAACTATTCCTCTTAGAAAACATTTGAAAGCGTCCCATACTATACCTACTGGGGCTGAATCCCTATTGAAAGAAAAGAATTCACGAGTCTCGGATTGAAGGAATTCAATATCTTCTGCCGATGTTAGAAATGATCTGTCAAATGACCAGAGTTTCGGGGAAGAAGACTTAGTTCCCCACTCCATTTCTAGCTTCATTGCTGAGTGGTCCGATAGATGAGATGGAATATACTCTACTAAAGTTATGCAGTCGACCAAAGATCTGCTAGTTAGGATAAAGTCTATTCTTGAGCTGTGTCTATATTTTAGATTTTTAAAGGAAAAACACTGCTTTTGGCCCTCTCTCAGCCTCCAAATATCGACATAGCCATATTGTTTCATTAGTCCCAGTAGACAGTTTCTAGATTTGGAGGGAACTTGTTGTCTGCTATTTGTAGATTTGTCCAGTAGAGGATTAATGGTGATATTAAATCGCCAGTTATGATCACCGGCTCTGGGAAATTCAAGAGGTGTTGAAATAGGGATTCTAGTGCAGAAGTGTCATCGCAGTTGGGCCCATAGTAACCAGCCAATGTTATAACCGCCCCTCTTATCTCCACCGCTGTTATGGCCCATCTCCCTCCCTTATCCACTTTTTGTTGTAAGATCTTCAAATTTAAATTTAAAGATTTTTTAAAAAGAATTGTAACCCCCCGCGTGTTTAGTAATTGAGACGTTGTAATTGAGAAGTTTATCCACCTATTTTTCTTCACTAATTCAAGTGTCTCAATCTCAGTTAAATGTGTCTCCTGGAGTATAATGATCTCGGCATCCACGTCCCGAAGGTATTGTATGATTTTATTAGCTCGGGGTTTGGTGCGGAGACCATTAACATTCCAGGACAAAATTCTAGGCCTACTCATGTCTCCCAAAATAAATGTTAACCATTAAACGTAACAAGAGTTTCTGTCTATAAAAAAATGGAACAGTAAAAAGAACAAAGCTACAAAGTGTGTCGACTGGAGCATTATTGAAAATGGATATTTTTCTTTTTTCACCGCCACCCGCTACCACCCCGTGACCCTCCCACCCATGGGAAACCCCTGACCTCACTACCCGGAAGATTCCGGAAGTAAGTGCTCCTAGCTCTCCCCCGACCTCACCTCCTATGTCCCACTATTTATTATAATGTGATAGCTAGCCTTATTATAAGTATATCAAGCATGAAATACCTCGAACTATTAAATTTGATTAATAAGTGAAGATATATAGATTTATATATAATATTTCTAATATTTCTTTTTTTTGTGTATATATTTTCTTGTTTTTTTTTGGTTTTTTTTTGTCCCTTTACCTGTTCACCCTATTTTTTCTTTTTTTTTTTTCCGTAAATTATGTGCATTATGAGTTGTTTTCCCCGTTATTTTCCCACAAACCTGAGCTAGAACCTTTATTGCTCCTTCCTTCCACCTAACGACATTAGAAGCTCGTCAGCTGCCTGTACCGATCGAACATTATGCATTTTATTGTTCATCATTATTTTGAGAGATGCGGGAAAGCCCATCTGTACTGTTGCTCCTAGTTTGCGAAAGGCTTCCATTCTTCTTCCTAGCTCCCACTGCTTTTCTAGTGTATATCTTGACAGATCAGAGCGTATCTGAAAATTAAAGCCTTTGCCTACTAGCGACTTTTGCTTTAGGGCTAAGTTTAAGATGTGTTCCTTGAAAGAATAGGTGTGAAAATTGACAAGGATTTTCCTTGGCTTGGCCCTTTGTGGATTGTGTCTGAGAGGATCCCTATGCATTCGTTGAATGTCCGAAGCAAGTTCCTCAGGAGTATGAGGGAGGTTAAGAGAATCTTTTAATAACGAGATTATATACCCTTTGATGTCTGTACCTTCACTGCCCTCAGGAACGTTCAAAATACGCAGGTTACTGCGCCTGGCGTTATTTTCCAAGACCCCCATTCTTTCTGAGATGGCCATATCTTCCCTTTTTAGCTTTTGTATATCTTCCTGAGTACCTTCTGCCCGCATAGATATTTGACCTACAGTTTCTTCAAGGGCTTGTGTTCTTATTGACAGATTACAAATCTTTTCATCAAGAGTCTCACAAAAACTCCTTATGTCCCTTTGGTTTGATGCAGACTCTGCAAAACCTTCCTTGATCTCGGCAGACAATGAAGCAAACATCTGTTGCAATGATGCCATTGAGATAGGTACCAGAGTGGAGACTAGAGTTCCCTCCTCTCTCTGACAGGGTTGATGGTTATCATCCGGTGAGCTCGGGACTGAATGTGAAGCTGAGAGGGGTTCGACATTCTGTTTTTCTTCGGTGGTGACGGAAGTTGGGTATTTTGATGGGTCCCCCTGTTTGCTCGTCATAACAGCAGGCTCCCCCATATGGACCAGTGTCCCGCGTTGATCACTGTATATATTGTGTACTCCCTCACCTTCTATTAGGCTAGGGTGAGCTACTGTTTGTGATGTAGACTCAGCATCAAGTTCTTCCTGTAGTTCTTCCAGTAGTACCATGTCATCTATGGGATTGATAGGATCAATATACTCAGAGACTGGCAAAGAGGCTAAGGCTGAGGCTGAGGCTAAGGCTGTAGCTGTAGCTGTGGCTAAGATTGGGACTAGAGCCGAGTCCTGCTCGGAAGATGCCATAGCCTTTAACCCAGGGTTGTGCTTCTGAAAGATGAAATCTCTCTGTAGGTGATCTTGTCCTATTTCTAAAACTTGTGGGACGACCTTTAAGTAGGACCGCAGGGAGGGGGTGATTTTAGCGTTGGATTCTGCTAGGAGCTTAGCTTTGTTACGCTTCCTTCCTCTCTTAGCCTTAACTTCTGCTGTAAGGTATGATGACGTCCTCAAAGTTTTCAGACTGAGAGATTTAACTGAGCTTGAAGAGAAATCCACTCCCTCTGTCTGCTTGGTAGACAATTCCTCCTCTAAATTAGGTGACCTCCCCTTACCTTTTCTTTTACATGAGGTACCTGTCCTAGCCGCACACTTTGCTGTTCTTTTATTTTGTGGACTTTTTTCAGAGTTTGTGGTAACAACAGGCTTATTGGGCTTATTGGGCTTATCATCTGCTGCAGAATCACTCTTACATTTAGGGAGCAGATTAGCCTCACACAAGCCCCCCCCCTCCCTTTACCTTACTTTTATCACCTTCAGAAGCAGCACCTTCAACTACCACCTCATGATTTTCTGCTGTTCCTGTTTTATCTTCCTTTTCTGCCGTTGAAAAGTAGTTTGGAACGTTAGATGCAGGGGCGCCTCCCTGCTCTGCTCCACAAGGCTTGAATGCAAACTTGAATGAGAGCTGCCACGAAGGCTTCTCACCCGCCTGTTCCACCGCAGCTCCAGGGCGGCTTGCCTCCAGCGAAAAAGCCCAGGCGCGCTCTGCCTCCTCGAAGCAGGAAGGCATCTGACAGAAGCAGAAGGGCATTGGCCGCTACCGCTGCCGGTATCGCCAGGCGTCCTGTTTTCTGGTTATTGATGTCCTATGTGGTGTATAGCCTGCAGTTGGGTGTGATGTTTTCGTTGTCCGATGACGCCTCTCATCCTTCCTCTTCTTCCTTGTAAGGTACGGACCACTGTCGTCATGTCTGACATGTAATGTCTCCTCGCATTTGTATCTTTCTTCCCTTCTATTCATCCCTCCTTAGCATATTCCTCTTCCTTTTCTTCTTCTTTGTGATATTGTTTCCCCTCACTTATAAGCTTTTTGTTTCAATTGTTTTCTTGACCTTCTTCTTCAGTGCATTTTCTCATCTCCTTGATATCCTTTGTGTTTTTACTCTCTTCTCCTTTCTTTTCCCTTTTCTCTTACCTCCTTGCTCCACTGTTGCACGTATTGTTCTATATTTAGCATTGATGTTTTTACATTCAGAGTTATTTCATGGAATGTGAAAGGTTTCATTTATCCAATTAAACGACAGAGAATATTATCATATCTTGCCTCGTATAACCCTGACCTAGTTCTCCTGCAAAAGACTCATCTTACAGAACTCGAGGCATTAAAACTAAAAAAAGGTTGGGTTGGTTCAGTTTTGGTCTCTCCTACTTCTACTAAGAAAAATGGTGTTATGATTTTGTGTCATAAAAAAGTGAAATGCAAAATTATTTCACAAGAGACTGATATAGAAGGGAGATGGCTGTTGGCTAAATTACTGATTACCAACATTTCTTTGATCGTATTTTATGTTTATGGCCCTACTCAACCAGATTGTTCTTTTTGGCCTCTGATCACACATAAATGTATTCCATTTAGAGATGATCTCTTTATTCGAGGAGGTGATTGCAATCAAGTTGTTTACCCTTTCTTGACTGTCAATCTCAGGTATGCTTTATTCGGCATAAAGCTCACAAACAATTTCTTAACTCTATCTCCCAAATACACCTAGTTGATGCTCGGAGACTCTCCCACCCTGATTCTAATGATTTTTCTTTTTTCTCACCTCCTCACAATCCCCTTTCCCATCTAGACCACATTTTTCTTTCTCAATTGTTATCCCAAAATCTTTTATCCTCTTCTATTAAACCCATTGTTATTTCTGACCATGCTCTGATTGTAACTGATTTTGATCTCCTCCCTCCACATCCCAGATCCTCCCGTTGGCTTTTTAACAACTCTCTTCTTCTTGACCCTCTTTTTTCCTCTTCTTTTACCAAAGATTTTTTTAACTAAATAGTGATCACAATTCTTCCCCCATATTATATGGGACTCTTTCAAGGCAAACGCAAGGGGCTTTATCATAGACTTCACCTCACAAAATAAGAAACGTTTCCTTCAAAAACACAAAGCTACTCTAGCCGATATTAAGGCCTTAGAACATAAATTCTATACTTCCCTGTCTGACGCAGTTCTACAGGATCTTGTTTGTGCTAAATTAGCATTTAATAAAATTACAACAGATAGGGCATCTTCCACACTTTTCCGTAGTAGTGCTCAATATTATGGAGGATGTAATAAAATGGGTAAACTTCTTGCAAATTATCTTAAATCCTGTAAAGTCCGTACTCTAATTGACTCTATTAATTCCTCAGAGGGCAACCTCATTCATAAAGATCAGGACATTCTCAATTAATTTATGCTTTTTTATAAAGACGTATATACCCCAGAATCTTCCCCTTACAGTCTCCTTATTCAATCTTATCTTAATAAAATCCTGCCCCGTCTAACAAACATCTTAATTTTTCTAAACTTGAAGCAGATTTATCCCTTAACAAAATATCTAACGCTTTATCTGCCTTAAGGAAAGGGAAAACGCCAGATGGTTTTATAGTTGAATTTTATTAGCATTTTTCCAATTTATTAGTGCCTAAACGCTTAGAACTTTTTCATTCATTTCTTCTTAATGTTGACTATAAGAGTTTTGCTAAAGTGCTTGCTTTACGCCTAGACCCTCTTATGCCTTATTTGATTGGTAAGGAGCAATATGGTTTTGTCAAGGGTAGGCTAACTTCGGATAATTCTCGTCTTTTTCATGCTGTATTGAACAAAATCCCCTCTTTCTCCACTTATGTGGTGGCAATTTCTGGTGATGCTGAAAAAGCTTTTGATAGAGTTGATTGGACTTTTTTATTTTAATCCTTGAAGTGCCACAGTTTTGGTCCCAAGCTGATCTCGCTTATTTCTTTATTATATTCTGCTCCCAAGCCTCGGTTTTAGTCAACAGTTGTATAGCTTCTTATTTTCCTCTTCACTGTGGTGTCCGTCAAGGCTGTCCTCTCTCCCCCCTTCTCTTTATCCTAGCTCTTGAACCATTCTTGACATCCATTCATAGTAATGGATCTATTTCTGTTTTTTCTTATGGTGAGCAACACTTAAAACTTTCTGCATATGCAGATGACATTTTACTCTTCATTACCAATCCTGGAGTTTCTATTCCTCCTTTATTAAATGAATTGTCTTCATTCTCCCTTGTCTCAGGTTACAAAATCAATTCGGATAAAACAGAGATTCTTCCTCTCACAAAATGTTGTTTTCAACATTCCTTCTCTTCTACTGGTTTCTCATGGAATAGCTCTAAAATTAAATATTTAGGTATGTGGTTTTCCAACTCCATCACCTCTTCTGTTAAATTAAATATGTCTGAGGCTTTATCTCGGATGGACAAATTATTTTTATCCTGAAACCCTCTTTTTCTCTTGTGGTGGGGTCAATTGGATTCAATCAAAATGATGATCACTTCCATTTTAATCTATACTATTTTCATGCTTCCTATCTCTATGCCTTCCTATTATTTAAAAAAAATGATTCTCCCCTCTCCAAGTTCCTTTGAAACAAACAAAAGACCCAGAATATACATATCCTTTCTTTGGAAGACAAAATCTAATGAGGGTGTTCATTTTCCAGATTTTTGTATTTACTATAAGTCTTTTCCCCTCCGTCAAGCTTTCTTTGGAAGACAAAATCTAATGAGGGTGTTCATTTTCCTGATTTTTGTATTTACTATAAGTCTTTTCCCCTCCATCAAGCTTCGAAATGGCTCCTCTCTGAACCTTCCCCTTTCACCCCCTGTGGCTTTCTATTGAAAGTTCTTTGCTTCGTCCTTTCACTTTAAAGGAAGTTCTGGCTTTTCCTGCCAAAACCCCTCATACTTCTCTTCCCCTGTTTAAACATTCATGTTCTTTGTTAAAACCTTTGATTCAATCAAAATCTATTTCTAGGGAATCCTTTTTATTAGGGGTGGGCGGAATTTGCGTAATCGCCTTACACAGCTCTTCGCGAAAATGTCGAAAATCTCTGCAAACAAGCAGAAATACTGCAATGATGCAGACTTTTTTCCCGTCTGTTCGCAATATTTTCTGCGTGATCGCGTTGGAAATGTCTCGCCAACTTGCCCATGCGATCGCCTATGGGTGCGGCCATCTTGTTTTCACTTGTCCTGCCCACTCGCAATGCTTATTTCCTATTCTGGGTCGCGCAATGCTTGCTCGCGCCCGTTCGCGATACGTATTTCCTGTTCGGGGACGCCTTTACGTGTTTGCAACGCGTTTTGCGTGCTCGGGGGAAAATATCACGCGAACTTGCCCACGTGATTGCAATGGGCGTGGCCATCTTGTTTTTGCACTGTATTGCTATGGTTCTGGGGCCTGCTTTTGAACCCTCCCTCTTTCTTTTCAATCATTTGTTTCTAGAAACTTTTTTTTAATCTTTTTTATTTATTATCTCTCAGACTATTTTCCTGCTTCTATATTTTTGGTTTTTGTCTACTTTTTGTGTGTTTTAACTCCTTTTTTCACTCTTTTTCTATTGCCTGCTCTTTTCATTTCTTTTACTTACTTTTAAAATTTTCTTTACCTTTTCTTTCCCGCCCGTCGACCCCAGAACCATGTTGAAAAGGCAAAGGGCTCAACGAAGGCGCCAGAGCCTGTGACCGCCTTCCACAGAGCCCACAAGGGGTGCAGGCACACGCCTTATTTGGGGAGGTGGAGTTGGCTGCACTGGTTTTCTTTGTGCAGCGCCACCTCCCCTTAACCCTGTCAGCAGGTGGCAGGTCTGGGTCCGGTCTCCGGGTGCATCGGCAGTGGTGGGGGAAGGTGCGTCAGGCAGTGTTTCACTGCTCTGGGGTCCGGCGCACCCAAAACCAATTGACGCACCAGTGGTCCGATATCCGGGTCCAGGAGCAGGACCTGCTGGACCTGCTAGGAGTGGAGGTCCCGGGTCTTGTTGAGTAACTATTTAATTATTACTACTTTGTGTGTTTTCTTCTGCTCTGTGTTCTATATTGCAAATATATTTTTTCCAACCAACTAGAATGCTGCAGCTTACATTACATGTAAATTATGTTTAAAAGTGTTCTGTGATTGTTATGACACAGGTGCTCTTCTGCGCTACTAATCTTCCTTGTTTGCAACTTTGCGTTTGCGCTCACTTAGCGTGATTATGTAAGAGTTTTTTTTAGAGAAATTAATTTACGTAATGCTATAGTGACTCTAGTCCTTACTTTGTCCTGTCACTAAGAGATAGGAGCTGATTGATACTTAGGTTTAGTTAGTTTGTATGAGTTTGTAATTTTTTAGTGGTATGCATGATGCCCCCTCTTTTACGTCACATGCTGCTAGTACCCCAGTCTTTAGTAGAACCTTTTCTAGTTTGTTCATTGAGTGGTAATAGGCTTAGCACTAGCAGAACATCAGCATCAATCAATCAACCAAAAATTTGGTGTATACAAAAATTTAGTCACGTGTCCGCCATTTGACCATTTATGCATTGTTGAGGACTAAAAGAAGTGGAAATGCATACTTAATGTACAATTGGCATGCCTGGAATAGGTGGGCTAGGTCAGGTGGTACGTACTAAGGCAATATTCTGAAATCAGAATGGAAGACTGGATTAATAAATGATAAATAGTAAGTAGTCGATCCGCGAATCCGCTGGTACTACTTGTTTACCAGATGAGATTGGTCAATTTATTTATTGCTTTTGCTGTTTCCATAAATATTTTTTTGACCGTCCTTTAAAATTATTTTATTTGTTTCACACCAATCATCAATGTTTGTCTCTTTCTTATATCTTTCATGTTCACCACCCAGGGGCAGGCAGACAGGGTCTCAGTCGGCAGGAGGAGCAGAACAGCAACAGGAGGACAATGACGAGGGTTCTTCAAATGGCTCTAGTAAGTCTTCTTGTTTTAAAAAATTAATAATTCTTATTCCCAAACTTTTACTGCACCATATTTTTTCCAAACTATTGTTTCCATTTCCTAATGTTATTTTTTACCAACAATTATCCTTTGATCTGGACTATGTGTTTCTAAATTCTTGTTATCCCTGTCTCTAACTGCCTCTGCTATGATGACTCTCTGTACTACTACTATAGGTCTGTCTGTAGCTAAGCTTGCCCAGTTGGCCACTCTTTATTTAAAAGGTTTTAAATAAAACTCAGATTCCCTAGTAGCTCTAGCCATTGAGTCTAGTCCTCTAGGTTGTCCTCTTGTAGTACTTCTATCCTTATTGATCTTGAGTCTTTGTTAATCTTGAGGCTTTTCGACAATGCCCACCAACAGATGCACAACCAGATTTTACTATTTTGATAGGATAGGACATACTGCTACTGTTGTAGGGATTTGGCACATACAGACCTTTGCACTAGAAAATAGGATGTTGGTGATGGTAGGTTGGACCTTCCTTGTACCTCAATCAGAAGTTCAGAACCCACCACAATCCCCTGCTCAACTAGTTAGTAGTGTCTTATCCTAACTATTTGCTCTCCGTACCCCCCAAGATACCCAACAAGTAGACAACCCAGAACATAACACTCCCGACCTCTCAGTCGTGGAAGTAATGCACATGCACACCCTTCCTTTTGCTCGCGCACTCGTGTAAGTCCACACCAAATACCACTGAGTCTATGTAAATTCAAAAGTTTTATTTTCAATTGACAAGCTCTGTACGTTGTTCTTTAATGCAGCACCAACATGAAAATGTATACCATTAAAACAATAAACATTGTTAAACTTGGTTACAGTTACAACAAGTACAGGAGCATAGAAAAAAATGGGAAATCATGATAACTGAACAGTGGTGGAAGCACCACCATCCCCTTGGTAGGAATATAGTTTATATAAAATTATAAATGAAGATCTCTGAGTGAATTCTGGGGACCCCTCACCTTAGAAGAACCTAGTACTGGTAGTTGTTACATCATAAGCTCTGCAAAGCTCTTTTTCGTAGAAGGGAATCTTCTGCGAGTAATGAGAAAAATGGTGAATGTTACTATATTGCAAGCATTTCTCAGCCGTGCCAAAAAGTGTAGCATTTCTATGGATAAGCAATATGGACTAACACCAGAACTGCATAATGTGGCTTCTAATGTTTTGCTTGACCTGGTACGCAGCGCTTAGACAGCAGCAGTATGAGGTCATGTGGGCTCAAAGGTGTATTATACAACAAGCTGCGAGGTAACGTCACGTGTGCAAAAATAAAAGACACAAAGCAAGGTAAAATGGTTGCATGGCTAGGGCTAACTAAGCAAAGACTAGAATGCAAGGATGTACTGTATGTATACTGTACTGTTGAGACTTAGCAAGTAAGAAGTTGTTGTGAACGTTTGAAGAGTGAACACACCCTTTAATTGGCATTAGTAAAGGCATTAGGGGCGGGAGTATTGAGTAACCAATCGCCTCTTCTATCTGATTTCAACGCCGCTTTGAAAGTTTTATGGATAAGACTAAAAGTCAGATCAGATCATCTGGTGTTGATGAACTAAAAAGGGAAAGACGGATGGAAGGAAGAAGGACGGGCAAGATTTAATATTTATGGCTGACAGAGAGAAGGATACCTGTGATGCATGCATGCAAAGGTGGCTGATAGGAATCAGATGCATGGTTGGTTGAATGCCTGAAAAAATCCCGAAAATGTTAAAGCCCAAGCAAGTGGGAGGATAGATACATACCACAAATGTTGTGTACTGTGCTTTATAGTGCTACCATGCCACTATGTGTATAATTAACTTGTCTTACTGTTTTTCTAAGAGTATATTTTACAATAGTCTTGTTTTTTTCCTTTCTGATATACAGCTACTCCGTCCACGGGGAAACCGGATTGGAAGGAGTTGGCTGCCAAGCCACAACGCCAGGAGCTGGAGGCCATACAGTGGGAATACCGTCGGCTGGTGGTCCTGGAAGAGGAGGAAGAGATGGCAGCAGCAGCTGAAGCCTCCTTCAATGCCCCGGGGCCCAGCCCCTGCCCTGCAGCAGTACAGCACCACCGTTTGGCAGCCGCCCGCCCTCCCATTCCCTTTCCATCACTGGTGCCCCCCACAGTGGCTGCAATTACCTCGCTCTAAAGTGCTGTGTCGCCCTACTTGAGGAGGCAGTGCGTGTCCTCCAAAGACAATCCCACCGAACATAGGAGACCCTGTTTATTGCCCCTTTTTTATTTATTGTTTTGGTGGGTGGGAATGGGGCGTTGGGGTTTTGGACAATTGAACATTTGGTTGGACTTTTTCTTTACGGACAGTGGTTTGGGTTAGAGAGAGGGGTGGGTCAGGTATTGTGGGTTTTTTACATAGTTTATTTTTGTTAGGGTTATTGAATTAACATTTCTACTTTGCATACAATGTTGTTAATGGTTTTTGGGTGAGGTTACTGTTTTACATCACACTGTTTCCTTGCTGGTGCAGGGCTGCCCATAGCCAGTATTTGATTTAACACTATGGCTGCTAAGGCAATTCCCCTCCTGTGCTGGGAATTGCCATTTTGCTGGTGTCATGACGAACTCAGCTAAACCATGAGCACAGCTCCAGGCTACCTCATGACGAGCTGAGCTCGTCATGAGCATGGAAGGGGTTAAATAATTGGCTGACTTTGTTAGACACAAACAGATAGATGCGGCACCCCTCACTGACTGAGTTGTCCTACTAGTACTGTAGGTCTCTCTCTTCTAGTCTATACATTCTTTAACTGGACTCAAAAACATGTCCGTTATTAATTATGCCTCCCCAAACTTCTCTTAACTTTGCTTGATGTTTAACTTAGGAACAGCGATGGCTGCATGTGATGATGGTTTCCTATCCTAACATGCCATGGTTGTGATGGTGGTAGTAGTAGTAGACACTTGCAGGGCAGCAGCATTTGCAAAAAAAGAAAATGAGACAGTCAGTCGCCTGAGAGAGACTGTTCGAGGAGTAGTAGAATGAAGCACAGTACAGAACCTATTGCGAAACAATAATATGCAAAAATATTTTACAACAAAACATTATGGTGGTGGGGATAGCCTGCTAAACAGAGTTACAAAATATAGTTGTGTCGAGTCACTTGACTAGGCCTACAGTAGACTCGACACAAGCGTAACAGTTAGTGCTGTGTATGAGGATGACAACAAAGCCAATCAATGCCGGCAATTAATGTGGATGTATATGTTCCTTTGGTAAATAAAAATCACCTCTAAAATATACTGCTCATGGGTTGGCAAGCAGAAGAAGATCCTCGCTCTGCCTTGAAATTGAAGTACTGTTGCTTTTGCCACATCCGCCCCAGTAAGCGTGTGATAAATTATCGGTGTACATTTAATTTTGTCACGCCTCAATAAGTCACACAGCCCGGGGGAAGAGGGTTAGGGTTTGTTGAATGGATGGGAAGGGGGGTTTGGGGAAAGGTTTGAAAATAAAAAACAGTACGCATGGACAAACAACAAACGACAAACTCTGTAGACTGCCATATCCATATCAATATCTTAAGGGAGAAAAAGGAAATACATGCATGATGAGGATTGATGAGGAGACCCGGTTTACATACAGTTTTTGTTCAGTTGTTCCGGGTTTACTTTTACAGATAGCAAATAAAAATTTTAAATATTGGTAGGGATGAATTATAAACAGATAGCAAACCTAATGATAATAATAACAACAAGAGGAACACAGTGTTGTAAAGATTGTATACAAAAAAATGAATCAAGGTATGTAAAAGATGATGAAAGTTGATACTGTGTTATCCTGGTAAAAAATGTGGATTTGCATCTCGGCATTCCTCTTGGTCCTCTCGTCCATCAATCTTGGGTGTCGCCACTTCCTGCCTGGCAAATGTAGATTTATTGGTACGGTAAGTGTGCATTTTTTTCCCAAGTATAGCACATGGTAAGGCCCAGCCTGTAATTGTAGATGGAAAAACAAAAGGGATATTGAGAAACAAAGTTGAAAAAAATGCACAAGTTATGGTGTAGTGCAACAAGAACACTTTCCGAGGCGGCATGTATGCATCATCTCTACTCTAGTCTTTTTCCAGCATTGACCTACAACAACAACAGGACAGAGCAGGCCCACAGTGACGGCACGTCACTTAGCCTATCCTCCATTTAGAGTAATTTTTTTTGAAGAGGTGGACAAAGCACATATCCAGCAACATAGCATTTTATAATTTAAGTGACTAAATCAATGCACCGCAGTGATACCACTGCTACACTCGACTCCACTTCTGCACAGACATTTAGGTCTGCTGTGGTTGTTGTTGACTTCTTTACCTTTTATGCCACTCATGAAACGTCCTGGCTTGGTATTCCATCAATCATCTCCGATACTTGTACTGATTGACTGTGAAGATTGGCCTGCAGTAGAAGTACAATTTTGTTATTAAACAACAAGAGTAGAAATATTATTGACTTGAGTCACTCTTTAGTGTGTACAGTAAGACTAGTACACTTTGACTTCACTGCATGCACAACAAATAACAAAAACAGAAACACCAATCACTCAAGAGTCAGGTGTCCAATGCATGCCATTCATTTTCATTACCTGTCCCTTCTCATCTTAAGTTAAGGGGCCGTCTCTCTCACCACCATCATCATGGACGGTGCTGTTGTCATACTCAGTATGCAGTGTACAGATTGAGTCTCCTTCCTGTATTCAAAAGCAATGTTATCAAGCTGCAGTAGAAGTACAAATTTCTTATTAAAAATAGTGGCAAGAAGGGGAAAATTGCCTTGAGTTACCTTTAGTGTGTAGAATGATGATTAATACAAATAGTGCACAATGAAATAACTTCATGCACAACAAACAACAACAAAATCACTTAGTCTGCGTCCAATGCATGTCATCATTCATTACCTGTTCCATCTAATTTTCAGTTAATGTCTCTCTCAGCTCAGAAAGGAGGATAGCTATAGTCGTCATCATGTTCCACTTCTTTTGGAGGGACTAGGAAAGATTTTATTTTTTCTTCTATTTTGCATCATCCAATCATCATCTGTCTTGAGGGCAATGGATTTAGGGAGATTCAGGAGGATGGAGCGGAGGAACTGGATTCGGAGGACTGTACTGTGAAATGCAGACAGCTGACACTCGTATATTGAAATAAAAAAAGAGTAGAAGACGGTGGTGATGGATTTGTTGTGATTCAAATTTTGTAACCGGAAAGACAGACACACAAATAAAGGAAAATAAGGGAGGAAGACAATAAGTGCAGGCCTAATTCTCAGGGAAGTATAGCTCGTCCTCAAACTCTGGGGGTTCAACCAGAAGTAGGTAATCATGAAGTAACACACTACTTCCATCACCTGAGCCGCTGTCCTCATCTTCCTCCCTTGATTCATGTATTGTGTAATTCAGTGGTATGAAGTGCTGATTCATTTTGATCGTTGTTAACCTCTCCACATTTTTGGGCAAGAGACTGGTCCTTCTCACTGTTACAATGGAACCAGCAGCACTGAAAACACATTCGGAAGAGACACTTACGACAGGGCAAGCCAGATAGCTTATCACCAGCCTGCGGAGCAGTGGCCATTGGGCTCTTTTCCCATACCAATATCGCTATGGGTTTTGCTCAATGTACACCTCTGTTGGGTCGTCCTGATAGGTCTAGGCCATTCGCTCAATGTTCAGGGGTGCTAAACTTTTTTCTGTCTCTTTTCTCTGTGCACCAGCATTGCGTTTACCAATGCCTAAATGTAAATACCAATCCTGTAAAGATTCTACTGGGCCGAATGATCCAGATATTGCTGTTGTCGATAGTGATGGTGAATGTTCTCAGCCAAATGCACTGCCCTCAGCCTCCGAAATTGCCCTTGATGCCGGATGCCCTGTTGCAGTACTTGTTGTGGGTTGCGACCCCTGACCTTCCTGGCAGGTTGCTCCCCCTCCATGCAGCACCGCCTGTGTGCCCCTGCTGCCACTGACTCTCTGGTAAGTGGGCTCCCTCTTAGTGCCCTGTTTTTTGTTCTGTGCCACTTGCTCTTCCCCCCTTTTTGTGCCCCATTTTGCATGTGTACCACTCGCTTTCCCCCATTTGTGCCACATTTTGCTCTCTGTGCCACTCATTTTCTCCCCCACTTTGTGTCCCATTTTGATTTCTGTGCCACTGTTTTCCCCCGCTGTGCCCCCTGCGGCCACGTCCCCTGCCCACTCGCTGCTCCTGCCTCCCAGGTGCTCCTTCCTCCCACCTCCCCATATTTGCTGAACGATGCACGGCTGCGCCGCTGGCGCGCCGAAGGCGTGCCTAAGGCAAGCCCGTCTGCACCAGGACCGCACCCATCACCGGAACCCCTGCCCCCCTGAACACCATGACGCTAGACTCCGATACAACGCCTGCACCCTCCATGCACTCAACACCGGCCGAGACCACAGCTGCTTCGAGGCCGCCTGAAACGTACCCACAGGCCTTTCTCCTGCTGCACCTGCAGCTTCTCCTGCAACAGAGCCACTAAACCACCAAGGACTGGACCCAACCACCTCTGCTGCATACTCCTAAACACATGCTCTGCACGTAAACACGCCGTCGAGCTCTGGGACCTGATAGACACCTCCACCCCAGACATTGCCTTCCTGACCGAGACCTGATGGAACGACTCCTCGGCTCCCGACATCGCCATAGCCGTCCCGGACGAATACAAGATCGCCCGCAGAGACCGCAACAAGGGAATTGGAGGAGGAATAGCCATTGTCCACAAGTCCACCCTAAAGGTCTCCACCCACTCAGACGACACAATCAGCACTTCCGGATCCACACTGACCGCAACACCACCTTCAGAGGAACACTCATCTACAGACCCCCCAGACCCCGGCCCAGTACTGCGACTCGATTGCTGACCTCGTCAGCACCCACGCACTCGCTCTTGGACTCAATCTCCCCGGACCTGATAATTCTCGCCTCAGTGCCTATTCTAATCATGGGTCCCACTCTGCAACTCTGGGCAATAGCCTGCTTAATCTCCACAATGGCCCTAACAGCGCTGGGATGCCTGGCTTCACCTTGGGGGTGCCCAGGAGTGGACATTCCACAGGGAAAAACTAGGAAGGGTTCCTAAGTGGTATACGGACAGCGCAGGGACACCTCCGTTGGAGGTAGCTGTGCGCTTTACAAATGGCATTTACATTTACATGGACTACATCCTCCTCGGGGACCTGAACATTCACCTCGAGAACAACAACAATGCCAACTCTGCCACCCTGATCGACAACCTCGCCAACCTCAGCTTCAGACAACTCGTCACCCCTCCCACCCACGCCACCGGCCACATGCTTGACCCCATCTTCTCCACAAGCACCCACGTCTCCTTCGACCACACCACTGAACTTCATTGGACGGACCACCACTGCATCCATTTCACCAACAAGAAGCCCACCACACACCACCGCACCCAACAGCTGCCCCACCGCTGCTGGAGAAAAATTACCGAAGACCAGGTGGCCACCACCCTCGCCCAGAATTCTCCCTCTGACCCCACCAACCCAGACCCCGCCACCCGCAACCTCAGACAGTGGATCAACGACTGTGCCAACACCCTCGCCCCGCTCAAGAAACCCTCCAACACCCGCACCAGCAAGAAAGCCACCTGGTTCACCGAAGAGCTTCAGAACTCCAAACGAGCATGCCGGAAATTGGAGGAAAAATGGCTCAATGAACGAACACCTAACAGCAACATAGATGCCACCCACAGACATCACCATCTCATCAGATTAGCCAAGAGATCGTCCTTCAAAGCCCGTCTGGACAACAATGCACACAACAGCAAAGAGCTCTTCAGCATCGTGAAGAAACTCTCCAAATCCAGCGCCAAGGCCAACGACATCCCGCCCTCACAAGAACTGTGCGAGTGCGACTCGCTGGCCACCTTCTTCCACCAAAAGATCGCTGACATCCACAACAGCTTCATCACCACCACGACCACGCCGACAATGTCAGACTCCACCCCCCCTACGAACACCACCCGCAAAAACCTCCTGACCTCTTGGACCAATGTCAACAACGACGAAACATGCAAGATCATGAACTCTATCCACTCAGGATCATCGTCAGACCCCTATTCACACCACATGTTCAACAAAGCATATGCAACCATCGCACCCCAACTACGGAAAGTAATCAACATCTCGTTAGAGACAGCTACATTCCGGAAAGCTGGAAACACGCCAACATCAACGCCCTTCTCAAGAAGCCTAAGGCGGACCCCAAGGACCTCAAGAATTTCCGGCTCATCTCCCTGCTCCAGTTACCGGTGAAGTTTATCAAGAAAATCGTCAACACGCAACTGACCCGCTACCTCGAGGACAACAACATCCTAGACCCATCCCAGTCCGCCAGTCCGGATTCCGAAGAAATCACAGCACCAAGACAGCCCTCATTGCCACCACAGACGACATCAGGATCCAACCAGAAAACAGCGAAACATCAGCCCTCATCCTCCAGGACCTGTCAGCCGCCTTCGTCACGGTCTGCCACTGCACACTAAAGACACACCTCCAGGAAGCTGGAATCCAAGAGAAGGCCCTGGGCTGAACCACATCCTCCCTCTCCGGCAGAACCCAGAGCATCCGCCTCCCCCCCTTCTGCTCCGAAGCCACCGACATCATCTGCGGCGTACCCCAGGGATCATCCCTCAGCCCAACGCTGTTCAATGTCTACATGGCCCCACTCACTCACGTCGTCCGCCAGCACGACCTCTGCAGCATCTCCTAAGCCGACGACACCCAGCTCATCCTCTCCCTCACCAAGGACCCGAACACCACCAAAACCAACCTCCACGAGGGAATGAAGGCCATCGCCGAATGGATGAGAGGCAGCCAACTAAAGCTGAACTCAGACAAGATGGAGGTCCTCATACTCGGATCTACCCCCTCTGCCTGGGACGACTCATGGTGGCCGACCACGCTGGGAACAGCACCGACACCGACTGACCACGCACACAACCTAGGAATCATCCTCGACTCCTCCCTCTCCATGTTGAAGCAGATCAACGCCGTTTCCTCCTCCTGCTACAACACCCTCTGCATGCTCCACAGGAACTACAAGTGGATCACCACCGAAACAAGAAGAAAGGTGACACAGGCCCTCGTCAGCAGCAGGTTGGACTACGGCAAGGCACTCTACGCAGGAATCCCTGCCAAACACCTGCAACGACTGCAACACATCCAAAACGCCTCCGCACAACTGATTCTCAACGTCCCTCACCACAGCCACATCACCCTCAACAAGAGGATCACCTTCAAGCTACTCACCCACGCACACAAAGCACTCCACAACACCGGACCAGCCTACCTCAACAGCAGACTCAGCTTCTACACCCCCACCCGCCAGCTCCGCTCCGCCACCCTCATCCTAGAAGCTGTCCCCGCATCCAACCAACGACCTCTGGTGACTGATCCTTCTCCTTATTCGCCGCCAAAACCTGGGACACCCTCCGTACCCACCTACGGCAGACCCAAGACCTGCTCACCTTCAGAAGACTCCTCAAGACCTGGCTCTTCGAGCAGTAGTGGCACCCTCCCTCAGTGCCTTGAGACCCTCACAGGTAAGTAGCACGCTCTATAAGTACAATGATTGATTGATTGATTGATTGATTGATTGATTGATTGATTGATTGATTGGTTGACTAATGATTGATCTAGCATGCTTTTAAATTTAATTAGCAGCCATTCTTTTTCCAACTTGCTCGCTGCCTCAGTTGTCCATGTTTTGTAGCGGGCAACATCCATCTCTGAAAAAGAAATTAATGTCTTCAGTGCCAATTTTGTTCGTGGATCCAGAATTGTGGCAGAAATGTAATGTTCTTGTGACAAAATCTTATTTTGCACCCTTGTATTGTTAGCTAAGCGAAGGGCTAAGCTTTCCATCAATTCATAGGTTTCTTTTTTTTCTTCTACACCTTTGTATGATTCAGACACTGCCTTCAGCTGATGCTCTAGCATTTCCGATAATGGGACAGCTTGGCCCATAGTACAGTCCTCCTTGCTGACTTCATGTGTGAAGACTTCAAAAGGACGAAGCATTTCAGTCAGGTATTTAACTAGGCACCATTGGTCCATCTGAAGGCTCATGCCTTTCACAGTAGCATCCCCTCTTCGCATAACATATTCATTGAGTGGCCTGTACTGCTCAAACAGACGATCACACAGTTAATAGGTTGAGTTCCAATGTGTTGCCACCTCCTGGATGAGTGCTTTGACTGGCATTTTATAGTCACATTGAATGATCCTCAGCTGCTTCGGAGCTTTAAAAGAATGGCTGAAATGAGTGCATATTCTTCGGCAGGTGCTCAGTAAGTTGCTGACTATGGGTTCTTTTTCAGAAAGTCTTGAACTATAATGTTTATGCAGTGCACCAAACACGGTTCCCTGAAATAGGAACCAAGCTCCATGACCTTAAGTACATTACTGCCATTTTCTGTGGAAACAAAATAAATACTAAGCCCTCTTGGGTGCAGCCATTCAAAAACCTTGCTGCAAAACCTTTCCAAAATTTTTGCAGCAGTATGAGATTCCTCCATGGCGAACATGGCTACAGTTGCATGTTTCCGAGTAGCTGTAAAAATCTCAGCTGTGTCAACAGCACCTCCTTCAGATAGCTTATCTCTAACCTCCACAAAAGAGACCCAGTGTGCAGTGATGCACATGTAATCTGTGGCTTGGTAACTAGTCCACATGTCTGTTGTCAGGTGGATATTGTGAACAGCACTCTGCTGCAAAGCTTGTCCAACCAATTCCAGCACATCATGATGTAGTGCCGGAACAGCAATTCTTGTGAAATAGGACCAGCTGGGAACCTTCCATTTAGGGCAGATGGCTGACACAAATTCAAGGAAACCCACCCCTTCAACAAATGAAAAAGGGAGAAGGTCCAGCGCTAACATTTTAGCCAGCTTAGCATTGTACAACCGTGCCGTTGGGTGGTTGCATTGGAACTGCCCCTCCAACCTAAGCATGCGCTCAATGGTAGACTGAATTACTTTACTTTGTGGTGCTGTTGTTTTCATTAACCCACTTAGGCTCAACCAGGCACTTTGTTTCATTGCAGTACTCGGTCGCCTTGGTGTCTCAGGCTGACTCTGAGTATGGCTCTTACTGCGGTGCCACTGAGATGTTGCTGAGGAGGATGTGGGCGGTACCACTACACTACTGGGGACAGGGCTAGAAATGCCTCCCTCTTCTTCACCTTCAACCGCAATAATATCGTCCTCTGATTCTTCATGCCCAACATCAATGGGTTGAGTTTTTTTACTTTGTTGTAAGTAAAGTAGGTGATTTTCCCACACAATAGTGTGGTGTATTTTGAGATGACTTGTTTGTCCTTCGGTACCATAGTTTGTACCAAGCTTACCCCGCTGAACACCTGTGCGACAAATTGAGCATATAGCAACGTTCTCCTCCTTAGTTCTAACCGAAAAGAAGACCCAAACTGGGGAGGAGAACTTTCTGGTGCTGCTGGATGTGCCACTTTCAATACCAGATGAACTGGAGGGTGTGGTTGGAATGTGACTCTGTGTAGTTACACTGTGACTTCTACTACCACTACCGACTGAGATGGTTGAGCTGGATGTAGGTCTCTGCCGGGCCTTTGAAGATATGGCAGCTGGAGGCCGTGGTGGTGAAACCTGTATTGGTGGTATCCATGCTACTTCCCGCTCAGCAGCAGCCTTTTTGGATAGGGTAATAATCTTGGTCTCCATCACCTTTGGAGCGGGAGTGATGTATGTGATTAGAAGGGGCCCGGAAGATCACCGACCAGGGAGGCACCGCAGCCATTATCCTACTTGACCTAAGTGCCGCCATCGATACACTCAACTACAGCATATTGCTACAACGACTCAACAATATAGGTGTCTCATCAACGGCAATCTCCTGGTTTACTTCCTTTTTAAAGGAACAATACTTTCAAGTATTCGAAGGCGAAACCTCATCCATCAGGAATCCCCTAAACTGTGGGGTGCCACAGGGCTCCTCCCTAAACCCCACACTTTTTAACGTGTACATGAGCCCCCTAGCTGAGGTGGTCCGACCCTTTGGGCTAACAAGAATTACCTACGCAGATGACACTCAGCTAGTGGTGGCTCCGAGCCAGGCCAACTCCCCTTCTTCCCACCTTAAGGACGGCCTGGAGGCAGTTGCCTCCTGGATGACCTCGTCCTGTCTCAAATTAAATGGAGACAAAACAGAGCTAATGTTGGTAGGCCACCGCCCCCACACCAACATCGAACATCTCTGGCCCCCATGCCTCGGTCCACCTATGGCCCCCAGAGAATCCATCAAAAGCTTGGGCGTCTGGCTAGACAGTTCCCTTAACTTTAAGGAACAAGCAGCAAAACTCTCCGCCACCTGCTTCGGTCTACTGAGACTGATACGAAAAATCACCCCCCTACTTCCATTCAATGCAAGGAAAATTATGATCCAGGGCTTAATCCTATCTCGCCTGGATTTTGGCAACGCCCTTTATTTGGGAGCCCCACAGTCCACCCTAAACAAACTACAGGTGGTCCAAAACTGCGCTGCCCGCACCCTTCTTCTAATCCCCCGTCACACTTCAGTCAAGGAAGAACTCAGGAACCTACACTGGCTCCCAGTCAGGGACCGAGTTGCATTTAAGTCCCTCTGCATTGCGCACAGAACTTTTTGGAAAACCGGAGCCCCCCATTAATCACTCACTAGTCACCCCCTACCTACCCAACAGACAACTCAGATCCACTCTCTCACACCTACTTACAGTGCCCCGAATCAAGAGGGCAAGGTGTGGCGGACGTTCCTTTGGAAACAATGCGGCAAAACTCTGGAACGCCCTGCCTTTACAACTACGCAGGGAACCCAATCTACTGTCCTTCAGGAAAGGCCTAAAAATAGAGCTTTTCAAAATCTAGCACTTGCTCCCTGCACCTTCCACGCGTCTGTTCACAGCGCTAGGACGCCTCCGGGTAACTACTGCGCTCTTTAAATACTCATTCCATTCCATTCCATTCCATGAGTGGCTTGTCATCATCAACATTGTCCCCCTCTTATACATCTACCTCCATAACTCTAAGGGGCATATTACCAAGCAATAGCGATAATTATCGCTATTGCTTGGTTAGCGTGAAAAAATTATCTCCGAGCTGCGGCGATTTTTATCGCAGATAAACCTTTGTATTACCAAGGTTTATCGCAAATGCGATAAAAATCGGCCTCAATGCATGAATATCGCTGAAAAGTCAGCGATATTCATGCATTAGCGAGCTAATGCGCTTAGCCATGTTATCCACCTCCCATTGGATAACATGGCTAAGAACTGCTCAGGGCAGGTGTTAGCTTTTGGAGATATTCGCGCTTAGCGCGAATATCTCCAAAAGTTGGTCATAGGAGATAGCGATGTTAGCGACTGTTTCCAGTCGCTAACATCTTGGCACGCCCACTTTGCATGTCATTAGTGATAAATATCACTGACATGCAAAGTGGGGCCCAAGATGGTCGCTATCTCCTACTAGCTGTCGCTAACTGGTGTTAGCGACAGTTAGGTAATAGGGAGATAATTTTATCTCCGCTTTCTTGGCTTTTAAAGCCAAAAAAGCGGAGTTAAACCCCCTTGATAATATGCCCCATAGTCTTTCTGGAACCTTCCTTTTCAGTAGCATTGTCTTGTGGCGTGCATCACTCTCAGACTGAGCTGGTAGCTGCCAAGTAGCTTCACGATCATCAAAAGTGGGGCTTGAAGAAGAAGATGACGGACTAAGCCTCCTTTTCCTTGCTGGTGGTCTGAAAGACAATAGATCTTCTGAAACAGTGGTTTGCTCCACTTTGTCTGCAGGAAGATTTCCTGAAATGCCCCTACTTCAGGAGCAACAACTACTATTGTGGGCTGTTCTTGTGGCTGCTGCTGTTCTTGCGGCTGCTGCTGTTCTTGCAACTGCTGCTGTTGTTGTTGCAGCTGCTGCTGCACACTTATCTGCTGAGTTTCCGCCTGCGTTGATTGTGTACTACTTTCCTATAATGACATTTCAATATCGCTGCTCGTTAGTAGACTGGCTACCTCTGCGACACTCAAGGGCTTGGGCCTAGGTTGATGGGGTTGGACCACTGGTGCAGAGGTGCTGCTCCCAGCTTGGTTCCTGGACAACGCTGCTGCGTGCATAATTTTTTTGGTCCCAAAAAAAACATTGGCCGGCACACCAGTCGTGGTTAGTGGCAGTTCCTTTTTCTGTTCCTTCTTCTCACCGGCAACTTTCTTGGTACTGGACCTGGTACCTTTCTTTGGGGTCATCTTCTTAAGATGTCAGGCAGGACGCAGGTGCATAAGTTGTGGTCACACATGGATGTGATACGCAGCAGGACTTCTGCCTGGCTGGCAGTACAACGGGTGATGATGATGACAACTCCTCCTCTGGCTTTTTGTGGACCTAAAATGAAATAAGCCAGGAGAAGAACATCAGTTAAATGTTGCATTTGTTGTTGTGGTTCAGTTACTACTGTACTAGTACAAACAAATAAACAAAAGAAGATATAGTCTAGCCATTTTGAGACTTTGTCAACAAGGGCTATGTTATACTACTGTGCACACACTACACTCTCAGGAAGGATTGGAAAGAGAATAAGAACCACCAAAATACAAATGTAATGGAAGTGCGGTGGACCCTATTTGGCATTAAATAATTTGAGTATCACATCATTCATGGAGCTGCTGCTGGCAAAGGGGATAAATGGATGGAAGCAGTAAGCCAATAGGAAAACCATGCAGGCCTATATGGTAAAAGAAGACACTGATAACTCCCACCATAGAAATACAGGCCGCCAGCAACATGGACACTCACAAATCACAAGCAACAAGCAGGAGGCCTGGGAAACACCATGAACTGACAAAAGGCCTACAAAAACGAGGCAAAGGATGCATGCTAAAGCACACTGCTCTGCCTTTTTAATGCAATAAAATGCAAAAACGAAAATACACAGGCCAAAAAAAGGTCTGCAGGGTGCATGCATTGCACACTAACACACACCAGACACACACAACAAAGGCATGTCTTTAAGACACCCAACATCAGAAACCCCAACCCAAAAAAACACATTTCCCAACTCAATCCAATGCAACCCATGCCCTAAATGATGTATACATTCAATAGACCACACAGAAACACTTGTTTAATGCACCTGTGGCTACCTGCTCTAAGCCTACTGGATAAAAGTAGGCCTGTTGGCAGACAAGGCGAGACAAGCTTGCAGGCCTAGGCTTCAAAATGGCCACCACCCACATGGCCAGACCCAACAACAGAAACCCCACCCCAAAAAACACATTTCCCAACTCAATCAATGCCATCCATGCCCTGAATGATGTCTAAATTCAATAGACCACAGAAACACTTGCTTAATGCACCTGTGGCTACCTGCTCTGAGCCTACTGGATGAAAGCAGGCCAGTTGGCAGACAAGGCCAGGCAAGCTTGCAGGTCTAGGCTTCAAAATGGCCACCAGCCATATGACCAGGCCCAACAACAGAAACCCCACCCCAAAAAAACACATTTCTCAACTCAATCCAATGCCATCCATGCCCTAAATTATGCTTGAAAATGAAACACACCAAAGGAACAGTTGCTTCATCATGCACCCACCCATGACTAGCTCTGGGCCTACTGACTACTCTATTACTACCCACAACAATTTAAAAAAGGAATGAGTACCAAAATGTAATTGTAGTTGCAACAACTGCAATGTCCCAAATCAAACAGCCAGGACACCCACTTACTTGTAAAATATCCAATAAAAAAATCCTCAAATCCAATGATAATGATGCAGCAGACAAAAGAATGATCTTTCCAGCTCAAAATCCAAAGGCAGAATGAGCAGGAGATGGACAAAGCACTGGGAGGAGCCTGCTGGACAGGAACAGGAAGTTGGAGATTATGTGGCACTTCCTCCCTCTCCCCCATTTTAAAAAAGGACTCCTTGCACAAGCAAGGACAGCCAAATGTCAATCTGAGGAGTTTTTTTTCATCCAAATCATCATTTACAGAAGGTTGTATGCTACTAGAGATGATATTCTTCTCCAGATTGAAATTGTTACATGTTTGAGTTCTCGAGCTTCACCTTACTTCCGCCGGATGTCGATGGCACACCTAAAATTTACGTGTTTGCGTTCTCTCGCTCCCTGTCGCGTTTGTATATGACGTGTTCGGGTTCTCTCGCTCCCTGCCGCGTTCGATAATGACATCTTCATGTCCTCACACTCTCGCTAGCTGTGGATAATGACGTGTTTGAGATCTCATACTCTTGCACTGCATGATCGCAAGACGAATTACGTGATCGCGAGCGTGAACTCTCGCGAGATAGCGCAAACGGCTACCAACATCTCGTGGAGCACGCAACCGGATCGGGAAAACTTGTCGGTGAATGCGGGGATCCTGGTAAGGCGATTCAGTGCGTGAGAATGTATTTTCAAAGCAATAGAATGAAAAAAATCTCCGGTACGCTGCGGATCTTTGAAATGTTGGCATTTTCGCGCTCTCCGCGGAACGGGAAAATATCAAATTATCGCAATTTCCGCGAGTGGAACGGAATTTAACGCCCACCCCTACTTTTTATATTCTCCAATTTGGCATAATTCTCTTATTACCATCAACAATAGAACAATTTTTGGGAAATCCTAGTGAGTAAATGGAATAGCCTGGGTCAAGGACTTATTTGATGGTGTGTCTCCTTGTTCTTTTCCCCAATTTCAGGTCTTCTTTATTTGTCCCCGCTCTTTTCTACAGAAGTTTTTCATCCTAATGTCAGTTATTTTTGATATTTTCTATTCTCTTCCCTCTATTCCTTCTTCGGTATGAAATGAACTCTCTTTTCGGAGTCTCCTTTTTCTCCCTAAAGCCTCCCTCATTCATAAGCATATCATATCCCCTGATCCAGATAGCCCTAATACCAAAATTGAACGTTCATGGGAGTTAGATCTGGGATGTGAATGGTCCATTACCTTCTGGGACAAAATGTGGTCTTGCTCTCTAAAAATGTCTAGATCTGCTTCTGTCACTCAATCTATGTTTTTCCTTTATCATAGAATATATTTCACACCTATTTCTATCGGTAATTTCACCCACTCTACTGACATGAATTGCTGGACTTATGGCTCTCCTGATGCTGATCTCATGCACCTTCTTTTTCTTTGCCCTCCCGTATCTCATTTTTGGAAGGAAATTTGGTCCCAGATGTCTTGTCTGTTTAATCTTCTTATTCCTCTTTCTAATCCCATTCTCTTCATTGGAAGTTTGTTTGATTCTCTTGATCTCCCTTCCCATAAACATGGTCTTTTTGACCTTATGCTAGCTTTAGCCTTTCAACACATAACACTGAATTGGGAAAACCTAACAAAACTCTCCTTTCAACACTGGTGGAATACTCTCTGCTATCTTCACCGACTTGATATTGCTTTTGCCTCCTCTTGCAATCCAATGGTTAATAGAGATCTTTCTTGGTTGCCACTTACTGCCTATTTAGACAAACTGGTTTTGACAAATAATTCTTGTTTAAGTTCTGAAAATGTCAAACCTCCGTAATTGTTTAGCTTCTCTGTTCATTTTCTTCTAACCTTTGATGGCTTATTGTACTTTTTAATATAATATGATTACTGTTCAGATATATTTGTATATACGCAATATTTCATAGTCTTTAATTGTCAGAGTTCCCCTATTGCTCTCCTCATTTCCCCCTTTGCCCTACCCTTATTTCCTTAAAAAAATTAAACAGCTTCCTTCTTTGCTTTTGTGATAGCCATCTTATTGTTTCATTGTATCTCTTTCAATATGCTCTTTTTATATTGCTGGCCTCATGATTTTTCCTGTTTCCTGTTTCCAAATAAAGCTTTTTTAACATGAAGAAACTGAAATAAATATGGGAGGCTTTCATTGAGGGGCAAGCATAACCAAGAAATTAGAGGCAGGGTTTTAATGCAGGGATTGCCATATCTCATATGTTATAAATGCCATACATTTTGACTCATATATAGGCATCTGCCATCTGGTAAATGTTAGTTGTGTTGGTCCAGTGTGGTAATTTGAAAAGTATTCTTCTTGCAGAATGCATCCCAAGGTATTTTTAGTGTTCATCAATGATGCAGGTAAGTGAGCATTTCAACACAAGTGGCCTGATGCAGAATGTTTCTTCCTGAGAAAGGTGCCCACAAGGGATCTAGATGAAGCAAGCCTGTGTCAATCTATTTTTAATATTTGGGGGCAGATTTATGATGCCCTTGCGCCGCAATTGCGTCACTTTATTTGACGCAACTGCGGCGCAAACAATGCGCCCTATTTACAACGTGACGCATCTAGGAGATGCGTCACGTTGTAAAGCCCTGCGCCATAAGGAGGCGTTCCTGCGCAGGGGGGGGGGGGCGTTCCTGTGCAGGAAGGCCTCCTGAAAGTGGCTGAGTGAAATCTATGAGATTTCACTCAGTCACTTTCAGGCCAATGCTGCGTCAAAACCCTGCGCCTGCTTGAAGCAGGCGTAGGTCTTGATGCAGCATTGTGTAGATGGGGCACCCCCGAGCCTTACTGGAGCTGTGTCGCGCTTGCGACACAACTCCAGCAATGCGCCACATTTCCGGCACAGATGCGTCACGCATCTGTGCCGTTTTTGCACCATGGTGCGCCGCATTTATGGGTGGCGGAGCTGTGGCGCACTGTGGCGCACGTTAACTGGCGGATCCCTGGCGATGCGCCAGTTAACATAAATCTGCCCCAAGGTGCATTGTAGTAGAAGGAAGTTATTCCACATATAGCTGGTTACTTTGTTGGCAAATAACCTACGTACCATAAGGTAGTCATTTACACCTGATTGCAGCTCTCTATCTTGAGCAATTGTAGCTGCCATCTGATATTGGATATAATAAAACTAGTAATAACAATGCTTAATATGGCAAATTTACCATTTCTATGCACTATAAATATGTAACGCTAGCCAATTGTCAAACCTTAGAAGCCAGGAAAGCTGAGTTAGTATTGCTGTAATTTGGATTTCTGACCTCAAATTATAACAGATGTCAACAGTGAGCACTAAACTTCGGAATCATCTTCTGCTCTTTCGATTCTGGTGACTCTTCTTCATTTGTACTACAATTTATTAGCTACGCTCGGAAGTGGGGAGTTGGCAGAAGTATGGACTTCAAAGTTTTGGGGGTGAATAGGTGAATCACATTTTTAATCTTACAGAGTAAAAAGCATCGAATTTAATTGAAATAATTACCAAACGCAATTATTTTTGCTATTTCACCCCTTGAGCTCTCACCTGAACACACACTGTCCCTCTATTCACAAGGGCAAGGGTTGTATTCTGACCTGAACTATATGCATGCAGAATCCTGCCAACACACATAATAGAAGCCCTGAACAATCTTATATTGTCAAATCAATTGTTTTTGCATTATTTTATTTATTTAGGTGTTCTATTTTGTATCAGAATATCACATTTTGACTCTTCAGATATTAACTTACCAACAAATACACTATGGACACAGTTTGACACATGTTACTAAGAGTGAAGGTAGTATTTAGAGCAAGGGTCAGAGGAGAGCTCAGGAAGTACGATGGTGCCTGATGGTCACTACAACAAACAATATGGGCCATATTATATATACAAAGTACCACGGGGAGCAATGGGCATGAGTGTCTGCTTTTTGCACCACCCAGTTACTTTGGTAAAGGTCTTCAGATGCTTGTACAACTCCTTCTGTAATACAGATTACGCTGGTGTTATATCAAGAAGGCGTTCCCTCATTTGCATGGAGGAGACGCCACATGCAAATGAGGAAATCATTTGGTTTCCAAGGCACACTGCCAGTGTGCACACTGAGGGTTCAACTTTGGTTGGGGTTTAGGGTTTATAGGGACACCACAGGCATCTGCAGTTAGGTGGGGGCAGCCATTCACAGTACAAGCATGAAGAGGCATAGTGCTGCCATGAAATGCAGCCCAATTTGGCACTTGCTCTGAAAGATCGGAGGCTTCAAACAGCCACTCTGCCTTTCACCAATGTGCTGCTCTCTGTGTAGGCGCGGTTTTGCACCTGCACTGGGAATAAGGATGCTGCACTGGCTGTATTCTGCCACTGAGTGGGGAAATGCACTGTATCTGTAATGTGGCCCCAGTAATCCAGTCATCCAGCATCGCTGTTGTCAGTGAATCTCAGCCCTCTGCTGTTACGATGTTAGGATGGCCCAGTTGTTATCCTGGGCATGCACCTGGGTGTTGTTGACAGTGAAAGGCAATGGCATGCAAATGCGTCCCCTCTTACACCTTACGGCATATTCATTCCAGCTGCTAATGGCTGTAATCAAGGTTTTGGAATAAGAACATTCAGCCCAGCTGACCTTTACATGCGGCCCCCGGTCACCAGCACTGGGATGCTGTTAACTCAAAACTGCACTACCATTAAAAAGATGTTAAATAAATAGGCAAACATGAATTTGAAGGTTAATGAAAATAAAAGAAAGGAAGTAACTAGGGTGTCCCGCACCGCTTAAGAAACACCTTCACTTTTACAGACATCTTGTAGCATATGTGCAAAAGTATGATAAAGTTTATTCAAAATTCAATGGGGCCCATTAAGATGTCGGGCGGCTCACCACCGCCATGCAGGCGGTGGCGATCCGCCCGACATCCTAGCCCGCCTGCCACCCATTTCCCCCCCGCCATATTACTATGGTGGGGGGGACCGCGGCGGACAGAAAGACCGTCCGCCGCTTTTCCGCCCCGGTCGCAGAGAAAATGGTTGTATATGGTGGTGGTGTCTATCAGACACCGCCAGCCATATTAGGATGGGCATTTGTGAATGCCTTTCTGTGACGGCAATGCCGCCACGGAAAGGCATGCGGAGTTCCCCTGCAGGGGCTCATTGCGGTCCCCCAGGGACTCTGGGGGGGTGGGGGGTGCACATGGGGGGTACCTATGGTACCCCCCTGTATTTCAATGTATTTTCAATGCACACCATGACAGGCACCTCGCGGTGCCTGTCATGTTGTGCATTGAAATGCACAACATGTATTTTTAGCATTGCGGCGGGCGGTGCTTTCAGCACCGCCCGCCGCAATGCTAAAAATACGGGAAGGGCCCGCCACTGTGGCGGGCGCATCCTAATGTGTACAACAAAGTCCGCCCGTCATCCTAATGAGCCCCTAAGTGTGTTTCATTAACATGCAGAGCAGTTTCTTCTTTGTACATCAGATATCAGTGCATTGCAGAATATTTTTAAAAGGGAATTTGGTAACATTTATCTTCCTCCCCTCCCCCCGCCCTGACAACAATCCCAATAGCGAACTAAGAGGTAAATCAGTTATGATGTGCACAGTTTTGGTGACCAGTGCTTCTATTAATTATGAACGAGATCATAGTTTATTAAATCAAATACTCGAGAAGGTTTTGTACAGCAAACCTCCTGACGTCATGTATTTCAAGGTTCTCTTATATGTGATTATGAAAGATGAGGAAGAATGAAATAATATAATTGCCTTGGATCACACTACTTGCTCAAGTGGAGAAGCTGGTATGAATCCCAGATTTTTTGGTTGCACGTTGTGCAGTTCAGCCACCATATGTATGTGCTTAACTTCCTCTACAACAACCTTACCGACCACCCCCCACACACACAAATCCCCAACAACCACCCTGCTGGCATCACTGCAGCTCTCAGCCACCTCACTGACCATACATTTTGGCCCCTGAGAAAATGTTTGCAAATATCCATGCTCTAACACTATATGACCCCTCTTATGCTTCCTCCCCTGTCTTTGACTATAATCAGAGTGATTGACCATGAAGAAGAACCACATGCTAACAATTGGGTAACATAAAACATCAATTAATGTGGAGCAATAGACCACTCACAGCCCTATGCCCCAGAGCTTCCGTATTGCTACACTAAGGACATTTTCACCCCTTCAGAACCTAAATTTAAAGAGAGCAGCTTTAACCTCAAAACTGCCACACCAACACATTAACCAAGTATATCCTAATGATCACCTCAGTTTGCATGCAACATACTTGATCTCGACATAAGTCGCCCTCAAGGCCCTTCACCTAAAAGCTGAAATCAACAATCAGTCTCTCATATATTTGTCTAAAAACACACTCTTACAAACCAAGTATACAACTACATGGCATTTTTGGGCCTCTCCTAGCGATTGCTGTTAGATGTTTGTTGACCTATTGTGTTCAGTTCCCATACAAAGGTCCTCATTATGAGCTGGCAGTTCACTACTCCAAATCTGCCTGTGCTGACGGATTTCATTGAGTGAGATAAATGCCACGCATGTTTGAGTTCTTCCCTGATACTGGAGGATAACATGTGTAAATTGGTGCTTACCACACAAAAATTCACACAGCATTTTTGCCCAATAACTGTGGGTTGACCTGAGAAAATGTATCCGGGGACTGAGATTTATATTGCAAACCTTTTAATTCCGATATGTGCGCTAACAAGAGTAACTGCACATATCGTAATGTGTTGCCCAACTCGTAATGAGGACATTAAAGTGGGCTTTATGGCAGTCCATGATTATCATTGTCTGGCTTTCTTGACAGTCTCAATTGTTCCATGGTGAGCGTCCTCCATCTCAGTGAAGTGAATTAATAGTAAACCAAAAAAATGTATGTCATAGCATGGTGATGCATGATGTGTACACGTCATCATGCTGGGGCCTGTCAAATTAAAAGATAACAACTCAGCAACGTCTGTTTTACGGCGCATACGTGTGCATGAGTAATAGCAAAGGCTGCATCTACGTTTTTATGCTGGGGCAGGTCAGTCTATCTTCTTATTTGTGTTTTTCCGTCTGCTGAACTTTGTTTTTTCTTTTTGCCCATGATGCTTAGCTTATCATCAATAACTAGTATTGGCTATTGCAATGATTCTTTAGTTGACAATTTGTAATGTTTTGCTTCCATGCAAGTGGTTTGAGAAAGTTGATTCTGGAGTAACCACTAGGGCATAGGAAGGAGGGTGCGGTGGGTGCGGGCCACCCCGGGTGTCATCACTGAGGGGGTGACAAAATGGCAAAAGTATGTATTTGAAACACATATTTTTGCCATTTTGTCAAGTTGAGGGTGACAAGAAATCTTCCTTATCGGGTACCACCTGACCTTGCTACGCCACTGGTAACCACCACCAACCAAGACTGCTGAACAGATCAGTTTTGCTCCTTTACTGGCAGAACTGACATTCTCTTAGCAGTGGCACTACAAACTATACATTGCAGTGCTGGAAACTGTGAGCTGGGTCTAATTACACAAACAAACAGCCCAATGGATATGTCCAGGAAATTCGAGTTTAATCAGGGTCATAGATTTAAAAGAACGATTGAGTCCTAGGCAGAAATATAAATTGCTCAGCTATTTTATTAAAAATATTTCAAAAATACATACTCTTATCCGGGAAGGCATTTCCATACAATTTTTAAGTTAGATATTTGTAGCATGCCTAGTCTACATTTGCAATTAAGCGATGGCACTGCTTTGAAATCAGAGTCTAAAACTGAACAAAAAAACTGTTGATTTTATCATCAATCCTCTGCACCATCAAAGAAACCATATTAAAGTGTTAAAGCCAGGTGTACAAAACTCAAAAGTCCTTCTCCATCTAATCAAAGTTATGAGATTTAAATACAAACAAGGATCACTTGCAATGATAATTCAGTAATTTAATCATTGAGCAATTAAGATATGGTAGAAAGTTGTGTTTTAGCCATGTAGCGTTTGATACTGCGGCTAAAAGAACACCTCTACACTGGTTGCTGCAAAATGCTTGTCGGCTAATAAGCTGGCCAGATATCCATTGTAGACTTCCTTTCCACTAAGGTTTTAGTTACTGAAAGATTTCGTACTTTCTCCAGGACGGTATTATTTCTATAATGTATATGAGAAATATTTTTATTCTGAGAGGTTTGTACATTTTTTTTAAATAATTGTGAAGCTAAGCAATTTCGGTCCAGAAACTCTGACAGCAGAACACGATCATAGTTTTACCATTAGGGGCTCAGGTAACAGAGTCCACAGGGATCATGAGTAAAATTTTATAATTGAGTGAGTGATAAATAAGTGAGTTTATAATTAATCACGACCTCGACTTTCCTTTTGCCACCGAAACTTGGGGAGATGCGGGCTCGGGACCTGACTTTTGTCAGGCCACCCCGGATGGTTATAGCGTTGTGAGACATGACAGACAAATAGGAAGAGGTGGAGGACTCGCTATAATTCATAAGAATCAGTATTATACTACGCTTGACCCCATCTCATCCACCTACTGTGAAGCTGCAACATTTGCAATTAACATTAACTGCAAACAAACTTTTAAAGGCATTTTGCTCTACCGACCTCCTGGACCTCGGAACCCCTTTCTTGGGTCCCTCTCTGAGCTAAACGACTACACAATAAGCTCTGCTGACTACACAGTATCGGGAGATTTTAATTTCCCTTTGGAAGAACAGGGAAATCATGACACGGCCCAACTCACTGCTGACTTCCTTACTCTAGGACTCCAACAATTGGTAAACGGACCTACTCACCAGGCGGGACATACTCTAGACGGCGTGTTCACGAACAACTCTCTTATTACAATACTAGACACCTTACCTCTTACCTGGACTGACCACAGGGCCATTATATTTGGTATTGATACTCGCCCAGTCAACCTCCCCGCTTCTAGACCACCCACCAGGGCAGCAATTCGTGCCTAGAAGAATGCTGACATCCCTCAAATGGCAAATATCTTGACATTATCCTCCCCTACTACAGGGTCCAATCCTGTTCCCTCAGCCTCTGATTTCCAAGACTGGATCAGGAATGCTGCTGATCAGGTCGCTCCAGAAAAGTCCATCCAACCTAACAGAAGGTCGCCTTCGGCGTCATGGTATACAGAAGAGCTTAGATTGCACCGACAACATTGTCGGAATTTAGAAAGACACTGGAGGAAATCCTATTGCCCCATTGCTAAGCAATCTTACAAAGATGCCTTAACCATATATAAAAAGGCCATTACTACTCGGAAAATGACTTTTTTTTCGACCCAAATAAACAATGCCAGGAATTCGGCCAGAGAACTGTTCTCAGTGGTCAACTCATTATCTACACCTCCATCGGGTCTCGGAGTAGAACCCTCTCAACTGCTCTGTAACGCACTGTCCACCTTCTTTACTACTAAAGTGGCGGATATTTATGCATCCTTTGGTGGAGATTCAGGGGCTAAATCCACTGCTAGCAATAAGGAATTTCCCCATAATAACCATGACCATCTTTCTTCTTTTGCTGACACCTCTGAAGATCAAATTAGCAGACTCATTTCCATCACCAAGTCTGGATCTCCTCTGGACCCATGCCCTCCCTCAGTGATGGCTAATTTAAGTGAGGTGATTTCCCACCCACTCATGGAAATCTGCAACACTGCCTTTCAAACCGGATGTTATCCAGCCCAGTGGAAGAAGGCAGTGATTAAGCCTCTTCTGAAGAAGCCCTCCCTCCCTGGATCCCTCCGCCCCGGTCAGTTACAGACCAATTGCCTGTCTTCCCTTCCCGGCCAAAATTTGCGAAGCTCTGATGAATATACAGCTCTCAGAATTCGTCGACACGTACCAACTTTTAGACGAAACGCAGTTTGGCTTTAGGAAGGGACACGGGACGGAGACCGCTTTAATAAAAGCTTCTGATGAAATCAGAACCATCATGGATCAGGGAGGAACAGCCATCTTAATTCTTCTGGATCTATCCGCTGCATTTGACACGGTCGACCATGCTATTTTGGTTGACCGTGTCACAGCTCTGGGGATTGACGGTTCGGCTAGAGACCTTATTTCATCTTTTCTCGCCGACCGCACCCAGACAGTCAAGTTGGGTAATTTCTACTCTCCCGTCTCTGCACTACCATGTGGAGTACCACAGGGCTCCTCGCTAAGTCCCACGTTATTCAACATCTACGTAGCGGACTTAGCGAGGTTAATAAAGGCCTATGGGGTGCGATTAACTTCCTACGCAGACGATTCCCAACTGGTACTGGCGATCCACAAGAACGGCACAGCAGTGGCAGCCAATTTTCAGGAAGCAATGATTGCTGTCAGTACGTGGATGTCCTCCAACTGCCTAAGGCTCAACTCGGATAAAACCGAGGTTATGACCTTTGGCAACCTCGCCCCAGAATGGTCTTCCATCTGGTGGCCCAAACAACTGGGCTCCCCACCTGTCCCAGTGGTAAAAGCGAGGAACTTGGGAGTCATCTTCGATAGCAAACTAACTTTCAACCTTCATGTTAACAAGGTTGTCTCCTCTGCCTTCTTCACGCTAAAGAAAATAAAGAAATTGCTGCCTTATCTCCCCTCCTCTGCCGGGAAGACTTTAGTTACCACTCTGGTATTCTCCCAAATGGATTATGGAAATGCCCTCTTCCTCAACACCCAGAAATCTGTGCTGTCAAAGTTACAGTCGGTACAGAATGCGGCTGCCAGAACTCTTTTAAACATCCCTCGCCGCCAGCCTACTACCCTTGCCATCCGCCAGCTTCATTGGCTCAGAGTAGAGAGCCGTATTAAGTTCAAGGCCCTCTGCATTGCCTACAAGGCAGTGCATTGCACAGGACCCAAATTCCTGACTGAGGCACTCCAGCTGGACACCCCCAAAAGACTGTTGAGATCTGCCAACACTTGCCTTCTTCCTGTACCTCGCACTAGAACGGCAACTTGGGGAGACCGTCGCTTTTTAGTGGCCACACCAAAACTCTGGAACCTTCTTCCATTAAATATAAAAAATGCCCCCAACCTGATGAGCTTCCGGAGGCTCGTAAAGACATGGCTGTTTGACCAGTGAACTCTATTATTATGGTCCTGCTAGCTCACACATGCGCCAAGACACCATAGGGTATTTGTTTGCGCAATAAAAATCTCAAAAATAAATAAATAAATAAATAAAATGATAAACCCAACTTTTTTGTTTTTTATGTGGTTTTCCAAAACATTGCTGTCTCATTTCAGTTGCTAGCAAACGATTTGGTTGTAAGTGCTTGTGTTCTCCCCTACAAACAAGTTAAGATTGGCATAGACCCATTTAGTATATTTAATTTACATGTAAGCCCCTAGTAAAGTGACATTACATGTTCCCAGGGCTTGTAAGTTAAATTAGGCTAGAGGTCCCACAGCTTTGGTTGTGCCTTCCACTTAAGTAGCACTTAAAACATGTATCAGGCCTGCCATTGCAGTGCCTTTGTGAGCAGTTTTAAAATGTGATTTCGACCTGGCAAAAGAAACCTTTTGCCAGGCACAAACCCTCCTTTTAATTCATATAAGTAACCCCTAAGGTAGGCCCAGAACAACCCCAAGGGTAGGGAGCAGTGTGCTTAAAAGTTGGACATGGATTTTTAAGTTTTACATGTCCTGGTAGTGAAAAATTCTTATATTTGGTGTTCACTACTGCAAGGCCTACCTCTCACATAGGGTAACATTATAATTACCTTAGTACATTTTCTAAGTGTAATTTCATCACCAATGCTCCCCTTCAGATTAAGGGGCGACCCTCTGGGTGCTGCTTTAAATTGAGATCGCAAATGCGATATTAGTCCGGTGTTATAAAATGTAATCCAGCGTTTGTTTTCAATGAAACATTACCATCCGGTTTCCATTGAAAATTTCTCGTATTTATTTCATATGATTCTGTTTCGAACTGAAATGTTGTATATCACATTCAACTTATCAATTGTTCATATATCTCAAGGTCCCAATGCATTTCGTGCCGTGGGGCACTTCATCAGGGGAATCTGAAAATCAATAGGTATAATGAGGAACCACACTCATATCATTCATGTAGCAAAAAGTCTAACAATAATACATCTCTAATGTGAAAATCAGTACCTCATGTAAGTATATGCTTATAAACCAACTAATCATGTATATAAAACATTGGTGATTTAAACTGTGAGGACCGTGAAAAAACCTTGATACGCATATTAATCATCCTCAAAATAGCGTGCTGCTAAACAATTAAGACCCCCTGAGGGTCGTTCAACAGTTCGTAATATCACGTGCTTCAAAGTATTAATAAAAAAGGATCTCAGCGCCAACTAAGAATAACATTGCGTAAGTCAAAACGAATACATGTGTAGGTCTGTTGCATGTGCTGCTTAAATCAAAGCTGAGTGATGCTGTTATTTTAAGCTGCTAAATTCATGCAAAAAGGCTAATGGCTTTACGCTGCTACGTTCATGCTAAAAGGCTGATGGACATTGGAATATGCCTATACTTACCAGCCTCGCCGCAAGGCTGTTTCGTGATGTGAATAATCACCCTGTTACACACTAAGAGGCCGATTATGATCGCGGACGGACTTGCGTCCGTCCGCGATCACTGAGGAGGAGGGGACGTCCGCATGGGCTGCGGAGTCCCCTCCTGTGAGATTAGGATGTGACCGCCAACCTGGCGGTCACATCCTCTATTTTTAACATTGCGGCGGGTGCAGCTTCAAGCTGCACCCGCAGCAATGTTAAAAATGCAGACATTGCATTTGCATGCAGAAAGAGGCAGGCACCTCGCGGTGCCTGCCGCTTTCTGCATGCAAATGAAGGGGGGTACCATAGGTACCCCCCATGTGCACCCCCCACGCCCCCTTCACCTAGGGGGCCCGGAACAGGCCCCCGCAGTGAAGTTACACATGCTTTTCCACGGCGGAAAAGCCGCCGCAGAAAAGCATGTTTTACATCCCATCCTAATCTGCCTGACGGTGTCTGAGAGACACCGTCACCAGATTAGAGCTTTTCCGCCACGGTTGTAAGCCAGCCACGGCGGAAAAGCTGCGGACGGAAACCAGGACCCACCAGCCATCCTAATGTGGCGGTGGGTTTTTGGTCAGTCCGCTGCGGTTTTTCGGTATCCTCTGGGCCGGCGGTGGCTTCCGCCGGCCCCGAGGATGCGGAAAAACCGCAATCCTAATGAGCCCATAAGTGTTTTAACGGTCTTCTTGCATTTAAAAATACGTGATTTACGCGCTACTAGACACAAATGATGCCTTGCTTAAAAGAAAGAAAACCTCAGTGAAAGTGGCGGCCATCTTGAAATGTATGAATCAATTTAAGGTGTGTAAAAGAACTGTGATTTCAATGATCTGTTGCACAAACAATACATAAATCAAAGGTGAAGAGAACTAGCAAGGATCGGGTTAATGATCAAACTGGATAACCGTGGTTCAAAAATAATAAATAAAGTAAAATTAATAAAATTGCATCGCCTATACTTAATCATGAAATAAGAGACCATAAAAAAGGGTCCCTCCTAATACAAATCCATTCTGTAGTGATTACATCATTATCATAGATAGCACGAGAACTCCATGCTGTCATTGAGCCCATAAGGCTTTAAAGCATCAAGCTTAAAAATCCATTCATTCTCTTTCTGTAATAATTTACGGTTCAAATCAGTGTGTTCAATGTTCTCAAGTGTCTATAACACCATGAATTGTAACTGTGAGACGTTGTGTCTGCGTTCATTAAAGTGTGATGCCACAGAAGATTTGTCATCATTCCATCTGATGCTACTCTTATGTTCAACTAACTGATAGTTTTTCCAACATAAACGAGGCCGCAAGGGCATTTCAATAAGTACACTAAGGGCTCGATTCCGATCCGGTAAAATGCACTCCAAATAGTCGTACGGAGCGTTTCTCCCCGTACGAATCGAACCCGAAGGCGTCCCCGTACGAATGTGCAAGTACGATCACAACTGAATGCGTCACTCCGTACGTCTCGTAAAAAACGCCGTACGAATCGAAAGTCAGTACGAATATCAGTCGGCTGACGCTCGACGCTACGTCCGTACGTACATAAACGGCGTCTCCCGAACCACAAAGTACGATCCGTGTTCCACACACTCCGTACGGCTCTTTTTCTACGACAGCTCAAAACTACCGTAAAACCAGACTCCGGCACGAGCCGCACCCCGGTACGCGACAAGCAGGACATGGACGCCATCGTCCGTGTAATCCCTATCCTGTACGCCCACCACCTCGTAATGAGAAACCGACGACGGCGCAGAAGGTGAGTACAAGGAGGTTCTACATACCTGTACGTCTTGCTACACGCGCACATCTCCATTACACGATTATAATGTCTGCCCATGTTGCGCCACACACTCCCGCACTACACCAGCGCAATACGCCGCTCCTACGTCATCACCACGGGGTACGGCAGGTCACCGCACTACATCAGGGCAATACGGAGACCGGCCGTACCTACGTCATCGACCGGGGGTACGGTACGTCACCGCTCAACACCAGCGCAATACGCCGCTCCTACGTCATCGACCACGGGATACGACAGGTCACCGCACTACATCAGTGCAATACGGAGACCGGCCATACCTACGTCATCGACCGGGGGTACGGTACGTCACCGCACAACACCAGCGCAATACGCCGCTCTTACGTCATCGACCACGGGGTACGGCAGGTCACCGCACTACATCAGTGCCATACGGAGACCGGCCGTACCTACGTCATCGACCGGGGGTACGGTACGTCACCGCACAACACCAGCGCAATACGCAGCTCCTACGTCATCGACCACGGGGTACGGCAGGTCACCGCACTACATCAGTGCAATACGGAGACCGGCCGTACCTACGTCATCGGCCGGGGGTACGGTACGTCACCGCACAACACCAGCGCAATACGCAGCTCCTACGTCATCGACCACGGGGTACGGCAGGTCACCGCACTACACCAGTGCAATACGGAGACCGGCCGTACCTACGTCATCGACCGGGGGTACGGTACGTCACCGCACAACACCAGCGCAATACGCCGCTCCTACGTCATCGACCATGGGGTACGGCAGGTCACCGCACTACATCAGTGCAATACGGAGACCGGCCGTACCTACGTCATCGACCAGGGGGGACGGTACGTCAACGCACTACACCAGTGCAATAGACGTGTGGCACAAACGCCTGCAATGTGATTGTAAGTGTAAGTGGTGAGCAGAACACCCCCCAGTATCAGAGTGTGTGGCTAACACCCCCCCACCAGTGCCCCCCAGTGCCCAGCATCAGAGTGTGTGTGTGGCTAACACCCCCCCACCAGTGCCCCCCAGTGCACAGCATCAGAGTGTGTGTGTGGCTAACACCCCCACCAGTGGCAACCAGTGCCCCCCAGTGCCCAGCATCAGAGTGTGTGTGTGGCTAACACCCCACCAGTGCCCCCCAGTGCCCAGCATCAGAGTGTGTGTGTGGCTAACACCCCCACCAGTGCCCCCCAGTGCCCAGCATCAGAGTGTGTGTGTAGCTAACACCCCCCCACCAGTGGCAACCAGTGCCCCCCAGTGCCCAGCATCAGAGTGTGTGTGTGTGGCTAACACCCCCACCAGTGCCCCCCAGTGCCCAGCATCAGAGTGTGTGTGTGGCTAACACCCCCACCAGTGCCCCCCAGTGCCCAGCATCAGAGTGTGTGTGTGGCTAACACCCCCACCAGTGCCCCCCAGTGCCCAGCATCAGAGTGTGTGTGTGGCTAACACCCCCACCAGTGCCCCCCAGTGCCCAGCATCAGAGTGTGTGTGTGGCTAACACCCCCACCAGTGCCCCCCAGTGCCCAGCATCAGAGTGTGTGTGTAGCTAACACCCCCCACCAGTGGCAACCAGTGCCCTCCAGTGCCCAGCATCAGAGTGTGTGTGTGTGGCTAACACCCCCACCAGTGCCCCCCAGTGCACAGCATCAGAGTGTGTGTGTAGCTAACACCCCCCCACCAGTGGCAACCAGTGCCCCCCAGTGCCCAGCATCAGAGTGTGTGTGTGGCTAACACCCCCACCAGTGCCCCCCAGTGCCCAGCATCAGAGTGTGTGTGTGGCTAACACCCCCACCAGTGCCCCCCAGTGCACAGCATCAGAGTGTGTGTGTAGCTAACACCCCCCCACCAGTGGCAACCAGTGCCCCCCAGTGCCCAGCATCAGAGTGTGTGTGTGGCTAACACCCCCACCAGTGCCCCCCAGTGCCCAGCATCAGTGTGTGTGTAGCTAACACCCCCCCACCAGTGGCAACCAGTGCCCCCCAGTGCCCAGCATCAGAGTGTGTGTGTGGCTAACACCCCCACCAGTGCCCAGCTGTTACAAAACAACATACCATTGTGAACATCATTACCATCAGGAGATTAACACATGTTAACATACCTACATTTGAACATCACATCAGCTCCCAGGCACATAGCAGTCACAGACCCTATCACACAAACTCTACTTCAGAAAATTAACATAAATGCTTTATTCAGCTGCTCCAAAAAAGAAAAGCAAATAAGAGTCCTTGCTCATTAAAGGCCAATGGCCAGTCCAAAAAAGTCCGAGCAACAATATGCGCCTCCATGGGTGTGATCCCACACTAACTTGCCTGCACATGGTGTTTAATCCGCAGTGGTAACTATGGGGGCATCATCTGTGGAATCCTCCGGCACCGCATGGACAGGAGAGGGAAGGACAGGCGGAGTGGGTGCAGGTGTAGTGGATTCATCCACACTGGCTGGTGCAGCGTCGAAAGTAGCTACGTAAACCTGGCTGCACACCTCAGCCAGTGTGGAAAAGCTACCACCTGAACCCGGGGACACATTGGGGGTGGAGGTAGAGGGCTGTGAGTCTGTACTCCTGGGTGTGTGGATGCGTGTGTGCGTTGTGTCCCCTCTCCCTGTGGGTGTGCCTACATCCCCTTGAGATTGTGTGCGTGGAGCTTTGAGCTTTTTCTGACGTGTGGGTGTGCTGGGTGTGTGTGACCTGTGGCGTCTGCGAGTATGTGGTGTAGATATGGGAGAGGCAGAGGTGGATGGGTCTGAAGGATGGGGGGGAGACAGAGGGTGCTGGGAGTACATTGCTGCCGTCAGTGTTGATTCTATGGCTGCCACACCCCGACGTAGATCAGACATGGCTGACGACATGCCCTCCATGAACGACACCAACTGTGTAAACAGTTGTGTATGTCCATGGAGGACAGTCAGTATGGATGTCTGACCTACTGCAATCTGTCGGAGTAGGTCCACAGTCTCAGCACTGAGGGCAGCAGGGGACACAGGGGCAGGGGCTGCGGTGCCGGGAACAAAGGAGACACGGCTGCTAGCACGGACCCTAGGGACACTAATGACTGGGAGGGTGAAGATGGCACTGGAGGAGGGGACGCCAGCCAAAGATGATGGAGAGACCATTGCAGCATATTCCCCCCCCCTCCTGAGAGTCTGACTCGGAGTTGTCGGCATGGTAAGATGTGTCAGTCACATGTCGTCCGGCCTGCAGACTCTCGTCACCCTCTGTGCCACTGCCTCCCTCCGACTCCTCAAAGCAGGTGGCACTGTCGGTGTGTCCCTCTTCGTGGTCCGCGCCTGTGTCCCCTCCAGAATCAGATGATGATGCTCTGGGCAAGGAGAAGAATAATAACATATCAGTCACCTGTACACATCAGACATGTCAGCTACAATTCATTAGGCTTCATTTCAGAACATGGCATGCATCATGAGTCACAGGAGACTGAACACTGCACAATGATAAGTCTAGTTGTGGCCAATTGCGAGAGACCCTATGCATAATTTATAGTAGGATACAAGCATCAGTGAATGGAAAAATCTATCATGAGCGACACAATGATGATTGACTGCCTGACAACAGGATAGCTGATGAAGCATCACAGCTCATTTAGACACACAGCCACCCAAACGCAGACCTGCACATGTTGAATTTCCTTACACCTTGTGCCACATGTGAAAAGTCCTTCCTGAAGTGACATGTTATGCCATCCTGGGCCCTGAACAAAGTGTAACATCACCTCACACTGGCATCACAGCTGTTGACACCCCAAGCCTCATTGTGTGACTGAGCATCAATAGTATTACAAAGAACATTTGACTTCTGTGGCCACTATGCACACACGCACTGCCCAGTGTGAGTATGCATATGCCCAAAATATTGCACTTGTACATTGTGCACCTGTAGCCAACACATGACTGCTCTAAAGAGTAACATGGACAAAGGCCACTGAGGCTGACTCGTGCAGAAGACACATGTTTAGACTCAAGATCAGTGCCCAAATATGTAGAACAGCCGACACAGTGCACATGTGGTGCCACATGTAAGGTTCCAACAGGTGTCACAGACCCCCCCCCCTCCAACATGATGATGTGCAAAGGAAGATGCATACATAGACATTGCACCATAGGAGTACATGTGAAAAACAAACATCATCCAAAGCGCAGGTCGAAAGTGGATTAGGGCAAGGCATGTAAAGAAGCAGATGCAGAAATGGGGACATTCTGAGGCCAATGCATGGAGTGCCTGTCTGACCACAACACTCAAACTATGGGAGTGTAACCATGCCTTTGAGCACTGCAGGGAGCATGTGACACACATCACAACATACAGACATAAACCTACCCACTACTTGCTGCTGTCCCTCCTGCAACTGCCTATGGAGGTCTGGGAACACCACTTCCAGGACCCGGAGCATGTTGGGGGTGAGGTGGCGGGTGCCGCCATGCCGGCGTGGAGCTTCCAGCTGTAGTTGGACTCTGGCAATGCGGCGGCTCCAGCACCGGATGTCCTGCCACCTCTTTTTGATGTTCCGGAGCCTCCTGCGAGGCCCCCCCTCGCTCCTGACAGCCCTGGCGATGTCCAGCCAGATTTCACCCTTCTCATAGGCAGATACCTGTCACAAATGTAAAGTAAAACAGCATCAGTACACCTGGTCCATGTTCCAAACACACACATATGTGCACATTAAACTTGATGATAACAGGGCATTGTAAGATAAACACATTAGCACTGTTGGGCCTGAGTATGTGGCGTGTGAGCAAACACCACTGCATGACATGCCATTCAAAGGCTACAGATGACATGATGGGTGCTAAACACTCTCCCAGCATGGCACCCACTGAGCAATGTATGCTACGTCTGGGTGCACTGCAGCACGTGACACGCTGTCACACACCCCACTGCAACAAATAAGCCTCTAGTAACAACACTGTACCCCCTGCCACTCACTCCCAACAACATTGCATGTAGACACTATACATACACAGTGGCTATAATGTCACACACAAAACAGGTGCACACTCCAAGGTATTGCACACATCACTCACCTGATCCTCTGGTCTCCCATACAGCTTGCTGTAGTTAGGGAGGAGGGCATCCAGCAGAGCCTTGTTCTCACCATCAGTGAATGCAGGTGCCCTCTCCATGCTAAGCCAATCAGGGTCCAGAGGATTCAGAGACAGCAGCTGTGGTTACCACACCAATGTTGTGCAGGCAAGTGCCCTACCACAGCCACATGCTGCCTTATATCTGTGCTGCAGAGGGGCTGTGAGTCCAAGGAGTAGTGTCTGATAGGCCACCATAGTTAGCATTCTACGTTCCATCCAATCACTTCACACAGAAGGACATGACACACATATGCATGGTTTGAAAACTGAGCCTGAGCTGAACAACAACTTTTGCAACATTGTATACTTTTGCCCAACTGAATTTTCTAGAACACCTGTAGGAGGTTCAAAAAATGCTGTATCCATGACAACCTGGTTGCATTTTGATCTGTCCACTGTTCCCCTAGATGTCCCCTATGTACTTAATCAAATACCCACACAAGTAAGGTGACATTGCCCTTGCTGATGCAACCCATTCAAGGCGTACACACGCACGTACCATTGGGGTACGCCTTGCTCGCGTAGGGCTGAAAAGCTGTAGGGAAACGAGGCGTACACACGCACGTACCATTGGGGTACGCTCTGCTCGCGTAGGGCTGAAAAGCTGTAGGGAAACGAGGCGTACACACGCACGTACCATTGGGGTACGCTCTGCTCGCGTAGGGCTGAAAAGCTGTAGGGAAACGAGGCGTACACACGCACGTACCATTGGGGTACGCTCTGCTCGCGTAGGGCTGAAAAGCTGTAGGGAAACGAGGCGTACACACGCACGTACCATTGGGGTACGATCTGCTCACGTAGGGCTCAAAAGCTGTAGGGAAACGAGGCGTACACACGCACGTACCATTGGGGTACCTCGCGTAGGGCTGAAAAGCTGTAGGGAAACGAGGCGTACACACGCACGTACCATCGGGGTACGCTCTGCTCGCGTAGGGCTGAAAAGCTGTAGGGAAATGAGCCGTACACACGCACGTAGCATTGGGGTACGCTCTGCTCGCGTAGGGCTCAAAAGCGGTAGGGAAACGAGGCGTACACACGCACGTACCATTGGGGTACGCTCTGCTCGCGTAGGGCTCAAAAGCTGTAGGGAAACGAGGCATACACACGCACGTAGCATTGGGGTACGCTCTGCTCGCGTAGGGCTCAAAAGCGGTAGGGAAACGAGGCGTACACACGCACGTACCATTGGGGTACGCTCTGCTCGCGTAGGGCTCAAAAGCTGTAGGGAAACGAGGCGTACACACGCACGTACCATTGGGGTACGCTCTGCTCGCGTAGGGCTGAAAAGCTGTAGGGAAACGAGGCGTACACACGCACGTACCATTGGGGTACGCTCTGCTCGCGTAGGGCTGAAAAGCGGTAGGGAAAAGAGGCGTATGTACAGTGTGTCAGACATGCTCATGTGAACGTTTGTGTAGGCTGCGTTCCTGACCTCCTTCATGTCACCATTGGGAGAGTGACTCTAGGAAATCACATAGCAGGGATGTATTCTACCCCATGTTGACAATGTGGATGCATACATCAGCATGCCATCCTCACATCAGCATGCCCCAAGTGTGTCAGACATTGAAGAAGCACAGGGACTGTGACCTAGTGCCTCAGTTGATGTGTGAAGAGATGTCAAGACTTGTCATTACTCCTTCAGCACATGTGCATCACATGCATACAACACTTTGCACCGACGTAACGTCTACAACATATTGCGATGCACATGAACACTGGACTGCCACACCAATCAGTACAGGGAACTGGCACATGATGACAGTAACATGCCCAATGTGACAGAGGTGTAATAGACACACAGCATGACGCAGAGTCACCACATCATGTGTGTGCCATATGTTATATTGTGGCAGCTGTTTGCATATGAAATGTTCAGGACAGTATCATCTTACTCACCTTAGAATATCCCCACGTGTCATCCTGGACATGCCAATTTCCGCTCAGTAGTACACTTGTGTGTTGGTAGGCATGTCCTGCGGCCCACCGTGTGTTGTTGGCGTTGTGTGTGCCGTGATGACGTTGTCTGGGTACTCATACGTGACCTCAGCGTGGTCACGTCAGGTCCCCTGTATTTACAACACCTGCGCTGGTCCTGTATAAGTGTAACCTAACTCACTTTTGAAACCAGATCATAGTACGATCACTTCTGACCATTTCACTTGGATTGTCTGACTCAGGACGGTGCCAATAGGGATGTCCATTACAAAGCCTGTGAGGATTGCAACCCTCTCATGTAGGTGACTGACCCTCACCGTCGGTGCCTCCACAGTGTTCACGGCAAGCAAGACAAGTAGAGCTGCTCCGACTGCTGGGACCAGACATATGAATGCAGGTGTGATTGGTCACACATGCCGCTCAGATTCCAGCAGTTGTCCCTGCAGCACAATGGCTCATGGTCTGGACGTAGGAGGAGTGCCTGGGCGTGGGTGTTGAGACATCACTGCCCCTGGATTTGACATCAGTCCTCCAGGGCCAAGTCGTCAGGTAACCCATGTATGTGAAAGAGAAGTCATCACACTTCAAAATCTACACAATGCACGTGCAATGCTGCATGGGATTTGGGTGACACCGCCCACGCGGCTCGGTCAAATTTGCAGACGTTGTAGCCTGCACCACGACCTGTGGTCCTCATGTCCATGATGTCCCTCACACCAACAAAGGCCAAAGCGGGGGATTCTGGCCCAGCAGACCCGTCTGGGGCACTTGCGCGTCTGGTGATTTGCCCGTGACGCCATCACTCACTTCGTCCCTGATGCAGGCGGCGCATTTGTGCCAGACACGCTGTGACAGTAAGGATCTGAATGTTGATCCTGGTCCTCGCTGGTTCAACTCACAACCTCACTGGCAACTGTCCCCCAGGTGCCAGCCTTTGCGGCGTTCTCGGGGGGTGGTGTCCCCAATACCACACCCTGTACGGCACTGGCGTGGGAACTGTGCGGCAGCATACCGCCATTAATGCTGCAGGGGGGGGTTCAACTCCTACGAGCCGGCCACAGCTCATGACAGGCCTAATTAACATGAAATGTGTGTCAAAGAGTGTTGGGAGGTTCGTGAAGACCCACTGACACATGAGTGTCGGTCCCAAGGTGACAGGACAGGTGGACTGGGGCATGCAAGTGGTCTGGACACCTAGCCAGACACTGGTGATGTGTCTACTCCAAACCTGTTCATGGATGACCGGCCAACGGACAGTGTAATGTTTATGTGTGCAGCCATAGCCTTGCCCAATCATTTCCCCGTTGCTGCGGTGAGGACCAACCTCCTCACTGAGGTCCTTCAAGTGCAGTCACGCTCTGCTGAGCGTCTGCAGGCCTATCCTGAGGAATGTACTGTATCTATATTGTTCTGCATGTACAGGCACGCGGCATGTTTGGCTGTAGATAGGCACGTTGTCAGACGACCACACCACTCCCTGGACTGGCCATGTGCCCTGTCCTCCCACCCCACCGCAGAGAGCATGGGCATCCTGCCCGCCAAATCACATACCACATTCCCCCTATCTCTGCTGTAGAGGGTATCCAAGAGGTCCGGGCAATACTTGGCCAAGCACTTGTAGGATGCCAGTCAGCAACACCGTATTACATCCAGTGATGGCTCAATATCCCCGACTCACATAGATGGCATCCAGGGAGGCTAAATTGTCTGAAGATTGGTATGTATTCAAAGTCAGGAACATGCTACTTACTACTGTTCCATTATGATATATTGTTACGAAAGGTAAGTAACCAGTTCATGAATTTCAGTACATCTTCTGTTGGAGCATCCACATTGTGTCCCTGACGTGATTACAGGGTTTCTAATGTACGCACACCATGCCACTTGTGTTAATGAAGCGCTCATATGTGTGATGGCAGCACAGACCATTTGTGACTAATCAAACATTTATGCAGGATGATGATGTTCAGGTAATAGTTAGGGAAATATCACACCGCAACATGACTATGTCAGAACTGTGCAAATGATGCCACATGTGGTGTGTGTATTGCTGTAAGCTGTCTGGATGTGCAGACAACCTCCTACTGACATTCACATGCCGTGTGTCACTGACATGATACATTGTCATGCTCAATAAGACCTTTCCATCAGATATTTTGTATGCATGTCATATCCATTCCACAGACCACAGGTCTTGTACTGTTCACGGAGGAGTGGCTGGGAGTTTGAACATGTTACAACAGTGTGTCTCCCACACCACACTCACACTTGTCTACATTTGTTGAAGCAGTGTTGCTTGTGCCATGTACATTGTTATTGTCTTAGTCAGACAGTTGAACACATTTCCTAACATATGTGTTTTGCAGGGCACCCCCTCTGGAACGGCCGTTACCTGACTTGGAAGCCATGAGGGAACGCAATTGCATCCGTCGTTATCGCTTCACCAGACAGCTGATCAAGGACCTGACGGACAGACTGGAGGCTCACCTGCAACCACGACACAGGTATCCAACGGCGCTGACACCCAAGGTAAAGGTGATGGCAGCCCTCCATTTCTTTGCCACAGGTACGTTTCAATTGACCATAGCTGATGTGGGAGGGATGTCTCAGACCATGTTCAGCCATGTATTGACAGATGTTTTGGCAGCGATGTTGCTCCACCTAGATGAATTCATCACATTCCCTACTCCAGAACAGTTGACAGATGTCAAGGGGGAATTCTATGCCCTGGGACGCATGCCACATGTTATTGGTGCAATTGATGGTACACATGTTAGTTTGGTGCCACCACAGGCTCAGGAGCAGGCGTATCGCAACAGGAAACACTACCACTCAATAAATGCCCTGGTGGTGTGTCTTGCCAACATGATTATCTCGCATGTATCTGCACGTTTTCCAGGATCGTGCCACGATGCTTTCATCATGAGGCGTAGCAGGGTGCCACAGATGATGCTGCAGCTGCACAACCACCGGGCATGTCTTGTTGGTGAGTATATTCGTCAGCTATGTATGTCAGTATGTCACACCTTCTTGATCAGAATCATATTACACACTCATTTCCATGATGTGGATTTGCAGGAGACGCTGGATATCCAAACATGCCGTGGCTCATGACTCCACTACGCAACCCCAGGACAGCTGCAGACCAGCGGTACAACAATGCTCATGGGAAGACCAGGCGGGTGATAGAGCGGACATTTGGAGTCCTGAAGAGCCGGTTCAGGTGCTTGGACAGGACAGGCGGAGCCCTCCAATACAGCCCACGCAAGGTGTGTGACATCTTCACTGTGTGCTGCATGCTTCACAACATGGCAGTGGAGAAGGCTGTGCCGCTCTACCTTGACCCTGATGAGCTGGAACATCCGTCCGTAGAGGATGAAGGCCTTGGCCAGGATACCAGTGATGAGGAGGTAGAAGATGATATCCGGGCTCACCTCATCCGCAACTTCTTCTCATAATGGTGAGTCATAGCAGGTTATATGTAATACATGTATGAGAGAGTTGCATGGGTAGCATGATGTGAATGCAGCAGACTGTATGCAATGTCACTTGGATGTCTGTAGTGCTGTGTCACACAGGTGCAGATGTAATGCAACACACATACGTGCTATGTGTATACTTGGAATGTACAGGTGTACTACAACAACTGGATATGGTAAAGGACATTATCTGAATGACATTGTACAGAATTTGACCCCTTGTGTGCCACTCTCATCCACAGCTCACCCCGCCTGTTGTCCGTTTGGGTCATCGTGGTCACCCTGCTATTGCTGAAGATGATTGCAACGTCAGCCTAATCAACGGAGCATGCATGGACATGTGGAGAAGTCATTTTGGGTAAGGACTCATCCGAGGCTGTTTAGCGTTGGTATGTGTAGAAACGTGTGGTACATGTTCATGTGCATGTAGTGCGACCATGAATACATGCATCAACAATTTGTTACTTATTACATGTATGCCCAATCCCATGACTGGATAGTCACCCCATCTGACAGTCATCTGTTGTAGTTGTATACTCTGATGGAAGCATCAATGTGTGTAGACATTGCCACTGCAACATAGCACATACCATGGTTTGACATTGTGTCAGAGCTCTCAAACACAGACTCTGTGGGGGATTGCAGCATCACCGTGTGCATTAGAATGTGACTGGATCCTTGCCTCCACCTTGTGGGACAGTTTGGTTGCCATTCCACCATGTCGTGCAGGTGTTGCCCACTGTATGTTCCACATGTCCTGAGAAATGTTGTGTGAATCTGTGGACATGGATGCATTGCCCCTTGTTGCACTATTTCATGTCACTGTCATGTCGTTACCTCCGTGCAGGTGGAAAATCCAGCTCCACCAGCCTTCACAGTGAGTAGCACTTCTGTTTTGAATCACATGATGTCATGTATGTTTTGCTTGAGACATGACAATGTTGGGATGAAGCATCTCTTAATTATTGTGTTGCTCCAGTGGAGTGTGGTCATGCACATGATTCTCGAGTTCCGGGCAGCATTCATGTCCAATGGTAGGGTATCATATTGTGGTTTGGTTCAACTTGACTTCAAGTTGATATTTCTTCTAACAGCATCTCATGTTTAGCTTAGTAATGCTATGTTGATAGATCATAAGACTGGCCACAGAGTGCCTTTGTAGGAAATGGGACCCCCCGCCGGCCAGGGCTTGCGCCACAGCCAGTCAGAGACCGGCACTCCTATGTAAAGTCGACCCCTGCTCACCCTCCAGGTAACGCGGTGTGGGCAGTCAGGCCTGTCTCGGAGGACATGTGTGAAGCATTTGCGCACGCACCCACCAACAACAACATCCAGGGCCTCCCACAAAAGGACTCCACACCAAGTATATATGAAAATAGTCTTTGTATTAAGAAGGACACATAGGAACACACATGGTACAAGTGGCCTGAGGCACAGGCCGGGGTTACACAGAAGAAGGTACAGGGCAGGGCCAAGGGGACCCTGCCAGGGGTATGCACATGATAGAACTGGCATTAGAACACATATCCACTGGGAGCTTCCTAGAACTAGCAGTAGAACTCACTCTGACCAGGGATCACGTACATGGGACATCGGGTATTCAGGAGGGAAGGGACAAGGTACATAACCCAACAGAGGCCCCCATCAGCAGGGAAACACAGAATAATTCTCAGCATCACTTTGATATTAGTCAGTAGCACCCCATAGGCCAGATAGCCTACCTGGGGCAAGGGCGCCTTAGAGTCTCGATGTTCAGAGTGGGCTGCAAGGGGCCCGGGGCACACGTTAACGTGGCAGCAGCCCACGAAGTGCTGGGCCGCTGAGGGGCTTTGATGTAGCCTTGCAGGCTCGGGGGAGGATGACTCCATGAGGGAGCCTCCAGGGCTCCAGAGCAAAGATGCCGGGTGGAGCCTCGCCAGCTCGAGGGAACAGGGGGGCAATGGTGGTGCCTCTCGGGGCTCATGATGAGTGGAGGAGTCCCTCTCGGGCTTGGTAAAGGAACTGTGGGCAGGCTGGGCCCCCCTCGGGAGACCCGGCGTCACTGGGGGCCCTGCGGGCCTCTAAGCGCATGTGGGCTTGCGCTGGAGGTGAGGGGCGGGCACCGGCAATGCGCCCCGACGCCCCGCCTCCCCTCCTGCAGCACTCACCGGTCGGCTGGCAGACGCGCTGGTCTCTCCTCACTCTCCGGGGCTCCCTCTTGCTCCTGGGGCCCCAGGGGGGAAGCGGCAGTCTCCTGGGGGGATACCAGGGGCGCGGAGTAGGCTCCCGCGGCTCCCTGCATTCGCTCGCTCTCTCCTTTACGCCTCCTATGCTCCTGGGGCCGCCGTCCAATCCCAGCACGGCCCGGGCTAGACAACACGAAGGAACCTGGGCCGGTGACCTCGGGGAAACTGGCGAGGGCTAGGTTCCCTCAAGGGAGTAGGGCAGTTAGTGAGGTAGACACTCGCTGGGGGAATAGAACACCCCAAAGAACAGGGCAAAAGGCCGGGTGGCACCGGCTGGAAAAAATAGTACCCCCAGGCAATAGGACAGGATTACGGCGCTCTGCAGGGGAGGTAGAGCACTCCCAGCGCGGGTAAACTCCATGAAGAGCTCCAGGCGCTCGAGGGCAGAAAGCAGCGCTTCCAGGCGCTAAGTAGGAAGAACAGCGCTGGGGGGTCAGAAGTAAATGCTGGAGGAAGAGCAGCAGTCCAAACAGAGTCCAGGACCTCAGGTGGAGCTCAGCAGCCCCTAGAGGGAAAAAGTCATCAGTAGTCCAGGAGTAGGGCAGGGCCCAGGGAGGCAAGCCAACCCTGAGCCCAAGCAGCGGCAGCCCCTGGTAGATTCAAGTTAAGAACAAGAACAAGTCCAGAGTGTCACAGCACCCTTTTCATACACACATTCCTGGTCTGAAGGGGCAGGCAGGGAGAGAACCAGCTGTAACTGGTTATGGGGGGGATACTTTACACTGGCCAGGCTCGGAACATCAGCCGCACCCCAGAGGGTGGAGCCAGCATTGTCTGGGGAAAACCCAGCCTCATTCATGACACTCAAACCAGACAGTCAATCCACAAGCAGTCCCAGGCTCACTCCTCCCCTCACATCAGCATGCTAAACGCTCCATTCACCACCGGGGCAGACCCTCCCAGATCCTGGGAGCCAGGCTCACCAGCCTGCCTCAGCCAATCATACGCCAGGCACACATTTCACAAATATGCCAACTTCTAAAATAGGGACTTCAACAATAGACACACTCATGCCACATGTACAGTTGCACAGCACTCAATGTCACGAGTTCATACATACCAGACTTGACCCTGCACAACCTACGCATCGGGAACTACCGAGGACTCATCCATTCCCCATGTATTCCTAGGGAAGGGTAGGTCGCTCTCTCTTTACACGCACTCAGAGGGGGAATCACCATCCCCAGGTTACATATACCATAAAAACTTCAGGGGCGGACCTGCCAGACGGGCCAAGTCCAACAACCTTCATTGCATGTAGGTCATTAGCTTGCTCATCATATGTGATTCTTACAGCTGTTGTGGGTGAAGTAAATATTGCCTACATGGTCCTTGTGTGTACACAAGGTCAATAACAGATATTACAGTCTGCGTAAGTAGTATTGCCAACTGTTTTCATTTGTTTGTGAGTTCCACCGCATCTGAGCCAGTGAATGTATTTCTACCAACATAGGTCACATTGCATGGTTGCTCACTTGTGAGCGTTTCACAATACTCTAATGGATCACAGACTGTCCTAGGTTTTATGTGTCCGTGTCATTGGATTGGATCTGATGTGATAGCATGAGGACTAATGTAATGTTGTCTCCAGTCATTTTACTTCACAGGTGTGACTGGTAGTGTATCACATGAGGTCTTTGTATTAGCAGTGACAATGGAATGTACTCATAATGGTTATTTGCCTCTGTTTCAGGTCTCCCTCCCAGCAGTTCCCATCCTCTCCTTCCGTCGCCTGATCACCCTTTTGTGTCTGTCATTTGTACTCAGACCAAGGGGCTATTTGGAGGTGGAACCCTTTGAGCATCACACCACTCTGATGTAGAAAGGTACGGCCAGTCCTTGACAGGCTTCTACCCAATATTACTGCTGCATTACAGGTGACATCATTAATAGTGTAAATTGGAGTCCTTGCCAATGCACATGTATGTTTGACAGTGCTCCATGGGCTCACAATATAATTAACTCATGTTGTGCATGACGTGTGTTCATATTTGAGATTCTGCCGCCTTCATGTCAACGGACATGTCCTTCTAATGTGCATGAGTAGCATTTGGCATGTAGTATGCTTATGCTTGTTGTGTTGACGTGTCCAGCGGGCACATGCATGGTGTATGGGAAGGCTGTAATACTATATTTTGTGTAAGGTCGATGACTTTGTAGCAGCTGTTCAGCTTTCCACACCCTAGCTGTAGTATACACCTGCTGACGCTGTGTGTCCTGTGCCCCACATGTATGTAAGGGCCCTGATAGAGTGACTGTGATCTTTGGTCATTACTATGCCATTGTATTTGCATTGACCCCGAGTGAGTCAGACACTCCTGCCTTCACATTCACATTTAAGTCTGTGGCTTGCAAATGGCCTTGCGGTATGTGCCCATTTGGCAAGTTGTCACAGCCCTCCTGCCGTCATGTCTTCACTCATTGCTGCTGCATGCACAGGCACGATGCAGCACACACGATCCAGGTACACAGACACCCACAGGATTACCCTCCTTCCATCCTTTTGTAGAGCATGCTCCTGCCACCCTACACACAGACAACACCAGACAATCACCCTCCTGGTATCACAATGCTTCTGACTCAGCCACTGCAGCTTATGTGTCTGTGTGTGAAGCACATACTGCCACAACTATGCAGATTCACATTACATTGGGTCTACGTACCACCAGGTCATGTGCGGTGCACAGTACACACACACCTTCCATAGGCACAATATTGTACATTGTTACCTTGTCAACACCACTGCAGGAAAAATCATCTTGCTAACAGTCACGTGGCAGTACACAACCTGGTCACACCACTTCGACATAGCGGTCACAGTCAGTCAAGTTGCCACAGGGGACACACACCATGACCACATCTCTTGGGTGTGGTGTGATTTACCCAGTCTGGTGTAGGTATGTGTCCGACGTGGGTAGTTGTTCTGTATGCGTTGCTCCCGTGACAGGAGTCTAGTACTTGTAGCTACATAGGGGTAGGTCACCTACTCAGGTGTGCTTGTGTAGAGAGCAACAGCCCATTGCCCACAGTCTGTCCTGCCACCCTTGTCCTTTGCGCCATTCATTACATCCACAGTACTGCATCATGTTGATGATAGGTCACATAACCCTAGGACACAATTGTAGGTACTCCCTACGTGGACAACTACTTTTGTCACAATGATCTGTACACCTCAATGTGACTCTCCGGGGCCTGGCTGTGATAGCAGTTTGGCATCCGAACCCCCCTCCAGCATTTACTATCCCACACAGTTGTGTTTTGCCATCCATGTATGTAGTGATTTCTGACTGATGTGTGTCCTCACACGGAATCTGATGCAAGTGTGTGGATTGCTGCTGTTTGCTGCATACCCTTGCATTGTATACATTTGCACACACCTAACATTTTATGCTGTGGTTCAATGATAATTTGACAAATGCGTATGTGGTTCAGTGTATTTATTTGGTGATCTTGTGCTGGAAATGTGAATAGGTGCAGTACATAAAGGTGTTGAATCCAAAGTCCAGTGGTGCCTTACAGTTACTCTCGTCAGAGTCCAGGCCACAGTGCGTGGCATCATCGGGTAGACTGTGACCAGCAAGTCCATGTGGGAGAGTTGCATAGGGGAAACTGTTGCACCCAGGGGCAATATGCCAGGTCCTGTGTCCTGGGAGTCGTGCATGGGCCACTGCCCCTCAACGTCTTAGACGTGGACGACCAACCTTCCTTGGGGGGCCCTCAGGTGCAGGCCTGGACGATGCATGGGAAGCTACGTCAGAGAGTTCCTCCTCCTCCGCCTCCCCCCTCCCTGCGGCTGGTGTCACACTTTGCCGTGATGTTGATGGCCTTGTGACACAGGGAGGGTGCTGCATGTTGGCAGCTATCTGACGTAGCGAGTGGTTCATTTCCCGATGCACCGTCAAGAGCTGAGCCAGACTTTCCTCCACCCGTCCATAATGTTGGTCTTGCCTGGCTATTAGCTCTGCCTGCTGTTCTTTCACCTGGTTGAGGACCTCCGCAAGCTGGCCTACCTCCCTGGTGTCCCGCCGGTATGCCTCCAGGATGTTAGTGAGTTCAGCCATACCGGTCCCTGCAGCTGCCTGTCCAGATTCCCGCCTCCGCCTTGCACCTCTGCCACCACCCTGACCCACATGTGCACCGCCTGCACTTGTGGGCACATCCGGTCGACGGGCCCCCCGAGTGCTGGCAGAGTGGAGGTTGTCAGCCACCTCAGGGGCGCCCGACAAAGGGTGTCCCTCATCTTCAGACAGGCCCTCTGATGGATCATGTGCAAGGCTCTGACCTGTCTGCTGTGAAGTGTTGGGAATGGTTCCGGTGGTTGGCAGAGAAGTTTCTGGTACAGTTGCTGCAGGTGTTTGGGATCCAGAGGTGCCAGGTTGGTTGGGGTCATCCACAGTGCGTTGAGTGGGCTGGCTGTCAGTGGGGTCTGTGTCCGGCTGAGCCTGGGACTGGGATCCTTCTCCCCCCTGGGGTGGGTTAGGCTCCACACGTTGCCCTGTGTGTGGGAGAGAGAGACACTGTTAAGGCACTATCAAGTGACATATTGGTTATTTATCCATCATCTGCATCACTGCTCCACATGCTTGACATTGTTGTCATTGTTCAGTTGTGCATGTAGTGGTAGTAATTTTACATGTACTCAGGGGTATTTTTCATTCTTCCAATCTCTTGTCAATCACTGACACAGCCATTGCTGTGTCTTGTATTGCCGGCCCAACACATGTTAAGCATTGCTCAGGTTGACGCAACATCCAGGATATTGAGAAAATCCTTATGCCTGTGTCAAGCATGCACAGAGTTTAGATGCAGCATGTTGATGTAAGAGACAGGGCATCATAAATTAGCATGACATCAACTACAGTGGATGTATTTTGCTGTTCCGTGATGGCCACACAATGCCAACACCCCTGGGCCTGTACACACACTTATCGATCATTGCTATTGAACGTGTCACTTCTCTGAGACGCATCACCTTGTCAATACCCATGTCCATGTTGTTACTTACGTGCATCCACATCAGTCATGAGATGGGGCAAGTGCATTGTTTGGAAGGCACAATGGACTGTAGCTTCTTCAATGTGCATGTCTTACTTGTATGCATATTCATACGAGTGAGTGTTTAGTTGTGATACATGACAAATGTGACATTGTTGCACTCCGATGCTTGTCCCCAGGTGATGAGTTTCTGTAAGGGGTGTGTATGACAGGCCATGTCAGTAGTTTTGGTGTGATTAGCAAGCCTCCATTGTTAAAAATTTGGCTGGCCCCTGATGTGGCATGCGGGCATATTTGTGATTTTGGGTTCATGCACAGGATGTGTGACCTTGTCCTGGTGTTTGTGTTTGCACTGATCACATGAGAGACTTGTGGTGCCTACACCTGTGCCCATTGTGTACTACAGACCATTCCCAAATGTGTGTCCTGACACAGTACATTGTCCACTGCAAAAGGTGGGTGTGTTGCAGGCTATTAGTAGATGACTGCTGTCCCTGGACATTCATGTCTATGGTGTTTTGAATGCCTGTGCAGTGCTTGGGTGCAACTGTCTGCGTGCCCAGGGGGCTGAGGTGAGGTGACCGAGGCAGGTAGACAGAGGGATGGAGGCAGACTGAGGGAGGGAGGGAGTGCAACAGGGGGAGGGGGCGACCGAGGGAGAGGGCAACCGAGGGAGAGGGCAACAGAGGGAGAGGGCAACAGAGGGAGTGGGCAACAGTGGTAGTGGGAGAGAGAGGGAGACAGGGATGGAGCCAGGTTGTTTGTGCATGCTTGCTCGCTGCACTGCCTTACTGTGCCACAAAATGTTGCTTCTCTGGAATGCCGGGCCCCGGGGGAAGCAGAGTCGCAGACTAGTCTTACCCCGGGGTCTTTAGCGCAGGGGATAGGCCAGGTAGGGGAAGTGGAGGAGTCCGGGGGTGGGTATTTAGGCGCAGGGGAGGAAGGGAACTTCCTCTTTCTGCGCATGGCACCATCGGGAGGGAGATCAGAATTTGGTTAGATTAGGGCTAGTTATTCTTGGAGTGACCGTAGTGTTAGGTTTGGGTAGGAGTTTTTCCGGAGCTGTTTCACGCCAGCTGGGTATTTTTTTATTCAAGCCTGTAGCATGGTTTTTGGCGAGCTGTCGGGGGTATCCGCAATACAGGTCCGGGAGGCCTTGCTGTTGCTCGCAAGGGCCGGTGGGAAAGACCTTATCCAGCCGGGGGTTTTGGTCCAGGCCTGGGTGGGGGCCACCAGGGGCTCGCGCGCTGCCTCGGCCGGGGTTTAAGCTACGGTGGTGGCCTGCCAGGATGATGAGCAGGACGCTGCGGGTCCGGATAGGCGAACAGAGGGGGGGCGGAGTGCCCAAGGACCCGGCGCGAGGCTGGAAACGGAGGAGCCGGCCCCCGCGGGCCTTCCCTCTGCTTGAGTTTTTGCCTCTGGCCTCGGGGGCGGCCGTGAGGGCCGCGCCCCCTGCGCTTCCGCCCCATGGGCCTCTGCTGGTGCCGGCCAGCGCGACGCAGGGTGAGGGGCAGGCGGACAGCCTGTCTGGGCCTGCCCTGGAGCAGGCGGGAACACCGGGGGGGGTGGGCCCTGGGTTTTCCGGGCAGCCGGCTCTCAATGATCCAGGGGAGGATGTGCTTGGGGACGCCTTGCAAGAGTCTGCAGGGCTGGAAGAGGAGGCCCACATTGACCTGTCCACCGGCTCTAGGGCTGGCACGGCGGCCATGGCGAGGCAGGGGGTGGTGGGGAACCTGGGTGGCCGGAGTGGGACCCCCACTCTGGTTCCCATTGCCGGGCCTGGTTGGGTTCCTGGTTTTCCGCAGGTGGGTTTCTTCCCCCAGGGGGCTGATTTGTTTAGCTACTGCCCGCACCCTCCCCCTCGGATCTGGGGTGCCGCTTCCTGGGAGGATAGGGCCCAGGGAGAGAGGATGTTTGAGCAGATTCTGGAGGTCAGGTGGGCCGAGGAGACACGGGCCAGGGTGGGGGCTGTGTGGGGCCATGAGGTTGAGGGCCCTCCCACCCCGACCTCTGAGGAGGAAAGGGAAGCGGAGAGGGAGGAGGAGTCTAGGAGGGTCAGGGCCAGGAAGGCAGTGCAGGTCCACCCCCCCAGGGGGGGGTATGGCAGGTGTATGGACGGGCAGGACGGCTTTGAGGCCGGATGGTGCTGGGGCCCGCTCAGGTTTGAGCGACCTGAGGGGTGTGCGGGGATCCTAGCCGGCAGCTGTTGGCAGAGCCCTGGGCTGCCTGGCGGGGCGCAAGACGGCTCCAAGACGCAAGACAGAAGCAGTAGGGCAGTCTGCAGCAGCTGTCCCTCCACCGAGTGCTGGGGCACCTGCAACGCGTGGCGGATCTGGAGTGTGTGGGCGGGGAGGTGTGCAGAAAGGTGTGAAATGTGAGCTGAAGGAGGTGGACAATGTGGGTGTGGATCTGGAACGGGTGCTTGAGTTGGATTATGGTGCCAAGAGTGATGAGCTGGAAGACTGGGAGGTGCGGGATGACTTGGAAGGCGTAGGCGGCGCAGCGGCCAACGGCAACCTTGGTGTGTTACAGGTCAAAACGGCAACAAAGACAAAGGCGGGATCGACGCCAGTCCAGGTGATGGAGTCCAGAGGACGGCCCCGGGAGCGGGCCTCGGCACTCACAGGTGAGGGTGCCTGGTGGGCATCTTGGGAGGAGGCCCCGCGGGGGGGGGAAAGGTTGGAAGAGGACTTGCAGGTCGGTGGGTGTGGGGGACGGTTCAGTGCGGGAGGCGGTGAGGCCATCGGGCAATCCACCCGGGGATGGTAAGGAGGTGGATGGTAAGTCAGTGACTTTGGAGGTGCAGACGGACAAAGGGGATGGTAAGGATGAGAAGGGAGTGAAGGTGCCTGAGAGGCTCCCATATATGGGGCTGGCGATGCCTCTGGGGTCGCATTTCTCGGAGAAACTCAAGGAGCGGATCTGGAAACATGAGTTTGTCGATGTGTTAAAGTAGCTCCATAGGGAGGTACAGGCTATGGAGGGGTCTAAAGAGGAGGAGTGGGAGCTGACGAGGTGCCCTAGGGTGCCGGTGACGATGGAGATTTGGACGTCAGCTTTCTTGATCTATGCCAGTGTTTATTGCCAGAGGTATTTGGAAAGGGCGATTGCACTTTTAGAGTACATGGATATCATTCGCAAGGCACAGATGCTGTTTGGAGGTTTTGCTTGGTTAAGCTATGATGAGGAGTTTGGAGCAAGGCTTAGCGCGAATGCCGAGATGTGTTGGGGGGGAGGTGGATCAGGAGCTTTGGATGCAGTGGATGGCGTTGTCGCACTCCACGGCGTCCACTCACACGGCCAGCGGCCTACCGGTGGTGTGTCGGTCTTTTCCGCCACGTCCCGCACAAGGCGGGGCGGGGGGTGGAACAGTGCCCAGCACCATTGTCTTGGGGCAGCAGTCCAAGCAGGGGGGTTATTCCATGGGGGCCTGTTGGATTTACGATAGGGGGTATTGTTCCAGGTTTCCCTGTAAATTCAAGCACAAGTGCTACAATAGCTGCGGGAAGCATGCCCTTACGCTGTGCCTCACACTCGCCACCCCCTCGGAGCAATGGGTGAACACCAGGGGGCGGGGCCAACCTGGACCAGAGGGCGCCTACACCGGTTAGGGTGGAGGCGACGGCCCCGTGGCTCTCGTGCTACCCGGATCAGGAGGCTGCGGCGCGGCTCTTCTGGGGTTTCACTGAGGGCTTTAGGGTGGCCTACCAGGGTCCCAGGGAGCGCAGTTGGGCCGAGAATTTGAGATCTGCCCGAGAAGACGGCTGGTCCCAGCTGTTGCCTCACCATCCTGAGTACATCTAGTCCCCTTTGTGTCACTGTCGATATGGAATAGACGAAGCCCAAGAGCTGGCCGGCCTCCTGGATCAAACAGGGCAGGAGCATTGCCTTCTTGGAATTCTTCCCTTTGCTGGTGGCACTGGCGGTGTGGGGGGAGGAATTTCGTGATAGGTCAGTGCTCTTCCACGTCGACAATATGACGGTGGTGGGGCTGGTGAATCATCAGAGGGCAAGGGACCTGAGGGTGCTGAGACAGTTGTGGAGGTTCATGTTGGTGTGTCTGCAGTTGAATGTGGTGTTTCGGGCTAAGCATGTCCCTGGGGCGAAAATTACATTGCTGATGCTTTGTCTCGTTCGCTGTGGCAGCGTTTTCGACACCTGGCACCGTGAGCAGATACGTGCAAGACCGAGCTGCCGGCCGGCATCTGGGCCTTGGGGGAGTGAGGATGATTGGGCTGGTGGAAGGATCACTGGCTGCGACCACAAGGAGGACTTATCATTTGGCATGGTCTGAATTTAGCACTTTCATGGGCTGGACGGTGGATGGGGTTGTGAGTGGGGAGTCAACTGTGGTACAGGGGCAGAGGAGTTACGAGTTGGCTTGCATGGATCAGGGTTTGACTGCGGCTACGATATCTTGAAAGTTGGCAGGGATATAGTTCTACTGTGTTTTGTTCCTGGGCTTTGACCCAACTAAAGATGTGATTCTGGCCAGAATGTTGCAGGGTTGGGGCAGGGAAAGTGGGGTGGGTGGGGGTAGGCTGAGAGAGGCAGTGACGTTTGAGTTGTTGGTCAGGCTGGTGGGGGTGTTGCTGGAATGCAGTTGTGACCTGGGTGAGCTGGGTCGTTTCCGTATGTGCATGGTGTGGATGTTTTTTGGGGCGTTCCGGGTGTCTGAGCTTTTGGGTACCAGAAGTGGGGCTGGGAGGTTGTTTGAGGAGGTTCGTGTGGATGAGGGGCGCATGGGTATTTGGCTGCGATGCTCAAAGACGGTTCCATTGGGCAGAGGCAAGTGGGTGTGGTTGAAAGAGTCTGGCGTGGCGGTTTGCCCAGTGTTGGAATGGGGAACTTTCCAGGGGACAGGGGGGGGTGCGTTGTGTGGAGATTGTTTGTCATGCATCTGGCGCAAGAGTGACGGCGGGCCAGTTGTTGGCGGTGTTGCGTAAGGTCTTGAGGCGTTTGGGCATGGATGAGGCTGCATTTGGGACCCACTCTTTCCGGATTGGGGCTGCAACTGCGGCGGCAAGGTTGGGTTGGTCCAGGGATAGGATTAGGCGATGGGAGTTGCGCTGTTGTGAGAGGTATGTGAGGAAGTAGGATGGTCCCAGGCAGGATGTTGGTTGTTTTGGACTGTTTTTCTTGTTCTGACATTTTTTTCTTTGTAGGTTGCGTGGGTGGACCGGGCAGTTGGACAGTGACTTGGATTGTTGGCCACTCCTTCGTGCATTGGGCATCCAAATATGCAGAGCTGCAGGTTTACGGGCGCAACCTGGGACTGAGAGGACACTTGCACGAGGTACAATGGTGGGGCCGAAGTGGAATGCGATGGGTGGCACTACTGCCCGGGCTTGCAAAAAGTGGTCCCACAGAGGGGATGGCCGGATTTGTTGATCTTTCTTCTGGGGGAGAACGACTTGGTGCAACTGTCTGCATTGCCATTGTTACAACTCATGCAGCGGGACCAGAGGGTTTTGAAGTAGAGGCTTGCGGGGACCTGCATTGCCTGGACGGAGTTGGTCCCCAGAAAAGTGTGGAGAGGGGCTGTGAAGCATGGAGCCATAGAGAAGGCTCGGAGGAAGCTCAATAGGGCTGTGAGACTGTACTGTGCGTACAAGGACATTGAGGTTATTGCACATGGCGGGATACGACTGGAGGAGCGGTTAGTTTTCAGGGATAACGGGGTGCACTTGCCCCAGCTGGGCAATGCGTACTACATGATGGATATGAGAGATGTGTGGAGCAAGTTGTGGAATGTGGGTATCTGGTGTAGCAGGGAGTGAATGGTGTGTGTGTGGTGGATGGGCAGCCTTGGGGGGGGGGGCAGTGAACCACCCTACTGGGGGTTCACTGGTTGTCAGTATTTGAAGGGACAAGGGGGGCAAGAGCGGGCACACCCATCCCTTGGGGGGGTGAGTTCGTAGGGCACATAGAAGCGTGAATGGCACGACGCAATGAGTGGGGCTGGATGACGAGTCATTGGGGGGCAAGAATGAAGCGTGGTTGGTGGCTCAAGGGCTTGGTGATGAAGCGGGACGAGTGAAACGAATGATGGGGCAGTGTGAGTGGGGGTTTGTTGTTATTATTATGTTGCTGTTACTGTTATGTTCAGATTTGCAGTTCTGGTGTAATGAAATGGCCTTTTACGCTGACACTGCGTGGTGTGTTTATAGCGCGAGGTGTGTCCACCACATGAAATAGTTTAGCAAATGTAGTATACTATGTAGTGTGATTTTTCCCTATCCCTGTACATTGGGCATGGTGCTTGGGTGTGTCCCTGGGACATATGACATGGGAGTAGCCTCCTACACTCCACCTTCCACCCTTTGTGCCTCCCCCTTGCATCAATCCCCATGTTGTTTAGTCATGCTGGGACTCATGGCCACCCACCCCATGCTGCTGGGCACTGTTGTAAGTCCACCCCTGTCACATGTTTTTCTTGCACACTCACCAGACTCAACGGCTCCTTGTATTCCGTGTACTCCCACCGGTGCCAGCAGCTCCATGACTTTCTGCTCCCAGGGATGGTATACAGGAGGTCTGCGGGGACCACCACCTCCAGTGTGGTGTGCAGCGGCGTAGTCCTGGTCCATCTTCCTCCTGACCATCCTCCGCAGATCGTACCACCTGGCCTGGCAATCCGCCCTGGTGCGCCTGATGGGTGCAACAGCATTTACCCGGTCTATGATCCTCTCCCACAGGCGAGTTTTTTCTGCCATGCTGGTCTGTCTGACCAATGTGCCAAACAGCTGTGGCTCGACTCTGATGATTTCATCGGTAAGGATCTCCATCTCCGGGTTGGTGAACTTTGGATTCTTGGGTGTGCCCATGGTGTGGTGTGTATGTGATTGAGGTGGTGATGGTGTGTATGGATGAGGGTGTGTGGTTGTGATTGTGAAGGGGGTGGTGTGGGTGTAGATGTGATAGGGTGTATGTGTGAAGGTATGTGGCTGCAATTGTTGGTGTGCTCTGAGTTTCTTTGCTATAATGGGTATGTTGCAAAGGATGATGGGTTGTATGTGTGGAGCCTTTTATAGGTGAAGATGTGGGTGTGGCTTATTTTGAATTGGTTGGGTGTGTCATATATGGGGTGGGTGTCAGTGTTGACCTCTGTTTAGCTGTGACCAGTTCATTCTTACTCAATGGTGTGTGCACAGGAGACATGTTTGGTGTTGTTGTGCTGTTTTGGGTTTTGGCGTTGTGTGCGTGTGGTACTTGGGCGTGCGATCGAGTTGTACGGGCCGTTGGTGGGTCGGGGGCTCGGGTACGCTTGTTGGGGGGGTGTGCGTGCGGTACTTGGCTTTGCGATCGAGTTGTACGGGCCGTTGCGGGGGGGGGGCTCGCGTACGGTTGTTGGGGGGCTGTGCGTGCGGTACTTGGCTTTGCGATCGAGTTGTACGGGCCGTTGGCGGGTCGGGGGCTTGCGTACGCTTGTTGGGGGGCTGTGCGTGCGGTACTTGGCTTTGCGATCGAGTTGTACGGGCCCTTGGCGGGTCGGGGGCTCGGGTACGCTTGTTGGGGGAGTGTGCGTGCGGTACTTGGCTTTGCGATTGAGTTGTACGGGCCGTTGGCGGGTCGGGGGCTCGCGTACACTTGTTGGGGGGCTGTGCGTGCGGTACTTGGCTTTGCGATCGAGTTGTACTGGCCGTTGGCGGGTCGGGGGCTCGGGTACGCTTGTTGGGGGTGTGTGCGTGCGGTACTTGTGCTTTGCGATCGAGTTGTACGGGCCGGTGCGGGTCCGGGGGCTCGCGTACGGTTGTTGGGGGGGTGTGCGTGCGGTACGCGTGCGTGCAAGTTGTACGAGCCGTTGCCGGGGGGGGGGCTCGCGTACGGTTGTTGGGGGGGGGTGCGTGCGGTACTTGTGCGAGTTGTACGGGCCGTTGGCGGGTCCTGGGCTCGGTTACGCTTCTTGGGGGGGGGGGGGGTGTGCGTGCGGTACTTTTGCGTGCGTGCGAGTTGTACGGGCCGTTGCGGGGGGGGGGGCTCGCGTACGGTTGTTGGGGGGTGTGCGTGCGGTACTTGTGCTTTGCGATCGAGTTGTACGGGCCGTTGGCGGGTCCGGGGGCTCGCGTACGGTTGTTGGGGGGGGGTGCGTGCGGTACGCGTGCGTGCGAGTTGTACGAGCCGTTGCCGGGGGGGGGGCTCGCGTACGGTTGTTGGGGGGGGGTGCGTGCGGTACTTGTGCGAGTTGTACGGGCCGTTGGCGGGTCCTGGGCTCGGTTACGCTTCTTGGGGGGGGGGTGTGCGTGCGGTACTTTTGCGTGCGTGCGTGCGAGTTGTACGGGCCGTTGGCGGGTCGGGGGCTCGGGTACCCTTGTTGGGGGTGTGTGCGTGCGGTACTTGTGTGTGCGTGCGAGTTGTACGGGCCGTTTGGGGGGAGGGGGGGAGCGCAGTCGCGTAGGCTTGCGCAAGGGGTACACGTTTGGTATGTATTGATTACGCTTGCTGTGAGGCATGGCATACCATACGGGACCATCTTCATGCGCGACTAATTTGGCCCGTACGAATCGCGTACAGGGTTCCCCAACTGGATCGTACTTGTGTGGTTGTACGGCAGGTTTACAAATCGTACGGTTACATTTCCGATGCCGAGTCGTACGGGGGCTTCGACTGTTGTTCGTACGGATGACTGATATTCGTACGGGACTATGCGCCACAGGATCGTACTACGCAGGTCGTATGGATTTTTACGAATCGTACGGATTCGGCTACGAATACGATGCGTACAGGGGGATTTTTTTACCGGATCGGAATCGACGCCATAGTGTGTGGTCCACACACACTGTGGTCCAGTGTGGTAATTTGAAAAGTATTCTTCTTGTAGAATGCATCCCAAGGTATTTTTAGTGTTCACCAATGATGCAGGTAAGTGAGCATTTCAACACAAGTGGCCTGATGCAGAATGTTTCTTCCTGAGAAAGGTGCCCACAAGGGATCTAGATGAAGCAAGCCTGTGTCAATCTATTTTTAATATTTGGGGGCAGATTTATGATGCCCTTGCGCCGCAATTGCGTCACTTTATTTGACGCAACTGCGGCGCAAACAATGCGCCCTATTTACAACGTGACGCATCTAGGAGATGCGTCACGTTGTAAAGCCCTGCGCCATAAGGAGGCGTTCCTGCGCAGGGGGGGGGGGGGGCGTTCCTGTGCAGGAACGCCTCCTGAAAGTGGCTGAGTGAAATCTATGAGATTTCACTCAGTCACTTTCAGGCCAATGCTGCGCCAAAACCCTGCGCCTGCTTGAAGCAGGCGTAGGTCTTGATGCAGCATTGTGTAGATGGGGCACCCCCGAGCCTTACTGGAGCTGTGTCGCGCTTGCGACACAACTCCAGCAATGCGCCACATTTCCGGCACAGATGCGTCACGCATCTGTGCCGTTTTTGCACCATGGTGCGCCGCATTTATGGGTGGCGGAGCTGTGGCGCACTGTGGCGCACGTTAACTGGCGGATCCCTGGCGATGCGCCAGTTAACATAAATCTGCCCCAACGTGCATTGTAGTAGAAGGAAGTTATTCCACATATAGCTGGTTACTTTGTTGGCAAATAACCTACGTACCATAAGGTAGTCATTTACACCTGATTGCAGCTCTCTATCTTGAGCAATTGTAGCTGCCATCTGATATTGGATATAATAAAACTAGTAATAACAATGCTTAATATGGCAAATTTACCATTTCTATGCACTATAAATGTGTAATGCTAGCCAATTGTCAAACCTTAGAAGCCAGGAAAGCTGAGTTAGTATTGCTGTAATTTGGATTTCTGACCTAAAATTACAACAGATGTCAACAGTGAGCACTAAACTTCGGAGTCATCTTCTGCTCTTTCGATTCTGGTGGCTCTTCTTCATTTGTACTACAATTTATTAGCTACGCTCGGAAGTGGGGAGTTGGCAGAAGTATGGACTTCAAAGTTTTGGGGGTGAATAGGTGAATCACATTTTTAATCTTACAGAGTAAAAAGCATCAAATTTAATTGAAATAATTACCAAACGTAATTCGTTTTGCTATTTCACCCCTTGAGCTCTCACCTGAACACACACTGTCCCTCTATTCACAAGGGCAAGGGTTGTATTCTGACCTGAACTATATGCATGCAGAATCCTGCAACACACATAATAGAAGCCCTGAACACTCTCATATTGTCACATCAATTGTTTTTGCATTACTTTATTTATTTAGGTGTTCTATTTTGTATCAGCATATCACCTTTCGACTCTTCAGATATTAACTTACCAACAAATACACTATGAACACAGTCTGACATATGTGACTAAGAGTGAAGGTAGTATTTAGAGCAAGGGTCAGAGGAGAGCTCAGAAAGTACGATGGTGCCTGATGGTCACTACAACAAACAATATGGGCCATATTATATATACAAAATACCATGGGAAACAATGGGCATGAGTGTCTGCTTTTTGCACCACCCAGTTACTTTGGTAAAGGTCTTCAGATGCTTGTAACTCCTTCTGTAATACAGATTACGCTGGTGTTATATCAAGAAGGCGTTCCCTCATTTGGAAGGAGGAGACGCCACATGCAAATGAGGAAATCATTTGGTTTCGAAGGCACACTGCCAGTGTGCACACTGAGGGTTCAACTTTGGATGGGGTTTAGGGTTTATAGGGAAAACTCAGGCATCTGCAGTTAGGTGGGTGCAGCCATTCATAGTGCAAGCCACTTGCTCTGTTTTGTTTTAAACTGTACAATTTCTTCAAATGTTTTTTGGATCTGTATTAAGATGGTAATTTTTATATGGTTGTCTATCTGATACTATTGCATAATCGACATTTTATGTTTATTGCTTTTTGTATGTATATTTTTGTCTTTTATGTGGACCTCGTAAAGAGTTCCGTTATCATAATAAATAAAAACTTGAAAAACTTGAAACTTGAAAGATCGGAGGCTTCAAACAGCCACTCTGCCTTTCATCAATGTGCTGCTCTCTGTGTAGGCATGGTTTTGCACCTGCACTGGGAATAAGGATGTTGCACTGTCTGTATTGTGTGTGTGGGTGAGGCAATGCACTGTATCTGTAATTTGGCCCCAGTAATCCAGTCATCCAGCATCGCTGTTGTCTGTGAATTTCAGCCCTCTGCTGTTACGATGTTAGGATGGCCCAGTTTTTATCCTGGGAATGCACCTGGGTGTTGTTGCCAGTGAAAGGCAATGGCATGCAAATGCGTCCCCTCTTACACCTTGCCAGGATATTCATTCAAGCTGCTAATGGCTGTAATCAAAGTTTTGGCATAAGAACATTCAGCCAAACTGACCTTTACATGCGCCCCCGGTCAACAGCACTGGGATGCTGTTAACTCAAAACTGCACTACCATTAAAAAGATGTTAAATAAATAGGCAAACATGAATTTGAAGGTTAATGAAAAGAAAAGAAAAGAAGTAACTAGGGTGTCCCGCACCGCTTAAGAAACACCTTCACTTTTACAGACATCTTGTAGCACATGTGCAAAAGTATGATAAAGTTTATTCAAAATTCAATGGAGCCCATTAGGATGGCGATCTGCCCGACATCCTAGTCCGCCCGCCCGCCACCCATTTCCCTCCCGCCATATTACTATGGCGGGGGGGACTGCGGCGGACGGAAAGACCATCTGCCACTTTTCCGCCCCTGTCGCCTTGCGACCGGGGCGGAAAAGGGTTGTATATGGTGGCGGTGTCTATCAGACACCGCCAGCCATATTAGGATGGGCATTTGTGAATGCCTTTCTGTCGTGGCAATGCCGCCACGGAATGGCATGCGGAGTCCCCCTGCAGGGGCCCGTTGCAGGCCCCCCGGGACTCCGGGGGAGTGGGGGTGCACATGGGGGGTGCCTATGGTACCGCACTGGATTTTAATGCACAAAATGACAGGCACCTCGCGGTGCCTGTCATGTTGTGCATTGAAATGCACAATGTGCATTTTTAGCATTGCGGCGGGCGGTACTTTCAGCAATGCTAAAAATGCGGGAAGCGCCCGCCACTGTGGGGGTCGCATCCTGTGTACAACGGGACCCCCGCCCTTATAGCGGGTGGTACCATCCACCGGTAGGATGACGGGTGGACAAAGTCCGCCTGTCATACTAATCGGCCCCTAAGTGTGTTTCATTAACATGCAGAGCAGTTTCTTCTTTGTACATCAGATATCAGTGCATTGCAGAATATTTTTAAAAGGGAATTTGGTAACATTCATTCCCCCCCCACGCCCTGAAAACAATCCCAATAGCGAACTAAGAGGTAATCAGTTACAATGTGCACAGTTTTGGTGACCAGTGCTTATATTAATTATGAACGAGATCATAGTTTATTAAATCAAATACTGGAGAAGGTTTTGTACAGCACACATCCTGACGTCATGTATTTCAAGGTTCTCTTATATGTGATTATGAAAGATGAGGGAGAGTGAAATAATATAATTGCCTTGGATCACACTATTAGGTCAAGTGGAGAAGCTGGGATAAATCCCAGATTTTTTGGTTGCACGTTGTGCAGTTCAACCACCATATGTATATGCTTAGCTTCCTCTACAACAACCTTACCGACCACCCCCCACACACAAACCCCCAACAACCACCCTGCTGGCATCACTGCAGCTCTTAGCTACCTCACTGACCATACATTTTGGCCCCTGGGAACATTTTTGCAAGTATCCATGCTCTAACACCATATGACCCCTCTTATGCTTCCTCCCCTGTCTTTGACTATAATCAGAGTGATTGACCATGAAGATGAACCACATGCTAACAATTGGGTAACATAAAACATCCGTAAATGTTGAGCAATAGACCACTCACAGCCCTATGCCCCGGAGCCTCCGTATTGCTACACTAAGGACATTTTCACCCCTTCGGAACCTGATTTAAAGAGAGCAGCTTTAACCTCAAAACTGCCACACCAACACATTAACCAAGTATATCCTAATGTTCACCTCAGTTTGCATGCAACATACTTGATCGCGACATAAGTCGCCTTCAAGGCCCTTCACCTAAAAGCTGAAAGCGACAATTCAGTCTCTCATATATTTGGCTAAAAACACACTCTTACAAACCAAGTTTACAGCTATATGCAATTTTTGGGCCTCTCCTAGCAATTGCTGTTAGATGTTTGTTGACCTATTGTGTACAGTTCCCATACAAAGGTCCTCATTACGAGCTGGCGGTTCACTACTCCAAATCTGACTATGCTGACGGATTTCATTGAGTGATATAAATGCCACGCATGTTTGAGTTCTTCCCTGATACTGGAGGATAACATGTGTAAATTGGTGCTTACCGCACAAAAATTCACACAGCACCTTTGCCCAAAAACTGTGGGTTGGCCTGAGAAAATGTATCCAGGGACTGAGATTTATAATGCAAACCTTTTAATTCCGATATGTGCGCTAAGAGTAACTGCACATATCTTAATGTGTTGCCCAACTCGTAATGAGGACATTAAAGTGGGATTTATGGCAGTCCATGATTGGTAAACAGACATAATATCGAATCCAAAATATCGTTTGGACAAAATATCGAGTAAAAAATATAGACTAGCCAAAATATCGACCAGACATAATATAGACTACAAAAATATCGAGTAATATCAATATTAATAGCCAAAATATCGAAACAAAAATATAGACTAGACATAATATCGACTAAATAGAATATAGTAAAAAAAAATCGAAAATAAGGTAGTTATTAATAATTTTTAATAATTGTGTAATATAAATCTGTAGCGGGTTTTGGGTTTATAGGGGAATAGGGTGGGAAGTAATTTAATTATAATTAATTAATTATGTAAATTAATATTAATTGTTAATTAATTATTAATTGGTAAATAATTAAAATATAATTGGTAAAAATAATAAATAATTAATAATTAATTTTTTGTAAATTATTTTCTGTAGCGGGTTGTGGGTTTATAGGGGAATAGGGTGGGAAGTAATGTTATTATAATTAATTAATTATGTAAATTATTAATAATTGTTAATTCATTATTAATAGGTAATTAATTAAAATATAATTGGTAATTAATTATAAATATTTAATTGATAAATAATTAATATTTAGTCAATTATATTCTGTAGCGGGTTGTGGGTTTATTGGGGGATAGGGTGGGAAGTAATTTAATAATAATTAATTAATCATGTTACTTAATAATAATTGTAAAATAATTATTAATTGGTAATTAATTAAAATATAATTGGTATTTAATTATAAATATTTAATTGATAAATAATTAATATTTAGTAATTTATTTTCTGTAGTGGGTTGTGAGTTTATAGGGGGATAGGGTGGGAAGTTATGTAATAATAATTAATTAATTATGTAAATTAATTAAAATTGTTAATTGTTAATTAATTAATAGTCTTTTTAACCCATACGCTATCCAGCGCTTTCCCTACTGTTGCACCCACTGGAGTGGGAATAGTAATTTTAACCCCTACGCTATCCAACGCTTTCCCTACTGTTGCACCCACTGGAGTGGGAATAGTAATTTTAACCCCTACGCTATCCAACGCTTTCCCTACTGTTGCACCCACTGGAGTGGGAATAGTAATTTTAACCCCTACGCTATCCAGCGCTTTCCCTAATGTTGCACCCACTGGAGTGGGAATAGTAATTTTTACCCCTACGCTATCCAATGCTTTCCCTACTGTTGCACCCACTGGAGTGGGAATAGTAATTTTTACCTCTACGCTATCCAACGCTTTCCCTACTGTTGCACCCACTGGAGTGGGAATAGTAATTTTAACCCCTACGCTATCCAACGCTTTCCCTACTGTTGCACCCACTGGAGTGGGAAATGTAATTTTTACCCCTACGCTATCCAACGCTTTCCCTACTGTTGCACCCACTGGAGTGGGAATAGTAATTTTAACCCTTACGCTATCCAATGTTTTCCCTACTGTTGCACCCACTGGAGTGGGAATAGTAATTTTTACCCCTACGCTATCCAGCGTTTTTCTACTGTTGAATTCACTATAGTTGTTACAATACATTTTAACCAATTTGCTATGCTACGGTAAATATATTATATATGTTTAGTTAATAATATGTATTTATATATATATATATATTTTTTTTTATTTATTTTTTTTAGTTATTAATATTACATTTATTTAATCATTTTGACTAAGTTTATATTAAATATATTTATTTTTATATTAGTTTTAACTTAATTTAAAGACATATAAAAAAAACGATATTTTGACAGTCTATATTATTTACAGTCGATATTTTAGAGTCGATATTTTTGTACTTACCTGTATAAAGATAGAAAGTCGATATTTTGTCCCTCGATATTTTCTCATTGATATTTTTGCAAGTTGATATTAATGGGCTCGATATTATTTCAGTGATCCTCCATGATTATCGTTGGCTGGCTTTCTTGACAGACTCAATTGTTCCATGGTGAGCGTCGTCCATCTCAGATCAGTGAATTAATAGTAAACCAAAAAAATGTATGTCATACCATGGTGATGCATGATGCGTACACATCATCATGCTGGGGCCTGTCAAATTAAAAGATAAAAACTAAGCAACGTCTGTTTTACGGTGCATACGTGTACATGAGTGATAGCAAAGGCTGCATCTACGTGTTTATGCTGGGCAGTGCTTAATTTGAGCAGGAGCTTTCAGGTGCTCAGCACCTGCACTTCTTTCACAGGGCCGGGGCTACAATTTCTGAACCTGCAGGTGGTGGTCTCAATATTAATTGTTCAATTCAAAATAAAAAGAATAACACATTGCATGGTAACTGGTTGGTAAATGTTCATAGACAGGGGGGCATACGCCTGACAAGGCAGGCATGATTGTGTATCACCACGTTAGTGATGATGTCATCACGCTGATCACAAATCCAAGAAGTCATCGACAAACTATGGCTTGCATTCTATTCCCCTAGTCTGCTGCACCCTGCCACTGCCTGAGCCTCCCATTGGATAATTGTAGCTGGGGGCTGGCACATGACGGAATTGAGGCAAGGAAGCTGCTAGAGCGCATTTGGAACTTGGGAGTGAGGGCTCTTGAGGAAGAATAAATGAAAGTAAGTGTGGACTTTCTACTTGTTGCGTAGCCAGAGTAGCATATCCGGCAGCTCTTCATTGCTGCTATCCTCAATGTGCTCAATGCGGCTGTGGCCCAACGCGACTTTTGTGCGCCATGGCGCCACCTGTAGAATATGTGCGCTGCATCCCAGCATGGTAATTGCTGAGTGTGAGTGAGTCCAGTAGGCACCACAGTCATATTTAACGGTATTGGCAGCATTACTGCTGGGGACAATGCCTGTGCTGTAGAAGGCAGGGTCACAGCAAGCTGAGCACTGGATCCCGTCGCCATACCTGGATCTACTAATTACAGGCAGCACTAGCAGTGACATGACCTGCCGTGCTCAAGCAGTTGCCTGTTACGCAATAAACCCAGTCATATCACACTGATTAAATTATGCAAAAAAGCATTTTCATTTGGTGTAAAAAAAAAATTTGCATTCGGTGTAGGTAAGAAAGTAATACACGTCATCTTCCGCATCTTTAGGAATGACAACAGGAAAACGCAGAGTTCAAAATAGCAGGGACATGTACAGGCTGACAACAGGGGTCACAGGCAGCAGCAGTGTTAGAGATGAGAGACAGCAAGAGTAAAGAGAAGAAGAAACAACAAGAGAGGAGAGAGATAAAATGGAGCAACATAGAAGAAAAGGAGGAGAGCAAATCAGATACAAAGAGAAAGCAGCCATGATGTGAAGACGAGAGCATTAAGAAGAGAGAAGATAGAATGAAAGGATGTGGAGGACTGGACAGAGGAAAAAAAGCAGACAAATAATAAAATGGAGGCACAGGTAATCACTGCTATATAGTGATAGTAAAGAGCCAAGATCGAGGGGAGAGACAGCAGAGCATGGATAAAAGTGAAGAGAAAAAAGGGCAGGGCTAAAATGAATAGAGAGCAAATCATAAATACAGGGTCTGACAAAGCTGATAGAAAACAATTGGAGAGGTGAGAGGATATTCTCTTAGAGCAAAGACTTTGGGGACAGACAACAGATCAAGGTTAGAAGATAGAGACTGAGGCAGTGAGATTGTTGAAAGTGGGGCTCACAGGAGGAAGACGTGAGCGGTGGCCACCTTGGTAAAATTTTCAGCACCTGCACTTCTTTTTTTTACAAATTAAGCACTGATGCTGGGGCAGGTCAGTTTAGCTTCTTATTTGTGTTTTTCCCTCTGCTGAACTTTGGGGCATATTATCAAGGGGGTTTATCTCCGCTTTTTTGGCTTTAAAAGCCAGGAAAGCGGAGATAAAATTATCTCCCTATTACCTAGCTGTCGCTAACACCAGTTAGCGACAGCTAGTAGGAGATAGCGACCATCTTGGGCCCCGCTTTGCATGTCAGTGATATTTATCACTAATGACATGCAAAGTGGGCGTGTCAAGATGTTAGCGACTGGAAACAGTCACTAACATCGCTATCTCCTATTACCAACTTTTGGAGATATTCGCGCTAAGCGCGAATATCTCCAAAAACTAACACCTGCCCCTGAGCAGTTCTTAGCCATTTTATCCAATGGTAGGTGGATAACATGGCTAAGAGCATTAGCTCGGTAATGCAGGAATATCGCTGACTTTTCAGCGATATTCATGCATTTCGGCCGATTTTTATCGCTTAGGAGATAAACCTTGATAATAGCAAGGTTCCTAAGCGATAAACATTGCTGCAGCTCGGCGATAAAAATATCTCTGCTAAACCAACATAGCGATGATTATCGCTAGTTGTTGGTAATATGCCCCTTTGTTTTTTCTTTTTGCCCATGATGCTCAGCTTATCATCAATAACTAGTATTGGCTATTGCAATGATTCTTTAGTTGACAATTTGTATGATTTTGCTTCCATGCAAGTGGTTTGAGAAAGTTGATTGTGGAGTAACCACCAGGGGCGTAGGAAGGAGGGTGCGGTGGGTACGGGCCTCCCTGGGTTTCATCACTGAGGGGGTGACAAAATGGCAAAACTATGTGTTTTAAACACAATTTTTTTTCCATTTTGTCAAGCTGAGGGTGACAAGAAATTTTCCGTATGGGGTACCACTAAACCTTACTACGCCACTGGTAACCACCACCAACCAAGACTGCTGAACAGATCAGTTTTGCTCCTCTACTGGCAGAACTGACATTCTCTTATCAGTGGCACTACAAACTATACATTGTGGTGCTGGAAACTGTGAGCTCGGTCTAATTACACAAACAAACAGTCTAATGGACATATCCAGGAAATTCGAGTTTAAACAGGGTCATATATTTATTTGGGCACCAAAGTCTTTTTATATGTCATTAATGCTTAATATAAAGAATACAGATGTTTTATATTCAGTAAAAGAACGTTTGAGTCCTAGGCAGAAATATAATTTGATCAGCTATTTTATTAAAAACATTTTAAAAAACACATACTCTTATCTGGGAAGGCATTTCCATACTATTTTTAAGTTAGATATGTGTAGCATGCCTAGTCTACATTTACAATGAAGCGATGGCACTGCTTTGAAATCAGAGTCTATAACTGAACCAAAAAACTGTTGATTTTATCATCAATCCTCTGCACCATCAAAGAAATTATGTGCTGGTAAAAAGCCAGGTGTACACAACTCAAAAGTCCTTCTCCGTCTAATCAAAGTTATGAGATTTAAATACAGACAAGGATTAGTTGCAATGATAATTCAGTAATTTAATCATTGAGTAATTGAGATATGGTAGAAAGTCGTTGTTTTAGCCATGTAGCGTTTGATACTACTCGCGCAAATGTACACCTCTACACTGGTTGCTGCAAAATGATTGTCGGCTAATGAGCTGGCCAGATATCCATGGTAGACTTCCTTTCCACTAAGGTTTTGGATACTGAAAGATTTTGCACTTTCTCCAGGACAGTATTATTTCTATAATGTATATGAGAAATATTTTTATTCTGAGAGGTTTGTAATTTTTTTTAAATAATTGTGAAGCTAAGCATTTTCGGTCCAGAAACTTTGACAGCAGAACACTATCATAGTGTTACCATTAGGGGCCGAGGTTACAGAGTCCATAGGGATCATGAGTAAAATGAAAAACCCACCTTTTTTGTTTTTTTATGTGTTTTTTTTAAAACATTGCTGTCTCATTTTAGTCGCTAGCAAACAATTTGGTTGTAAGTTGTTGTACTTTGCCCTTTCTGCAGGGTCCTCCCTAAACATTTTACCTTCACTACTATTTTTGCTGAACACGTTTTAGTTGGCATTTGGACTCTGTGCACTTTACCACTCCTAACCAGTGCTAAAGTGCTTGAGTTCTCCCCTTCAAACATGTTAAGATTGGCCTACAAACAAGTTAGGATTGCCATAGAACCATTTGGTATATTTGATTTACATGTAAGCCCCTAGTAAAGTGACCCTACATGTTCCCAGGGCTTGTAAATTAAATGCTGCTAGAGGTCCCACAGCATTGGCTGTGCCATCCACCTAAGTAGCACTTTAAACATGTACCAGGCCTGCCATTGCAGTGCCTTTGTGAACAGTTTTAAAATGCGATTTCGACCTGGCAAAAGAAACCTTTCGCCAGGCCCAAACCCTTCTTTTAATTCATATAAGAAACCCCTAAGGTAGGCCCAGAACAGCCCCAAGGGTAGGGAGCAGTGTGCCTAAAAAGTTGGACATAGATTTTTAAGTTTTACATGTCCTGGTAGTGAAACATCCTTACATTTGGTTTTCACTACTGCAAGGCCTACCTCTCGCATAGGGTAACATTATAATTACCTTAGTACATGGTAACAGGAACCCCTGCATATTTGGTGTCTCTAGAATCACAATTTACAATTTACAATCCGAACTTATGAAGAAGTCGGAATTTAAATTGTAACTCAGAAAATACCTCTTTTAGAAAGTTGGCATTTTCTTGTCTTAGCATTGTGTTGCTTGCAGCCTGTGTCTGGGTTACATGACTGCATGTTGGTTGACAGTTGGGCTTTTCATATTCCTCCTAGACAGTCTCAAAGAATGGGGAACTTAGGTGTGGATAGATGGGCCATTACTGACAGAATGGGAGGGAGGCGCAGGGCACAGCACCACTTACACTTGAATAGGCTGTGTCCTGCCTCCACACAAAGGGCTGCATTACCCCTGTAGATAGTCTGGAGCCAGGGTCAGAAATGCAGGAATCTGTGCACTTCAAAGGCATGCCTTTAGAAGCTTCTCCATACTTCAAAGGCACAACTGTCCTCAGACACCAACTTGTCAGTACACTTCTGGGCATGCGGATACTATGCCAGGAAGGACTGCTGTGCTGCTATTAGGACTGTTGCTCTGCTGAACTGTTGCTCTAGAGGACCTGCAGCCCTGCTGCCCTCTAGCCTGGGAACGAAGGACTGGGCATGCCACTTTATCTTGAACCCTAGACCCCAGAGTGACTCAAATGGCTTCCTGCTTTTAGGTGCTATTTTACTTTATTCCTTGAAAATGTATAACCCTCCTGTTATACTGATTGGATATTTGTCTTTTTCATTGTTTTATTGTTTAAAATAAGCTTAATCTTTCTAACCTGGTATGGGATCTCTTTATGTGATGTTTTCACTGTTTTCCTGTTTTAAGTGCTGGACAAATACTTTGCCCATTGCCACTAAGTTAAGTCTGACTGCTCTGTACCAAGCTACCAAGGTGTCGAGCATAGGTTAAATTCATTGTCATTTAGTAAATGGAAAAGAAAGAAAATAATTTGGACTCTTGTTTAGAACAATCCTGATAACGAGTATATCTAATGTGAAGTTTAACTGTATTTGGCACTTAGCACAGCACATGGAACCCTCCATACCCACCGCTCAGCATGCAGGTGTGGAAGAGTGGGCCCACATCTTCAAGGAAAGGCACCCTGATTTTGTGTTTTTCTTTGCCTTACTGCCATTTGCCGCCTTGCATTACTTTTGTCCTGATTTTCTTGCCTGCTCAACTCTGCCTTGCTATTTTGCCATATTGCATTATTGTTGTCCTGACTTTTGTACCTTTACTGGTGTCTCATTACTCTTTTCCCTACCTGTAATTGTATTGTTTAGTTTTACTTAGCCTGCTCTTTCCCCTGCTCTTGGTTTCCTTTCACTCGCCAATCTTTCCTGCCCGTTTTTTTGCCACCTGCTTGCCCCTCCCAGTGCCCGTCCTTCCTTACAGGACCCACTTAATGCAGGCCACAGAAGTGGCTGTGTGCCGTGAGTGTGCCACAGATGCATCAAAGGCAAGCCCGTCAGCGTCCATTCATGTCTGGACTGCACCCAGCACCAGGGTCCTCTCTTTCCCACTACCCACAGATACACCGCCTTGAGCCCTGGATCCCAGACTCCACAACAACTGCTACTGCCGCACCTATCCACGATCAACGGTAGGACCTTTTTCTGCCATCACTGTCTCTTCTCAAGAAATACCAGAAGACCCACATGAAGATGACCACGCCGGTCACTACTGCTTCAGAACAACTCCACTACCTCCTGCTTAAAGCTTAATCACTTTGAAGGAATGCCACAGAGATTTGGTACACCATCACAGACGTCATCCCCGACGTCATCTTTCACACTGAGACCTGGATCAACCCTGCATCTGTGCCTGACATTGTCTCCCTAATGCCCGGCAGTTAAAAGCTAACACACCGAGACCGCATCACGAAACATGGAGATAGAGTGACCATCATCCACATAGAAACCACCCACTGCTCCATCACCGCGGATGACACCACCCCAATCATGGAACACCTAAACTTCTAACTCCAAACTGACGGGAAACCTCCATCAGAGGCACCCTCACCTAGAGACCTCTAGGCCCACACCACAGTTTCTGCGATGCCATTCCTGATTTTATTGCCCCACTCGCTATTGACTCCAAACACTACCTCTTCCTCGAAGACCTCAATTTTCACATGGATGACCTCAACGACACCAACACGGTCAGCCTCCTTGAAAGCATGAACAACATCGTCCTCACCCAACTAGTCACCAACCCCACACTCATTTTAGCACACACACTCAATCCCTTCTTCATGGAAAGCATCAGAGTTAAGTACAACCATCATCTACTTCAGTATAACAGGATCCCCTTGCACAGCCATCAAGCCACCCATCATCTCACACCAAAGTTGGACCAAAGTGTCATAGAGCTAGTGGACTGACATCCTCAGCACCTCTCAGCCTGACACTGCATCATCCTGGAACAGAACGTCAATAACTTCTTCGCCTGGATCACCAACTGCACCAACCGAGTCATCCCCATTAAGCTCACCAAACTCAAGAAATCTTTGAAAAACGCCAGTTGGTACACCACGGAACTTAGAATCACTAAACACAACTACAAGTGGCTGGAAAGTAAATGGCACACCAGCAGACTGAGCACATTCAAGACATCTCTCAACCAATACCATCAACTCTTGAATGAAAAAGAAATGGAGCGCCTTTGCTGACTGCATTGGAGCGAGTTCTAATCACAGCAAAGAACTTGTCAACATTGTCAGAGAGTTCTCCTACCCCTCAGCCAATAAAAATATCATAACACCTTGTGAGGAAACCTGCGACTCCCTGGCAGACTTCTTCCATGACAAAATCTCTAACATCTAAAAAAACTTAGAACCTCAACCCAACACATGCAACTAGCCTGGGACCAACTCGGGACACAAAACACCACAGTCATCATGAACTCTGTCCACTCAGGAGCAACCATGGGCCCTTGTCCCCACCTCTTTTTAATACTCAGAAACAAGATGATCATCAATGAGTTCACCACTATTTTCAATGCATCCATCACCACACCCACCTTTCCAAAAGAATAGAAACATGCTGAAGATGAACCCCTGCTAAAGAAACTGTCTGCCGACCCCAACAATCTCAAGAGCTAAGGACCAATATCTCTGCTCCCCTATTCCGCCAAAGTCTTCAAAAAGGCCATTAACCACCGACTCACAGAATACTTGGAGAACAACAATGTTCTGAACTCCTCCCAATCTGGATTCTGCACCAACCACAGCACCAAAACTGCCCTGATCGCTTCCATTGACTTGATTTAGGTGAAACGGTGGCCCTGATCCTCCTAGATTTCTCAGCAGCATTCAACATCATATCCCACACACCCTTATCTAGAGGCTTTACCACATATGAATCCAAGGAAACACCATCAAATGGATAGCGTTTTTCCTCCCCAGAAGAACCCAGAAAATACACCTACCACCTTTCACCTCAGAACCGAAGACATGTATTTGAGACATCCCTCAAATCTCATTCCTCAATGCCACACCTACATACTCCCTGGGACAACATCATAAGAAGCCATGGACTAAACAACATATCCTACACCGATGACACACAGCTCATTCTCTCGCTATCAGAAGACTCATCCACAACAATGGCAAACTTCTGCAGATGCATGACAAGCTTCGCAGACTGCATGAAATGCAACTGCCTTCAACTCAACATAGATAAACCAGAAGCGATGTTCATCAGGAACACCACCTCCCCATGTAATGACTTCTGGTGGCCCTCCGAACTAGGGCCCTCACCCACTCCAAAAGAGCATGCTTGCAACCTTGCCATCATCCTGGACATCAAGCTCACCATAAAAACCAGATCAACACAGTCTCCTCTGCCTGCTCCCTCACTCTCTGCATGCTCCGCAAGATCTTTAAATTGCTCCCCATCAACACCAAACTAACTGTCACTCAAGCCCTAGTCATCAGCCGGCCGGACTACAACAACACACTCTACATAGGAATTGCCTTGCACCTCCTGAAGAGACTACTGACCATACAGAACTCGGTGACCTGACTCATACACGACCTCCCTAAGCGGACCCACATCAACCACCAACTCTAGAAGCTCCACTGGCTGCCGATTCAGAAGAGATGTCAATTCAATATGTTGATCCATACCTACAAAGCACTACACAACTAGGAACCAGCATACATCATGCCACCACCTGAACGTCCACCAGCACTCCAAACAACTATGTTCCCACTCCCTCACACCCCCACATCCGCGAAGCAACAGAGGAAGACACTCCTTCTCCTACCTCTCTGTAAAGTCCTGGAACTACCTCCTCCTTCACCTCCAGACCTCATCCTTTCTGCTGGATTTCAGAAAAGGACTCATAATCTGGCTGTTCAACTGAACCCCCTTTAGTATCAGGGTTCTCAGAACCGTGATACCCTACAGGTGATTAGCTGTGCTCTAACTTGCCCTGGCATCTCGTTTCTGTAGCATAGGCTGAGCACAAGGCTTGATCTTGGGGAGGAAAGAGAAAGTATCTTCAGTTCAAAATGCCTATCAATTCATAGAATAAAGAATTTATTGAATGGACTGTGCCTCTTAGGGTAGTCTGTGCTAGGTCCTCTCTACTAGGTCCTCACCCCTCATCCTGTCCAACAACTCCAAGCAACCATTCACTTTAAAAAACATTCTCTTGCCCCACTATTTCATGTCAGTTTACTTGATCTTAACCGTAATATCACTGACAATTTCCCTCCGAATCAACCCTTCCCCTTTGATTCCTCTGCAATGCATGTCCATTAGCATGATACCCACTCCAAATATCAAGGAACCAATGACAAAGACCTCTGACACACTACCTAACTAATGAATTCCTTATTGAATTTGTTTATCTTTATTTTACCAAATAAAATTATTATTGTATAACATTAGCATAATTCATTACACTACGAAATTATAAATATACAATTTGCACACATTAATAAGATACATCCAGAAAACGTTGTCAGCTGTATTCAATACACTTGAAACTTTCTTCTAAACATCAAGATATACTGTTCCGGGATCTCTGACAGTCAAGCTGCATTAAACTTTCTCATCGGAGTTGAGCTGATTGACAGAAAGTATCATATGCTTTAAAGTTTCTATACATTTATACAGAACTTTCAAGCCAATACCTTTCATGTGCGAGTAGTCAATCCAGTTTAGGGTTTTTCACTGCATGCTGGAGTTTGTATTCCTGTTTTCCCAGTAAAGAACATGTACCCAGAACTCACAGAACAATTCCTGGGCTAAATGAGTTACTCAGGCATAGAATTGAGAATCTTGAGATCTCTGAGTTATGGTATTGTTAGGAAAGCCTTTGTTTATTAAGAGTCCCAGTCAACCACTTCAGGCAGCTGTGGATGGTTTTCATCTTGTGCACATCAAAACTTTAGATTTTGCAGAACATTTCAGTATTTATTTTGTACTTATTTATGAAACCAAGAACCCAGTGTTACCAGACCCTCTGATGTAATAGCATACTGGGAGAATCTGTAGGTAAATTAGTTTTAGAAGAATTCAACCAGCCACTAAAATGAAGATTGAACTCAATATGAATTTGTCCTCTTTCTAATCCAAATAGTGACCGTTGTTTTCACGAACCACTCGTGGTTAAAGTGTTCCAATGTCTTAGAAAAGCTTATGAAGGTACAGTGGAGAGGAATGGCTCCAGGATCCAAATCAATAACTACCTCATTCACCCTTCTGCATGCACGTCTTCCAAACCCCTCATAAACACTCCGACCTCTTCCTTTGATATCTCAAATGTGCTTACTGTTTCAACTTCACGTTCGCTCTTCTACCCTGTACGCTCTCCTTTCTGCACCTACAATGCCATTCTAAATATTCGAACAGCTGATGACTTGCTACTGATGACTTGCTACCTACCCCTAGTCGAAACATACTCAGTTTACCTCTATCCAATCTTCCTAAAACTCACCCATGGCCTGTCCCAACTATTTTCCTTCCACCTAACTCCCAGAAGTGCCCCCTTTCGAGGAGATTACATTTGAATAGATTCCCTTTGTTCTCTGTTTGCTCTAGGCATCTACCATTTGGCCCCTGCTGTGACTGCAGCCCGATGACAAGGCCAATTATTATGTGGTCATTAAGTATCTGATTTCAATGTGTAAAATGCCATAACTGCTCCTCTTGGAAGTGATCCACTGAAGAGAGTACGGATATGGGATGAAGCCGCGAAGAACAGATGTGTACAAACTATTGTTACATAATTCATGGCTTTAAACTTCACGCTTTTACTCGCAGCTACCTCAGCAGGGACTTGTCAACTGTTATGTGAAATGAAATGTGGCACTCATTTGCAATGTTCGCTTGAAAAATGCGTGTAGAACTGCATTTGCAATATACACGAAGCCTGGACTAAAAGCATCAATGGTAATATTAGATTACAGTTGCCCAGCATTTGTAAAGCAATCACAACCAAAAAAGATTCTGTCTGTACGCAGCTATAACTGTATCCAGTAACTAATCTGCTTGCAAGCAAATAGTGCAAAGACATTCTCATTCAATATACGGGGTTGCAGGACACAGTTTCCTTGTCAGAGTGCACATAATGTACACAATGTGGTGCCCTTCATAGTAGGTGGTGAAGTCCAAATATTGGCTGGAGATGTGGTATTCCTTTGAAGCTTAGTGAGGTCAACCTGGAGTTGGGAGGCAGATGAGTCCTACCTTCTTGGGTCTTTAATTGAATGGAACACTGGGGCAAATTTGGTGATACAAAGCACATTCCCACAACATTCTCTATCACAGATGTTGCGGTGAGAACCAGCTAAATAATATTTGGATCCGTTTAGGGATCACTCTCAATAGAAAACGAGTTTACAATTTAAAACAATGTAGTTCCCAGAAAATTACATATTATCTCCTTAGTAAATCCATCAAATGTATAAATTCATAGCTCATCTGACTGGGAAAAAGCTGTAAATATGAAAACTCTTCTCATAAGGATATGGTGTTGCAGACCCTGACAAAGTATTGATTTAACATGCAACTACCCACAGCAAGAGCTAACAGTGTGAATACAGTGTAGGTAGAATATTTTGTGCACTTTCGTGATAACATTCTGAAACCTAGGGTTCACTGCCACATTCATAACTGAATCTTTAAAAAAGCTAAAACAACTTCCTTAAGACTTACCCAGGATGGAGTTTTTTACATTAAAAATGGTCACATGGGAGCGCTGCTTGCTCGGCGAGGAAGGTGGATGCATCTTGCTAGTCTCCCTTGGCCGTTTGGGCCTCAGTGAACAATTATTGGGCACACTGCTCCCCCACTACTACAAAAAAAGTTGAGTTTTTTCTTCTCAGTGTAAAGAGCACATCGAGTACCAGCAATGGCACCAGCTCCAGGTATACATCCTCGACCAATTGTAGTGAGGCTGATGAGCCATAGAGATCAGGACAATATACTACAATTGATATGTGATAAAACAATTGAACCTGCAGCCTACTCTAAGCTGAGCACATCAATTTTAAAGTCCCACATAAAGTCAAGTCCTATGCCAGCCAACCACGAGACCTGCTGTAGATCGGTCCCACTGGAGATCCAGAAACGAGATTTGCTATATGAGTGGAGGCAACACCAGGGATGAAGTCATAAATCGGTAAATTTATTTCAAAAGTTCTCTATTGATCTTCATAAAAACACAGGACAACAGCCAACGCATTTCGTTCCCGTAAAAGGAACTTCCTCAGGGCAAGAGAAATGTAGACTTGAAGTATGGACCCAAAATTCTGGCCTGGAAAGTGATAATTCCAATCCTATTGTCTATCAAGAGATCCAAATTCTCTATAATATCTGTGCATGGAAGTAGTTCACTAATGTCTTGTGCAGGCTGGACAGTACACATCCTGTGTTTGGATACCATAAATCCAATGAACAGAAGTTCTAAAAGGAGAAAATGTAGCAAACCAGCTAAATCTAAATATGATGGGTCCACCAATGTGTCTAGCAGTGCCAAGTCAGGGCCAGAATTGCAATAGAACATTATGATAAGGCACACTTCTTACTATCAATAAAGGAATAGTGGGACTGGTTGGAACGTCATGGGTTGTGGGCTGGAACAGTGGAAGCATCCAATGAGGAGGCTGACTGGTAGATGCAAATGGGTAGGAAAAGGCAACGCGACGGTCAGAGAATTTCACTGATGTAAGCGCAAATGGGGGTAGAACAGGCCAAGACTGTTGAGGAAATCAAACATTATGGTGAGATACTGGATACCAACAGATGGAGAGCATTAGCATCCGAGGGCAGAAGTGGGCCTGACTTTGTGGGATCGGGATCCAATACAGATGGACAAGCCTGCCGGACATTACTCTGATGACATCGGACCTCTTAATCTTAAGCATTAAGGGCCAGATGTAGGTAATTCCTATTTACCTTCTCTTAAATACCGAATCATACCGATTCGGTATTTAAGAGTAGGTAAATAGGAAGGGGGCATATGTAGGTAATTCTTATTTTAGAATTACCGAATCGGTAGGATTCGGTATTTACCGATTCGATAAATACCGAATCGGTATTTCCTATTGATTCCTATGGGCCTTGAAGCCCATAGGAATCGGTAAATACTGAATCCTGCAAGGGTGAACGGGTGTCACTTTGACACCCTGTAGCACCCCAATTCCAGGCTTGTGTGCCATGTGGCACACATGCATGCCCTAAGGGCATGTCTGTGTGTTACATGGCATAGGTGTACATGCACAGATGTGCATGTACACCTGAATTCGGTATTTTACCACCCAATTGTATTCGGTGGAAAAATACCGAATTCTGAAGGCCTGTAGCACTGTAAACAGTGCTACCTACATCTGGGATTTACAGAATCGGTAAAGTTACTGATTCGGTATTTTACAGATTCGGTAATCTTACCGATTCGGTAAATTTACCGATTCTGTAAAATAATGGCCCCTACATCTCAAAAACCAATTACCGGTTGGTAACGGCCGAAATCGGCCGTTACCGACCGGTAATTGACGACCTACATCTGGCCCCTAGATACTAAAAGGGGATGGTATGAGGTATATACGAAAGGGAAGCTAAAGAAGGGAAATTGAAACTGGCTTCTCTACAATTGTAACCATATCAGCAGGACACTGTGACTGTGCTCTGGGGCCACACAGGAGAGGTGGGGTTTTGGTGGGCATAACTTTGTCAAGTGATTAACGTTTGAGGCACCATTGGTGACCTCCTGGAGAGGGGGGATGAAATTGCATATTTTTGTTTGGGTTTACCTGTAGTGTGAATTGGGGAAATGGTTAGTTTTAGGATCATGGCATGATAAGGTAGAGTGGGGTGTAGTTTATGGGGAAGTTTGCAAAGCATCGAAGAAACATTACAACATAATGTAAGTCAGAAGATCTGGCAATGTTGAGATGGGAGGGTGGGAGGAGAAAGACTCTACTATGTTGGAAAGCCATCACTACAACTTAAAATAATCACCTGGAAAGTTAATGGCTTAGGACATAAAGTAAAGGGAGGTCTGGTTATGAAGACCCTTAACAGATACAAAGCAGAGATAGTATTTCTGCAAGAGACGCAACTCGTACAGGGTCAGCTGTGCACTGCACATCCGGCTCCAGGGGGTGGTGATTTTATACCAGATATCCTTACCTTTCCACATATTCTGTACTTGGACAGACACTAGTGGTTGGTATATGGCTTTGCAGGAGAAGTGGGAAGGGCAATCAATCATGCGGGTAAATGTGTATGCCCCACCAGCATTGCAATCAGCAACGGTGAGTAAGGTGGTAGATGTTATGCTGAAGGCTCTCTCTCCTGGTGGTCCTTGGGGGAGACTTTAATCTTGCCCATGATACTCAATTAGACAGGTGAAGCACTAGAACAGAAGGAGGTGCGACAAGAGGGAAACTGGTAAGGTTTATACAGGCGATTGGATTATGTGATATTTGGAAAGATTTTCATGGACAAAATAGGGGATATTCATTTTCTTCACATGCACACCATATGCAGTCCAGACTGTAATTAATTTTCCACCACTGGGGACATGCTATATAAGTTCACAGAAGCTCACATACTACCCAGAGGGATTAGTGATCATTCACCATTGCAAGTAACTTACTCCACCGGCACTGAGAAACCTCCAACGGAATGGAGGATAGCAATGTGGCGCCTTGGGGACAAACAAGAGGACCAGATACTAGATAAAGACACCAAGCTTTATTTTAAGGACAGCAAAAGGTTAGTGCTGAGTCAGTCAACTCATAGTGTGGGAGGCTTACACGGGTACTATTAGGGGCATGAGTATATCAGGTGAATTTAAGGACAGACAGAATGGCAGAGAAGGCTGATTTATCTAGAGGCTTGATGCAACTTGAGAGAGAGCATGCGTTGAATCATACTTCCACTCAATTAGGGGAGATGGAGTTGAAAAGAGAAAAGCACCATCTAGTGGCTGATAATGAGGTAAAAAAGGCATTCATTGAAAAACAGCTATGGACCTATGAAGCAGGAGATAAAGCAGGAAAACTGCTTCCATTACATGCGAGGGAACTAGTCCTGGACAGCGGACAAAGGGTGATACTTAGTGATGGGATAGCGGAGGTTTTCACTACCTGCCTGGTGCAATTTTATAGTAGTAAGCTCCAGACCCCCAGGAGGAACTGCTCGAGTTTATTGATTGTCAAATGTGTATCTTCACCCCAGAGCAGAGGATGACAATGGAGACTGAACTAACTGTGGAAGAAGTGACACTGGCAAGGGCACAGATGCAGACAGGGAAAGCCCCTGGGCCAAACAGTAACCCTATAGAACTCTTTCATAAAATGTACAGACATGTGGTGGCCACCTTGAATACAGCCTAAAAGGCTGTGCTGGAAAATAGGATACTATCGGAGGATCATATCAGAGGATCAGAGAGAGGTGTCAATCTTATTGCTCCCCACAGAATGGAAATCTTGCAATAAATATAAATCATATAGGCCGATGTCGCTGATTAATGCAGATACCAAAATTCTTGCCAAAGTCATAGCTACAAGGCAGCAGGTGGTAATACACCCAGATCAAAATGGGTTCATGTCAGGCCGCTCTACTTAATTGAATTTGAGATGATTGCATAATACCATTGCAGAAGTAGAGAGGCTGACGGATCAGAGAGTTAGTGTCTTCCTGGATGCATACAAGGCATTTGAATCAGTGAAGTGTCCGTGCATGTTTGGGATTTTGGCCAGAGTGGGGTTCGGCCCTAAGTTTTTCGGTAGGGTAAGACTACTATATCATCAACCAAGAGTGAGAGTGAAAGTTAATGTTTGTATTTTCTGAACATTTCCAATAGGACTTGGCACCAAGAAGGGATGCCTGTTGTCACTGATGTTGTTTGTGCTGGTGAAGTAAGCATTGGTGGCATGGGTAAAAGTAGATGCCTAGGTGTGGGGTTGTCTGGCAGGCACGGGATGGAAAGAACATATTATCCTATACACTGATGATATATTGCTCCACTTAACAAATCCAGTTCAGTCACTAGCTTGACTAAAAGAGATATTTCAGATATTTGGCAGATACTTGGAATTTGGGATTAACTGGCAGAAACCATTATTATATTCAGTGGGAGGTTGGGGGTAAATGGAGGAGCTACCTCTGCCATTGCAGGTAGAAACCCAAACATTTAAATATGTTGGGTTCTGAATTGAGCAGAATGAATCTACACCTTGTGAAGCCAACTTCTCACTAATGATTAAACTCTTGGAAGTGGAGGTGTGGGGCATGCTTAACTTGCCACTATCCCTCCTAGACAGGGCAGCTCTGTTCAAAATGATTGCCTTACCACAGCTATTGTACATTCTCCAGAGCTGCCCATATAGAATCCCAGAAAAAATGTTCTCAGGTATAGACAGGATGTAGCGAACATTATTGTGGGCTGTGGTCAGCCTTGGATAGCACTGGGGGTCCTTCAGCATAGCAAATACGAGAGAGGTATACCACTTCCAGTGGTGAAGAAATATTATTATGCCACACAGGTAGGAGTGGGGAATGAATGTGCTTCTCTTGCATGAGATGATCCAGCTTTTAGATTGGATAGAGACAATATGGGAGATAGATGTTACCTCCATCTGTTACGTAGGGGAGAGCTTGACACTAAAGCAGTGGTGGGAATATGGTCCAAGTTACAGAAGGAAATTAAATGGGAAAACGCTTCACCCACCAAAACACCTCTGTGGAAAGGGAACAGGCGGGAAACAGTCACACTGTCGGGTTTCCGAAGTTGGGACATTATTGGCCTTTCTACACTAGCTGATGTCTGGGATGCGAATGGAATGGTTCCATTCAAGCATCTGGGGACCGAATGCCTGTGGCACAGTGGAGATGTTACCGGCAGCTGAGACACAGACTTCAATATAGTATTCCCGCAGAGAAAGACATACAGAAGGAATCCTCCCCAGAGGGAGAGTTGCTGGATGGCAGAATAGGTAAAAAATGTATCTCACTGCCATACAATAGACGTATGGTAAATTTACAGGACCCACTCATATGACTGAAATGTAGGTGGGAATAGGAAATGGCGGAAATGGATAATGAGGACTGGCTAAACGGCACTGGGATTTTCAGCAGCAAGGGCAATTAAAGCCAGTTACTGATTTATTCAACTCTTGATATTGCACAGTCGGAAACATCAATTACAACTCATTCATTACAATGACCTACCTTTAAAACGCAACTATTACAACACAACTGGCTTTACATCACATGCCATTACAATGCATGCCATTACAACGCATGTCACTACAACACATGCCATTACAACGCATACCATTACAACACATGCCATTACAACGCATTATGAAGTAATTCATTGAGATTTTTTTTGTATTACGGTCGGTCTGTGTTTTGGGGTACATGGGAATAGTAATTTTTACCCCTAAATTATCCAACACTTTCCCTACTGTTGCACTCACTGGAGTGGGAAAAGTAATTCTTACCCCTACACTATCCAACACGTAGTAGTTTTTAGGCCTACACTATCCAACACTTACCCTCCTGTAGTACTCACTGGATTGGGAATAGTAATTGTTACCCCTACACTATCCAACACTTACCCTACTGTTGCCCTAAAAGTATTATGCGTTGTAATGGTATGCGTTATAATGGAATTCGTTGTAATGGTAGTTTTAAAAAATGCGTTGTAATGGCATGCATTGTAAAATCATGCAATGTAATGGTAGTTGCGATGTAAAGACTTTTGTAAAAGCATTCATTGTAATTGCATGCGTTGTAACGTCATATATTCTGCACAGAGCATACAATACTAGGGTCCTACTAAACAAAATGGCCAAAATTGTGAATCTGTTATGCTTGTGAGGCTGTGGGATGTAAGGTACATTCATGCACACGATCTGGAGCTACCCTAAACTCCATCCTTTCTGGGATTGATTAGGTAATTCATTATGGGAAGCGACTGGAATGCTCCTGAATCTACAACCTAGGACAGCCCAGGTAGGCATTTGGGACCCTACAGACCTGACACAGAGCCAGATGATACTGATTAACACAGGCTGCATGGTCACCAAGCGAGATATTGCTCGAAGATGGGGGACAGGCTTCCACCTCGTTATCGGGACTGGCAATTAGGGATGGAACAATACAGGTTAATGGAGAGAGAGATATATAAAGGTAGGTGATGTATAAAAAAAATTGAAGAGAATGGTGCGATTCCAACATGTAACAGTCCGAACAGTGAGGGGAGACTTTGTGCAGGAGGAGGTGTCTAGTGCATTAAGATAGCAATATTGGTGCAAATGGTACAATTGGGTGTTACATTCTCAAAGGCGATGTGGAAAGATACATTCTGGTGATTTCAGGGGGGGAGGGAGGGATAAGGATGGGAGGGATACGAATGGGAGGCCTAAAGAAGTAGATCGCATGGCGCGATGAGAGTTAAGCATATGCTCTGTGAGTTGTAATGTCAATCATTGACAGATAATTTGTAATCAATGCATGTTTATCTTTCAATAATAAATGGATGTTTTCTTTTTTCTTTAATGACCATATATCAGGGTGACTGGTGGCAGCTCGTTGCTAGTCGCTGGGCAGTGGGTAGTGTGTTATGGTTGACAGCATACGTTGGACTCTCACTGCATATTTAAGGCAGGTGACTGGGCTGCTTTGCTCCTCTTTGAGGCATTTGCTGCAGATCTGGGGAGTGTAGATGGTTTGGGTTGCTGGGAGAGGGCAAACCAGGTGAAAATATATTGAGGCCTGTGGTGTTTACACTGGCTGCATGAAGCATGGACAATGGAAGGCAATGAGACTCAAATTGGGGAGCAAAGACGATGTCTGCACTCAGTACCGTGTGCCAGTGCACAAGGTCGAGTTCTGCATCATCGGCCCTGCGTGCGAAAAATATTTGCATCAGCCCATTAGCTTTGAACCAAACAATACGAGGTTGCAGCTTTCTCTTCATAGGGAGTAGTTGTGCTCCAGGAACCTGTAGTGTCTACGTGCAGCACAGATGACACAGACACCAAAAGTAACTGTTCTCAGGTCCCTTTATTATCCTTAGGTACCTTTGCCCTCTTCATCGCCTACTCTGTACTGCCCGCTCCTTTACTAACTCCACCCTTTCCTTCCCCTTAACTCCACCCGTGTCCTTTCCTTTCTGCGCTGGTCCTAACGACCAGCAGATATACAACATTACATCTCCCCCTCCTTAAACATTTGTGAACACTCTGCTGTTTCATGTTCATGAATTAATAATCATAGACAATATAGTCACAGTTCCTCGATCAAACGAGCTGGTCTTTGAATAGTTCTTCGTGGCCGGATGTGACCATTTCGATCAACTGGTTCAGTCTCATCAGGATTCTGAACAGGTCTCTGATCACTAACTGCCACTGATACATCTCCTGGTGTCACACGAAGGAGAGTCGTCAACGCTTCTTTGGCAGCAGGGATACATTTCTTGAAGTGTGTCACATTCCTAGTGACTCTCTTGTTATCGGAATCAGCTGTAATCATGGTCCCTTTCTGTTTGGTTACTCTCAGTGATTCCGCATGATAGCAAGAGTCAGTATTTTTCCGTTGTTCTTGCTGAACCAGCACCCAATCACCTTCCTGAATGGATGGGGGTGTGGCTCCCCTCCGGCAGGCAGCATATGTCTTCATCTTCTCTTTGTTTAACTTGTCGGTGGCAGCCACTTCGTCATACTCTGTGTCACGACTGCTGGCTCCTCAGGATCAGAACGATGCTCAAATGGGGTCCACCTCATGACGTCCCTGCACTCTGACTAGCTCTAAGCATACAGAGCACAAAGGAAGTCAAGCGAGGGATAGGTAAGGGTAGGAGGTGCAGGGGAAGGGACACCTGTAACAAAAGAAGGCACACATTAATACTTGCAATGTTCTTCCTACCCTCCTGTACTGTCTCACTAATATAAAGCAGTACCTGGTAATTGATCAGGAGATGAACCCTTCCCTTATCTGAGATACTTTTCTCATGAAACACAGTTGACCTAAGATTTAAAAACAACAACCGGTTAGTTTTGAGGAATCATACATTTGTCACAGTTATTCAATACTTCACCCAAGTACCATACATACCAATCACTCTATCCCAAAGAGCCTTTAGAATATCAGATCTTTGTGGCATCTCTTTTCCTGGGGGGAATAATTGTCTTCCACCGTGTGGCTCCAAAACAAAAGAAATAATAAACCGTGGCCCAGGCTTAACTACCCTAATGTCTCGCGGTGGAGAAATGCCACGCAAAGCATTGAATCCATACCAGTCAAAGAAGAAAACAAAATCAGCCTTACCGGGAGGCGTAGGAGTTCAGAAAATGACTCACTGTGTGTTCCGGTATGAGAATGCGAATCCGGGTGTTGGACTGGCGAGTCCAAACTTAGGAGGGGGCAATCCAGCATCTCCTAGTTCGTAGATCCCTAATGTTACCATACCCTGGCTCCAATACCTGATATGGCTAGGAGGGGGAAATCCAGCGGCTCCCAGCCCTTCTCTCAGGCATACATCAAATCCAGGAATCAGGCTCTCTGGCGCTTTCATCCGCCGAGTGAAACAACAAGCTGTTTCCTGTTTGGGCACGGAGGGGGCAAATCCATCATCCTCCGGCACCAAACACAGGAAACCAAGACATGGCTTAACTTCACACTGCCAGGGGCGTTCTGGCTCAGCCGAGCATGAACGCGTTCTCCACTCCGCAGCTGCGGAGTCAAACCAGGCAAACGTGGGGAATAAACTGAGAATCCAAAGCGGCTCGCGGGGACAGGGCGTTAGCTGAACCGCAACCAAACTCCAAGGACAAAATCACGTACGAGGACCTCTGTCTCTCGCGTTGCTAAATGCCTTCCTGGTCCTCCCCTTAATGCTAAGCATTATGTGATATGTAGTCTACCCCATATTGGATATTCGGCAGGCATGTCCGTCAGACCCTGACACTCTGAATCCTGAGACAGGGTATCATCGGCCACATCCCACGTGGGTATTCTAGAGCGTACTGATCGACCCAACATCAGGGTTGCTGGGCTCTTGCCTGTGGTAGCATGTGGTGTGGTTCGATAGGCGCTCAGAACTTCAATAAGCGCCACTTGCACGTCTCGTTTGGCAAGTTCAGCTTGTTGTATAGTTTTCTTTAAATTGGCCATGAACCGTTCTACTATGCCATTAGCATGCGGCCAAAGTGGGGTGATGTTACGGTGTCGAAAGCTGAGATGCTTGGCAAAATCCGTGAACTCTTGTTCATTGAATGGAGGTCCATTGTCGGTCTTTACTATTTTTGGGATGCCCCACGCCACAAACACTTCATCCAAGACAGGTATAGTGACTGCCGCTTTTGTTGATGTGATGAGCTGCGCAATGAGAAATTTTGAATATTCATCAATGATGACCAAGATGTATTTTCCAGATTGAAATGGTCCGATGAAATCCACTGCTACTTGCTGCCAGACACCTTCCGGCAGTTTCGACATTTGCAGTGGCGCAGGAGGATCGGCTTGACTTACAAGTTGGCATTGTATACAGTCTTTTAGTGCGAGCTCCACCATTTGGTCTAACAGCAGGAACCAGACTCGTTCTCTCAATGCTCTCTTGGTGGCTACAATACCTCGATGCCCCTCATAAGCTAGATTGATTACCCCTTGACGTAGTTGTTTAGGAATGATTATTCTTTTATCCCGGAGTATCAGGCCATCAGTGGACATAGATAGCTCGTCCTTCACATGCTTGAATGAGACTAATTCCTGAGTGTCAATTTGTCTTTCCAATCCATCGGTTTCCAGAAACAGCCAACTGTTCGTTTGAATGCAGTGCTTCACATTTTGAAGAGTGGCGTCGTACTCAGTCGCTTCGCGCATCGCTTCAAGGGGAAATGCTGGTGGTCGAGATTGTGCAACTACAAAGTGGATGTACTCCTCCGCTACTGAGGGCTTTGATTTAGAATTTGCCTTGGGATGCCTTGACATGTGATCAGCAGGATTTGCAGCTTTGCCTGGCAGGTGAAAGGGAATCCTTCGATGATGTTGAGCTATAGGTGTCACCTGTTCATTGATGTGCAGGCGGATTTGACGGTGAGCCATTTTCCCAAGTCTGGTGAACAATTTTTGGAACTTGTGTACAATGTCCAGCTCGTCATCGACTTTGTACAGAACATCCACTAATCTGAGTCGCTCCGCAGTGGAAAGACTGAGAAGGCAGTCTCCCTCGGGCCCATCAATAACATGAATGTAGGCGGGAATCGTCCAATCTTTGTATGTAAGGTTGGTGGAGAACTTGCCTAGGCACGGAAGTGGTTTCTTAGACATCCATGTGTACACTCTTACATTTGCTTTGCTTAATTGAGGCGGCGATCTCATCCTATGGTATTCTGCCACTGGAATATAGTTAAGGGATGCTCCACTGTCCAAAACAAATTTGGCCCAATGAGTACCAATACTGATGTCTATCCGTGGATACTTCTTTAGCCGGTCTGGGTCCGCAACCATGCAGATGTTTTCATCACTATCCTGTGAGATGGGAGATGGTGACCTGGACTCCTGCGAGGATGAGTGACAGGATCGATATGTTCTGCGAGACTGGCAACTTGACTGGGATGATCCCGTAGAGGAGTCTCTGTGATCCCGTGCAGCTTAGGCATGATGCCGACCACCTGACCGTCTTTATTGATGATCATGGTCTCGCCGAGTGTCTTTTCGGAGGGTTCCCCAGACATTCTCAAAGTGATTGTTCCGCCCACATTTCCAGCACTTTTGACCCAAAGCGGGACAGGTATCTGAGTGAGGAAAGTCGTAACCGCAACGATAACATTTAAGCTGACGTTCATGTCGCTTCTCAGCTCGACTTGAGTTGCACCGTCGACGTCCTGTATGATGAGACTGAATTTTCGACCTTGACGATCTTCGTTTAGTGGGGAAGGACTTAAGAGTGGTGCGAGACTGGAGTCAAAAGGCTTGCTCTTGTTTTTTCGCTTCGTCCCGCCTCCATCTTATTAGCCTGTTCTTCTGCTTGGTCGTGTACTCGTGTCATTTATTCAGTTTCGTCTAGGGAATAGCTCTTCTTTAACAGCCGTTTTCGTAGCGATTCTAATTGACATCCTTCAATATTCCTTAGACGAAGGGCATCTTCAGTTGAAAAAGAGTTGAAATCACAGTAGCAGGTCAAGCGTCTGAGGCGCGTGATAAACTTACTCATGGGTTCTTCCTTTTCTTGCGAGGCCAAATTAAATGTATGCCTTTCATAATCAACATTTTTTTTGTGTAGAAACTTCTGGTTGAGAGCTTCACACACATTGTCATAGGATGAGGCAACATCCGCAGGTAGCTCTTTTATGATCTGTCCTACGTCCTTTCCTATTAGATTGCGTAGTGCTATTAGTCATTGTTCTTCTTCCGTTACCTGCGACCCCTTCATGAAATCTTCGAAATCTTCTAGCCACTCCTGCCAGCGGAGGCCCATGCCTCCACCTGACACGAGTGCCAGCGGTTCCGTCGGGTGTAAGAATGACACTCCCATCATGCCTGGGCGATTAGTACTGGTCGAAGCCTGACCGGGCCGTGAGGATGATGAGCCTGGCGTTTTTTTGCTGAGAATGCCCACCCTGTGATTGTAGAGGCGCTTGCGGCGATGCTAGACTCACTCCGCTCACTGAAACATGTAAACATGTGAAAAGACACAGTACCACCCTTTAGATGACTGCTTGTATCTTCCTGTGTTTGCCCCAGTTTAATTATATAGCTTCAGTATTGTTCAGCTTTTGATTTTGAATTTACCAATGCTTTTTTCAGACTTGAATTTGCCAATGTTTGTTGTAGTACCTGCTTACATTTACCAGTGCTTGTTTTTCTTTTCTTTGTAGGTAATGTCTGACTTCAAAATGGCCACCAATGATCCTTCACAGGGGATTGGTGCTTAGGCCTGACTCTAAAATGGCCGCCGAACTCTCACACCTCGTGAGATTTGCTTTTGCTTTTTTTTTTTCCTCCGGCACTCAAAGCATCACCGAGGCTGTCCAGAGGGACGAAATTACTCACTGAGTCTCGATCTCGGTGGCTGCGGCACACGTGCGGCTGGGCTGGGCTCCCAGGGCGTTACAGGCAGCACTTGCAGTGGATACACGTGACTGGGGTGGGCTCCCAGCGCGTGGTGACCGGAACTTCCGGGTCACGACAGTTCCACACGATGTACACCTGGGGTGGGCTCCCAGGTGGCAGTAGCAGACTAGCGGGGCAGATGCGGCCTAGGTGAGCTCTCGCGACGCAACGTCACATCACCTGATGCTGCCTTCCTCTTAGCAACTTTTCGGCGCTAAATCAACCGAGAGTAGCGCTGCTCCGTTGGGACAGGACCGGATGGCCAGAACAGCTGCTGGGCATGGGACAAACCCACCTTCGTCGCCAGCTGTAGTGTCTACGTGCAGTACCTATGACACGGACACCAAAGGTAACTTCTCAGGTCCCTTTATTATCCTTAGGTACCTCTGCCCTCTTCATCGCCTACTCTGTACTGCCCGCTCCTTTACTAACTCTTCCCTTTCCTTCGCCTTAACTCCACCCCTGTCCTTTCCTTTCTGTGCTGGTGTTAACGCCCATTACAGAACCCTTTTAGAGACTGCAGAATCACAGCACCCCGGGATCTAGGAATAATAATAAGCATGCAGTTCCTGGCAGTTTTTGCAAATAAAAGAAAAGAAATAAAGGGCTCCAAGAAATGAAAGACATAATCGCCATGCTTTGTGCATGAACCTTGAAGAATACCTGACTATGTCCGGGGCTCATAATTAAATCACAGGACTGAGCAACTGCTAACACAATCTCAAATCAAGCATTGGTAACTCTATCACAACATTGAGTCGCTGACGGTAAACACACTACTATTGTTATTATTTTACCTAAACAACTCTAGTCAAGTCAATTAAAAAAAAACTTTATTTCGGCAATTTCTGCCATAAAAGTGCAGTAATATGACATTTATAAACTTGTTATCATAAAACAACTGAATAAAATTGAAAGAAAAAATTATAAAAGAGAAAAACACTAACAGTTTGTGTGTATTAACTTAATGACCCCAAAAGTCAAAGAGGTAGCAATAAGAAGAGAGTCCCGCCCCCACAGGTAAATAACCCATAAAGTGCATTGAGGATAGACAAATATCTCATTTGAGGGCAGCATTAGTGACATATTACACAACTCTAGTCTTTTTTTGAGCGCCAAACAGCGCACGCATGTAAATTCTAGCCTTTTTGTTAGCTTTATGTTGTCCTTTTTATGATAGACATTCTAGGTTACGCAATTTGAGTTAAATAGTTGGCAACCCATTGCTACTAGGATGGAATGCACCACAAACTTGAACCCTTTCCAACCTTTTATCTACAGTTCTCAGATCTTTGCAAAGCTTTCATTACTCAGAATTCATTACAATTACAGTATACCATCTGATCTCCAGGCATAGCACGTTCATGCTGGAAGCCTATTTGCTGCATGTGGAAATATTTAGCTGAAAACAAAAATGTATTAAAAAATGCACACGTGGCAGTCTGGAAAGCAACATAAGGAGCATGCCTTGGAACCCAAAGGCCCCTATGACTTTCAGGCAGAAAAATACAAAACATTCGAATTCAGGAAGCTAAAACATGAGTCTCACCCTCATTTTTATATCACGATTTAAGGATGGTCACATAAAAATATATTTAAATTAAGATAATCTAAATTAAAATCCTTTACATAAGCAGTCGGCGGTCATCGTGAAATTCTGGCATGGATCGGTCCTTCTGGACCTGGTCGAGCGCCCCTGCCTTAAATCGACACAAATATCATTGGCAATTGTGAAAAGTTTCAAGACTTACAATTATACCTAACGTCCTACACAGCGTTCTCAATCCATTCACAAAAGGTTTCACGTTATAATGTCCATGAATATGTAATATTTCAGTACAGAAAATATTTGATGCTGCATTTACATACTTCCTGCGTTTAAAGTAGCTCGTTTAATTACCGGGAGCACAATACACAATAAAAAGACGAGAAGATCATAATAGCTCTTTTACCCTAAATCACACACGTTGCATTTTCCTTTATATAAAAAAGACAATCATTGGATAATGGCAGCCTTATATACAGGGACATGAGTCTAAACATTATCACCATGCGTATGGATGCCATTTAAATACAATTACAATAACCAAATCAATTTCTAGGTATTCACTGCCATGTTGTGAGCTATTACAAATAAATGCAGAATTACACTGCCCTTTCATCAAAGCTTTGAAAACATTTAGTCTGAAACTGTGCATGGGTCCATATGATCCCATCCCTTCCCTGTATCTCCAGAAAATGGAAGCAAGTGATCCTGTTGTCGGTGATTTGTCACCATCTCGGTGCCTCCTGCTTGTCTCTGCAGATCTGAGAGATGTGCGTGAACGCAGATGATTCGACGGAGTTGCCAGACATTATCTCCCCGGCAGCTATAGTTGTGACCATGACTTTAGCCTCATGAATCAGGGGGATGGTCCGGGTTGGTGTGCAGCAGCAAACTGCTGGATGTACAGGCAGTACTCTTTGTAATATTTCGGTGCAAACAATTTAGGAAATTGGGAGTGGGATTGAGGGAGGCTATCCTGTGTATGCACCCCCCTCTTGACTCCTCCATGAAATCACATTAAACCAGAGGTTATCAAACTGTGGGTCAGACCCCCATGGGCGCCTTGATTGCTCTCGGGTAGGGGTGGGTGTCAGGCTCTTGCTAAGACGAGCATTTGTTATGCACCCGGGGAGCAGATACTAACTCCATCCTGAAGAAAATGCTGCATTTTTAGGGAAAGGGATCAGGGTAGCAGTGAACCGCTGTGTTATGGACCATCCGTAATGTCTTTTAGAACTCATGTCCTCATTGGATTACAAAGCAAATGGAGGTGGTGGCGTCAAATAACCCTCAAAGTCTCTCCCCTCTAGTTCTTATAAAGGATTATGCGGTGGACACTCGAAAAACACTTTTAGGGAAACCTGTCTACCTTTAGAATGTTGCAAAAACAACAGATGATGGACAGAATGCAGAACAATGTCTTACATTCACCCCAGTACAGAGATCTGGGCCTAAATCCATCGTTTTTTTTGCACTCCACACCACCCCAGTTCAGACATGGCCATATGCAAATTAGCCTTGACCCTGTGCCTCATGGGAACAGTCCATCCCGAACTGCCAACCCATGTCTACCCTGGACCAGAATCAAGGATCCTAGGACCAGTTTCTAGCTATCAGCCGTCATCAGCCAGGATATCTTGACTCAAGTGGTGTGGAGAGCATGGGAGTCACGTCTGAGCATACCCGTCCCACTCGGGGTGACAAATGCAAAAACAACAGTTGATGGACAGAATGCAGAACAATGTCATACATTCACCCCAGTACAGAGATCTGGGCCTAAATCCATTGTTTCTTTGCACTCCACACCACCCCAGTTCAGACATGGCTATATCCAAATCAGCCTTGACCCTGTGTCTCATGGGAACAGTCCAGCCTAAACTGCCAAGCCATGTCTTCCCTAGACTGGAATCAAGCATCCTAGGACCGGTTTCGGGCTATCAGCTGTAATCAGCCAGGATAGCTTGACTCCAGTGGTGTGGAGAGCACGGTACTGACGTCTGAGCATACCCGTCCCACTCGGGGTGACAAATGCAAAAACAGTTAATGGGCAGAATGCAAAACAATGTCATACATTCACCCCAGAACAGAGATCTGGACCTAAATCCATTGTTTTTGTGCACACCACACCACCCCAGTTCAGACATGGCCATATGCAAATCAGCCTTGAGCTGGTGCCTCATGTGATCAGTCCAGCACAAACTGCCAAGCCATGTCTTCACTGGACCGGAATCAAGCATCCTAGGACCGGTTTTGGCTATCAGCCGTCATCAGCCAGGATAGCTTGACTCCAGTGGTGTGGAGAGCACGGGACTCACGTCTGAGCATACCCGTCCCACTCGGGGTGACAAATGCAAAAACAAGAGTTGATGGACAGAATGCAGAACAATGTCATTAATTGAACCAGTACAGAGATCTGGGCCTAAATCCATCGTACTTTTGCACTCCACACCACCCCTGTTCAGACATGGCCATATGCAAATCAGCCTTGACCCTGTGCCTCATGGGAACAGTTCAGCCCGAACTGCCAAGCCATGTCTTCACTGGACAGGAATCAAGCATCCTAGGACCGGTTTTGGCTATCAGCCGTCATCAGCCAGGATAGCTTGACTCCAGTGGTGAGGAGAGCACGGGACTCACGTCTGAGCATACCTGTCCCACTCAGGGTGACAAATGCAAATACAACAGTTGATGGACAGAATGCAGAACAATGTCATAGATTCACCCCAGTACAGAGATCTGGGCCTAAATCCATTGTTTTTTTGCACACCACACCACCCCAGTTCAGACATGGCCATATGCAAATCAACCTTGACCCTGTGCCTCATGGGAACATTCCAGCCCGAACTGCCAAGCCATTGTCTTCATTGGACAGGAATCAAGCATCCTAGGACTGGTTTCTGGCTATCAGCCGTCATCAGCCAGGAAAGCTTGACTCCAGTGGTGTGGAGAGCACAGGACATACGTCAGAGCATACCCGTCCCACTCAGGGTGACAAATGCAAAAACAACAGTTGATGGACAGAATGCCGAACAATGTCATACATTCACCCCAGTTCAGAGATCTGGGCCTAAATCCATCGTTTCTTTGCACTCTACACCACCCCAGTTCAGACATGGCCATATCCAAATCAGCCTTGACCCTGTGCCTCATGGGAACAGTCCAGCCTAAACTGCCAAGCCATGTCTTCCCTGGACTGAAATCAAGCATCCTAGGACCGGTTTCGGGCTATCAGCTGTCATCTGCCAGGATAGCTTGACTCCAGTGGTGTGGAGAGCACGGTACTCACGTCTGAGCATACCCGTCCCACTCGGGGTGACGAATGCAAAAACAACAGTTGATGGACAGAATGCAGAACAATGTCATACATTCACCCCTGTACAGAGAGCTGGACCTAAATCCATTGTTTTTGTGCACTCCACAGTACCCCAGTTCAGACATGGCCGTATGCAAATCCTCCTTGAGCTGGTACCTCATGGGATCAGTCCAGCCCAAACTGCCAAGCCATGTCTTCCCTGGACCGGAATCAAGCATCCTAGGACTGGTTTTTGGCTATCAGCCGTCATCGGCCAGGATAGCTTGACTCCAGTGGTGTGGAGAGCACAGGACTCACGTCGGAGCATACCCGTCCCACTCGGGGTGACAAATGCAAAAACAACAGTTGATGGACAGAATGCAGAACAATGTCATTAATTGACCTAGTACAGAGATCTGGGCCTAAATCCATCGTACTTTTGCACTCCACACCACCCCAGTTCAGACATGGCCATATGAAAATCAGCCTTGACCCTGTGCCTCATGGGAACAGTTCAGCCCGAACTGCCAAGCCATGTCTTCACTGGACAGGAATCAAGCATCCTAGGATTGGTTTCTGGCTATCAGCAGTCATCAGCCAGGATAGCTTGACTCCAGTGGTGAGGAGAGCACGGGACTCACGTCTGAGCATACCTGTCCCACTCGGGGTGACAAATGCAAATACAACAGTTGATGGACAGAATGCAGAACAATGTCATACATTCACCCCAGTACAGAGATCTGGGCCTAAATCCATTGTTTTTTTGCACACCACACCACCCCAGTTCAGACATGGCCATATGCAAATCAACCTTGACCCTGTGCCTCATGGGAACATTCCAGCCCGAACTGCCAAGCCATTGTCTTCATTGGACAGGAATCAAGCATCCTAGGACCGGTTTCTGGCTATCAGCCATCATCAGCCAGGATAGCTTGACTCCAGTGGTGTGGAGAGCACAGGACTTACGTCTGAGCATACCAGTCCCACTTGTGGTGACAAATGCAAAAACAACAGTTGATGGACAGAATGCAGAACAATGTCATACATTCACCCCAGTTCAGAGATCTGAGCCTAAATCGATCATACTTTTGTACTCCACACCACCCCAGATCAGACAAGGCCATATGCAAATCAGACTTGACCCTGTGCCTCATGGGAACAATCCAGCCCGAACTGCCAAGCCATGTCTTTCCTGGACCGGAATCAAGCACCCTAGGACCGGTTTCTGGTTATCAGCCTTCATCAGCCAGGATAGCTTGATTCCTGTGGTGTGGAGAGCACGAGACTCACGTCTGAGTATTCCCGTCCCACTCGGGGTGACAAATGCAAAAACAACAGTTGATGGACAGAATGCAGGACAATGTCATACATACAGGCAGAGCGCGCCTGGAGATGCGATTACTGTCCTGCCCTAAAAACAAAGTATACCTCGCTTCTCAACGATTATAAAAGAGCCATCCTTCACGCCAAGACTGACTATTTCTCTTCCAAGGTTCTCCTTGCTGAATACAAACCGAAGGAAATCTTCTCAATAGTCCACGAGTTAGCTTCTTCAGACAGAGCCACTCTCAAATCAACCCCTTCCCAATCCCTCTGCAACTCTTTAAATACCTATTTCATCGAGAAAATTGCAATCATTAAGTCAAACATCCCATTGCCTTTCTTTTCCTTCTCTAATCACCAACCTCTGCCAAACCCAATGTTTTTAGTTTGATTACCCATGATCACTGAGGAAACTTTTACGACCCTACTCACTAGGGTCAAATCAAGATCTCCTTCTGATATTTGTCCGGCATGTATACTGAGAGAGATTTTTTCTGCCTGCCCCTCTCCCCCTTTATCTTTTCTCAACATTTCTCTTATGCAGGGCATTGTCCCTGAATCACATAAATCAGCCACAATAATCCCTATCCTGAAGAAACCCGGCACTGACTCTACTTCCCTTTCCAACTATCAGCCCATCTCCCTTCTCACTTTCCTGGGAAAGATCCTAGAATGTCATTTCACCAAAGTCCTTAGTGCATTCATTGAGGAGAGCTGCTTTTTAGCCCCTTGCCAGGCTGGCTTCCGCCCGTCATATTCCACCGAATCAGTAGTTCTCTCTGTCTTGGACGAGCTCAGAGGGGGGGCGGACATCAATCAGCCGCAGGCGCTGGTTCTCCTTGACCTGTCTGCTGCCTTCGACACGTTTGACCATTCCATTCTTCTCACCCGTGTCGAGGCGGCCGGCATTAGGGGTCCCGCCCTGATGTGGTTCACCTCCTTCCTGAAGAATCGCACTCAGGCCGTCCATCTGGCTGACTTCTCGGCGCCCCCTTGTTACATCCATTGTGGGGTCCCACAGGGTTCTTCCCTTTCCCCTCTTTTGTTTAACCTATATCTTTTTCCTCTTATCTTTGCTTTACAGCAAATGGAGGTCACAGTATTCAGTTATGCCGATGACCTCCAGCTGATCTTTAATCTTTCCTCTTCCTCCGCTTATCTCCACAATTTTCAATCCACCATGATTTTTATCAGGAATTGGATGAACTGTAACCACCTTAAGCTCAATCCGGATAAAACCAAATTGGTGCTTACAGGTGGCAGTTCCAGTCCCTGGACCCCTCTTTTTTGCCTCCTTCCCTGGGTATTCCTCCCTCCCCTTCTCTCTCTGTCAAAACACTGGGGATCAAACTTAACACTAACCTCAACATGCACTCTCAGATTAGTTCTGTAGTCTCATCCTGTTTTTTGACCCTCCGCACAATTCGCAAGATTTCACGTTTTGTTCTCTTTTTCTGCTCTCAAAATTATCCTTGTGGCCATGATCATGGCACGTCTTGACTATGGCAACATCTTGTACACTGGTGCCCCTGCTTACAACCTCCGGCGCCTCCAACTTATTCAGAATCAAGCAGCCCGGCTCATCTACAAACTCCCCAAATCCCATCACGTCACTTCCCTGCTACAAACCTTGCACTGGCTCCCTATTCGGGAACGTACATTTTTCAAAATGGGCTGCATGACCTTCCGGGCCTTAGCAGGAACTGCGCCAGCCTTTGTTTATTCCCAAATCAAAGCATACGCCCCAAATAGGGATTTACGCTCTTCCACTCAATTCCTACTATCTGTTTCCCGCTTCAGGAAGAAGAAATCGGGGGGGCCTGAGGTTCGCTACCCTAGCTCCCACCTTCTGGAACACTCTCCCTATCACCATCAGGTCTTCCTCTTCTTATCTTGACTTTCATAAAGCCCTCAAGACCCTTCTCTTCTCAGGAGTCTTCCCGTCCTAAGCTGTATCTTCCTCTCCTTATGGGTCTGTGTCCCCAGCGCCAAGAAACCGCCTGGTAACTGAGCGCTTTACAAGTCCTTTAACTTCAACTTCATACATTCACCCCAGTACAGAGACCTGGGCCTAAATCCACCGTTTCTTTGCACCCCACACCACCCCAGGTCAGACATGGCCATATGCAAAAAGCAGTTTTGACCCTGTGCCTCATGGGAACAGTCCATCCCGAACTGCCAAGCCAGGTCTTCCCTGGACCGGAATTAAGCATCCTAAGACCGGTTTCTGGCTATCAGCCGTCATCAGCCAGGATAGCTTGACTCCAGTAGTGTGGAGAGCACGGGACTCACGTCTAAGCATACCCGTACCACTCGGGGTGACAAATGGAAAAACAACAGTTGATGGACAGAATGGAGAACAATGTCATACATTCACCTCAGTACAGACATCTGGGCCTAAATCAATCATCTCTTTGCACTCCACACCACCCCAGTTCAGACATGGCCATATGCAAATCAGCCTTGACCCTGTGCCTCATGGTCAAGGCTGATTTGCATATGGCCATGTCTGAACTGGGGTGGTGTGGAGTGCAAAAAAACGATGTATTTAGGCCCGTATCTCAGTACTGGGGTGAATGTATGACATTGTTCTGCATTCTGTCCATCAACTGTTGTTTTTGCATTTGCCACCCCGAGTGGGACGGGTATTTTCAGACGTGAGTCCCAGCTCACCTGCTACCTAGAAGACAAGAGCATCCTGGACCCCCCCAGTCAGGCTTCCACAGCAACCATAGCACCGAGACCGCCCTCGTCGCCGCCACAGACGACATCAGAATCCTACTCGGATACAGCGAGACAGCAGCCCTCACCCTCTTGGACCTCTCCTCTGCCTTCGACACCGTCTGCCACCACACACTACGCACATGCCTCCACGACGCAGGGATGCGAGACAAGGCCCTGGATTGGACCACCTCCTTTCTCTCCGACAGAACCCAGAGAGTCCGCCTCCCCCCGTTCCAATCCAGAACCACCAAAACCATCTGCATCATCCAGCAGGGATCCTCCCTCAGCCCGACGCTGTTCAACTTATACATGGCTCTCCTCAGTAGCATATCCAGACTACACGACCTGAAAATAATCTCCTACGCTGATGACACCCAGCTGATCCTCTCTCTCACCAAGGACCCCCTCACCGCCAAATCCAAACCGCACAAGGGTATGAAGGCCGTCGTCGATTGGATGAAGGCTAGCCGGCTCAAGCTGAACACGGACAAGACGGGATCCTCCTCATCCTTGTGCCCAACCCCTCAGCGTGGGACGATTCCTGGTGGCCAACATCACTGGGAACCCCCAGGCACCAACCAACCACGCACGCAACCTAGGAGTCATCCTTGACTCAAAGCTCAGCATGACCAACCAGGTCAACACAGTCTCCTCCTCCTGCTTCCACACCCTCCGTATGCTCTGCAAGATCTACAGATGGATCCCGGCGGACACACGCCCTCGTCAGCAGTCGACTCGACTACGGAAACGCCCTCTACGCCGGAGCCCCGTCCAAACTTATCCACAGGCTCCAAAGAATCTAGAACGCCTCCGCACGCCTGATCCTAGACATCCCACGCTGAGACCACATCTCCCCGCACCTGAGAGATCTGCACTGGCTCCCCGTCAACAAAGGAATCACATTCAAACTCATGATCCTGGCACACAAGGCACTCCACAAGACCGGCCCAGCCTATCTCAACAGCCGACTCTCCTTCTAAACCCCCAACAGGAAACTCCGCTCCGCCGACCTGTCCCTGGCCGCCGTCCCGCGCATCCACAGAACCACTTCCGGGGGTAGATCCTTTTCCCAATGTACTGCCAAGACCTGGAACACCCTCCCCCTCCACCTACGACAGACAGCAGACCTCCCGGCCTTCAGAAGACTGCTCAAGACCTGGCTCTTCGAGCACTAGCTGCAGCTCCCCCCCCGCCCCCCAGCACCTTGAGACCCTAGCGGGTAAGTAGTGCGCTTTACAAATCCCATGATTGATTGATTGATTGATTGATTGAACAGTCCAGCCCGAACTGCCAAGCCATGTCTTCCCTGGACCGGAATCAAGCATCCTAGGACCAGTTTCTGGCTATCAGCCGTCATCAGCCAGGATTGCTTGACTCCAGTGGTGTGGAGAGCAGGGGATTCACGTCTAAGCATACCCGTCCCACTCGGGGTGACAAATGCAAAAACAACAGGTGATGGACAGAATGCAGAACAATGTCATACATTCACCCCAGTACAGAGATCTGGGCTCGTGCTCACTAGGCTATCCTGTCTGATGACGGCTGATAACCAGAAACCGGTCCTAGGATGCTTGATTCCGGTCCAGGGAAGACATGGCTTGGCAGTTCGGGCTGGACTGTTCCCATGAGACACAGGGTCAAGACTGATTTGCAAATGGCCACGTCTGAACTTAGGTGGCTTGTTGAGCAAAATAACAATGGATTAAACCCAGAATATTTTGCCATTGTGCAACATTCTGTCCATCATCTTGTGTGTTTTACCTTTAGAATATTGACAATAATTTTTTTTAATTGATAAAGGAACAACTTTATACAGTAATTGTGAGAAAATATGTTTGTTAGTCTAAGGGGGTTCCTATATCTTTTATTTTTACACAAGGATGTGCTGCATTAAAAACTTTGAAGACCATTGCCATACACAGACTAGCAAGTGCAAACATTGGCATAAACAGCATAAACTAGTAGATGGAGGTGGTAGTCATAAAAGGGGGCTTTGCGTCGAGCTTCATCTCTTGGGACCCCTATTTAAACAACAATTTGCAATGCATTTGGTCTCACCTTCGGGAACTAATAAGTATTTAGTGATGCAGCATAGTTTCGCACATTAGTGCAACGTTGATCTCCGTGGCTATAAAATGTACCACTGTGCAAGGGCTCCATCAAATAATTAGATCTAGGCCCCTCGAAAATTCTACACCATGCAGTAGTTTGGGGGCTAATATAAAGTCAAATTGTACACCCCTGGGGGGGAGTCAAAGCAGTTTACAAGGGGAGTCCTCAGATGTGTTTTTAGATTCTTACAATGGGGCATAGCATTCATGTGTAGCAAGTATTATTATCACTGCTTTATTTGAGCCCATGGTTGCAGGTGGGGCCTACCAACACTCATTTTTGAGATTGGCAAATATTTTTCCTCAGCAAAGTTTAATTCAGAGGAAGCAAGAGAAAAACATTAAGTGGAAAAGTGAAGATGGAATAACGCTGACAAAGGGAGAAAGCAGGGATGAAAAATTGTATTCTAGAGTGATATAAAGAGACAGGCAGTGTGTGGTGATGGATTAGAGGCATGAGATGGAATCAAGTCTATGCAGCATAAATATCTGGTACCCTGACCTTTGTTAGCACCAGCCGCAGACCTTCGAACAAAACTTTGGGCACGGCACTTATCCTTTTACAAATTGAGCCCTCCATATTGCGTGGAGATGTGTTCTCTGAAGAGGTCAGGTACTTCCTGACACGTTGGAGGGTTGGGGCAGTTCTAATTTTAGCAGGTTTTTTGTTCAGGAGGATGAGGCAGAGATGAGAAGGCCTGTCTTCTATTAGTTTGTTGCTGTTTTTTGTTTGCAGTCGAGTGATGTTCTGGCTTCTGGTGTAGGCTGTGCTCCTGAGGAGGGTAGTTTCTCTACCAGCTATGTTCACGGGCCCTTCCTGAGAACCTAATGACGGTGGTGGTGAAGGACTGGGTTCTTCTGGACCCAGCGGTGCCAGGGCACAACACCTGAAACCTTCGTGGGTAACCTGTTCCGGCGTACAAGTCACAGAGACACGGGACACTTCCTTCGGCGTCAAAGAGTCAAGGTTTATTTACTGCAGGGAACACAGAAATCACAGGAAGTACATCGAGTGTAGTTCGGGGAGACTGCTTCAAATTGGTTTTGTGGATCGCTCCTTTTATACAGTTTTTACCCATAGGCTAACATTGAACACAAAGGTTTACAACTCGGTTCCCACATCTAGCTCCCAGAGGGGTCGCTTTGGTCGCTTTGAAACACATAAGGTCCGGAACATAAGTGCGGAAACATTTGGCGGTTCCCAACTGTAAAAACCCATCTTCCCACCATTAGCAAATTCCTATCAGCAATCAAGTAGATCGAAACAGGAACGAAGACAGGTGCAGAGGAAGACGGAGACAGTGGGGAGATCGGAAAGGGTGTCAAAGGGGAGGTGTCGGGAAGCACGAGATACAGGCATCAAAGGGACGTGCCTAATGAGATGCACGGCTGAGACAATAAGTCCGTGCGGCATGATGAGCCTCGAGCGGCGCCACCTGCCTTACAGTAGCGACCCCCTCGTCATAAAGACACTTTCAAAGGACATGTGTCTTCCGCAAATATCTTGGGAGTCCCAGGGTCGCGAAGCGGACAGCGTCCGTTCGCTGGCTACTTGAGGGCAAGAGACAAAATGGATGCCGTATCTATGATGGAACCCGTGGGTACAGATGAGAAACCCACGTAACAAACGAACGGTTTAAGTTAGCACAGCGAAACTGCGCACACTTACTAAACTCGTCATTTGCGGTTCATAGATACCAGACTCGATCACATTCGTGCGAGTCGGAAAACACCACTTACAATTGTCACGGAACCTCAGACGCTCCTTTTGCCCTCATGTAGGCAAGCACTAGTCGGAATCATATTCGATATTCATCAGACCATCAAGATGTCGTTGTAGCATAACTCTGTCCGACCGAGTCCCCTTGGTAACAGGTGGTTGTCTCATACACGTTGTAGCACAGAGGCCACATAAAGCAGGACCACACTGCACACAAAGGCAACACGTGAACAGGAACACTACCACAACTCCGATGACCATCAGAATCTTCCAACCCCAAGTCGACATCAGGCCCCAAAACCAACCAAGTAGCGTCCAATCCCCTACATCCACGTGTATGGATTCGGAGATCTTATGCAACTTCGAGATGGCTTGATAGACAGTAGGAGCATTATCTGGTATGAAAATGCAGCAGCTCGAATGGATCACTTTACATACCCCACCGCGATCTGCCAAGACGACATCCAAAACCATACGGTTTTGCAACGTCATAAGTCTCTCCGCCTGAAGTTCTGTGGTGATATTACCAAGGGCACTGGCAGTAACATTAGCTGTCGATTCTACCACTCGAGTCAAATGTCTCAGGTTCCTACTATTAACCATAGGTCCCCAAAACGGGAGGAAACCCTTGAAAAAGTCTCCTGCCTCTTGACCGGCAGTATCCTCTTCGCTAATTACGCCTCGTACAACTCTAGTCTTATGGTAATCGGCATCTACAGTGAACGTCGGAGGCAACAAATTTGCAACAAAACATGAGCCCATGAAGTCTACGGGCAACCATGTATATGCACGATCATGACAGATGAAGTACGTACCCTTGGCGGCCAGAAACACAGGGGTCGGGGACATTGGCAGAAGGTAACTTTCAGTGCAAGCACTTACTCCAAGTGAGGCTTGCGAACCATGACCCACGAGACAAAGATTACCAGTGTGGGGTACGACCCATATTGGAGGCGAGCTTTTAAGCTGCTTTTCATTGATGAACATACTATATTCCCCTCTACTTAGGACCCTATAGGCTTGTACCTCTTCCTTAGGGATGAGAAAAGCATCATGGATCTCATCTTCCATATCCTCTATTGCCATCGATAACACCCACTGATATGAGGTAGGACCAGAGTTGGGGGAACGTTGTTCTGGAGTGGGGTGGAAACCCAGTGCGCTTCGAAGCATTGTTTGGAATGCTCGAGCTGACCCTTGGGAACTATACGGTAACACCAGATATGGAATTCCCTTACCCGTAGTATGTGGCATCAACCCACACACCCAACAATTAGTAGTATTAACCACTAACTGATGCTGGTGGAGGAGCTGGATAAAGGAATTGTTGCGGAATTCCACACGTCTAGCCTGTTCGTGTTCCGGTAAAATATGAAAGGAATGGGGAGAAGCAGTAGTAGTAGTAAAAGTAAGGTTAGGGTAAGGAGTAGGAGTAGGGGTAGCAAGTAAGAAGTGAGACATAGTGTAATACACCCCACCCGCCAAGAATGCAGAAGCAGTTAAAAACAATACAAACAATTGGAATACAAGACATTTAGTACGACTGAGTTCCTGCAGTTTGACTCTGTACGCCTGAGCTCCTTCCAAATCGTTCAGCTTTGAAAATGCCATTTCCCTATGACCGTCCGCAACGTTTCTTGACGCACTTCGTTCTGTGCAGCAATAGTCAATCCCCAGGAGTTCCTAGGAACCGACGGCCTTTAACCTAGCGTCAAAACCTACTGTCCAGAAGGAAGTACGCGCGCGGCCCTACGGCCCTCAATACACAATATGTATTTATTTAGCACAATAATTCTCTGCTGTGGAAGGAAAAAGATACAAGGAAGACGCTTGATATATGTACAAAACAAGTTTCAACAATACGAATGTTCAAAGTTGATCATGGGAAACGAAAATATTGCAGTTATCAATTTCAACAAAACAAGGAATTTTTATTAGTCCTTAATGCGAGAACGCAAAGAATATCGATGTTTCCCGGGACGTGTCTGCTCGTCAAACAAAGGATCCGTTGAAGAGACAACGTCCTGCTGATCAGTTTGTTGATTTGGTCTTGAGTCTTTTGCTGACAATGTTCCAACAATGGCTTTCTGCTGCGCTGAGGGTTCTTCAACAAGCTGTGCGTCGCTAAAAGGTACAAACGCCGGCAATGTCTCTGCTTCTGTTGACGCAATGCCTTTCCTTACCCACGGGTCTGCCGGCAAAGGAATAGGGACTCGCTTACAATGGGTAGCATGTACCCAATTCTTCCGTCCCTCAAGACGAACGGCAGTCCTCGTGGCCAGGAGCACCTGGTAAGGTCCAACAAAACGGGGGTCCAGATTCTTCTTGCGTGAGAAGTTACGGGTAACTACCCAGTCACCGGGCTGGAGCTGGTGGCCTGGACCCTCCGTCTGCGTCGGCAAGGCGTCGTAAACCTGTTGATGAATTAACCTCAGTTTAGCAGTCAAGTCATGTAAGTAGTCAATCAACATCGGATACTCAAGATCAACGAATATTCCTGGCCTAGGAACCCCCCACACATTCGCAGGACGGCCGAACACTATTTCATAGGGGCTAAGCCCTATTCGGGAGTGTACAGTCGCCCTAATTGACAGCAATGCTAGAGGCAAAGCGTCAGGCCACGAAAGTCCAGTCGTAGCCTGAATCTTCGCTAGCTTTAGTTTAAGGGTACCATTGTAACCTTCAACCAATCCAGCTGACTGGGGATGATTGGCACTATGGAATTTTTGATTAATTCCAAGGCCCTTACACACACTCTTCATCACACTTCCAACAAACTCACTTCCATTATCTGACCACACGACTCTAGGCATTCCATACCGAGGAAAGTATTCCTTCAGTAGGATTTTCGCAGTAGACAAAGCAGTATTGTCTTTGAGGGGATAAGCCTCGATCCATCGGGAGAATGCGCAAACCACAACCAAAACATATTTCAAGTTATTGCATCGCTCCATATGGATGAAGTCCAATTGAATCACCTCAAAGGGATACGAAGGAGGAGCAAAACTGCCAGGGGGAGTTGGGGTTCCTTTGCCAGGATTGTACATTAGACACACCATACAATTCTTCACCAGACGTTCAGCACACTTTGTAATTCCATCATTCTTCCACACAGGCGACAACAACTTACAAATACCTTTCGCGCTAATATGTGCTAACCCATGTGCCATTGTCACAACGGCCAGCACATACGCATCAGGCAACATCCATCTTTTCTGATCCGACAAATCAATCCAGCAACCATTCGCATCCAACCTTCCCGTACTTTCTTTCCACTTCATCTTTTCCGTATCGGTGGCCTCTTTCTGAATTGCTTTCACACTCTCAAAAGTATCTACACACATACTTGATTCTGTAGGCCACCTAACCGAACTCGTCACATACATTCGAGTGCTAAGGTTCCGGGCAGTCTCCTTAGCAATCTCATCTGCAAACGCGTTACCACGACCAACATCATCCGTCACTTTACGATGCGCACTACACTTAACAATCGCAACTTGAGCAGGCAAAGTCAATGCATCCAAAAGGTCATTCACAAGCTGGCCATGCTGTATTTTCGTGCCGTGTGACGTGAAGAACCCACGCTCTCGCCACAATCGTCCAAAGCTATGCGCTACACCGAAAGCATACTGGCTATCGGTATACACATTCACACGTTTACCTTTTGCTAACACACATGCTCTAGTAAGAGCAATCAGCTCTGCAGCTTGGGCAGAATTCTGATTCAATCTCGCAGTCTCAACAACAGTATTCAATGTCACAACAGCATAAGCAGTAGTCACATCACCATTCGGCAATTTAAAGCATGACCCATCCACATACAGAGTGCCGTCAGGGTCTTCCAATGGGGTGTTTTTAAGGTCCACTCGACCTTTTGTTTCCTCCTCTGTACGCAAATAGCAGTCATGTTCTGCTACTTCATCTGACTCTGCACTAATCGGTAACAAAGTTGCCGGATTTAGGACATTACAACGTTTTATCTGAATGTGGCTTGCCAAGAGCGTCAATTCGTACCCAGACAACCTCGCACTCGTCAAGTGCTGAGTTTTCGTTCGATTCAAAAGAGTGTCGACTGCATGCGGAACCATCACCGTAAGCATATTATCCATGACCAATCCTGCTGATTGTCGGATGGAGACCGCAGCTGCCGCAGTTGCTCTCAAACAACTCGGCAATGCTCTAGCTACTGGGTCTAAGGTCGAGGAAAAATATGCACATGGACGTTGCTTACCACCAAAAGGTTGCGTTAAGACACTCAACGCACAACCTTCTCTCTCGTGAACATATAACGTGAACGGTTTGCTGTAATCAGGGGTACCTAACACAGGAGCCGAACACAATGAATCACGCAGTTCAGAAAAACTTTTCTGACATTCTTCCGTCCATGGTAAAGGAGTTGAAACATCCTTGCACGTAAGAGCCACCAATGGTTTCGCTAGCAATGAAAAATTAGGAATCCACTGCCTACAGTACGACGTGATACCTAGAAAGGCACGCACATCTCTTTGGGTTTGTGGCACAGCCATTCGTGCAATCGCTGCAATTCTCTCTGGGGTCAATCTCCTTCCCTCCTTTGACAATAAGTGACCCAGATAGGTTACTTCTTGACAACAATATTGGAGTTTAGAAGGTGACACCTTGTGATTTAACTCGCAGAGATGTTGCAGCAACGACACCGTAGCAATTTGGCAAATGTCCTGGGTATCAGCAGCTACCAATAGGTCATCGACGTATTGGATTAAGGCCGCACCAGCCGGCAACCTAAACGCATCCAGTTGACTCTTCAAGGCTTGGCTGTAAATCGACGGACTTTCACAGTAGCCTTGAGGAGCGCGTTTAAACCGGAAGCTACGTCCACCAAGAGAGAAACCGAAAAGATCCCTGCTCTCTTCGGCAATCGGGATGCTGAAAAAGGCATTTTTCAAATCAATCACCGAAAACCATGAAGCAGTAGCTGGAATCAGAGTCAGTAGCGCTGTGATGTCAGGCACAACAGGGAATTGAGGAACCACAATTTTATTTACCTCCCGTAAATCGATAACAAAACGATAAACAGGCGGTTTGGTAGGATCAGTACGTTTAAGAATGGGCAGTACAGGGCTATTGCACACGTTTCCCCGAGTCTCCTCAATAACATCTTTCTCGATCAAATCATAGATGATCGCTAACAAAGCTCGTTCACCATCAAGGGAGATACGGTATTGGGGAATACGTGGCAGCCGCACATTAGCTTTCAACTGTACAACATAAGGGGAGATATCAAGTAGGCCCACATCATTTGGACCCGTCGCCCACAAGGACGCAGGAAGAGAATCCAATTCCGGTGGAAGCTTATCGAGAGACAAATACATGGGAGAGACTACTCTCTCTCCTAACGTAAGCTTTACACCCGCAGGAGAACAATACAAAGTCGCATACAAACGTTTAAGCAAATCCAGACCCAAAAGATTTTCGCCACAACCAGTGGTTAAAATCAACGGGGCTTCGAGCTCACAAGGCCCAATTTGAAGGGGCAAAGGGCGCGAAACTGGGTTGCTAACGGGGGCGCCAGAGAATCCAACGGAAACATTTGTTAAGCCAGACAAAGGTGCGCCAGGGAGTTTCGAATGCATGATAGAACTTTTCGCTGCACCCGTGTCCAACAGAAAAGGCTCAACGACGCCCAATGTAGCAACTGCGACGTAAGGCCCTTTCTGATCAACCGGAACTGATACCACTCCCTCTCCTTGTCTTTGGCTGTCCTAGTAATTACCGTCGTCAGTCCCCTGATCGACGTAATAATCGTCTACATTGTACTGCGCAGATCGTCCTTGCGATGATCCACGTTGATCGAAACAATTATTAGAATTTGACGAGTTGTCAGAACGGTCGTTCTGAGCACCACGACCTCTACCACGTGATGCATTCTGTGAACCACCACGGCCTCCTCTAGACGAATTACCACTAATACGTTCGTTCAAAGCGGGACAATTGAATTTAATGTGTCCCTCCTGTCTACAATAAGCACATTGATTGTATCCCAACGAGGATCTTTGAAAAAAGGAATCGTTACGTGACTGCAATCGATTCGATTGCGACTGTGATCTATTCTGCTGAGACGCATTCTGATTAGAACGCGGCGGATACGCTTGTTGTAACAACACTTTAGTTTTCAGCTCTTTTGTCTTTTTATCAGCTCGGTCATTTTCTTCTTTCTCTCTATTTTCATAATATTGTGCCGTAGCCAGTATCTGAGCTGAGGTAGAAACGGCCCATGCACTTTCTGAATTCTTTAATTTATAGCTTAAGTCGGGCAACAAGTTCGACACAAATTTATCCACGAACAACCTCTGTCCACCCTCAGTACCCATATCCTGTCCACTATGATCGACAAATGTTTCCTCAAACCTCGTAAAGAAGTCTGATACACTCTCATCTTTCTTCTGCTTACAGGCTGACAACTTGTCCCAATTCACCCTCATAGCTGGCATAAGCGTTTTCATTAATGTAATTATTCGCTGGGGAAGAAGTTCAATCAACTGATCGGGTTTTGCAGCAGCCACTTGTCCAGCGTCTGCCGCTGTAATGGCAGCCCAATCGCCACCTAATTCATTTACGTGATCTTGGTGACGAATCTTAGCCCATACCGGCTGCGGTACGACGTTGCCAAACAACATGTCGATATCGGCAAGATTCATCACCGTAGCATCTACGAGCTGCGATAATTCCTTATAATACCCTGCGGGATTTTTACGAGGATCGGGCAAAGATTGTTTCACCTGAAGCACTTCCGAACGTTTCCATGGGAGATGTATCCACACTCTCTGGAAATGTGCTGCCACTGGAGCATTAACATTAGTATTATCAGCTGGTACCCAAACCGGCGGAACTTCACGCATAGGATATTGGCCAGACTCTGCTTGTTGGCGTTCAATATCCTCAACAAACAGTGCGTGAGGAATAGGAGCGAGGCGAAAAGACAGCAACTGCTCAATAGCACGTCGGACATTAGTATCGACTATCAGTCCAGTTGCGAACTGAAGCCGAAGATTAGACAGGGCGGTCAGCACCTCGTCAGGCGCTACGGCCGCTATCTGATCATGTAAGAGTTTACACATTTCGTCAAACACATATCTCTGAGTCGGTATGTTAAATTGACTAAATGTTTCAAGAACAACTCGGGGTGGATTTCTCTGAGGATTGTCCATCCAACCCATCGCCATATTGTATAGCGCAGCGCGTTCCCTATTACCAGGAAGCTGACTACGCCTCTGCGGCGGACCATCAGAACCAGCGGACCCAAAAACAGGTCCGAGCGACTGAAAGAAACCAGCCGCAATGGGAGAATTACGGTTACGAGTAGAGGGACAAGAATAAGACACAGGACTAACAAGAGGAGGAGTAGAAACGGTAGCAACAACAGGGGTTAACAACACAGGAGCAGTAGCGTGGGTAGGAGTATGTGGAAGCGGAGGAGCAGTAGGAATAGAAACAGGCACAGGAGCAGGAACAGTCGGAAGAGCGGGTGCAGGTTGAGGAACGGGTGGAGGAATAACAGGTGGAAGAACAGGTGCGGCAGGGACCACAGGAGCTGCGGTACCCTGTACGTACGGAGGTGGCGACTTCATAAGATAGGACATTAAAGGATCCTCAACTGCCTCTTCCGTCTTATCCGACTCCGTAGGCAAAGCAGGATAGCATTTATCTACGGTCATACGTTGTAGTCTCTCAAACACTTCCTTATCCTTATCCTCCTTATCACGCTGAAACTGCTCAGCTTTCTTTACAATAGTAGCAACATTATCTCGCTCACTACGTTTATTTTGTCTGATTTCTTTCTGTCGGGCTTCTTTGCGCCACAACCGAAAGGCATCAAACATGGCCGGCCTAGATTTACGTTCGAACAACTTTATTTCTAAATTATCTAAGATCGACGCTTCGAAGCTACCGTGAGGTGGCCAACGAAGATCGCCGTCTTTCTTTGTATATTTTATCCAGTAACCGTTAAAAGCAATCGGGCCTAGCCCATGTTTGCTATATAAGTCATAAGTAGGAGTTCCAACCGGAGGTATCGGACACGAGTCCTCCAGCAGGGAATCCGCACCACAAGGTCTACAACAACTGAACAAAGTACTGCGACCAGGCATCTTGCACACTAGCCGAGTTTCACAAACTTCAAGGGTTACGGGATTTACCAAGTCCCAGCAAAAACAAAACCCTCGGTCTTTGGCGGCTGCAGTCGTCAAACAAATACAACAACAAAGTACGCTAGCAAAGTGTCACCGACAAAAACACTCACACAGCGTGTACAACAAAAACCACTAGTGTTTACAACAAAGACACTTGTTAAAGTGTCTACAACAAAAACACTCGCTAAAGTGTTTACAACCAAGGACTCTGGGAGCGACCCACAAATACTTAACTCAAAGATCAATGGCGTCCTCAGGAAGGCCCGTCAATCGTCTCGCTATACCAAGGTCTACGCCAAGCGCCAAAACAGGTCTACAGTCAGGGCAGCAGTCCGTCGCAGCCGTCAGGAGGCGGGAATCTTCGCGGGAAAAGTCTTCGGGCCACTTATTTCGACAACAGGATCGATGAAGCGGGGTGCACCTTCCCTCGGAGATTTCACACGAAGTTCCTCACGATCGTCGGGCTTGGACCGGTACCACTGATGCAGCCCCACGTTGGGCGCCAACTGAAGGACTGGGTTCTTCTGGACCCAGCGGTGCCAGGGCACAACACCTGAAACCTTCGTGGGTAACCTGTTCCGGCGTACAAGTCACAGAGACACGGGACACTTCCTTCGGCGTCAAAGAGTCAAGGTTTATTTACTGCAGGGAACACAGAAATCACAGGAAGTACATCGAGTGTAGTTCGGGGAGACTGCTTCAAATTGGTTTTGTGGATCGCTCCTTTTATACAGTTTTTACCCATAGGCTAACATTGAACACAAAGGTTTACAACTCGGTTCCCACATCTAGCTCCCAGAGGGGTCGCTTTGGTCGCTTTGAAACACATAAGGTCCGGAACATAAGTGCGGAAACATTTGGCGGTTCCCAACTGTAAAAACCCATCTTCCCACCATTAGCAAATTCCTATCAGCAATCAAGTAGATCGAAACAGGAACGAAGACAGGTGCAGAGGAAGACGGAGACAGTGGGGAGATCGGAAAGGGTGTCAAAGGGGAGGTGTCGGGAAGCACGAGATACAGGCATCAAAGGGACGTGCCTAATGAGATGCACGGCTGAGACAATAAGTCCGTGCGGCATGATGAGCCTCGAGCGGCGCCACCTGCCTTACAGTAGCGACCCCCTCGTCATAAAGACACTTTCAAAGGACATGTGTCTTCCGCAAATATCTTGGGAGTCCCAGGGTCGCGAAGCGGACAGCGTCCGTTCGCTGGCTACTTGAGGGCAAGAGACAAAATGGATGCCGTATCTATGATGGAACCCGTGGGTACAGATGAGAAACCCACGTAACAAACGAACGGTTTAAGTTAGCACAGCGAAACTGCGCACACTTACTAAACTCGTCATTTGCGGTTCATAGATACCAGACTCGATCACATTCGTGCGAGTCGGAAAACACCACTTACAATTGTCACGGAACCTCAGTGGTCTTGTTGATGGCAACTCTACGAAAATAAAGAGCAGGGCAGTCAAGGGGACATTATTTTGGCGTCCTGGCACACATCTCTTTAGCTACAAAAACAGACACACCTTGCTGAGTTTAAAATGAAATGTCCTCTGTACATCCAGGCTGGCACATATTTGACTAAGGCTGTACAGACATTGGGCTATGTTTTCCATGAGCATAACCTCCGCATGATAAAAAAAATGTTTACCAAACTAAGTCAACTTTGCAAAACACGGTGAATGCCATTAAGCAGCGAGATTTCCATTTTATTTTTGGCTGCTGCGGCCTCATAGCTGCACGTTTCTCTCTCAGAGTAACCCAACTGTTCTCACTGAAAAACAGCGACCATTCTGAAACAGAGGTCTTCCAAAGACTCAAAACAGAAACAAGCTGTTCCATTTTCCGCTGGGAGCAGAAAAGTGGAGATGGATTCCGTAAACTTTCCTTCCCATCACTCAGCTTTTTCCAGGAGCTCCAACAATTTCCCGGACCTGCAAGAAAGTCGTCTCACAGAATGGAAGACGAGCGCCACTGGCTTAACACAGCGCTTTTTCAAGGCTATTTCCATTTTCCTTTGGGCCCCTTGCCTCTGCTCATAGTTTGAGACTGGATAGTAGAAATACCATTCACTACGGAGTCTTAGAAAGCCTTTTTCAATTTCTCATATTTGTTGTCAATGTAATGTCTCCACGAAGAGTTATTTTTGCTATTTGGTTTTATGTATTATGCTATGTTTTTGCTATATGTTATATTTGGTGCAGCGGCCTCTGAGTGCAAGTTAGCACTGCACAAAACAAATAAGTTATGGTTTGTTATGTTATGGCTCACCTGTGTTTATGTTAGACATCCCAGGAATCCCCTGCTCTTCCAGAAATGGCAGCAGGCACCAGCCAGTATTTTTGTTTCAGGGGGAGGGAGACACGAGCAGCGCTCTGCCTCTCATGGGGGGCTGAGATGCACTGATGCCTGTTGATAGGTCATTCGCCGGTGCACCACCTCCTGGGTACGCAGGAAACTGCGCACACACCGGACTGGGTGGCCGTTGTTATTACCTAGCAGGCAGTGAGGTAACGGGCCCACGAGGCAGTGTGCAGAGTCCAAGATAAATGGCTACAATGAGCAGAGAGAATTGGGGAAGGAGAGGGTGCTGTATCTCGGTATACATGGGGTGCCCGTATAATCCAACACTTCACAGCTGGCTGGCACAGGATGGGAGTCTAAATACAGCGTACGTATCGCCTTTCTAAAAAACAGATCCGAGGAGGGGCCATCACACTAAAATTGCCAGGGAGGGAACTAAGCACACAAGCAAATGGAGCGACATTGACACACATGCACCAATAACAAGGCCAGCATTTCTAAATACCACAAATAACAACCACTGGCAAAAGGTGGGTTTGCCAAAATCCCACAGAAGAGAGACAACAGGTCTTGCAGACAGCACAAACACTGTTGAGGTTCGACCTAAAAATGTCCTTGTTACTAGCAGCAAGCAATCACTCATTGTAAGAAGCTGTTTACGCCATTCCATTGAGGCTGATATAATGAATTAGCAATTTACATGTCAGTGGTACAGTGCAGTGAACTTATCCAAATGTTAACTTTTGAAATAAAAAATGATGAGGAAATATTTAACCAATTGCATGCGTTGGATGAGACGATCTCCTCCTCTGCACTGTCTCTCCAGTTCAGAGGTGAACATCACATATTTGCACTAAGGGATTATTTCATCAGGAACAGCTTCCCATGCAGCTAAAGTGTATTTTCTTCAGTTTCAATGACGACCAGACAGCCATGTGTGCTGATGTCTCTGAAACCGAAATTATAGGCCTAAGAGCTCTGGCTGCTTTCAGCTTTATTGGTGCTCAAGACCCCAGTTCTCCCCCCAGAGCACAGATCTGCACAGGAGAGGTACAGCTGGAAAAGGAGGACTCTCCAATTTCCAGTGGTACCTTTTCCTAGTGAATGCCTGCTTGGGGATCGACTCCAAAACGTGGTCCCCAAACAGGGATCCACTCACTAGCCAGCAAGATGTAAAACGAGAGAGTGGTCGCCCACGCTAAGACAATTGCCACCCTCACTGATGGGTCATAACGTTTTTCTGTCCCCAGGGGAGGGTGATAGTAGGTCCCCCCTCATTCTGTCCACTCAGATGGGACGAAAGCCCTATTAGGTACCAGAAATAGCACTATTTGAAAAAAGAATGGGGATTGGAAAGGGCCTGGCATCAGCCGCACTCCCCAACCCTAAAGCATGAACTTTGTTTCTGCTTCCTTGGGGGCAGGTTCAGGCATTTATGCCCAATCAACACTACCCTGAAGAGCAGATAATTCACTGGTCACAAGAGATTTTTATTTAAAAAAAAAAATAAAATTGGACGGCAGACCATCCTTACATCGGGCTACAAAACGTCAAAACTAAAGACTAAACAGTTTTTATGCCCCCTTTGTGGGCAGATCCGAGGACTAATCCCCAATCTGGCTTCCACTGGGGGGCTGAAGGCCCCTTAGACAACAGGGATTTAAATAAAAGAATGGGATGAGGGCATAGCACCAACCCTCATCCCTCATTCTTAGGGTCCAAAAACGCTTGCAACAATTGGGAACTCTACATCAATATGTCCTTGCCTAAGAGGGCAAAAGCACAATAGGCAACAGGGATTTTTTTAAACTAAAATAATTTGATGGAACTGTTGTGGCACCGGGCTGCACCTACCATCTCTGTAGTCCAAACAGTCGATCTGACCAACTGGTGATAGCAATGTGGAGAATAAACCAAAAATCTGCTATCACCAGTGGGGTAGAAAGTACATTACACACCAGGGGCCATATTATAGACAGTGCCCCAGGGGCGCAATGGATGCTTGCAGCCACTCTTTGCACCACATGGTTTACTTTAGAGTTATAAAAAGTGCCGCACTTTGGATCACACTGGGGCAGACTTCTTGCATCACACAATCACAAGGGGACTTCTCCTCATTCAAATTTTGCCTAGCTCCATTCAAATGAGGGAACACTTTCTGCTCCTCTGTGTATCAGGGTGCTTCACCTGCCCAGGTGTCAGAAAAACTGTCTGGCTCCCGGCGGTCCCGTCCCTGGTGTCTAGTTAGTTTTCTGCCCCCAGAGGGTAGGATGATTGGAGGATACCATCCAATCTGCCTAAAACGTGGGCAGAAAAACTGTCCGGTCCCAAAGGTGATTGCTGCAGCTCTGTGGCACGATGGGCAAGCCTGCCCTCCATTCTGTTTCCCACTTTTCATATTTTGTGACCGAGTAGGCTTTCTTCTACCCCCAGGGTGGGCAGATAGGGTGTAAATTCCCTAATCTGACCCTGTAGTTGTGGGGGGAAGGTAGCAGAAAGCTAACCAAACTAGCAGGAATAAAATTGAGTAAAGGAATGAGGAGTGGCACCAAACCATCTTGACATGGCGCCTAGCCCCCAGGCACCAGCCAGTATTTTTGTTTCAGGGGGAGGCAGACTGGGGGATATACCCCTTCCCTGCCAATCCAAATATCAAAACTAGACCAACTATATCAGGAAAACATGATTGCAGTCTGTTTTCTTAACCAGAATGAAATTCAAGCATCAAAGTATGGGTTTAAAAGCAAAGCTTCCCTCTATTTATCACTTATTTAAGTCACTTGCTATACAGTTTGGTTCTAGAGTTGTCACTGCACCCACGCCATCACAATTGTGTTGCCTATGAGAAAGGTGATGAGATTCTACATCCAAAAACATTGAGCCCACAGAATCCAGTGTAGAGACCTACAGCACAAGAGTGAGATAACTCTTGGAGGCAGGCACACATTCACCTTCCAAAGAAATACGGCGACTAACCTAATAACATGTTATGCTAGTGTTGATCTGGAATTACTATCCAGCGTAAAGGTATTTTGATTTGGAAAGTTTCCTAAAGTAATCTAAAGAAGTGCTTTGCACTACTTTCCATCGAGGGGGCATCCCATTGGTGGTACGTGGTAGATCCCATGCAAAACCCCATGGTTTTTAATTGCAAAGCTCCATCTACTAACATTTGTAGACAGTGGTTTCATTACAAGAAAGGGTAGGTGCAAAGAAGGAGAAAAGTTTTCTTTTCTCAAAACATTTGTAACATTGTTTGTATGCTGTAATTTAAAGCAGAACAATTAATTGCTAGGAGTAGAAGGAGAAAGCAGGGAGACAAAAATGCAATTTGACATCATAAAATTGACTTTCGATATTCATATATATTTGTTATAAATAACTTCATATATTCTGACATGTAGAAGTACAGCACTGCATTACATTACATGGCATGTAACCTGTGGGATACTGTGCACAAGTGCTCGTGTAATGGTGACGATGCAAGTGACTCATAAGGAGGTATGTACAGCGACATGAAGGGGTGCAGCAAAAAGTCAATTGGTGGCGAAATTTACATAGTAGAGATACCCAAACAATGAATGTTAATATATACAGGTGAATTTAAGGTGGGTATCCTCGAGAAGCTAGTGCCAAGATTTTCGCAGTAAGTGTTGATGGCGTTTCGGCCTGTTGGAGTGTTCAGGCCTTCATCAGCTCCAGGTGACTTTCATTTTTATAACAGTGGCGTAGTACGCAAAAGGAATCCAATTTATTGGTGTTTTAGTTTAGTTTTAATATTAAACATATTTGTATTTTACTTTTTAACGTATTTATATATTTTTTATTTATTTAGTTTTTTAAACATTTTTTGTTGATATTTTGTTTGTTTTTAATTTTGAACTGAGTTGGAATACTATTTCTTGTCCCTCTGCAGTCCAACACTTTCCCTACAGTTGCATTGACTGGATTGGGAATAGTAATTTTTACCCCTCCACTATCCACCACTTTCCCTACTGTTACCCTTACTGGAGTTGGAATAGTAATTTTTACCCCTCCGCTATCCAACCCTTTCCCTACTGTTGCATTGACTGGAGTGGGAATAGTAAAAGTTATCCATTCATTATCCAACACTTTCCCTACTGTTGCACTCATTGGGGTAGGAATAATAATGTTTACCCCTCCACTCTCCACCACTTTCCCTACTGTTGCACTGACTGGAATGGGAAAATTAAGTTGAAAGCTTTTTAAATAGTTTAATATTTTAAATTATAATAGAATATTTTTTAATAGATTTTATGTTATTAGTATATGTATATACATATATATTTATTTGTTAAATCGTTATATAATTCGTAAAATTCTAAAATAAATCAATTAAAATTGTTCATTAATTGTTTTAAAGTATATATATATATATATATATATATATATATATATATATATATATATATGCGTAGATGCAGCTCTCTCCTCAAAGCCTCGCAGCAGCCGCCGCCAAACAGCCAAGAAAGAAAGCCACGCCACTCCAACGTCCGTTTGTGGGCTAAAACGATTTTATTGCGTTCAAGGCCACCAGATCTTACGCGTTTCGGGCGTCCGCCCTTGTTCACAGATCAAATGTCAGTAAGTTCATAATGGCTTAAATACATAAAGTTTTTCCCGGGCATTTTTTTACACCATCACGTGATAAAGTGACATAGAAGACACACTACCAAACTAAGGCTGAAGCAGTCTTTCCTCTAGTTGGTGCCACGTTAAAACAATGCACAAAAAAATATAATAACAGCATGAATGCGCTATTTACATCTCAATCTATATACAATGTACAATTCATTTTTTTGGATTTAAAAAAATAAATAAATATATGTAATATAACAATATATATATACATTATAAAAATACATGTGATTTGGGACAATGTGCAAACAACGCAATGTTATCAGTTGTTAATCATTCAATTACTAATGATTGAATGGCATGGTGTAAATAAGCAAGATTGTAATAATGCAACAAGAAATCCTTATATCAAATCGATACAAAGTAGTCCCAAAGTTTGCAGACAACAAGTCTGTCCAATTTGATATCGGCATAAATGCCTATTGTATAGATTGAGGTGAATTGTGTGTATCGTGGTCACCAAAAGAAAACCTCGTGCAATACGAAGTAGTTTAAGGGATGCTTCCAATCACGCCCCATCAGTCTGTGTCCAAAATTGAACGTGCTTCAAGTGTTTTAGTAAATGTGTGTCCCTCCTGCAGAGATAGAAAAGGTAAAAAAAGGGGAAATGATTTTTGTTTTTTTCTATTTCTTTTCTTTTTTTGTGACAAAAAGGTTTTTTAAGCATCATAGTAGGAGTCAAAGCTCCCAACTACTACACCATGGAAGCCATGATGAGATAAAAATAAATCAGTGAAATACAGTAATACAGAAACTAAAAAGACAGAAAAGTCAGATCTTGGCATAATGGCTGACATACAGGATGAGTTAACCAACAGGAAGAAGCCATTATAGGAACACATGTAGATCTTCCGTGGTGTTAAGACCATTGGGAAAGCGACTGTCCAGTTCCAGAATGAACTGGGACTCTAGTCGCCTAAGCATGAGATCCCTGTCACCCCCTCTACTTGGTTTTGGTACTGAGGCAATGACAAAATAAGTTAAACAGTCGAGATTGTTCTGATGGATTGCTTTGAAATGGCGTGCCACGGGATAGCTGCTATCGTTGTTAACGATTGCGCGTAGATGTTGAAGGATTCTGACATGCACCTGCTTGCCTGTGCTCCCCACATATCTGAGGCCACAGGTGCATGTCAGAACATACACTGCAAAATCTGTCTTGCAGTTGTGCTTCCCTTTGATTTCCACAGGGTCAGATCTAAATGGTGTAGAGTATTGGGTGGTGTTAATCCCAAATTTGCATGCTCTACAACTAGAACACCTAGTGAAACCCGGTTTAGCCATCCAATTATTCTGTTTGGTTAATTCAGGAAAATCACGACTCAATTGGGTTCTCATGCTAGGACCTTTTCTATAGGTGATGGTAGGTCTATCTGTTATTTTTGGGGCCAGTACTAGATCAGTTTTTAAAGCTGGCCATCTTTGATTGATAATAGATCTGATTTTGCGTTCCTGTTTGTTAAAGGTTAGAATCAGTCTGGGTGGACCATTACTCGATTCTATATTGGCTTCATGATTAGACTCTGAAGTGGAAAGAAGCGAATCCCTGGGTCTACAGTTAGCTTTCGCTAAGGATTGCCTAAGTACTGACTCTTTATATCCCCTTTCCCTGAATCTAACGAGGGCTTCAGTAGCACAGAGTTGAAAATCCTCGTCACTACTGCAAATTCGTTTAAGCCTAAGTAGTTCACCGAAGGGGATATTATCGATGACATGACGGGGGTGGGAGCTGCTGGCATGAAGTGTGCTGTTACCAGCAGTGCTTTTACGGTGCAGTTTGGTACATAGTTTAGAATTTTTCACAAATACTTTAACATCAAGGAATTCCACCTCTGAGTTGTCAATATGTGATGTAAAGTGTAAATTCTCATTGTTGTTGTTAATCAATTCAATAAACCTTTCCGCATCTGCTCTCTCCCCCCTCCAAATTATAAAAACATCATCGATAAAACGCAACCAATGCAATACATTGTTAGACATGATCTCACTGAAGTTGACCTTAAGTACCTGCTCCTCCCACCAGCCAACGTGCAAGCACGCATAGCTGGGGGAAAAGCAGGCACCCATAGCCACTCCTCTTAGTTGTAAATATAGTTCCTTACCAAACATAAAATAGTTATGATGCAAACACCAATTGGTCAGTTCCATTAACATTTTGTTATGAATATAACAATTGATAGGTCTAGTTCCCAAAAAGTGTTCAAGTGCTCTAAGTCCAGCTCGGTGATTGATGCTGGTATAGAGTGACTCTATGTCTAGGGTGATTAATAGTAAGTCATCACTCCATGGAACGTTGTTAATTCTATTGAGGAAGTGACCAGTATCCCTGATGTAAGATGGTAATGTTTGCACTAGGTTTTGGAGGAAGTAGTCAATGTATTCGCCAATGTGTTCGGTTAGACTGGAAATTGCGGAGATTATCGGCCTCCCTGGGACTGGGCTCACCATCTTGTGCACTTTAGGCAACAAGTACAGTTTAGGCAGTACGGGGTTGTTAACATCCAGAAAGTTAAACTCATCTTTGGAGAGCATATTTTCCCTCTTCCATTTGAACAACAGCTTTTTGAGACTTTCCTTTGCCTCTATGTACGATTTCATGTTTGTCTTGCTGTAACAAGATCCATCCTCTAATTGTCGCAGCGCTTCAGCAACATAATCTTTCTGTGGCCAAATGACCACGTTGCCTCCCTTATCTGCCATGGTCACTATAATACTTTGATCTTTGCTAAGCTTATTCATTAGTGTGGTATAAGCTAGTTCTTGATTGCTCCTGTATCTTTTTTTATGTTTGACTTTATGGTACAGTTCTTTAAGATCTTCAATGACCATGTCATGAAAAGTATCTATAGAGTCACGAGGCATAACTGGCATAAAAGTAGACTTTGGTTTGAACGGACTTAGGTTCATTCCTACCTGAGGTATTTCGGCAGTTCGAAGCTCTTCTTGAGTCGATGTCGCTTCGTCTCCAGGTGTGTCATCCATAGCCAGTTGGTGCAGTGTCAATAAAGTTCTTGTTTCACCTGCCGGAGTGCTGAGAGTGTTTGTTGTTGCAATTCCGGATTGTTTGGGAGGATTAGTTTTATTGCCTTCCTTAATTTCAAAAAATTTCATGAGCTTAAGTTTGCGAATGTAGAGAAAAATATCCACACGTGTTCTTGTGTAACTGAAGTCTGACACCGGACAATAGCTAAGCCCCAAACTTAAGAGTTGATTTTCAGCCTCAGTTAATGTAACGGTGGATAAATTAATGATAGTATTCTTTACTGTTTGTTCTTTCGCCAGTACTGCTTCTTTGTTTTTTTTGGAGATTTTTTGTTTTTGTTTTTTGCGGCGTTCTCTCCGTCGTTTGTTACGTCTTGTTTTGTTGCTTTGCTCTGGGATTGCTGTTTCCGATTTCTGGGCCTCAGCGTTTGAATCCTGTCCGAGCGTAAAAAATCCACCTCCTCTCCCAAGTTTAGGACAGCCATTTCTGTTGAGTCCGATTGCTCACTTCTGTTCTCCCAAGATGAGCCGCTGCTGAGGGATTCATTGTCGCTACTCTCCAAGGTTACGCCCAACCCGGCTGAAGTAGAGGCAGCCGCGGGTGTTTCTATGGAGGATGCCGGTTTCTTGGCTGTCTTTTGTGCCAGTTTAGTTTTTTTAGCATTTTCATATTTTTTTGCGAATGTGAATATTCGCCCCTGGGCATAGTCCTCCTTATCACGGGCGAATTTGTAGATTTTGCGATTTTTGATTTTTTCCTCTTGCTGCTTCAGGCGCTCATCAATTTCTTTGCGTAGTTTGACAATTAAATCATTGGGCTCAAAGGTAGCGAGCAATTCGTTGATGGATTCGATTTCTTTCATTATGGCATCCCTGTCAATTACAGCATATTTGACCAGTAGCTGTATTAATCTGCTGGAAGAGTCTAGGTTGATTTGTCCCCACTCCTTTAGCATCTCCGGGTTGGGGTTTTCGTAACTTGGAGCCAGCAGAATACGAAGCCCACGAGGGACCCGTCCTTCCTCCAGATATTTGGAGAGTGATTTATGTTCCCACCACTTGGTGAGTTCTTGCCGCATACATTTCTCTAACCGCTTCATGGCCGCCCTGATTTTATCCTCATCAGTATTGTCACTGTTGGTCACTGTGAGATTGTTAGCTCCCTTCTGTTTATTAATTGTAGTCGGGAGATTCGAGTACAGCATATCTGCCGCCGCTTCTCTGTCTTTTAAGGTTTCCGCTGACATGTTGGCGGTGTCTTGAAATAACGCAAAAATACCCGCAGTCAAGTGTCGAACGTTATCGGTTTCCGAACACTGACCACGTAAACCCAAGGACTCCTCCCCTCCGTTTGTGTGCTCACAGTCACTCACCGCAAAGCGCATAAATCGTGCGTTGAACGACAACCATGGAGGTCCGTTACCGCAGACGCTGGCGAAGTGAGTTTTCCGAGCACAGACGGGGGCTGCTGCTTGAAACTTCCTTAAAAGAAACAGCACGTGTTGGTTGAACAGCTGCAGCCTGTCTTGCGGGGAGTGAAGCGGCCTCGGAAGCAACCACCTTCCGATGTAAAATGCGTAGATGCAGCTCTCTCCTCAAAGCCTCGCAGCAGCCGCCGCCAAACAGCCAAGAAAGAAAGCCACGCCACTCCAACGTCCGTTTGTGGGCTAAAACGATTTTATTGCGTTCAAGGCCACCAGATCTTACGCGTTTCGGGCGTCCGCCCTTGTTCACAGATCAAATGTCAGTAAGTTCATAATGGCTTAAATACATAAAGTTTTTCCCGGGCATTTTTTTACACCATCACGTGATAAAGTGACATAGAAGACACACTACCAAACTAAGGCTGAAGCAGTCTTTCCTCTAGTTGGTGCCACGTTAAAACAATGCACAAAATATATATAATATTTAGTATATATGTGTGTTTAGCTTTTTTTTAATTAAGTTTATTTGGTATATTTATTAGAATGTATATTAAATCTAATTTGTTTATTTTTAATAAATTTTATTATTTAATATATTTAGTATTTATTAGTTTATTTTACCAATATAAATATAATAAAAAAGGATATTTTTTGCAACTATATTTTTGACATTGATATTTTTTTCGATATATTTGTACTTACCATTATAAATATAGAATGTCGATATTTTTGACATTGATATTTAAAACTCGATTTTGTGGTATGGGGCTATTTTAGGTGTTGATATTCTGTCAGTGAACACCTTCTCCTGACTGTGAAGAAGGGTTCCTACTCGGACAGGGTTACAATCTGCTAACTAGAGTCCCCCATTTCTAACACTATATTAATCTGCCTAAAAAACTACATTGCAGCACAGTGACAAAAAGCATTCATGTTGTGGGTGGTATCTTTCTCAATAGAAACCAGGACTTCTGCCCCCTGGGTTAAAAGGCATTGTAGTTAGAAATTACCACCAGTTCCAGATCAACTTTGTTGTATCTCACCTCATATTTGTCTATACGTCAACACACTAAATCTCCTGTCCCACCAGCAAACACCAACTCACCCAGTTATATAGCTGCAGACCTGCTCACTGCTGATAAAGCACTCCACACTACCCTGGTCTCAAGCCTATGCATGGCAGAACCATCCAGGTCAAACAAATAATCAAGGACCTCCAGTAGCGCAATGATACATAACTTCATCCTCAGTCTCTTGTCCAGCAGTGACTCACCTTAAAACATATTTACTTAGTAGGTTTGTCCCATTCCTCCCGAGGTCTTTGGAGCAAAAAAGTTCCAAACCCAGGGGTTTTCAAGATCCTAGGAAGTGTGCACTTTGTGTCAGCCAGGGGTCCCAGCACCTCAGAAACTGAACTTCGGAGTCAAGACTCACCCCAGCAGAAGCCACCAGCAGGGTCCAGGGCAGGTTCAGCTGGAATTAGTCAGCTGGGCTCATGAGGAAAATGACTTTTAGCAATGTGTTGTATCCCAGTAGCTTAATAGGACGTCACTCAACTGACCCTTGAAGTTCACTTCTTTGTCCTGGGTACAAGCTGAAGCAGGTTATGTTATGTTATGTTATTAAATTATTTATTAAGCGCACTAACACTGATTAGTTTCTTGGCGCTGAGTTTGACAGTAATACAACAGAGGTAAAAAAATTAGGATTTAAAAAGCTTGTCTGAAAAGCCAAGTCTTCAGTGCTTTCCGAAAAGGTAGAAGATCTTGACAGAGCTGAATTTCTAGTGGCAAGGTATTCCATAGGCGGGGGGCAAGTGCTGCAAACCTACGTCCACCAGAACGTTTAAGCTTGAACGGGGGGATCTGAAGAAGGCCCAAATGGAGTGAGCGAAGGTTGCGGGGGGAACATATCTGGTGATTATTTGATTAATGAACTTAGGGCTTTTGCCATGCAGTGATTTAAAAATCATGCAGCCTGCCTTGAAGGCACAGCGTTGTGTGATCGGGAGCCAGTGCAGTTTAGTAAGAAGGGGGGTCGCTGCTTGCCACCTTGGTTGCTTCAGTATCATCCTGGCAGCATAGTTCTGTACCATCTGGAGACGCTTGAGTAGAAAGACTGGGAGACCCAAATAAATGGCGTTCGCATAATCCAGATGGGACAGAACAGTGGCGATCACAACCTGGGTGGTGGCCTCTACCGTTAATAATCGCCGAACCTTCCTGATTTTTTTTAGCTGATAGAAACACTTAGAAACCACCTGGCCCACTTGTGCCTTTAATGAAAGGTCACTGTCCACGATGACTCCCAGCGTTTTAGCCGATGGTGATGGTTGTGGAGCTTGACCCAGGTCTAAGGGCCAGTATTGAGGGCCCCAGTGCTTAGCGCTGTCCCCAGTCAATACCAGTTCTGTTTTCCCCGGGTTCAATTTCAATTGATTTTGGTCCATCCAGGATTTAATGAACCTCATGGTTGACTGGAAGTGACTGACGGATTTTTCAGAGTTATCAATGGTGAAGAGTAATTGCAGATCATCTGCGTAGTTAAAAACTAACAGGCTTTTAGGTCTCCTCACAGGTCTCAACATCATGTGAAGTTCTTCTTCAGTCTTCAATTAATCCAGCAGTATCCTGTAGATGGTGCCAGATTTAAGCCTTCACCAGCCTTTGGTTGGGGGCGACTCACGGTCCATTTCTAACCAATACGGAAAAGTTACCTTCGGGATCCCTAACCACCTTTGCAACAGTTCCTGTGTGCCCTACTAAAAATCCCACAGTGCCACCATCTGCCTACATCGAACATGGCAAAACCTTTCCTCACCTGTGCAGATCTCCTGTGCTCACCCATGGAGTGTGCCCAGGGAAATGAGAAGCCCCTTCACTGTGGTCATTCAAAAACAGTTTTGGGGCAGCTCCTTTCCCACTGGGATTGGTGCCTGACTGCCTAGGGGGCCCAAGGATGGCACAGGCCCAGGTGTTAGCTACATATGACTGTGACAGGGTAGGCCTCCTTGAAGTTAATTAAGTTCCTAGGCACAGTACAGATGGTCAGCCTTTAGGGGGAAAAGGACACATCAACACACCTAAGACCTTTGACTCAGCTCTGGGAGCAAATTCACACCTCATCAAGGAACTATGGAGCTCCTGGGTGAAAGTTTGATGATCAAGACCACTGGGAAATGGTAAAGAAGCACAGCATACCCCTTGAACTGCTGATGTGTTTACTTAAGATATTGTTGTGTTTACTTTTGCATATGTGTTGCATACTTTGAATATGTGTTCCATGTTCTACGCCTTACTCCTTGCCCATGTTAGTGATTCTATTTTAGATCCTTGGAGTGGACGTTAGGAACTGGACAAAGGATGAAGGGTTCCCCCTTCTTGCTGCACCAATGTTTCTTGTCATGAATAAAGGAACTTAATTTACTTCACTCATGTCCGGCTCGACTTTACACATATCCAGGCCAAATTGCATGCTTTTTCTCCCACATTTTGGGTAATCCAAAAGCACTCAGAGTTTGTGTTTTCCCAATGAGGAAAAGAAGGACATAATCAAAATGTAGCAGTGCAAGAAAACATATGTTTTCCCCCAAAAAAATGCACCAGCAAAAGGTATGTTTTGTAAAGATTTCCATGTTCCCAGCATTCAGGAATAAGCAGAGTGGTAAAAATAAATATTTATTACCACAGATTTTGCTTTTTGTAAGTGGTAGTTAATTTCATTCGGATTTTGTTTTTTTACCTACTTGCAGTTTGTGGTGGAAACTGGTGTGAAACCCATGCATGATACCGGAAACCTACACATTTCTGAAAATTAGACAGAATTCTAAATTTAGCAAGAGGTCATTTGTGCAGATCATCCTAAATAAACTAATCACTGAAATCAAAAAATAAGGAAAATAAGTAGGATATACTTGAAACCAGTGACTTTTTCATCTGTAATTTTTTCCCCTTATGTCTGATTTACAAAAGCAATATACCATTACCTCCATCAGGAACTTATTGTCAACTGGTTATATAGTGTTTGCTTTTGTCTGAGAACACACAATACCCAGAGGCAATAACCGACTACCTACTAATATATTTGTTATGTAATACAGACTTGTATAGCACCCGCATACCCATAGGTGTCTTGGCGCTTGGTGTAATTAACATACAGCGATTCATTATGTAAAATATATTGAATGAAAAATGGGCATGAAGGAAACCTATTCATTTTGTAATGTGCCCAAAATACTGAGGTTAGGTATGGTATTATATATTTTAAGTCACCCATACAATCATGTGATTCAGAGGTCTTGTTGCAAAATGTTTTCTTTCTTTCACACTGGCGCACATTTACAAAGCTAAAAATGGAAAGAAATCAAGTGATAATATTTTGGTTTCTACTACTCTGTAGTCTCGCACTTGTGCTGATAAAAATCATACCACACCTGTGTGCGTGGGCCTATCACCCATGCCAAGATAGCCTCCAATACACAATGTGGATTTGTCAAATTTTCACCTGGAAAATTGACCCATTTGGCAATATATGACTCTGAGAAATCTGCTAGGCCCATACATTTCTGAAAACTAGATATCAAGAGGAATCCATGGTGGCATAACTGGCATGCATTCCACTAGGTTTTCCGATCAAGGATACCCTGCAAATCTCCGTTGTTGGCTAAAGAAGGGGGGAGGTGACCCTACTGATCTGCTCCCCCTGGATGCAGATAGACTCTTAGGCCTGTTATGGGATGGGGCGCAGTCCAACGCCTGGACATTTTCCATAGTGTCTAGTGTAATTTCTGTCCCCTAGGTTGCAGTTTGGAGCCAACCCCCCACCCCAATGTCCTCCATGGGTCTGTTATGGGGTGGAGGTTTGGCCTGATGTTTGGACAGGCCACCCCAGTGATTCCTTATTTCATGAAATGTTTCCTAATATATATATTTTTTTTATTAAGCAAAGCAGTGGACAAACAGAGGATAAAAAAAAACAATTACATCGAGAATAATACCTTTCAAGGGTTTTTAACAGCTTTAAGCGAAATTGAATAAAATTCAATTCATCATTATATAATCAAGACTACACATTTTTATACAAATCCACAAATATACTGCCTAAAAGTGACAAATGCATTCTATTTCCTAATAAAATTTTACAATCACAGTAATAAGTGCCTATAGTACAAGTGTTATCGGGCCTAAACTAGTAATACCAGTTCCTGGCGGACAAAAAAAAAAAGGGAAATAAATAAAAAAATAAAAAAATTCACATGTCTGGTCTGAACTGTTAGTTCTCGTAAAGTGTCTTGTACTAACGTGCTTAAGTGCTCAAGTATCTCCCAATCACAATACTCCACTAGACCTATTTCAAACCGTTGTAATCTGTCCAAAACTATTTGTGCAATGGCGGATCCAAAGTAAGTTATTAATTTAACTGGCCTAAACTGGTAGTATACATAAAGTGTCTTGTGCTAAAGTGCTTAAGTGCATAATGTACCCCAATACTGTGCAAAGATAGAAAATATAAACTGCATAATTACAAAAGATTACCCCAGCTCATTTTTTCCCTGACACACATATATTTCAATTTTTACATATTGTTACTAAAAAAAATTTTTATATGGAGGTTGAGAATTCATTATTGTTATAATACTTCCAATTTTTTGTAAATTTTCTCGAGGATTCCATTCTTTTGGCATAGGCCTTTTTACATTTTTTAACCCGTCTCATTTTCTTTCCCCATTTAAAATGGGATGGTATCTTTTCGGACTTCCAGTTTTGGAGTATTCTATTCCAGTTAATCTTATTTTATACAAAGCAGTAGCCATCGGTGTTGTGCCTGGCAATAAATTATATTTATTTATAAAATTAATAATCTGAAGGAATTCAAGAAATGCAGATTTTAACTTATTTTCAGATCTTACCATATTTTCCCGCCAAGTAATAAGTTTCTGTGCTACGAAAAAGGAAACTAAATTTCCAAAGCCAAGATCTTTCCACTTTTGGAGTTTTTTCGACTGAATTTGAAGCCCCATACTCTTGCACTCCTCTAATTTCAAGTAATGGAATCCACCGTGCCCTCCCTGCTTGAATAAAAATTGCAATCTAAAGGCAAAATCCCGAATCGTCTTATACCTGGTCTTTTTTGGTAATTTTGCTGTTTTTAAAAACATCAGAACTTGAGATCCACCCTCCTGAATCATTTATTCATAAAAAAAAACATGTCAAATAAGCCCTCGGCTTTCAGTAAACGTGCTGTGAGGTACATTATCGCTGCCATGTAATACATTTGTATATTTGGTAGAGCTAAGCCCCCTTGTATAGTTTCCAACTGAAGTATAGCCAATTTCACCCTAGAAGCTTTTTTGTTCCAGACAATACCCCTGATCATGGAATCGATCTCTCTAAAATACTGGGAGTTAATCCTTAGTGGTATGTTCGAGAAAAGAAAAATCAATAAAGGAAGAATCGACATTTTTACCAAGGACACACGGCCAATCAAAGTCAATGGCATAAAGTCAATTTCTCTGACAGATTTTGATTTCATTCAACATTGTCGAATAATTCAAACTAAATAGTTGATCGAACTGATTGGAGACATAAATACTGAGGTATCTGATTGGTTCTTTTTTAAAGGCTTGTGTTCTTAAATTTACAGGTAAAAAAATGCAATGCAAATTTAATACTAACACCACGGTTTTATTCTGGTTGATCTTATAACCACCAATCATTTCAAATCTACCAAATTCGCCCAAAACTAAATCCAAATTTAATCTATTCGGATGTAGAAATAAAATAATATCGCCGGCGAATAGTTTGATTTTAGCCATTCCTGGTATGGGTGGCTTAATATCAACATTTCCTCGTATTATTATTGCTAGGGGCTCCATAAAAAAAAGTGAACAGAATAGGAGACATCGGACACCCTTGCCTGGTGCCTCTATTAATGTTCACTGTTCCTATTGAGTTCGCGTTCACCACCACCCTTGCTTGTGCATTATGATAAATATGTTTTAACATATTTACTATCCCCTCAGAAAACCCAAACTTTAACAAACCAATAAATAAAGCATCCCAATTCACTAGGTCGAAAGCCTTTTCGGCGTCGACCATTGAAATCAAAGTTGGAATTTCATTAATAGATATATAGTCTAACACCTGTATTAAATACCCGGTGTTTGAGGCCATCGAGCTTCCCTGAACAAAGCCAGACTGGTCAGCATGTACTAATGCCTGGGCAATCGGGGAGAAGCGCTGTGCCCATATTTTCATCAGAATTTTTAAATCAGCATTAAGGAGGCTGATTGGCCTATACGAATTGACATCTTTCTCATCCTTCCCTTTTTTGACAAAACTAACTATGATGGATTCCTCAAAGCTCGAGGGAACCTGTTCATCCAATCTAATAGCATTAAATAGTTTAGCCAAAAAGGGAGTCAGTTCTTTTACAAAAAGTTTATAAAACTCAATAGGTAGACCATCGGCTCCGCATGCTTTTGCCCCGGCAATTAATTTCACCCTATCCTGAATTTCTAACTCTGAAATTTCACTCTCAAGTTTATTAGACAGATGGATAGAGACCACAGGAAGCTGAACTTAATCAAAATATCGGAGTATCTGATCCGTCTCCACCTCATATGTTGTTGAGTATAACTGAGAGTAATGCTCCAAAAACACTTGTGCTATATCGTTCTTATCTCTGACTGTATTTTGTGTTTTTGTATCAATAATCTCCATAATTGTGGATTTCTCCTGTTTGGTTTTTGTCTGCCCTGCTAGCATTTTACCCACTATTTGGCTCTCCTCGTATATCTTTTGCTGGTAGGTTTTAGAACCGTTGATTTCCACAATTAAAAAAAACTCTTTAAGGCGGCTTTAGCCCTTTCCAGTTGTAAAATAGCATCTGCCCCCTGAGGTGAAGTGCCTCTACAAATTAAAGCATTTGACACGTCCAACTGAAGTTTATTAATCTTGTTGTGCCTCTCTCTCACCTGCACGCCAGATCGTGCTATCATACAACCTCTAATGGCTGCCTTGAAACCTCCCCAGACCGAAAATATTTCAGCTGTGCCCTCGTTCCGATCAAAGAATTCCTATATCCATTCCCTAGATGAAGCCACCCACATATCGTCTTGGAGGAGCAGCAGATCCCTTTGCCACCTGGATTGAGCCTTCACTCCTCCTTCGATCTCAAACTCGACTTCCACTAAAGAATGGTCAGAAAAGGGATTGATCCTTATAGAGGTGTCTAAAACCCTTAAGGACCGTGAGCTAAGGCTGTGTGAAATTGATTGGAATAGCATGTAAATTCAGCCGCGGAGGTATTGCAGAACCGCAATTGGTCTACTAGTAAATGCTCCTGCTTTAGGGCTTCTAGAACTTTCCTAGTCTGGGGTTTCAACTCTTTTTTGTTGTTATTTGAAGTATATTTCTTCAAATCTTGAATAAAGTTGAAATCTCCACCAACCACGATCTTTCCCGGGATCCCTCTGAGCAATTCGGAAATCCTGAGTAATGGGATAGTATCGTCAACTATGGGACCATAATAATTTATGAGATTTAGCGTCGTCCCATTCAACTTAGCCTCGACCCAGATCCATCGCCAATACGGCTAAAATGTATTGCCACCCCTCTTTTGGCTAGCCCAGCAGAGGCAAAGAAAATGTGGGAGAAATACCTAGGGAGATGCAAATTGGGAAAACTAACCTCCTAATTAACGCTCCATATTTAGATTTATTTAATATCCCATTGACATTAACAGATAAAATACCACACTTATTAATCATTGTTCTTCTCTTTCTTTTCAAACCTAACCATAAACGTATACCACCAATTCTCAATTTTCTTCACTAGTGCATCCCTGCTACTGCTACTGCTCATTTTACACCTGAACCTTTTACCCCCCAACCCTTCTCCGGCACCCCAAGCCCCCCACCCTCCTCCCCCAAGAGGTGATCCCCCTGCTTCCCCACACACTCCACCTCTTACCCTCCTCTGCTACTTTTATGGGTGCCATGTAATTGCACCCAGGTTAACCCTCACCCCGTGATATTTTGTGCCCTATAATTAATCAAGCTAGATATGACATCCTTTACAAACTTACTAAATTCATTTTTTTTTCATTTTAGCTCGTTTTTTTTCATCTTTCCTTTCTCCGAATCCTAGCAAGTGGCAAAAAACAAAAAACCCCTCTTCACTCCTTTCAGCTACAAAACGGATGTCAACCACCTTACTGAGGTCCTGACATTTCCTTGAGGAGCTCCTGTGCATCGTCTATGTTGGAAAACATGTGGAACTTTCCTTTAACAAGGACGCGTAGCTTAGACTGTTGGGCAATAGACGCCTGCGCTCCTTGTGCCTTGAATAGAAAAAGCAATTTAACAAATTCCTTCCGTCTCCGGGCAGCAGCTGCCCATAAGTCTGGAAAAAACCTACAGTTCGTCGTTTCATTTACTGGAAACTGATTTTGTTGTGTAGCCCTAGTAAGGATCTTCTCCTTAATCCGGTACTCTGAAAAGTTGACTAATATCGTACGTGCACCACTTGAACTTGGTAAAGGATGAAACAGGACCCTATGGGCCCTTGTAATTGTCAAATCTCCACTGAAATCCAGAAGAACCTTTTCTTTAATAAAAGACTCCACCCATTGCGGTACCTGAGCTCCCTCCACCTTCTCTGGTACACCCACAATGTGAAGATTTGATCGCTGCGAGTGGTTCTCCAACTCCTCAAGTTTATTTTCCAGTATAAGTTTATCCTTGTTAACGTCACACACTTTAGTGAGCAGTCCAGACATCTGATACTCCAACTAAGAGATCCGCGACTCCGCTTCCTGTACTCTGCCCGGAAGGCACGTGACTGCCTCTTCTATTTTATCTTATCTGGAATGCAGAGACGCGATTTCGTTCTCTTGGGACTGCTTCATAGCTCTAATCTCTTCAAGGATAAGGTTGAGCAACGTTTTAATTTCCAATTGTTTATTAGCCCCAGTGTCTACTGCTGGACCCTCAGTTAGACCATTCGAAAACTCCATATCATGCTCAGGAAGAGGCACTTGCTGGCTTTGTATGTCCTGTATTTGCACAGGAAGGGTCAGATTGTTCTTGTTTGATATCTGCTCTTGATCCACCTGGATAGGCAGAGCCGGAGGCAACACTGGAACTTGCAACACCAGATTACTGCAAGATGGAGAGATCGGAGAGCCCGGATTTGGCAGGTTCGATTCTAATTCTTGTGGCAGCGTAGTAAAAATTAAGCTAGGGCTTAAAGGTGAAGGAAGCGAATTTTGATTGTGTAGAGTACCTGGCACCACCATGGAAAATTCTGGAGATGCTGAAGCTGACTGACTTAAATGCAATGCAACGGGTCGGGAGAGGTGAAATCAGGAGAAATGTTCTGAGATGGAGATAGATTAGGCTGCAGGGGGGGTAGGCTGTAACGCTTTCTTTGCAAACAAGGGGAACTCCTTTGTACCTCCTTCCTCCTTTTTGCCCTTTGAAGATGCTTCTATCTGCTTTGCAGCGTCTCCTGCAGAAATTGTGGGTGGGGGAGTTTTAGCTTCCGTACGCATCCTGGGAGACTCTGTTGTTGTTTCCAACATTAGCTCCCCCTCTTCTGAGCTCTCAAATCTGGAATTCTGCAGATGAGGCTCCCCCATTTTACTACCTCCCGCTGCCAGATTTTTATACTGTGCCTTGGCCAACGGTGTTTTTATTTTTAGGCCGATGACCGTGTCCCCTCTGGATACGAGCCAACCCAATCTATCACGCCTCCCCATGTTAAACCAATCAATCAGACTGGAATCATCAAGAAGAGCCAGCGGGCATGCAGCGACAATACCACTCCAATGTCCAATGCCCAGTGTCCAAGGGCTTTGTTTTAACAGTCAGCAAAAACTTATCTTCAACTTTGCATCATTAACTGTTCGTTCGTTTTTACTGGTACATTTGCTGCACTTTTAATTACTGCTTTTTACTGCACTTTATGCCCCATTTATATCTCTTGCATATCTTGCCTACCTTACGTCCTTTATTCTCCTGCCCCTCCTCTACTGTTGGCCTCTCTCCCGTTTTCTCCCATTCTCCCGCTTCAGGGCCTCCGGTCCAGCAAAGCCCCGACCTCCTCCTCTGCCGCAGGTCCCCTGGTAGCCTTTTTACTGCTTCTATCCAGACATCTTTTAAAGCTCCGCCCGATTTCTGTGCTTTACTACTGTATCCAAAAGCCACTCTCCATGGCGTTTTTTCCTCCCAACCTCTCCACCGCCGCCACCCGCTTGTATCGAAAATGCCGTTCTTCTGTAACCCGCCGGATCACACCAGAAGCATTCTCTCGGAAAAAGGGCAGCCGCCCCCTTTCTCTACTTTCCGTTGCAGCTTAGGAGATTTAAAAATTGCGGCATTCGTGGTCCTGGCTGGAGCGGTCCCGGCGTACACGCTAGTCAGGTAAACGCTGAGACTTCACGGGGGCGTGGTCATCTACGACTATCCAGAGGTGTGGTTCTCCAGCATAGTCCTCCAACCGTACTGCAACACACATCCCTTGGGAATGTTTCCTAATATTTAGTGGACTTTCACACTTCCGGACAGTAAAGGTAGGTTGTGGGCAAACTCACAATCTGTTGCCTGGGTGATGAGAAAGACTTTTGAGGCCATTCTAGCATAAGGATATAGCTCGATACCTGGGTGGGATAAGCCAACTTCTTTTTAGGTTTTTCCTGGTGTCTAGTGGGTTTTCTGCCAAACCTCTGTGGGCATATTGGAGGCAAATACTCACAATTTGCCCCTCACGTCTGGGAAGAAAGATTGTAGTGCCCTGCATGGTTTGTGAGCAAGGCCCTATGTCAGAGGAAGCCACTCCACATTTTTTAAAATATCATTGCCTGGTGTCTTGTGGGTTTACCCCCCTCAGCTAGCCAGGGTGATCAATCGAGCAATTCTGCGGCTCTTGCCCCCTTTCGCCCTGCCCTATCTTTCACTCTTTAGTTCTTGGTCAAAATCTGATGATGAACAATAAGTCCCTGTCCCCATACATGAGAGGCAGTGAGCCCCACCTGCAACCACAGGCTCAGATTAAGTACTGCTTAGTGTGAAATTCAAAGAGTCTGTCATTTTACTAGGGCACACACAATTGTATTTAAAATGCTTCCTATGTTACCTTGCAATTCAAAATCCTGTTCACATTGTATTATGTTTGGAAGCATTGTCAAACAACTATAGAAGCATATAGTTAATATTTAATTGGAAAATTGAAAATTCAACAAATTTTGTTAACCAGTACTGTATATATATCATCGAGGCTACCCAATCATGTTTTAAGTTAGGAAAGTGTTCAATAGTATTTGAGAAAATGGACAAACATTGGTGCCCTTTATAAAAAGCAATTAAACAGATCCCTGTTGTGGTTGGCAGAACTGTCCTACAATAACGCTTGGCACTGCTCGATCAAAGAAACACCATTCAAGGCCAATACTGGGTTCCACACTAAAACATTACCACTAACTATTCCTAGTGAGGTGGTTGCGCAGCCTACGGCGATGCAGCATGTAAAAAACTTGCAGAGAGCTCACAAGAAGGTACAGGACAGTTTAAAGCAGGCCAACAAACCTATAAAAAATGGGAAGACATGCATAGACAGGAGGGTCCTAGTTATCAGCCGGGTGATCGAGTGTGGCTGTCCACCAGGGACATTTGCTTCAAGGTACGCAGTGTGTTCCATTCGCAATTCATCGGTCCTTGCACAGTGCTGCGCAGAATCAACCCTGTGGCCTATAAACTCAAGTTACCCGCTTCATTGAGGATCCACCCGGTGTTCCATGTCAATCTGCCGAAACCTGCAATAGGGGCTTGACGTAAAGCAGTCTCTCCGGTGCTTCGCGAAGGGCAGTTGGAATGTGAAGTGAGTCGGGTGCTAGACTCCAGGTATCGACAGGGGCGGTTGTGGTCTCTCGTTTCATGGAAGGGGTACTCTTCGGAGGATGATTCATGGGAACCATGTGCGAATGTCCACGCTACTCGAGCGGTCCGCAGCTTCCACGCTCGTTGCTCTGGCAAGCCTGGTTCTAGGAGGTGCATGGGGGGCGTACTGTCAGGGTATGACTTGTGCACCTGCATATCGGACTGTTGTGAGGTCCATATTCCGGAAAAAAACCTACATTTACCAGAATGCCTGAGTGGGCGGAGACACCAGGCATTAAGAGAAGAATCACGCATCACATGGCGTGCGTAATTCAGATTTTCCTTTGTGATGAGCACGTCCATTTTGACGTGAGGAGCGGAACCCTTTTGATCCCCTACGGCTGCTGTTTATTGTGTTTGAGAGCCGTTCCCATTCTGCAACAGACTTGCGGTCCTCTTCCGAACCGGAGTCCGTCATTTCCAGTGTGAGGCACCGTCGGAGACGTTCAGAACTGTGAGGCTTCAAGAATACAGCAGGGCTGTTCCAGGTAAGGCTGTGTAGCAGCTTTGAGAGTCTTCTGAAGCCACTGTGTTATCGAAGCGCGTGTTGCGTGTCTTGGTCTTAAAATAACTCTCGTGCTGATCTATCAACATTGGACATTTTGGGCACTAAGCCTTTTCATCATTTCCGAAGGAGTACAATTTCTTGTTCTTTATTCTTGGTGAGTAATTGGATTTCTCGTTATTTACCTAATTAAGCAATTGGCTATACTGTTGTTTTCAAAGACTTCCTGCATTCTTGAGGGACAGTGAGACAGGATGTTAGACTTTCCCTTGGCCTGAATACCTTCTCCTTCCCATGGTTGAATTGGCGAATTCTTATTTTTGGATTATTCATTTATGTACTGGGAATAGAACAACCAGGGTATGTATGAGTATGGGTGATGTTTGATAAGACTAAGAGGGAATGGTGAATGGGGAATAACCTGTGTGTTTTGTGTTGTAGGTTTATCTTCTTTCTGTGCAAGAAGCATTGTGCCCGAGGTAGTAAGATTTATGGAACACCAAGATTGGTGGAGCTTGTATTGCAGGTATTACTTATCTTCTAGTGAGACCTTAAAGAGAGTAGGTTTAATGACAAGCCTGTTTTAACGTATGTGTTTTTTGGTTACAGGTCTCCCTTTCCCAACTGTTCCCCCCCTAATTCCTATCCCTCACTTGATTGCCTCAAAACTCTGTAACTTTTATGTTGGAGTTGAGGATGTCGAGAGGTGGACCCCTTTGAGCATCGCTTGGATCCTGAGGAGTGCCTGTGGTTTTGACAATAAGCAGTACTTTATTCATACATTCACATTGGCTCTCTTATACAGGAGATTCCCATTGTCAATGTGCTCTATTAAGTAGCTAGTTAGTCACTCAATTCAAGGATTTATTTATTAGAAAGTAAGATATTTATGTAGCATCTTGTGAGAGTTAATGAGCCACATATAACTGTCACTGTAAACAGTTCATCAGACATCAAGGACTTGTTAATCTACTAGGAAATCAGTCTCACATCATCGGCCGTGCTTTAGCTATATGTTGCCTAAAACCTAATATAGACTGTACCAAAACTTATAGTGGTCTTTATGTTAGCCCCTTCCTTACCATTTGGTTGCTTTCCTATCACTCTTATTTGCCTAGTTTCTATTCAATTGCTTTCTTTCCTTTTCTTGTGTTTGCTCCTCCCTCCGAGCACACCTTCTTCACCAACCTTTTGATTGGGTGACTGGTGTCCTTCCAGTTTTCACATTCTGGGACATCATTTTCATTCTTCTTTAAGGGAGTGCATATTTTTCTTGATCTCTCCACCGTTTGATGCTTCTCCGTCAAATATCCGCCCTCCCCTTCTGCTCAGTATTAATTCCTCCAGTCCCACCTTCAGCTTGTTTATTGTTTACCACACCTTGGATTTTGTTTGCTTTTTATTTTTTTTCCTCCCCTGACCTCAAGCTCCTCAATTGCTCTGTGACTACATTCTGTTGCTCTAATGTGCTGGTTCAGAACCCACTCACGCTCCCATCGGCTCCCCACCAGTGTTGTTTTCAAAATTTTCAACTGCGCCTAGTTACAGTTACTATAAAAATAGATTATAAAAATGTAGAAATGCCTTAAAAAGTATACTTCAATCAATCAATCAATCAGGGGTTTGTTGAAGCGCTACTACTCACCCATAAGCGTCTCAAGGCACTAGGGGTGGGGGAGGGGGGTGCAGGTTCCATTCCATCAAGGAGGTGATCTGTCGAAGAGCCAGGTCTTGAGATTTCTTGCGAAGATGGGGAGCAATGTTGTCTGTCTGAGGTGGAGTGGAAGGGCGATTCATGCCTTGGCCGCGAGGAAGGAGAAGGAGCGGCCTCCCAATCTGGTCTTTCTGGTGCGGGGGACCACAGCGCAGGTGAGCTGGGCTGATCTTTGAGTCCTTTGGGGTGCTTGGAATTTGAGTCGGCTGTTCAGGTATGCTGGTCCAGTGCTGTGGAGGGCCTTGTGTGTGTGGGTGAGTATCTTGAAAGTGATTCTCGCCTTGACGGGGAGCCAGTGAAGTGTGCGCAGGTGCTGCGAGATGTGGCAGTGTTTTGGCAAGTTGAGGACTAGTCTTGCAGCGTTGTTCTGGATGTTCTGTAGCTTATGGGTGAGGTATTTGTTTATTCCAGCCTAGAGTGCTTTGCCGTAGTCAAGTCGGCTGGTGACCAGGTTATGAGTGACAGTATTTCGGTGTTCGAGGGGGATCCATTTGAAGGTCTTATGGAGGCGGCGGAGGGTGTGGAAGCAGGAAGATGAGACAGAGTTGATTTGCCCGTCCATTTTGAGCTCGGAGTCCAGGATGATTCCCAGATTGCGTGCATGATCCGTGGGGGTTGGTGGGTTTCCGAGGGCAGTGGGCCACCAGGTGTTGCTCCAGGCATCGGGGTTTGGGCCCATGATGAGTACTTTTGTTTTGTTGGTGTTTAGTTGTAGGCAGCTGTTTTTCATCCGTTTTGCCACGGCTTCCATGCCTTCTTGAAAGTTGTGTCTGGCGGTGTTGGACTCGTTGGATAGGGAGAGGATAAGTTGGGCGTCGTCTGCGTATGATACAATGTTGAGTTCGTAGGTTCTGACGACGGGGACGAGTGGAGCCATGTAGACGTTGAAAAGCGTCGGGCTGAGGGAGGAACCCCGGGGGACTCCACAGGTGGTAGGTGTAGGGTCCGAGATGAAAGGGGGGAGTCTGACCCGCTGTGTCCTGCCTGAGAGGAAGGAGCAGATCCAGTTGAGGGCCTTGTCCTTGATTTCTGCGTCATAGAGTCTGCGTATTAGGGTGCAGTGGGAGACTGTGTGGAATACTGCTGATAGGTCGAGGAGGATGAGGGCTTTTGTCTCTCATTTGTCCAGTAGGCTGCGGATGTGATCTGTTGCAGCGAGGAGGGCGGTTTCCGTGCTGTGGTTTTTTCTGAACAGCAAAACACACAAGATGATGAACGGAATGTTGCACAATGGCAAAACATTCACCCCAAGTCACAGATCTGGGTTTAATCCTTCGTTTTTTTGCTCACCAAGCCACCCCAGTTCAGACATGGCCAATGCAAATCAGTCTTGACCCTGTGCCTCATGGGAACAGTCCAGCCCGAACTGCCAAGCCATGTCTTTCCTGGACCGGAATCAAGCATCCTAGGACAGGTTTCTGACTATCAGCCGTCTTCAGCCAGGATAGCTTGACTCCAGCGGCTTAGTGAGCAAGGGACCCACGTCTGGGCATTCCCTTCCCACATAGGGTGAACAGCAAAACACACAAGATGATGGATGGAATGTTGCACAATGGCAAAACATTCACCCCCAGTCACAGATCTTGGTTTAATCCATCGTTATTTTGCTCACCAAGCCACCCCAGTTCAGACATGACCATATGCAAATCAGTCTTGACCCTGTGCCTCATGGGAACAGTCCAGCCCGAACTGCCAAGCCATGTCATTCCTGGACCGGAATCAAGCATCCTAGGACCGGTTTCTGGCTATAACCCTCTTCAGCCAGGATAGCTTGATTCCAGTGGCTTAGTGAGCAAGGGACTCACATCTGGGCACACCCGTCCCACATAGGGTGATCAGCAAAACACACAAGATGATGGACGGAATGTTGCACAATGGCAAAACATTTACCCCCAGTCACAGATCTGGGTTTAATCCATCGTTATTTTGCTCACCAATCCACCCCAGTTCAGACATGGCCATAAGCAAATCAGTCTTGACCCTGTGCCTCATGGGAACAGTTCAGCCCGAGCTGCTAAGCCATGTCTTTCCTGGACCAGAATCAAGCATCATAGGACTGGTTTCTGGCTATTACCCATCTTCAGCCAGGATAGCTTGACTCCAGTGGCTTAGTGAGCAAGGGACCCACGTCTGCGCATACCCTTCCCACATAGGGTGAACAGCAAAACACACAAGATGATGGACGGAATGTTGCACAATGGCAAAACATTCACCCCCAGTCACAGATCTGGATTTAATCCATCATTATTTTGCTCACCAAGCCCCCCAATTCAGACATGGCCATATGCCAATCTGTCTTGACCCTGTGCCTCATGGGAACAGTCCAGTCCGAACTGCCAAGCCATGTCTTTCCTGGACCGGAATCAAGCATCCTAGCACTGGTTTCTGGCTATTAGCCATCTTTAGCCAGGATAGCTTGACTCCATTGGCTTAGTGAGCAAGGGACCCACGTCTGTTCATACCCTTCCCACATAGGGTGAACAGCAAAACACACAAGATGATGGACGGAATGTTGCACAATGGCAAAACATTCACCCCCAGTCACAGATCTGTGTTTAATCCATCTTTATTTTGCTCACCAAGCCACCCCAGTTCAAACATGGCATATTTATACCTTGAAGGTGCCTTGTTTGACGTAAAGTCGGACATAATAACGTCACCAAAGAACTTCAAGGGAATGGTAGTTCTTTGAAAACGCCATGATTTCTAGGACAACTCAATATATTCAAGCAAGGGGATGTCCCTGACTGCTAAAGCCGAGTTTTCCAAGAAATCGTAGTGGCTTTTTGGAACTAGTGGAAGTAGCCATGCCTGTATTTTGACTGGATGGGTATTGTTTAAATATGGGCAGGATTTCTATGTCTATATAGGGCAATGTGATTTATACCTATATAAGGACATCAATCAGTAAATTACGCTTGGATTCTAAAATGCCACACAACACCCTCTCCACTTTATTATGTTTGATATCACTAAATTCTAAGCATTTAATAAACATATCTAAAGCAATATGTGTAAAAATTTCTCCCAAAATACATAAAATGCATTCAAAAAGGTTGTACACGAAAGATGAGCATTTGTGCTGTATGCATGTTTTAAAAAAGCAATATTTTCATTCAAAGCATGTAGTGTTATATTGGAAAATGCTTTATCAGAATGAGTCATTAAATAACATGTATGAAATGTCTCTTAAATATAGAAGAAAAAGTCGAGACCATTCCATGACAGAATATATTGTTTAGGTTGTGGACAAGGTCAAATATTGTCATTTGGAAGTGTTTCAAAGAATTCTTGTTCTCTAAGAATAGTTCTACTTTAAGCAGATTACTTTGTGCCTAAAAAAGTAAAATTTTGGAAAAAGTCAAATCGTAGACAAATAGAGTTCTTAAAGTTGGAAGTTTTGTTTTGAAAAGTGAAGGTCGAATACAGATTCCCATAGAACGCTGTGTGCTAACTTCAAAAGTCATTCTCGTTGTCAGGAGAAAACAATAAATCTTCCAAGCTAGCAAAGAAATCATCTACCACAATAGGGGAAAGTTGGACCACTTCATTAAGTAAACCGATAGCACAAACATGTGAAGCATCACCGTCAGCCTTAGTCGCATTAGCAATGTTCGTTGGAGATGGAGATGAAGGTGGTACCTGTGTGTCTGTCGATCCACATATCTCACTGTCAGCAGATTGCATCTGTGAGATCTCAATGAATGCCGTTATCAGGATTGGTAGCCGCTGGGGACAACACGATGCATGGGCCGTTACCGAACCAAGCAGGGTATCAACATCCGGTGGCAGTGCTGATGGTAGTGTTAGACAGACATCCAACATGCATTCTTCTCCACATAGCAGGCATCGTAGAACAGGTAAGATGCAATCTTGCCAGATTGGTCGGAATGATAGAAACCACGTGTTATTCAGGTCTCTTAGACGAGCGAGGCCTAGGATCTGTATCTTGCGCTCACGACACTTCAATGCCAGGAGAGTGTTCTTGATGGTAATATGGGTGTCGTTGCTGACCGGACTTGCAAAATGGGAGCAGAAAGAACAAGAACAGTATTCCTGCTACGAGTCCCAAAATGAGAGGCTGGTCGCCGAATACAGAGTGCACGAAGTTTGGAAAAATGCAGAGGACTGCTTCAAAAGTTACTAACAGTCTGGAAAATACCTGTACAATACCACTGGTATCAGACATGTTTAAAATACGACCTAACATTTCTATGAAATGTATTGGACAGTTTACGGATAAAAGGGCATATATCTCCACAGAGGACCTTGCAACTAGTAGTTCATACGTCTCTTTAGACGAGGTCAGTGGCACAGTTTTTTGTAAAAGAATGGCTGTATCAATTCGAATAGAAGAGATGTTCAGTGAAGGCCATAGCGACGACTCCGCGTCTGTCTTAGCTTTAGGAAACAATACTTGCATACAACAAGTGACCCTGGCTGACACAGTTACAAGATAGACTATTCCTGGCATCATTCCACAACAGCTGTGATCATTCAACATTATAAAGCTCCCGTTAGAAAGCTACCTAAAAATTGGATCTATCACTGCTGCTGGAGAACCTTGCAGGTGGCAGGATAAGTTGTTCGAAGAACCTTCACAGGCTCCATGTAAATTAATACCCTGGCTTAAAAGTGTACTGCTTAGTGCGCTTTTACATTGTGTACCACTAAGAGATTCCTCTTTTCCCCCACTCCAACATTTGTGTGTGTATGGTAATTACCAGGTTGACTTCATGTATTCCTTACCCAACTTTCATTCACGGCCAACGGTATATGTTTCAAACAGGCAGAGCGATTATCCTGTGTATTATCCATTCTGTTGCAGGCTTTTCCGAAAAAGTTAATGGTAATCTTTCCAATTTTTCAATGCTCAGCTCCGTATAGTGTGCTCCTTTCTGTGGCAAACTGATTTGTTTATCTGTAAGGTTAAATACAGAAAACAATGATGTGGTGTTGATTAGACGACATGGCACATACCCAGAACGAAGATTTTGTAACGTTCAGCCTAAAGGCATTATAGAACGTAATTGTGACTGTCCATGCTGTAGCATGAGCAAGTCCTGTTCCATTATGTCAATGACGGAGGATACTATGCTGTCCAAAGAATACATTCTGGATGATAGGGTCGTTAACCCGGTGTCAACTATAGAGAGTGCTTTCTCTAAATTAATACGATCAATTCTCTTATTCTTTCTGCAGTCTCTGCCTGTGTCACTTTCCAAGCTTCATTTTAAATGGCATATATACCTGCGTATATGAAACATTTATGACATTGTTTCGCAGGACCTATTAAGAAGTCCCTTAAATCAACGCCATCTTTAAGTAAAGATAGGTGTTGTTTAACCTCTGTGAGTGTAGATTTTTGTAGCCACTCAAGGCACAGTTTTCCTACACTGTATGTTGTTACTATCCCTGGATGTTGTCTCTGGACATATCTTGGATCTGGCCTAGTTACTGTAAACCCTTGTGTCTTGTTCAGGAATCTATCTTGACAGTTATTCGTGTCTGTGGGCCAGATTAACCATTTTTTCCATTCAGGATCAGTTATGTTTTTAAGTAAAATAGTTTTTACGTCGACCCCTCCTTATGAAGTGTTTTGACATTCAGGTGTAGTTATAGGTATGGACGGTTTGTTTAAATATTTTTTCTTGGCCAGGCCAAGGCAGGATGTCTGTTGAACAAACAGTGTCATTCAAAAACATTATTTGTTCAGGGATAATGTAGGCTCGAAATAAAGCTTCTATTCCCTGCACTTGCCAGTCTTTTGATCCCCAGACAGTTTTTATTTCTATGTTGTCACTCCAAAAGTCAAAACCTAATGAGGACAGCTGGACATAAAAGGCTGCTGATTAAATGTGCTTTGTATTGGTTAACATACATTTCATTCCTGTCTTATTAATAGTAAAATATCTCCGGCTTTGAGACATTAAAACCTGAGAAGTATGGATATTTTTCGTAGAACGTTTTTGAGCTACCTTTTGGTGGCGTTGGACAATGTTCCCATTGATTAAAATTATAAATATTCCTAGGGTTTGCAGATTTGTGCAAGTAATGATGACCATAGTGATTATAACATTACATTTGTGCATAATCTGATGAACCTTCTAAGTATTCATGTTTTATACATTTTGCAGACATCTCTAAATCTGACATCATATAATTAACAGTCTCAAAGTCCCATTCATCAGAAAATGGGCTGGGTGAAACAAAGTCACTCAAGGAAATCTTAAATTGATGTAGAGTCTTCAACACCTCTGACAGACCATAAATGTCATAATCAGTTCTGTCCCATTTTATACCACCAGGTATAGGGATGCCTGTGAGGTTTACTGATGTCAAGTCTCTTTGTTCACAATGAGATGATTTGTGTGGCTTCAGGAGCAAGTTGATGTTCTTACTTGCTGTGTTCATTTTACTATATTTTCCATTTATTAGTATCCCGAAAGCTAATACCATGATTAGCCAAAGTAGGAGAAAAAGTACACCAAGCTTAATCCAAAGTTCAACCCATGGTGAAACCAGATACTATTTTTTCAAGTTGCTGAAAGAGTTCTGTTACTTGATCTTTAAATGTTTTATTTGCTGGCGTTGTTTCAGGCTCACTAGGATCCTCAGAAAATGTATCAAAGTTAATGAAATAGCCAGAGGCAGTTCTGTCAATTGTGGGAAATGCATCAGGATTTCTTACTGGGGCTACCGGATCCTTTGTCATATTAGTGTAGTCAGATGCTACTGTACCGTTTTTTTCTTTCCACTACAGAATTTCCCTCAGAATGGAAAGGACTCGAATACCGCAATGCAACGCCCAAATTGGTCATGGCCTCCTTCTAAGCTTTGGAGCTAAGTGCAGGACCCTGGTCAGAATTTAGCGTGCCGATTGCGTATGTGCCTGATAAAGACTCGCAAATCTTTTTAACAGTTCGGGCGTCATCCGGACGCTGAGGCCACATCCAAATGAATCTTGAGCATGAATCCACTGTGACCATGATATATTTATAGTTACCATCCCTGTGTAAGGGCCGCAGTGATCCAGGTAAATGCAAGCTAATGGTTTATCTGAAATTAAAAGGGGTGTCTGCATCAGGTGTTTCACTGTTGAAACCTTTATTTTCTGGCAGATTTCACATTCCAAAACATAGTTTCTGGTCTGTTTCCTCATGCGCGGCCACCAGTATCTTTGTTTTAATAATGATACTGTGGCAGAAACACCTGCGTGTGCAGAGGCAAGCCCTTCATGTGCTGCTAATATTAGTCCTAATGTATGTTCCATGTTTGGAATTACTCTATCCCCCACTCCAGGGATTTGAGCAAAAGGAACATTATTTTCTTCAGTTACATATGAGTATTTGAGTGGAAAGCCTTTTGGTAACGTTTTACCGCTGCCTTTATTGGAAGCGGTGACAGCATGCATTATTTTGCTGTCTATTTTTGTTTTTGAACGAGTGATTGCAGCTACGGAAGCCGTTTGCACAGCTGCCTTCGCGGCTTCATCAGCCAATGAATTCCCTGCAACGCGAACACCATCACGCTGATGACTTAGTGCATGAATCAAGTGAGTCTTTTGTAGTTCTATCTGTAATTCAACTACTTGTTCCCAAAGCAACTTATGCTTGATTGTGCCACCTTTTGCATCTTTGAAACCGTTTTGAACCCGGTTTTGCAAGTATTCATGGTAAGATTGAACACAGTAATACGAATCGCACACGATGAGTGTGGGGAATTTGTAATCGGTATTTTCAAGCGCCATCTTGAAAGCCTGTAGTTCAGCTCACTGAGCTGTACAGTCTCCGAGAGATTGTGTTTTTGTGACCATAGGTCGGAATTTACCATCGCGCCAGCGACCTTTAACAATCGCACATGCAGCACTATTAGCTTGTTTACCCCCAATTGCGGGTTGTGCTTATCCGTCTGTATTAATTATACATTTGTACTGTTCTAGAGGCAGAATATCAGTGGGCAGAGGACATTCTTGTTCATATTGTAGAAATTCTTGAGTTTTCAAGTAGGGGTCAAAAACGTATTCAACGTCTGTTGCAGCAAGAGAATTAATCCAGAACACAGAACTTCCAATGTTCACCAAAGCACTATCTACACTTAAACCTTGAGATTTATGAATTGTCACCGCTTATGCCAAACAAACAGGAAACTGTTTTCGGTGAACATATAAGTCTTTTACAAGCAAAAACCTAGCAGAACAACAACTGATTTGTTGAACTTGCTCAATGCCATCAAATTAAATTTTTAAAAATTCAATTCAATCTCTATTTCTATAATTCATAAAATCAACAACATGACCCATTGCTCCATTTACCAGACCTCTTTCAACATTTAAATTCCTTCTCAAATATGATACATGATAGGACAATTAAAACACACATTCAGAGTCTTTTCAAAACCAGCTATTTTAGATATACTCTTCTCTAATGAATCCAATTTTGTTTTCACATTTTCTGACAAAATAATTGTTGCTCCCATATGCTCAATTTTATCTATTGCTTTTGGTTTCACAATCTCTTCATTTTCTAACTCTAACATTTTGTTGTTGAAGATGGAACATTCTTGCAGAGTTGGCATCAAAGATATTCCAGATTTGTTCTCAGTAATTTTCTTAAAAATATTCTCTGGAAGAATGTTTTCATTTGGATACAAATTTGAAATTAATCGTGCATGTAAAGCTTCTTTCGCATGCTCGCTTACTTTTCCGATTCTTACATCTTGTAGAATTTTTTTATAATCTTCATCCTTTGCCTGTCGCATATTTTGAAACAGTTCTGCATATTTGAAATTTAGCCATATATTAACGTTTCCAATGCTTCCAAGGGATTTCCTGGTATCTTCATGCGTGAGCATTTTAAACAATGGTTGTCCTTTTACTGGAGTCAACTGCAATAGATCTCCAAAAACAATAATGTGTTTTTCTCCAAATAACACATCATACTCTGTTCTAAGAATTTCTTGCATTCTCAAATGCACAAAAGCAAGCATTAGATTTGAGACCATGCTTACTTCATCAATGATAAGAAGTTTCATTTTCTTCAAGGCTCTAGAAACTTCAGAACACGCATCTCCAGATAACTTGTTGTAATGCAATTTATTATCATGCTCAACTGGCAGCATCAGTAAACGATGTAGAGTAATCTCTTTAATGTTGTGTGCTGCCAGTCCAGTTGGAGCAGTTACAACACAAGACAGCGGTGAATCAGTCCTTTTCTGCAGATAAGTTGCAATTGCTTTAATTAGAACCCTTTTTCTTTTCCCCGCTTCTCCACTTACGTACAGTCGGACAGGCTCAAATGAGGTACATGAGCACTCTTTTTTCTCATGTCTGAATCCATGTTCAATCTGTTCTGTGACTTCATCATATATCTTTTTCTGCTCAACGTTTAGTTGCTTTACCAAATCTTCTAAGTTAACTACATCCTCTTGAGCTTGTTCGATAGCTCTTTCCACCTCATCCATGGCAGTGGCAGCTTCATTTTGGATAATTGGTCCTCCTAGTGGATCCTGACTCAATGAAGTAGAACTCTGACTCTCTTGAGAACTGTTTCTGGCAATCTCTTCAGCAATTGTGGCTTCTTGCTCTATTTCTTCATTCAACATTTGCAGATAAGTTGGAAAAACAGGGCATTCTATGGTATCCTTCGTTGCATTAAAAGAATCTTCGTAACAGAGAAAATCTCCAAGTAGTTCCTCTTCTATACACCATGGCTTAAAGAGTTGCAAAAGAGCAAAATAGTAAAATTCTCTTTTGTCTGGAGATTCACAACTCAGTTTTTGATGATTAATCAAATGGCCTTTTTTCTGCTTCACTAGACATCCTTCATTTCCAATGACAGCATATTTTCCATTATTGATATCTTCTGTGATGTTCCTTTTATAACTATAGTTTTGCAGAACTTCATACAAACAAGCGTTCTCAAGGTGACTACTTCTATTTGGATAGTATGTATCCAACATGTTTTTCTTCAAAATATCTGTACTATTTGGTTCTTTCTCCGCCAAAAACTCAATTTCTTGTACAGATTTCAAAACTCGGTTTCGTGTTGCAGCAAGACCTAGACTCACCCAAATGATTGTTCTAGATTTGGCATAGAGACTTTCTGATGATAACCGATCAGAACATTCATATGCTCCAATTTCTCGATGCGACAACATCTTCAGACTGTAACTGTATAATTTCTTGCTTAGACTCTTTTCATGTGAAATGTCCTCCCACATTTCCTTTAGTTCTCTCTTTTCTTTTTTTGTGATGTAAGATGTCACATATCGAGCCACAGCAATAGAGTTGTCAGCAACTAACTGAATATCCATGTTAGCATTCCACATGGACAAAATCACTGGGTTGTAGTCGTTGATGTACTTGGACTCTTCCTTTCTTTTTAAATTGTATGTATTTTTGGGTGATTTCCTCGTCACTGTATGTTGTAGAGATGACATCAAATTATTTATTTAAGTAATCACTGGTTGTGGAAACGCAAAACAACATTTTATGTAGAACTTTTCCTTGTTTTTGAATTTTCGACGACAGTACTTCCCACAACGATGGCATTGGAAGCGTAAAACTTGTTGCCTTAAATTGTTTTCTTCAGTACTTTTAGGAACAGCACATGTTGAATACTCTTCAATGCAACTCATCACTGTTTCATCCGAATCTGATCCAAATTTGGGTGCATCTTTAATCCACAACAACATATTTATATGAGGAGCACCTCTCGCTTGATACTCCTTTCTCCAAAAGAAATCCAAAACCTCTCCAAGAGGAGGATTTTTTTTATTGGTAATAACAGACATCATAGCTTCAAATCTATGATTGAAATATCTGCATACATTCACTGGATCCAAAGAACACAGTTCTCCTGGTGTTTTCAATTCTATATTTTGTATATTAGCATTTGCCTCGCGTAGAAATTCAAGTAAGTCGTCCCATGCATACTCAGCACAGCTAAGAGTGAGGAACCATGTAGGAGTTCCTAAGTTTCTTAGCATACATTTCAATTCCCCATGACAACGTTACCAATACTCGTTTGTACCACGCTGACATGCCATGAGATTGATTAGATGAGATTCCAAAATATTATCTTGCAGATTGACTTTTTCCATAAAGTCCCTTGCCGAAACATTTTGCAGATGTGCTCCACTTTTCAGTATATGATTTACTGCATATGAAAGTCCAGACAAGTCACTTTCATACAGTAGATGAAACAAATATGGAATGCATTGACGAAACCTTGAATCTTCAGCATATAATCTTAAAGTCCGGTATTTAGAAGCAGGAATTTGAATTGGTCGATCGTCATATCGTCCACCTCGACCTGTTGGAAATAGCTGTGGAAAACAACGAGCTTCCAAACTTTCTTCCCATACACTAATGGGACTTCCTTTTGCTGCTTTCATTTGAAACAAGTCAATTGCATTCCCCATTACTTCTTTGGAATGCAAAGGATGAACAGTATAATGTTCATATATTTCTTCACCTCTAGACACATCAACTTTTTCAATTTGGCCGACTGAACAATCACTGTCTTCTTCTGCAAGTATTTCCTCTGCTTCAACACATACATGTTTGTAGTACTCATTGTTTTTGACCAATTACGTTGCCTTTTTGACTTTCCTAACATCCACTAAATCTTGCCAGATTTTCTTACTCTTTGTCAGAACCCCATTAACTAGAATAACTAAAGGTTCCTCTTCCACTTTTTCTACACCAATTATATCAATATTTTTCCTGAAATCTAGAGGCAAATAAACAACTCTTCCCTTTAATCCTCTCTGTAAATCTGAAGGAGGCAATTTCCCTGTCTTAGGCTCCATGCAAACAATTGCCTAAAAAGGATGGACACATTGAATTAAAATAGATTCATATGTATTTAAATCCATCAATTCAGAAGGAATGTCTACCAACTCCAGATTATTATAAACAGCTCTAGCAGGCATTCTGTTTTCATTTAATTTATTATAACAATATTTACAAATATGCTGATCAAAACTAAAATCAAAAGAATTCTCCACCAACAAATAAGTTGCAAAATTCCTCCATTCACTATTATTTTCCATTTCACTTTTTGCATATAAATCAACTAACCTAGTCTGAATCTTATAATGAGTCCGTCGACAACACACACAGGTAAAATTAGGCCTTTCACTTGATTTCAACTGAAACTTGCTAATTTCCTGGTCAAACTTTTCTGTACTTGAAATCTGTACATTGTCTTCCACATTATTTTATATTACTGTGTCAATTTCTACACTGTCCTCTTTTTCACAAAAATATCAAATCTCAATTTCTTCACAAATCTTCTTCACATCTAATTCAGTTCCATGCAAAAGAGCACTGTTTAACTGTTTAAGCTTAAGTGCTGGACTTTTTGCAAAATACAACCTTCTCACTAATTTCCTCATTTTGTTATGATGCACTGCTAACATCCTAAAATGATGAAAAACACTCTGACATACTTTTCTAGAAAGACAAGCCAATGAATGTCCATGCAAACCTGTGTTTTCTCTCACTCTGCAAGGATCTAAGTCTTGCAATATCTTCATTTTTTTGTTTTAGACTTTTCTTACTATATGTACGTAAGAAATTACGAAGCACATCGATAGAATCCTGTCGCATACTACAAATACTACTACATTTCCAATTGTACACTGGACCCTTAGTACATCTTCCTAAAACTTCATCCCTTAATACCTCTTCTACATCTCTAGACACAAGTTTCTCTTTTTCAATCGGACAACCATCTTTCACCTCATATGATCGACCACTGGTGTCAACTGCATGCACTAAATCATTCTCCTGGAAGTAACTCTCCTCATTAAAAAATGGCTCACAACTTGAACTTTGCATCCATTCTCCAGAAAAAACTTTACAAAAACTAGTTTGATTAATTACTCTTTTGAATCTACTGTTTGATTTGAAAACATCAATTGTCTTGTTAAGTGTCCTAATTCTATTGATTACTAAAATAAATAATTTGTTCTTAACTTCAAAAGCTTGATCAACAATCTTCTGTACATGTTTCTTTTTCTTATAAAAAGCAGCTCTCTGTGTACCTTTCTAAATGTTATTAAATACATTTAAAACTACCCTATTGCGAAACATTCGTTTACGTATGTCCCTAAATTAATTTTGCCTTCTATTCCTATAAATATTATTGTCTCCTGCTGCAGTAGTAAGATTTTGGGGGGACCTCTCCTTTCTTTTCAAATTTGCTGTCTCCTTCTGTAAATTCACATGTACATTTTCATTTTTTTTTATCTATAAATATTCCGAAGAAAGGACTTTGTTGTCTTACCAGGAGCTTTTTTGGCATTTTTTGTAGTATTTGCTGTAGGACACTGCTTTAATTCCGTTGCTCTTTTTTTTTTTTTTTCGCATAGCATCTTTCCTTCTCCTCTGGCTTGTGGCATTTTGCCTTAATATTGAAATGTTGATTTAGATCTGTGGTAAAAAAAAAAAAAACACAATTTAGACCACTATTATCAAACAACAAAGCAATGACAATAAGTAAACAATATAAACACTATAATACTTATACATATAACCTTATCTCTGTTTTTTAAATCTTATTCTAAAAAAATATTTTGAGCACATGAATTGGTTTTACATTATTGACAAGGATTAGATAGTACCATTGATTTGCCCCAAAATCGTTTTTTGAATAACATTTTACCAACACAGCGCAGGTCCTATGTACAAGCATTCAATTTCACTAGTGAAACCTCAGTGTTTCACAAAATACAAATCCTCTATCTTGCAAATGTTGATAGCAAACATTATCAAAAAGCAAGACACAAATCAACAGCAAAGAAACTGAGGGCCTTATTTATGAAGGCCTTGCTCCACCGGTGCGTCATTTTTTTCCCATGTTAAAAGTGACGCACCTGCGGCAGAAAGCAATCAAAAATAAGGCCCAAATGTAAATACCATTGATTTGCCCCCCCAAATCGTTTTTTGAATAACATTTTAACAACACAGCGCAGGTCCTATGTACAAGCATTCAATTTCACTACTGAAACCTCACTGTTTCACAAAATACAAATCCTCTATCTTGCAAATGTTAATAGCAAGAATTATCAAAAAACAACACACAAACCAACAGCAAAGAAACTCAAGGCCTTATTTATGAAAGCCTTGCGCCACCGGTACGTCATTTTTGTCCCATGTTAAAAGTGACGCACCTGCGACACAAGGCAATCAAAATAAGGCCCAAATGTAAATACCATTGATTTGCACCCAAAATTGCCCAAATGTAAATACCATTGATTTGCACCCAAAATCGTTTTTTGAATAACTTTTTACCAACACAGCGCAGGTCCTATGTACAAGCATTCAATTTCACTACTGAAACCTCACTGTTTCACAAAATACAAATCCTCTATCTTGCAAATGTTAATAGCAAGAATTATCAAAAAGCAACACACAAACCAACACCAAAGAAATTCAGGGCCTTATTTATAAAGGCCTTGCGCCACCGGTGCGTCATTTTTTTTCCCATGTTAAAATTGACGCACCTGCAGCACAAGGCAATCATAAATAAGGCCCAAAAGTAAATACCATTGATTTGCCCCTAAAATCGTTTTTTGAATAACATTTTACCAACACAGCGCAGGTCCTATGTACAAGCATTCAATTTCACTACTGAAACCTCAATGTTTCACAAAATACAAATCCTCTATCTTGCAAATGTTAATAGCAAGAATTATCAAAAAGCAACACACAAAACAACAGCAAAGAAACTCAAGGCCTTATTTATGAAAGCCTTGCGCCCCCAGTGCGTCATTTTTTTCCCATGTTAAAAGTGACGCACCTGCGGCACAAGGCAATCAAAATAAGGCCCAAATGTAAATACCATTGATTTGCACCTAACATTGCCCAAATGTAAATACCATTGATTTGCACCCAAAATCGTTTTTTGAACAACATTTTACCAACACAGCGCAGGTCCTATGTACAAGCATTCAATTTCACTACTGAAACCTCACTGTTTCACAAAATACAAATCCTCTATCTTGCAAATGTTAATAGCAAGAATTTTCAAAAAGCAACACACAAACCAACACCAAAGAAATTCAGGGCCTTATTTATAAAGGCCTTGCGCCACCGGTGCGTCATTTTTTTCCCATGTTAAAATTGACGCACCTGCAGCACAAGGCAATCATAAATAAGGCCCAAATGTAAATACCATTGATTTGCCCCAAAATCGTTTTTTGAATAACATTTTACCAATACAGCGCAGGTCCTATGTACAAGCATTCAATTTCACTAGTGAAACCTCAGTGTTTCACAAAATACAAATCCTCTATCTTGCAAATGTTGATAGCAAACATTATCAAAAAGCAAGACACAAACCAACAGCAAAGAAACTCAGGGCCTTATTTATGAAGGCCTTGCTCCACCGGTGCGTCATTTTTTTCCCATGTTAAAAGTGACGCACCTGCGGCACAAGGCAATCATAAATAAGGCCCAAATGTAAATACCATTGATTTGCCCCCAAAATCGTTTTTTGAATAACATTTCACCAACACAGCGCAGGTCCTATGTACAAGCATTCAGTTTCACTACTGAAACCTCACTGTTTCACAAAATACAAATCCTCTATCTTGCAAATGTTAATAGCAAGAATTATCAAAAAGCAACACACAAACCAACAGCAAAGAAACTCATGGTCTTATTTAGGAAAGCCTTGCTCCACCGGTGCGTCATTTTTTTCCCATGTTAAAAGTGACGCACCTGCGGCACAAGGCAATCAAAATAAGGCCCAAATGTAAATACCATGGATTTGCACCCAAAATTGCCCAAATGTAAATACCAATGATTTGCACCCAAAATCGTTTTTTGAATAACATTTTACCAACACACCGCAGGTCCTATGTACAAGCATTCAATTTCACTACTGAAACCTCACTGTTTCACAAAATACAAATCCTCTATCTTGCAAATGTTAATAGCAAGAATTATCAAAAAGCAACACACAAACCAATCCCAAAAGAAATTCAGGGCCTTATTTATAAAGGCCTTGCGCCACCGGTGCGTCATTTTTTTCCCATGTTAAAATTGACGCACCTGCAGCACAAGGCAATCATAAATAAAGCCCAAATGTAAATACCATTGATTTGCCCCCAAAATCGTTTTTTGAATAACATTTTACCAACACAGCGCAGGTCCTATGTACAAGCATTCAATTTCACTACTGAAACCTCACTGTTTCATAAAATACAAAACCTCTATCTTGCAAATGTTAATAGCACGAATTATCAAAAAGCAACACACAAACCAACAGCAAAGAAACTCAAGGCCTTATTTATGAAAGCCTTGCGCCACCGGTGCTTCATTTTTTCCCCATGTTAAAAGTGACGCACCTGCGGCACAAGGCAATCAAAATAAGGCCCAAATGTAAATACCATTGATTTGCACCCAAAATTGCCCAAATGTAAATACCATTGATTTGCACCCAAAATCGTTTTTTGAATAACATTTTACCAATACAGCGCAGGTCCTATGTACAAGCATTCAATTTCACTACTGAAACCTCACTGTTTCACAAAATACAAATCCTCTCTCTTGCAAATGTTAATAGCAAGAATTATCAAAAAGCAACACACAAACCAACACTAAAGAAATTCAGGGCCTTATTTATAAAGGCCTTGTGCCACCGGTGCGTCATATTTTTCCCATGTTAAAATTGGCGCACCTGCAGCACAAGGCAATCATAAATAAGGCCCAAATGTAAATACCATTGATTTGCCCCCAAAATCGTTTTTTGAATAACATTTTACCAACACAGCGCAGGTCCTATGTACAAGAATTCAATTTCACTAGTGAAACCTCACTGTTTCACAAAATACAAATCCTCTATCTTGCAAATGTTAATAGCAAGAATTATTAAAAAGCAACACACAAACCAACAGCAAAGAAACTCAGGGCCTTATTTATGAAAGCCTTGCGCCACCGGTGCGTCATTTTTTTTCCCATGTTAAAAGTGACGCACCTGCAGCACAAGGCAATCAAAAATAAGGCCCAAATGTAAATACCATTGATTTGCCCCCAAAATCGTTTTTTGAATAACAATTTACCAACACAGCGCAGGTCCTATGTACAAGCATTCAATTTCACTACTGAAACCTCACTGTTTCACAAAAGACAAATACTCTATTTTGCAAATGTTGATATCAAGCATTTCCAAAAAACATACCACAAACCAACAAGAATCTCAATCTGCTTCCTAATTTGAGTTAATTTGCTTCCTAATTTGAGTTAATTTGAGTTAACGCTTAATTCTAAAACATTCAAATATATTTCTTTACAGAGGCAGACACTATTAATTGCTTCTCAAAAAAATAAAAGCCATTCTTTTAACCCAAAATCGTTTTTTAAATAACTTTTGAAAAAAACAGCACAAGTCCTATGTACAAGCATTCAATTTTACTACTGAAACTTCACCATCTACTTCCAAATCTTCTCCATAGAGCAAATAAGTCTTTATCTAAATTAAATAAATCATTACTTACCTTTACAAATGCTTTTGGAGATTGAGAACAGTGTCAGACACACACACCAATTTTTATTTAGCAGAGCAAAAGGTATGCATTCAATACACTGAAACCAAGACTGGCACAGAAAAGCTCTAATTCAACACACATATGCCTCATTTCAACCAATCAAAACTCTTCCCTCACTATTTTCAAACCAACACCCTTCTTCTCTGAGACCTTTCTACCTGTTACCATAGCAACTCCCTCCTAAATGAACTCTCAGGTTCACAAGTTTATTCAACAATGTTGCAAATTAAGTCAGCAAGGATGTTTGAGCTCTCAAAACACCAGCTTATCCAGGGCATTATTGCTTTAATTGACTTTTTCTTAACTATTCAAATTGCTTCCTTCCCACAACACAACCATGCACCCTAACTTTCAGTTTTCAACTATCTGAATCCACCAATCATTGCTTGTGATTTAAGAGCAAGGAAACTCCACAATTTTTTTTTTGTAAACTCCTACTGTTCCAACTGCCATTTCATTCCCACACTTCATCTGACTGCACCAGAACCTTCTCTCATCATGTATTCTGTGTGGATTATTGGACATAGCTACATCCACTGGGCTCAAAGGTATGCAGCTTGCCGAAATGTTCACAACCTTAATTTATCAAATGTGGAAATTAAATGGATTGGCCAGAGAGGATTGAGATGTCACCAATTGATACCATTGGTAAAAACCTTTTTGCATCTGCCAAACCCTGACCTCTTAACAGTGCACTGTGGAGGAAATTACTTGGGCACTATGACCGGGGTTGGTCTGGAAATGCTTTTAAAGGACACCTTTGATCAATTGATGACACTTTTTCCACAAACTGCCTTGGTATATTCCAATATATGCCAAAGACAGAAATGGAACTGGTCCAACCAATTTTGTCCATAATTTGAGAAAGCACGGAAACATGTGAATACATCTGTTTCTGCTTACATGAGAGACTATGGAATGGGTTCAATAGACAACAATAACTTGCGTTACAACACGCAAGACATCTACAGAGGAGATGGTGTGCACTTCTCAGATGAGGGGAATAGAATATTCCTCCTGAATTTAAGACTGTGCATTGGAACCTACTTGTAGGTACCTAAATCAGCCACAGAACCCAAAAGCTCTTTTCAGAGCTACCCTACCTCTGATCACTCAAAATGATTATCTTTCTCTAATTTTTTTCACTATTTTTCACCAAAGTACGCACCCCGGTGCGCTGCCCGGTGCGCGTACCGGGCGCTCCCCACACGAAATTTTAACATTTTTATTTTTTTGCCATATATGCCCCTCCTAAACTCCCCTCAGAAAACCTAGAGGGTCAGGGGTGTCTACTGTGCCCCTTTTTACCCATTCCCAACGTTGTTTGTCCTCCATCTTGTGTCTCAATTGGACCGAAACACAAAATGGCGGACTCCCGTAGCGCTTACTGGTGCGCGTACCGGGGCGCGCACCGGTGAGCGCTCCCAAAATAAATGTGGGAAACGAAATTACATAAAAACCACTGGACAGACTTTCACCAAATATAGAATAGACCCTACTACATACCAGTCCCTACCATTTTCCCAAATGTGATGGTATTCCATTGAGCCATTTAGACTGTAGCCCTGTCTAAATATCCTGAGGTAAATTACATGACAAAAACACACATGAAAGGGTTAGAATTTTCAACCAATTAAAATGTTACTTACATTTTGTACTTTTATATACTGACATTTGATTGGTTATGTACATCAATATATATGAAAAATGAGAGGGAAACACAGCCATTTTGACTAATAGTAGCTGAGGGACATTTCAAAAGAATTTTCACAGAAAACTTCAACTGCTTTGAAAAAGGTAAGTTAATATTTTTGAAGGGGAACTATGTTGTGCACTTTAAGTTAATTTGACAAAACGTTTTCTGATAGATATATACTGTCCCTCTGTAATAGTTATAGATTGAGATAGGATTCTCTGCTATACTTATGAATTGAGTTAGGCTTCTCTGGTATAATTATGAATTTACCTATGCTTCATCACATGCACTTTTTAATAGTTCTACTTCCTGCCTGAAACCATACACTACCCAAAAATTACTTCACTGTTAAAAACTCAGAAGTACCTGTCTGATCTTAAACCCAACAGTACCCTAACTCTACTGATATAGTTATTTTTTATGCAATTTACAGCAAGAAAATGGAAGGAAAACAAGACAAAATTAATATTTCTTTCTAAGTTGTTGTTGAGAACAATCCAGAGGAAGATATGGATGATTTGGACTTCATGGATCAGTCTCTGGACCAACAATTACTTGACAGTGTTGAAGCAATAGAATCATTCAAACAAAATGAGGACATACCAGATGATCTAATGTTAGAAGTTCTTTTAAATTTTGAAAAATCAGAACAATAAATGTATATTTAATAATTAAAAATTGTTGGAGACATTATTCATTTTTATATGTAATTCATGAAGTACTACCAAAATGATTAAAATATAAAGTGAGACTTATAGTATACTGTGCAACTTTTTTGTGTTACATAGTAAGTTTGCTCATAGTTACTTCATTTCTCCCACTATATTATCTACAATGTGTAATATACATCTCTTTTTCATCATAAGGGAGCAGGATACACTACCCATCATCCACTAGGCCTTCTCAGGAAGTGCTTAAAGTATCTGTTTCTGCTTTCTTGACAGACTATGATATGGATTCCATATACCACAATAACTTCTGTAACAACATGCAAGATATCTACAGAGGAGAAGGTGTACATTAAATTTAAGGGACAGATTTACAAGCCCCTTGCGCCATCTTTGCATCACTCTTAACATAGGAAAAGTGGCACAAAAGTGGCGCAAGCGGCTTGTAAATCTGCCCCTAAGTCTCTACATTGGAACATACATGTAGGTACTTAAATAAAAAAAAAAAAACAACAATTTAAGGGGCAGATTTACAAGCCCCTTGCGCCACCTTTGCGTCACGTTTAACATGGGAAAAGTGACACAAAAGTGGCGCAAGTGGCTTGTAAATCTGCCCCTAAGTCTCTACATTGATACCTATATGTAGGTACTTAAATCAAAAAAAAAAAAAACAACAAAAAGATTTTTTTTTTAAAACAGCTACATTTTTTAAAAACTGTCATATTTTTTTCCCCATTGTATGCTCCCCGGTACGCTCCCCGGTGCGCTCCCTGGTGTGCATACCGGGCGCTCCCCCCGCGAAAATATTATAGCCCCCACATCAAACCTAGGGGGTCAGGGGGGGTCTACCCTGCCCCCTTATGGTCATTTCACCCTTTGTTTTTGCCACCTCTTGTGTCTCGATACTACCGAGACACAAGATGGCGGCCGCTCCAGACTGTTTCGAATGTTTACAGACACCCAAGAGCCAATCAGCTTTCCGTGCGCAAGTCGCGTAGCGCGCCCGGAGCGCTCCCCGGTGCGCGTACCGGGGCGCTGCCATAGATATATATATTTTTTTAACCTAAATTACTCAAAATCCACAGGAGCACATATATTGAGACATAGCAAAGGCACATCGGGCTACCAGTCCCTACAATTTTGACAAGTTTGGTGGAAATCCATTCAGCCGTTCGGGCTAAAAGTGAAGTCGACCGCCCTATAGAAATTAACATGGGGAAAACACGTTTTGGGACCCCCCTTTTATCTCTGCCCCCGCTTGATGAATCCCCCCCAAACTTTCAAGGAAGGAGCGGAGCGGGCCATTTTCTTTGAGAAATTCGCGAAGATTCGTCCACCGGCGCCAAAGTTATTCCCAATAGAATGTTGCGGATTTCCTATGGAAAGTAGATCTTAACTATAACTAACTACTGGCGACCGCCAGTAGGTAATATATACATATTTACATATATATATATGTATATATATATATGTATATATATATATATATATATATATATATAATTTTGTGTGTATATATATGGAGTATAATCAATGAACTTAATTATTATGGTCTAATAATTTTTAACCATGTGTATATATATGAAATGAAATCCATTTATGGTTTAATATATATTTTTTTACCATGTGTATATATATGAAATGAAATGTATCTATTTTTTGGTATAAATTTTAAAATAATAATGGTTATACTCTACCATTGCGTTATTGCACATTGGAACCCCTCGGGCACTGTGCCCTTAATTCATGTTTGATTGAACGCAGTATATCTTCACTGTTCATGATTTGAAAAAAATTCAGTTTGCACATCTGAAATGAATTACGCATTTGCACTTTAAAACCCCTCGTTTGTGTTCATGACACGCTATGTGAACAAGCCTCTCTCGAGGTGAAACGCGTCATGGCGGAATTGCAGGCTTTAACTTTGGCACGAAATAAATTGCACTGAGAAACTGCACTTATCTTGTGGTCTCGCTTTCTTCGTTGTTCTGTGCGGAAGGCAGAGTGTACTACGACGACCCTTTGGACATATATATATATATATATATATATATATATATATATATATATATATTTCTTCGATTCCATTCGCCTCCTTTCCTTTCAGCGGAAGTCACAGCACTACAGCAGGTAAGTTCGTATACATTTTTATTCTTTAAAACACCATGTACAAAAATGTGCAAGAACAGGACGGCCTACATGTTTCGGCTACAATTAGCCTTCAACTGGACCATAGAGTCCCAGGCGTCTAGAAAGTTTATAAAGTGCTTAGTGATAGTACCCTTCTTTATGTTTATAATACACTAGACTACTAACCCCATTCACAAACTATGGCTAAATGCAGTCGCCATTTCGTTTTTCTTACATTACTGTGAAGTACTGTTAAAGTGCAACGTGCAGAGAAATAATAATAATAATTATTCGGTTTTCTCATTTCAATCCATGAATTTTCGATTTAAGCGACTGTTAGTACTCTGTACATTTTTACAAGGTGTAATAGACATGTATCATTTTGATTCTAACGGTTGGTCATATACTGAGCACATATTTCATTGTAAAGTACTTTTCTTGAAATTGCAACAGTATAACTCCCTACCCATTTTCTACATTTAGTCTATATTTACAAGCCCTGCTATTTACAATTATTTATAATTTTAGTCATTGTGCTGTTGTTTTAGGATATCATTGTGAAAACCCATTTTTGCCAAGGCTTTACATCTGTATTTCACTCTATGGTTAATGTGCCTCATATATATTTCCAATCTTACAGTGTTAGTTCATTTCTAAAACACTGTTTTATATATATATAATGGGAAACGTAGTATGGGAGCCATCAGTTTGTGATTTTTTACGAACATTAATCACACCTGGGACACAGCACATCACGATGCTCAAACCTTTGAGAAAAGCTATTCGCTGAAACGCGTCAGGTGCATCGTGCCTGAGGCTGCCTGCGCTGATTGAAATAAATAGCTGTTATATCCGGATCCTGGCTCTGGCGCATTTCTTTGTTGGATATATATATATATATATATATATATATAGCCCGATGTGCCTTTGCTATGTCTCAAGATATATATATATATATCCGCGCTCCTTTCTCCTGCTGTTTAAAACATGGCGCCACCGTACAATGTTTGTAACATTGAGGAAGGCGGAGCGCCGAAACGCGCCTGTTGCGAACAAAATAAAAACAACTTGGAGAAGTACCCCCGGAGTGCGTGGTTTCTATTGTGATAGAGGCGGAAACCTTGAGAGACATATATATATATATATATATATATATATATATATATATATTCACTGAAAAAACCATAGGTTTCACACCAGTTATAGTTAGGTGGAAATTTTACTGATATAAAACCATTGAAATTCCCACGTTATAGTTAGTCGGACTCACTATAACTTGCGCGTGCAATGCACTGCTGATGACATCACATATTACATCACTCATGACATGGTCAGTGACATCACTCATGACATCACTGATGACACCATCCAGTGAATATGTGTCTTTCTGAAAAATAAATATTAGTGAGTTATTTTTAAATATTTAAATACATATATTAGTGTTTCACTTTGTGTATAAGTGGCTACATGTGTTGATAAGTAGCTACATGCGTATGTATATGGGTTATTTGATATTTTTATTAGTATCAGTATGAGTGTCTATATGGTTTGATGGAGGTATTACTTAGCGCATAGATGCATGAGTGACTGACTCTTTGTTTGTATGTGTTTTGAAGACAGCATATGTACAGGATTGTATGGGTGGATGAGTGTCTATATGTGTTTGTTAGTGAGTGAATGACTGTCTCACTAGTGTCTTTATCAGTAACTACATATGTTTTAATCTAGAATATATGAATATTGATGTATATAAGTGAGTATATGTGAGAGTAAGAGATTGTAAGATTTCCTGTTTAAATAAGTATGTGTTTCTATAAGTGATTGTTTAAGAGAATAAATATGTGTAATTTTCAATAGAAGTAAGGTGGAAGTGTGTGTATAACTCTATATTCAAATAAATGGTTGTTCAATAGTTTATTTGCACGTGTGAATATGTGTGTGAGTAACTTTTGGATGAATGTCGGTGTGTAACAGGATGTATAGGTGTATCTCTTCATATGATGAGTGAGTATATGTATGAGTGACTATATAGAACTGTTGGTGAATGAGTGGATGTGTATATAGATAGTGGAAGTACAGAATTGCTTGTTGTAACTGATATAGGTATGTCCATTTTTTAAAAATTTCAGTTTCTATTTTTGAATATGTGTCTCAAGGGTTACTTTACACTGAGAGGAGGTCTGTGACTGTGTCACAAGGATGGTGTCATCAGTGATGTCATGAGTGATGTCACTGACCATGTCATGAGTGATGTAATATGTGATGTCATCAGCAGTGCATTGCACGCGCAAGTTATAGTGAGTCCGACTAACTATAACGTGGGAATTTCAATGGTTTTATATCAGTAAAATTTCCACCTAACTATAACTGGTGTGAAACCTATGGTTTTTTCAGTGAATTTAATAGGTTTTTTAAATGCTAATTCCTAACTATAACTGGTGTGAAACCTATGTTTTTTTTCAGTGAATTTCAAAGGTTTTTTTAATGCTAATTCCTAACTATAAGTTTCACTTTATAAATAAGACTGTTAGCACTCTAGTTGTTCTTTTTAACACTCTGGTACATTCTGTCATTGGGCTACAGTTGGGCTACATCTAGTTGAATTTTGGGCTACATTTACAATTTTTGATCTCTGGTGGCCATCTTTGGGCTACATTGGGCTACTTTGGGCTACATTTGGGCTACATTTTGGCTCTAACATATATTAAGCCCAATGTAGCACAATACATATTTTTATAAAGTTAATTTTTTTACAAACCACTTCAGAATAGGGCTACCTGTCTCTACAATTATCCCATTTTTTTTTTTTTAATTTTTGGGGGGAGCGCTCCCGGAGCGCGCCCCGGAGTGCGCCCCGAAAAGCGTATTTCTGAAAAGCGCCCCCGGGCGCGCTCCGGGGAGCGTCTCGTAAGCGTCAATATCGCAAACGAAAACATGATCGTGACGTATCGCGTAGCCGCGACCGCGTGATACGCACGGCGTAAGCGCACCCGGAAGTACTCGAGCGAATACGATCGCACAACGTAAACTTCCGGCGCGCTTACGCTGCGCGACCCGGGCCGCGCCCCCGGGCGCGTAGCGTAAGCGCGTCGGGTCATGTGAGCAGAAAATAACACTTTTCATTGGTTCATAACAGTTTTAGTTTCATAATGATGTAGCCCCTGGTCTTGTGACCTGAAAATAACACTTCTCATTGGTTCAGGACAGTTTTTTTTTCTAAATGATGAAAGACCCCACCTTTTTTCCTTATTCTGACTTTGTCCTTTGACTGAGGAAGACCTGTTTGTTGCTCTCTCTACTTTTTTGCTCTAAATAATGGCTTAATTAGTAGCATCAGCTGGTGCATCTGCCCCACCACCACCACCACCAAGAGGACCAGCTCCAAATTATATTGGTGGTCAAGAACAGGAGGAGGAGGAAGAGGAAGAGGAGGAGGGGAGAAGAAGATGGCTGCCAGAAGAAAATACACCTTATAAACCCAAACCACACATTGTTTGGCAGTTTTTTTCAATTCCAGAGGGGAAAAAAAAGGTGAATGCTCCCAAGGTGACTTGCCTCATCTGCAATGATGAACTTTCACGGGGCAACCCAAACAAGAAATATTCTTTTGGTAACTATACCATGATTCGGCACATGACAAGAAAGCATCCAAACAACTACTCTCGAGCAGAGTTCCGGGAACTGGCCAGTAACCTCCCCCAGTCATCAAGGACCCCCTCCCAAAGAAACCAACCCACTTCCTCGCAACCAGAAACATCTGAGGTGATGCCTTGCATTCAGCCAAGATTTGCTGATTTTAAAATTACTTGTACTGCTTGTGGCAAGCTTATCTCCTATGGGGAACAAAGTATTAAGCTCATCGTCCTTGCAGGTGATAATCACAAGTGCCCCAAAAAGAAATAATTTTTTGGGTTTTTTGTTTTTTTGCTCCAGTTGAGCCAGTTTCAATTCCCTTTTTTTGTTTCTCCCCCTAAAAAATACAAAAAAATATATAAAACTGTTTTGAAAAGCCAAAAAAAGTTCAAAAAGTTCAAAAAACACAAAAAAATATAAAACAACAAAAAGAAGAAAAAAAAAAGTTCTTTTTAGAACTACCTCCAATTTCGAAATAAAAACTTCATTTTTTTGAAAACTGTCATCTTTTTCCCTCATTTTACGCTCCCCGGTGCGCTACGTGGTGCGCGCACCATTCGCTTCCCCCGCGCAAAACGAAAAAAAATATATATTTTAAATGCCCCGCGGGGCCCTTTTATAGCCCCCACATCAAACCTAGGGAGTCAAAGGGGTCTATCCCTGACGCCTTATGGTCAGTTCCCACTTTGTTTTAGCCACCTCTTATGTCTCGATTTTACCGAGACACAAGATGGCGACCGCTCTGGACTGTTTGGAATGTTTACAGACACCCGAGAGCCAATCAGCTTTTCATGCGCACCTCGCGTGTCGCGCCTGGAGCGCTCTCCGGTGCGCGCACCGGTGCGCTGCTATAGATATATATATTTTTTTGAACCTAAATTACTCAAAATCCACTGGAGCACATATCTTGAGACATAGCAAAGGCACATCGGGCTACCAGTCCCTACAATTTTGCCAAGTTTGGTGTAAATCCATTCAGCTGTTCGGGCTAAAAGTGAAATCGACCGGCCTATGGAAATTAACATGGGGAAAACGCGTTTTGGGACCCCCCTTTTATCTCGGCCCCCGCTTGACGAATCCCCCCCAAACTTTCAAGGAAGGACCGGAGCTCGACGAGGCCATTTTCAGGAAATTTTCAGGCAGATTCGTCAACCGGTGCCAAAGTTATTCCAAATAGAATTTTGAGATTTAACATTGAAAAAAATCCTAACTATAACTACCTACTGGCGACCGCCAGTAGGTAATATATATATATATATATATATATTACCTACTGGCGGTCGCAAGTGGGTAGTTATAGTTAGGATTTTTTTCAATGTTAAATCTCAAAATTCTATTTGGAATAACTTTGGCGCCGGTTGACGAATCTGCCTGAAAATTTCCTCAATATGGCCTCGCGGCGCCCCGGTTCTTCCCTAAAAGTTTGGGGGGATTTGTCAAGCGGGGGCCGAGATAAAAGGGGGGTCCCAAAACGTGTTTTCTCCATGTTAATTTCCATAGGGCGGTCGACCTCACTTTTAGTCCGAACGGCTGAATGGATTTCCACCAAACTTGGCAAAATTGTAGGGACTGGTAGCCCGATGTGCCTTTGCTATGTCTCAAGATATGTGCTCCAGTGGATTTTGAGTAATTTAGGTTAAAAAAAATATATATATCTGTAAGCGCACCAGGCGCGCCACGCGACTTGCGCACGGAAAGCTGATTGGCTCTCGGGTGTCTGTAAACATTCGAAACAGTCCGGAGCGGCCGCCATCTTGTGTCTCGGTAAAATCAAGACACAAGAGGTGGCAAAAACAAAGGGGGAAATGTCCATAAGAGGGCAGGGATAGACCCCCCTGACCCCCTAGGTTTGTTGTGGGGGCTATAAAAGGGATCCGCGGGGCATAACATTTTTTTTTTTTCGATTTTCGCGGGGGGAGCGCACGGTACCCGCACCGGGGAGCGCACCGGGAAGCGTACTATGGGGAAAAAAGTATGACAGACTTTTCAAAAATGTTATGTTTATTAATTGTTCTTTTTGTTGTTTTTTTTTTTTTAAATACCAACATGTTGGTACAAATGCAGAGTCTAAAATTTAATAAACACTGTCTCCTTTGTAGATATCTTGCATGTTGTTACAGAAGTTATTGTGGTATTTGAAATTCATACCATAGTCTGTCAGGGAAGCAGAAACAACATGGAGGAAGGAGATGATAAAGAGATGTTAAATACTCATTGGAGATAATATAGTGGGAGAAAGGAAGTAACTATGAGCAAACTTACTATGTAACACAAAAAAGTTGTACAGTATACTATAAGTTTGACTTCACATTATAATCAATTTGGTACTAGTTTAAGAATTACATATAAAAATGAATAATGTCTGAAACAATTTTAGAATTATTAAATATAAATTTATTTTTCAGATTCTTTTTCCAAATTTAAAATAACTTCTAATATTTGATTGTCGGAAATGTCCTCATTTTGAATCAGGAAATCTACTGATTGTACACATTGAAGTAGTTCATAGTCCTGTGATTCATCCATGAATTCTAAGTTATCATTGGGTTCAATAACTTTTTCATTGTTGCTCTCCAGAACAATTTTGAAGGAAATATTCTTTTCTCCTTCCATTTTGTTGCTGTAAATTGCATAAAAAATAAATATATCAGTAGAGATAGGGCACTGTTGGGTTTAAGTTCAGACATGTAGTTTGGATTTTTTAACAGTGAAGTTATCTTTGGGCAGTGTATGGTATCAGGCTGGAATTAGAAATGTAAAAAAGTGTATGTGATAAAGCCTAAGTAAATTTATAATTATATAAGAGAAGCGTAACTCAATCTATAGCTATAACAGAGACGCCTATCTTAATCTATAACTATTACAGAGGGATAGTACATAATATCAGAATATTTTTTCTCAAATTAACTTAAAGTGCACAACATTCTTCACTTTCCAAAATAACAACGTACCTTTGAGAAAGCAGTTGAAGATCTCAGTGTAATTCCTTTTCAAATGTACTTCAGGTAGTAGTAGTCAAAATGGCTGTGTTTCCCTCTCTTTTTTTATATATATTCTTGTACATAACCAATCAAATGTCAGGAAATAATCGTAGAAAATGAAAGAAACTTTTTAATTGGTTGTAAATTCTAACACTTCATATGTGTTTTTGTCATGTAATTTACCTCATGATATTTAGACAGGCCTACAGCCTAAATGTCTCAATGGAATTTCACCAAATTTGGGTAAATGGTAGGGACTGCTATGTAGTAGGGCGTATTCTATATTTGATGAAAGTGTATCCAGTGGTTTTTCAGAAAATTACTTTCCCACCTTTTTTTAGGGAGCGCTTACCGGTGAGCGCCCCGGTACGCGCATCAGCAGCGTTACGGGAGTCCTCCATTTTGTGTTTCGGTAGAATTGAGACACAAGATGGGGGATAAACAACGTTGGGAATGGGTAGAAGGGGGCACGGTAGACACTTCCTGACCCTCTAGGTTTTCTGAGGGGAGTTTAGGAGGGGCATATATGTAAAAAAAAAAAATAATAATAATAATTTCGCGGGGGAGCGCCCGGTACGCGCACCGGGGAGCAAACCGGGGAGCGTACTTTGGTGAAAAATAGTGAAAAAAGTTAGAAAAAGATAATCGTTTTGAGTGATCAGAGGTAGGGTAGCTCTGAAAAGAGCTTTTGGGTTTTGTGGCTGATTTATGTACCTACAAGTAGGTTCCAATGCACAGTCTTAAATTCAGGAGGAATATTCTATTCCCCTCATCTGTGAAGTGCACACCATCTCCTCTGTAGATGTCTTGCATGTTGTAACGCAAGTTATTATTGTATATTGAACCCATTCCACAGTCTCTCATGTAAGCAGAAACAGATTTATTCACATGTTTCCATGCTTTCTCAAATTGTGGACAACATTGGTTGAACCAGTTCCATTTTTGTCTTTGGCATATATTGGAATATACCAAAGCAGTTTGTGGAAAAAGTGTCATCAATTGATCAAAGGTGTCCTTTAAAAGCATTTCCAGACCTATCCCAGTCAATGTGCCTAGATCGTTCCCACCACAGTGCACAATTATAAGGTCAGGTTCTGGCAGATGCATAAAAGTTTTCACCAATGGTATCAATTGGTGACATCTCAATCCTCTCTGGCCAATCCACTTGATTTCCACATTTGATAAATCAAGGTTGTGAAAATCTCTGCTAGCTGCATACCTTTGAGCCCAGTGGATGTAGCTATGTCCAATAATCCACACAGAATACATGCTGAGAGAATGTTCTGGTGCAGTCAGATGAAGTGTGGGAATGAAATGGCAGTTGGAACAATAGGAGTTTTCCCCCAAAACAATGGTGGAGTTTTCCTGCTCTTGAATCACAAGCAATGATTGGTGGATTCAGATAGTTGAAAACTGAAAGTTAGGGTGTATGGTTGTGTTGTGTGTGAGAAACAATTTGAATGGTTAAGAAAAATTCACTAAATGCAATATTGCCCTGGATAAGCTGGTGTATTGAGAGGTCAAACATCCTTGCTGACTTAATTTGCAACGTTGTAGAATACACTTTTGAACCTGAGAGTTCAGTTAGGAGGGAGTTGCAATGGTAACAGATAGAAAGGTCTGAGAGGGGGGGAAGGGTGTTGGTTTGAAAATAGTGAGGGAAGACTTTTGATTGGTTGAAATAAGGCATATGTGTGTAAAATTAGAGATTTTCTATGCCAGTCTTGGTTTTAGTGTATTGAGTGCACACCTTTTGCTCTGCTAAAGAAATGTTGGTGTGTGTATCTGACACTGTTCTCAATCTCCCAAAGCATTTGTTAAGGTAAGTAATGATTCATTTAATTTAGATAGAGACTTGTTTGCTCTATGGAGAAGATTTGGAAGCAGATAGTGAAGTTTCAGTAGTAAAATTGAATGCTTGTACATAGGACTTGTGCTGTGTTTGTAAAAAGTTATTTAAAAAACGATTTTGGGGTAAAAGAATGGCTTTTATTTTTTTGAGAAGCAAATAATAGTGTCTGCCTCTGTAAAGAAATATATTTGAATGTTTTATAATTATGTCACCTGCGTTACCTCAAATTAGGAAGCAGATTGAGATTATTTCTTGTTGGTTTGTGTATGTTTCTTTGGAAATGCTTGATATTAAAATATGCAAGATAGAGGAATTGTCTTTTGTGAAACACTGAGGGTTCAGTAGTGAAATTGAGTGCTTGTACATAGGATCTTCGCTGTGTTTCTAAAATGTTATTCAAAAAACGATTTTGGGGGCAAATCAATGGTATTTTTATTTGGCTCTTAATTATGATTACCTTGTGCTGCCGGTGCATCACTTTAAACATGGTAAATGAGTGACGTCTGGTGGCGCAAGGCCTTCATAAATAAGGCTCTGAGTTTGTTTGCTGTTGGTTTCTTTTTTGCTTTTTGATAATGCTTGCTATGAACATTTGCAAGATATAGGATTTGTATTTTGGGAAACAGTGAGGTTTCAAAAGTGATATTGAGTGCTTGTACATAGGTTCTGCACAGTGTTTCTTAAATGTTATTCAAAAAACGATTTTGGGGGAAAATCAATGGTATTTTTATTTGGCCCTTATTTTTGATTGCCTTGTGGCACCGGTACGTCACTTTTAGCATGGGAAGAAAGTGACGCACTGGTGGCGCAGGGCCTTCATAAATAAGGCTCTGAGTTTGTTTGCTGTTGCTTTCTTTTTTGCTTTTTGATAATGCTTGCTATGAACATTTGCAAGATATAGGATTTGTATTTTGGGAAACAGTGAGGTTTCAAAAGTGATATTGAGTGCTTGTACATAGGTTCTGCGCAGTGTTTCTTAAATGTTATTCAAAAAACGATTTTGGGGGCAAATCAATGGTATTTTTATTTGGCCCTTATTTTTGATTGCCTTGTGGCACCGGTACGTCACTTTTAGCATGGGAAGAAAGTGACGCACTGGTGGCGCAAGGCCTTCATAAATAAGGCCCTGAGTTTGTTTGCTGCTGGTTTCTTTTTTGCTTTTTGATAATGCTTGCTATGAACATTTGCAAGATATAGGATTTGTATTTTGGGAAACAGTGAGGTTTCAAAAGTGATATTGAGTGCTTGTACATAGGTTCTGTGCAGTGTTTCTTAAATGATATTCAAAAAACGATTTTGGGGGCAAATCAATGGTATTTTTATTTGGCCCTTATTTATGATTGCCTTGTGGCGCTGGTACGTCACTTTTAACATGGGAAGAAAGTGACACACTGGTGGCTCAAGGCCTTCATAAATAAGGCCTTGAGTTTGTTTGCTGTTGGTTTCTTTTTTGCTTTTTGATAATGCTTGCTATGAACATTTGCAAGATATAGGATTTGTATTTTGGGAAACAGTGAGGTTTCAAAAGTGATATTGAGTGCTTGTACATAGGTTCTGCGCAGTGTTTCCTAAATGTTATTCAAAAAACGATTTTGGGGGCAAATTAATGGTATTTTTATTTGGTCCTTATTTTTGAATGCCTTGTGGCGCCGGTACGTCACTTTAAACATGGGAAGAATGTGACGCACTGGTGGTGCAAGGCCTTCATAAATAAGGCCCTGAGTTTGTTTGCTGTTGTTTCTTTTTTGCTTTTTGATAATGCTTGCTATGAACATTTGCAAGATATAGGATTTGTATTTTGGGAAACAGTGAGGTTTCAAAAGTGATATTGAATGCTTGTACATAGGTTCTGCGCAGTGTTTCTTTAATGTTATTCAAAAAATCATTTTGGGGGCAAATCAATGGTATTTTTATTTGGCCCTTATTTATGATTGCCTTGTGGTGCCGGTACGTCACTTTTAACACGGGAAGAAAGTGACGCACTGGTGGCGCAAGGCCTTCATAAATAAGGCCCTGAGTTTGTTTGCTGTTGGTTTCTTTTTTGCTTTTTGATAATGCTTGCTATCAACATTTGCAAGATATAGGATTTGTATTTTGGGAAACAGTGAGGTTTCAAAAGTGATATTGAGTGCTTGCACATAGGTTCTGCGCAGTGTTTCTTAAATGTTATTCAAAAAACGATTTTGGGGGCAAATCAATGGTATTTTTATTTGGCCCTTATTTTTGATTGCCTTGTGGCGCCGGTACGTCACTTTTAACATCGGAAGAAAGTGACGCACTGGTGGCGCAAGGCCTTCATAAATAAGGCCCTGAGTTTGTTTGCTGTTGGTTTCTTTTTTGCTTTTTGATAATGCTTGCTATGAACATTTGCAAGATATAGGATTCGTATTTTGTGAAACACTGAGGGTTCAGTAGTGAAATAGAGTGCTTGTACATAGGATCTTCGCTGTGTTTCTAAAATGTTATTCAAAAAACGATTTTGGGGGCAAATCAATGGTATTTTTATTTGGCCCTTATTTATGATTGCCTTGTGGCGCCGGTACGTCACTTTTAACATGGGAAGAAAGTGACGCACTGGTGGCGCAAGACCTTCATAAATAAGGCCCTGAGTTTTTTTGTTGTTGGTTTCTTTTTTGCTTTTTGATAATGCTTGCTATGAACATTTGCAAGATATAGGATTCGTATTTTGTGAAACACTGAGGGTTCAGTAGTGAAATAGAGTGCTTGTACATAGGATCTTCGCTGTGTTTCTAAAATGTTATTCAAAAAACGATTCTGGGGGCAAATCAATGGTATTTTCATTTGGCCCTTATTTATGATTGCCTTGTGGCGCCGGTACGTCGCTTTTAACATGGGACGCACTGGTGGCGCAAGGCCTTCATAAATAAGGCCCTGAGTTGCTGTGATATAAACTTTAATATATTGCAAATTAGTGTTTATATTGTTTGCTTTTTGTTATTACTTTGTTGTTTGCTAATAGTGGTCTTTAATGTGTTATTTTTTTCAGAACCACAGATTGAAATCAACATTTTAAAAGCAAGCAAAAATGCCGTCAAGGCATAGGAGTAGAAAAAATACCATACGTAAAAGAACAAAATCAGCAAAGGTATTAAAGGAGTTCTCTACAACAAGTACTTCAAAAAACACCAGAAAAGCTCCTGGTAAGACAATTAAGTCTTTTCTTCGCAATTTATGTAGATCAAAAAGAAATGTAAAAGGTAATGTAAAGATCCAGAAGCAAAGAGCAAATCTAATAAGGAAGGAGAGGCCCTCAAAAAATGTCTCTATTGGAGCAGGAGAGAAGAGTATGGATAGCAATAGAAGAATAAATCAATTTAGGGACATTCGTAGACGAATGTTTCGCAATAGGGTAGTTTTACATTTGCTAAAAAATGAAAAGAAAGGTAAACAGAGAGTTGCTTTTTACAAGAAAAAGAAAAGTGTAGAGAAGATTGTTGATCAGGCTTTTGAAGTTAAGAAAAAATTATTTATTTTAGTAATCAATAGAATTAGGATACTTAATAAGGCAATTGATGTTTTCAAATCGAACAGTAGATGGAAAAGAATTATTAATCGGACTAATTTTTGCGAAGTATTTTCTGGAGAATGGATGCATAGTTCTGAGCCATTTTTTAATGAGGAGAGTTACTTTCAGGAAAATTATTTGGTGCATGCAGTTGACACCAGTGGTCGAGCATATGAGGTGAAAGATGGTTGTGTGATGGAAAAAGAGAAACTTATGTCTAGAGATGCAGAAGAGGTGTTAGGTGATGAAGTTTTAGGGAGACGTACTAAGGGCCCAGTGTACAGATGGAAATGCAGTAGTATTTGTAGTGTGTGACAGGATTCAATCGATTTGCTTCGAAATTTCTTATGTACATATAGTAAGAAAAGTCTCAAACAAAAAATTAATATATTGCAAGAGTTACATCCTTGCAGAGTGAGAGAAAACACAGGTTTGCATGGGCATTCACTGGCCTGTCTTTCTAGAAAAGTATGTCAGAGAGTTTTTCATCATTTTAGGATGTTAGCAGTGCATCATAATAAGGTGAGAAAATTAGTTAGAAGGTTGTATTATGCAAAAAGTCCAGCACTTAAGCTTAAACAGTTAAACAGTGCTCTTTTGCATGGATCTGAAGTAGATGTGAAGACTATTTGTGAAGAAATTGAGTTTTGTTATTTTGGGAACAAAGAGGACAGTGTAGAAATGGATATAGTAATCGATGGTAATGTGGAAGACAATGTACAGATTTCAAGTACAGAAAGATTTGATGAGGAAATTACCAAGTTTAAGGTGAAATCAAGTGAAAGGCCTAATTTAACTTGTGTGTGTTGTCGACGGACTCATTATAAGATTCAGACTAGGTTAGTTGATTTATATGCAAAATGCGATTTGGAAAATAATAGTGAATGGAAGGATTTTGTGAGTTATTTGTTGGTGGAGAATTCTTTTGATTTGAGTTTTGATCAGCGTATTTATAATTATTAGTTGAAAAAATTAAATGAAAATAGAATGCCTGCTAGAGCTGCTCATAATAGTCTTCAGTTGATAGATATTCCTTCTGAATTGATGGATTTAAATACTTATGAATCAATTTTGATTCAATGTGTCCATCCTTTTCAAGCTATTGTTCGCATGGAGCCTAAGATAGGGAAATTACCTCCTACAGATTTACAAAGAGGATTAAAGGGAAGAGTTGTTTATTTGCCTCTAGATGTCAAGAAAAATATTGATACAATTGGTGTAGAAAGAGTAGAAGAGGATCCTCTGGTTATTCTAGTTAATGGGGTTCCAACAAAGAGTAAGAAAATCTGGCAAGATTTAGTGGATGTTAGAAAAGTCAAAAAGGCAACGTTGTATTTGGTCAAAAACAATGAGTACTATAATATGGCTGAGATACCCGCCACCCCCTCTCAACACAATCCCCAAGGATGGGAAACCGGAAACAGTTCTGAACTTTTGGAAGGCGGGAAGGGAGTTACCCTTCCCGGCCGTATTTATTAAAATATGAAACAAAATCAAAATATTAAAATAACAGTTTCATATCATGTACATTTTTGTTTCCACATTACGATGTTTTGGCTAACCTTAACATATTTCTAATACAAAGGTTCTCCTAGCCGAAACTAACATCCTACCAATACATTAATAACTTGAAATTGTACATCCTAACGTTTAAGGGCCAACGGCAAGGTCGTAACCGGTGTCAGATCCCTAAACCAGAAATACCCCCTCACTTGCGAGGGGCGACCGCACAGAGGGCTGTACCTCAAGTGCACTTACCAATTTCCCTTGTCTTGACGGGGACCCCAATTAACTCAACGCCATTTTAAGGTCGTCCGAGGACTCGTGTGAGGTGTCTAGGAGGTAGCGTAGACCCCCTCCCCACCCCACACAACTTACCACATCTGCCGTCGCAGATGTCCTGGCCCCGGGAAATACCCAGGAGGGGCCCGTAGCCCCTCCTATCCAGGGAGGGGCCTTGACCGCCTTCCCTTTCCTTTCGGCGTCCCATCCTTAGAAGGGACCGCCTACCCGTTGAGGGGCCAATGGCCACCTCCCCCCGGGCGCTCCCATCCGTAATGGGTGACGCCCCCCCCATAGGGATCTTCCAATTACTGCTATCGATCATGACCTTACCGCCCGACCGAATAAATACGACATTAAACTAGAAAGACTAAAACTAAAAGACAACAGATGCTCAAAGTATGAATACTGCAACATCACTGATCAACACTGGTGCCAATACTTTATTCGAAAAATTATACTGCAAGGAATTATTCTCTTTATTGCATACTGAACCAAACTTAGTCACTACAACCTGAAAGAAAATTGAGTTACCACATCAAAACTTTATTTCAAACCACTTGCTGTCTCCAGGGGCTGGTGGGTGGGTCAAAATTGGCTCTTCGTTCCGTCTCGAGCTCACGTGCAGCGGGGAGGTGCAGCTTCAGAGCACAGGAACAAGAGGATGCTTCTCTGGCTTGTTGCTCCTTTTATCCTTCCTCGGGCGGGCGTAAACCCGCCCCCGCCCGCCTCCGGGGGCGTGGTTGGCGGCTTCAGTGTCTAGGACAACCCACTCTAGGGCGGGAACAAAGCGCGCCCCGGCTACGCCGCTTCGGGCATACCAGCCGAGACTCGCCTCCCGCCCAAGATGGCTTCCCGGGGGGATCGGGGTACTCCACCATACGTTCGGGGGGACCGAGTGGTCGCCCCTTTCCATATGGCTGAGATACCCGCCACCCCCTCTCAACACAATCCCCAAGGATGGGAAACCGGAAACAGTTCTGAACTTTTGGAAGGCGGGAAGGGAGTTACCCTTCCCGGCCGTATTTATTAAAATATGAAACAAGATCAAAATATTAAAATAACAGTTTCATATCATGTACAATTTTGTTTCCACATTACGATGTTTTGGCTAACCTTAACATATTTCTAATACAAAGGTTCTCCTAGCCGAAACTAACATCCTACCAATACATTAATAACTTGAAATTGTACATCCTAACGATTAAGGGCCAACGGCAAGGTCGTAACCGGTGTCAGATCCCTAAACCAGAAATACCCCCTCACTTGCGAGGGGCGACCGCACAGAGGGCTGTACCTCAAGTGCACTTACCAATTTCCCTTGTCTTGACGGGGGCCCCAATTAACTCGACGCCATTTTAAGGTCGTCCGAGGACTCGTGTGAGGTGTCTAGGAGGTAGCGTAGACCCCCTCCCCACCCCACACAACTTACCACATCTGCCGTCGCAGATGTCCTGGCCCCGGGAAATTCCCAGGAGGGGCCCGTAGCCCCTCCTATCCAGGGAGGGGCCTTGACCGCCTTCCCTTTCCTTTCGGCGTCCCATCCTTAGAAGGGACCGCCTACCCGTTGAGGGGCCAATGACCACCTCCCCCCGGGCGCTCCCATCCATAATGGGTGACGCCCCCCCCCATAGGGATCTTCCAATTACTGCTCACTGATCATGACCTTACCGCCACAGGCCGGATAGTTGACCGGCTATCCGGACCCCCCACAAAACTCCTACCTAAAGGTCATGCTGTAAACCCTTTAGCCAGGCTACGAGGTCTCCTATGAGTAACACATTCCCCACCCGGGACAAATGGACCCCATCCTCCAGGTACATACTGTCCCCCTTGATACAACCATGAGGAATGGAATGCAATGCACTTGAACGGAACAGTCTACCCAATTTGTTGTTCACTTTCTTCACCGAATGATTTATAGCAGACACCGAATTCGCCCCCCGCCACGCCTTAAGTGGATTCATATGGGACCATGCAATTGTGCACCCTGGAACCCTTCTCGCCAACCAACTTACTGTGGATAGGATCGCCTCGAGAAGAAGTCGTCTACCAGTGGTCACCAAATCATTGCCCCCGAGATGCACTATGATTATAGATGGCGGTGACCTTGTCCGCCCTAACAAACCCTCGAAAAAGGATTGAAACTGGTCAATACAGAGCCCGCCCCTTCCGTAGAAGGTCACCCTGTACCCGTATTCCCCAGCTATGTGAATCATGTCACCTGCTTTGAATACGTCCGCGGCACGCCTCACGTATGAGTGGCCCACGACCCACACCACTTTTTCCGCAGCCGGTGATCTTTGACCGCTGGTTCCCAGGTGTCGGGTCGACTGCACAGTCCGCCCCGCCTTGTAAGCTTGCGAAACTGTAAACCAAACAAAAACAAGAAGCGTGAGTACATGATATCAGCTTCACAACATGTGCAACCGCACATACCTTTTGTAACAATTCGAGGACCAACGCCCCAATTGTTTCACTTTTTCCACACTCAGACCCCCGGCTGTAGCCTCTGTAGCAGCCCCTATCCGAAAGGAATGGGTCCCAAACTCGCCGGGGTTCAAGCCCGCGGCCGAAATTGCCATTGCAAGCACCCGCTGGAACTGAAACCTCGTCAGTGGGGTGGCATCAGCGTGTCTCAACAAGGTCCCCCCCCATGATGCCGCCCTCTGCGCTAAATATTCCTCTATGCAAACAACCGGGCACATGGGAGATCCGGGAATCCGATGTATGACTACGCAGTCCCCGCTCGCACCCTGATCGGTCTTAGACCTGACAAACGAGACAATCATAGTCTCCCCCTTAACCTGAATGTGCTCTCGGCACAATCCCCCCACCGTATCCTGCTTGTTCTTCGCCACCAGTTCGCTTACCCGCATTGCCCCATGGAATGCTAACACAAAAGCGGCCCGGAATAACACTGTCTCATACTGGGATGAACATGTCGCAGGGAGTACGGATAATAACAGGGCCAACCTATCCAGACCTATCGGGTGCCTCTCATCAACTCTGCGACCCTCAAGGCGTTGCCACCCACGTAGCGCTTTCTGCACCACAAAAGACGCTGTTGGGTCCTGGATCCCATGCGCCCTCGCCATAAAGGAAATGGCGGCCCGATGCCTCTGGGCCGTAGCTACTGACTTGCCTGCCTGATGTAAAGACAGCAAAAATTTTACGACAAGCTCTTCCTGGCCCCAAAGCTCCCCCCTAGCAGACCCCAAAAAGGACCAATAGGAACGGAACGCCCCTTCGTATGCCTTCCTTGTCCTGGGTGCTAAACTCTCTCCCACGAGGTTTTGTAGTTCGGGGCACCGAGAGACCAGAGAGCTTCGGGAAAGGGTGCCGCCACCGGGTCCGCTGTGGGCAGAAAACCCCAGAAGGCCTGCATACGGAAACGAGAAAGCGCATCAGCCGCTTGGTTCAGTACCCCCGGGACATGTCTTGCCCTAAAGAGCACATTCAACTGCATACACAATAAAACAATTTCTTTGAGCAGTCTCAGAATCCATTTGCAACGTGCTGCCTGACTATTGATACACTCAACCACGGTCATGTTATCAGACCAGAACACCACAGAGTGATCTCGGAACCCCTCAGGCCATGTCTTCAGGGCCACCAAAATAGGGAACAGCTCGAGAAAAGCAATGTTATTAGTCAGTCCGCACTCGTGCCACCATGACGGCCATTTTTGAGCCGACCAATGCGTGCCGAATATGGCACCAAATCCTATACTCCCCGCCGAATCTGTCCACAGCCCCAGCTCCTCGGAGGACACCGCCGGTTTATTCCAGACAATTCGACCATTGAAATCCGCCAGGAATGCCAACCAAATGCGCATGTCCTGGCGAATCTCTGCCGAGAGCCTCGTGCGGTGGTGTCCCTCCTTCAGACCGACCATGGCTTGTGCAATCGAGCGGGAAAGGGGCGGGCCATTGGCATTACTCTGAGGGCGAAATTCAGCTGGCCCACCATTTGTTGCAATTGATGCAGGCTTACCTTAGTCTCATGAATACATGTTTCAAGGGATGCCCTGAATTTTACCACTTTTTCTCTTGGTAATCGAAAACAACCTTCTTCCGAGTCGAGCTCGATCCCCAGAAACTCGAGTGAAGTCGAGGGACCCACAGTCTTACCTGGTGCCAATGGCACACCAAAATGGTTCATTAAGACACAAAATTCATTTAAAGCCTGTCCACATTCCGGATCCCCGGCTGCCCCCAGGAACAGAAAGTCATCGAGATAATGCATAACGTGCTGAAAACCCGTCTTCCTTGTGAAGACCCATTGCAGAAAACAACTGAACTTTTCAAAATACGCACAAGATATAGAGCATCCCATCGGCATACATCTATCCATGTAATAGCGTCCCTGAAACATGAAACCAAGGAGACGCTGATCGTCTGGGTGTACCGGGAGCAACCGGAACGCTGACTCGATGTCTGACTTTTCCATCAGCGCCCCGGGCCCCAGGCGATTCAACATGGCGACGGCCTCATCGAAAGATGCGTACCGCACCAAACACACTTCCGGGTCTATCGCATCATTTACGGAAAGACCACGTGGGGCTGACAAGTTATGTATCAGCCTGAACTCACCCGGGTCCTTCTTAGGGACCACCCCTAAGGGGGAACAAACAAAGTTAGCAACCAGTGGTAAATCGAATGGACCGGCAACACGCCCTCGAGTCACCTCTTTCCCAATCTTTGCCTGTACCACCGCTGTATGCTGCAGGACCGACAGTTGGTTCTTACAACTTGCTACACCCCGAAAATCTCCCACTGGAATGCGGAAACCATATAAAAAACCATCCCGCAACACTCCAGCGGAAACATGATCCGGGTATTCGTTGAGCCAAGGAATCATTGCCATGGTATCAATCGGGGTAGGTAAAGGCGCCCCTCGGCCTATTTCAGACCTGTTTGGCGCTTCCCCTACCACCGTTATCACCCGTCTTGGCTCTGCACATGGTCTCAGGATGAGAGGACTGCCCACACCCGCCACATTCATGTCTAAACTTGCATGACCCCTGGGGCCTCGTACATTTTCCTCTGTTAAAATTCCAACAAATCCCCCTTTTACCTGCGTTGCCACTCGACTTCGAGTGGTGCTCGTTACCTGCACCCGTCCGAAAGGGTGTCCCGGAGGATTGGCGGGAAGACTCACCCCTGTTACTCCCCGACAATGGTACTTTTAACATGCCTGAATTCTCCATCTTCTGCCAAGAAATGGAGTCATAACAATCCCATGTTAGAGCTCGGTCGTGCTCCTTAGCCTTCCTAAAAATATTGTCGTAACAAAACCACTGATTGCCCTTGTATGCTAGAGAATACTCCATGATACGTGTCTGATAAATAGGTAACTCTGTCAACAACTCAGGCCTTCGCTCACCCATAATGGAGGTAAAAATGCCAAATGCTCTGCCCCAAGTACCTATGTTTTCGTCGACCTTAAAGGCGGCCATTTTTGCGCGCCAAACACTCGGATGCATAAGCTCTTTTTGGCCCTTCACATGCTCCATCTCGTAATGGTCAGTAAGCAAAGAAAACATGTTCACATACTTATCGGCCCAAATCTTTTCCTTAATTTCAAGTGGAACATGCTGGGCCACTTTCTCCCTTCGTGAGGGTACAGACCCTTCCCCCGCAATCGGCAGTAACCGCTTACCTGCACTAGGTGCCGTACTTGATGCCGAACTCGCGCCTGCTGCATTCCCAGCCACCGGAACCTGTGGGGGAACAGAAGATGGTGCTTTCGCAGCCTCTCTAGATTCCCGCAGTTGTCTCATTACTGCCCTGGCGTCGTCAGCCGTGGCGCCCTCACTATCTTTACCCAACCACGCTGCCAGTTGCGCCGCCAACTCTGGAGGCATATCCTCCCCGTTCACGGGGGTAACCACCACGGGGATCGGATGCCCCTCCTTCGGAACCGAGATTGGCTCCTCTCCCGGTGTATCTGGGACCGGGGCCTCCCCCCCACGTGCCCCCCTCTTGGGCCTCTTGCTTCTCCCGCTAGGGGCTACTCCCGGCAATGCTGGTCCGACAATTCGCTTCGGTCCTCCCTCCCCGTTTTTTGCCGCCATCTGTTTCTTCAAATCGGCTACCTCTTTTATGAGCATGCGGAGCATCTGATCGGTACCGACCCGCTTTCCGACCTTCTTGCCCGGCATTTTCACACGAAGATATCTGTAAAACAAAGACAAAATTACAACGCTCAAAATTGGCTCTTCGTTCCGTCTCGAGCTCACATGCAGCGGGGAGGTGCAGCTTCAGAGCACAGGAACAAGAGGATGCTTCTCTGGCTTGTTGCTCCTTTTATCCTTCCTCGGGCGGGCGTAAACCCGCCCCCGCCCGCCTCCGGGGGCGTGGTTGGCGGCTTCAGTGTCTAGGACAACCCACTCTAGGGCGGGAACAAAGCGCGCCCCGGCTACGCCGCTTCGGGCATACCAGCCGAGACTCGCCTCCCGCCCAAGATGGCTTCCCGGGGGGATCGGGGTACTCCACCATACGTTCGGGGGGACCGAGTGGTCGCCCATTTCCAAGATGTAAGTGTTAGAGGAGAGGAAACAGCTACAGAAGAAGACAGTGATTGTTCAGTTGGTCAAATTGAAAAAGTTGATGTTTCTAGAAGTGAAGAAATATATGAACATTATACTGTTCATCCTTTGTATTCCAAAGAAGTAATGGGGAATGCAATTGACTTGTTTCAAATGAAAGCAGCAAAAGGAAGTCCTATTAGTGTATGGGAAGAAAGTTTGGAAGCTCATTGTTTACCTTTTTTTTTTTTTCAAATATTTTTATTGAGATTTCCCCCCCCACATTTTTCCAATAAATCCAATGCATTTTTACAGTACAGATATTGCATACATATAAAGTTTGACAGTTATCACCAACAAAAAAAGAGAGAAGCTACAAAAATAAAAAACAAGAAAAAGCAACAACAAAAAAAAGACACATCATTTTGCTTCTATTTCCCCCTAATCTTCCATTGCTCAATGGGTAACCAAATCCTACCCCCCAATTCCCTTGCCCTTCTGCCTTTCCTATCATAAATAGCTTTCTCCAAATTATATATGGAAAGGAGCCTTGCTATCCATGTCTGAAATGTCGGTGCCGACTTATCAATCCAGGCCCTTGCAATAATAATCCTAAAAACTGCCGTAACCATAAACATAAATTCTGGATATTCATTATTATCTCCTATAATGACCCCTAGTATTATCAACCCATCCGTTAATTTGATCTTCAACCCCAGAGATCCCTCCAGAAATTCTTCTATTGCCAATTTTAATGTGTAAAGCTGTGGGCATTGTGCAAACATATGTGTGATATTGGCACTAGTTGAGTTACAGCGTGGACAAGTTATTCCAGTGCTCCCCCCCCACTGAGCAATTCTAGCAGGTGTATGATATAACGAGTAGACTGTCTTATAGTGTTGAGTTTGTAGCGTTGCTGAACACAAGAGAGATCGTCCTAGGTCTAATGAGGCTTGTAGAGCCTCGGGATGCGCCCCTACTTGTTCCACCCACTTATTGACATATTTATCTCTATCGTCTGTTTTTAATTCCTGTAATTCTGCATACAATTGTCTAATCGTGCCATGTAAGCTACTCTCCAAATAGTCCATTATCCTACAATGTGTCAACCCTGCTGTCCCGCCCTGTTTCTTATGAAAGTAGCTCCTCACTTGTAAGTATTTAAAAAAATTATTTCCTGGTATCTTAAATTTATTTTGAATATCCTGGAACAGTAGGAACACCCCTTTTACATCCAACAAGTTCCCTAATTTCTTAATCCCCTTGCCATCCCACTCCTTCATAACTGCATCCCTGAAAATCTCTGCTGCCGGAAGATCGTTGTTCGTATACAGCCTCAGATATCTATTATACCTCCCCATTCCTAGCTTTTTCCTAATAGCCCTCCAAATTTTATATACAGCACTCAGTGTCTTGAACCTCGTGTGTTTAAAATAGGCATAATCCACTGTATTTACTAAAGCATTCTCTGCCTCCTTTCCCAGAACTGCTTCATAGACGTTCACTCGACCCAATCTCTCGCCATGCTGGCTACTGCCTCCTAATAAACCTTGAGGATATTGGAGAGCTACCGCCCAATAATAAAATCTAAAATCAGGTGCCCCCCATCCTCCCTTCTCCCTTGATAGTGTCAAAAATCGATATGCTCTACGTGTCTTCCCCTGTGCCCATATTAATTTATTCACTGTTGCTTCTATTCTATTAAACCATGTGCCATCAAAGTATAAGGGAATTGCTCTAAAAATATATAAAAATTTTGGAAAATTAACCATTTTAATCAAAATAATACGCCCCATTAGTGTCAAGTGTAAATTATTAATTCTCTCCATATTTCTTTTGACCTTCCCTAGAAGTGGTTCCATATTAATCTCTATTAAGTTCTCTAAATCCGCTGTCACCCTGATTCCCAGATACATTGCTTCTGAAACTACCCTCGTATCCTGGAATGTTGTGAACCTATTCTGCACTACCTGTGTCTTTCCTCTATTTATAAGATACCCTGAAACCACCCCAAAGTTCCTTGCCTCTTGTTCTATTTTGGTAAGTGCCCCCGCGGTGCTGGTGTTGTAATGGCTACATCGTCCGCGTACGCGAAAAATTTATATTCCTGCTCATGTAGTCTAACTGGGGGATCCTATTTTTATGGGTAAGCCTTCTTAACAACGGGTCCAGGTATATGGCAAACAATAAAGGCGAGGCTGGGCAACCCTGCCTAGTCCCTCGTCTGATCTGTACTGCCTTCGTATAGGATTTATTAATTCTTATCCTAGCTGACGGATGTTTATATAGTGCCTGGATTGCTTTTATATATCCGTTGCCTATACCAGCCCATTCCATGGCTTTCCACAGATAGTCCCAGGAGACCCTGTCAAAGGCCTTCTCAGCATCCAGAAAAATAGCCGCGACAGGGTCTCCTGCAACCTCTGCTGCGTCTAGGATGGTGATCATCTGTCTTGTATGTTGGGTGGTCCCTTTACCTGGGATAAAGCCATGCTGTATGGGGGATACCACCCCCTCAATAACCTAATTCAGCCTATTTGCCAGTGATTTAGAAAATATTTTTGCATCCGCATTCAATAGCGTTATTGGCCTATATGAGCCTGGTTCCATTGGAGGTTTATCCTTTTTTAGTATCACTATAATATCCGCCCCGGCCCAGGACTGTGGGACTACTCTGCCCCCCTGTACAATGCAGCAGATTGCCCACATGTCCATACCTAGCACATCCCAAAAGGTCTTATAGATTTCTGCTGGTATCTGATCTTGTCCTGTTGCTTTGCCAGAGGGGAGACTAAATGTCGCGTCCCTTACCTCCTGAATTGTTAGCAGCAGGTCTAGCTTATCCCTCTCCTCTATACTTAGCCCTACCTGTGGTACCTGTGACAAATATTATATAATCCCTGTCTCTACATTATTTGTATCCTGCTCGTATAATATTTCGTAGAACCTCCTGAACACCTCCTGTACCTCCTCCACCTTATTGACAATCATCCCTGTGCTATCCTTAATTTCTTTTATTTCCCCTGCTGCTAGTGTTTGCCTAGTCCTAATTGCCAACAGATGGCCCACCCTCTCATTGAATTCGTAGCATTTTTCTTTTTTTGCAAGGTAGTTCCCTGCTGCTTTTTGCGCCAGAGTAACGCCTGCCTCTGCCTTCTGTACCTCCAGGTCCAGCAGGATCTGTTCAATAGGTTCTTGCCTACTTATTGCTACTACTGGACCCTCTTCTAAGCGCACCAGACTTCTGATCTTCTCTTCCATCATCTCCTTTTCCTTCTTGCTTCTTAACACAGTATAGCTTAGTGTCTCTCCCCTTACTCCCGCTTTAAAAGCGTCCCATACCATATCCGCTGAAGTCGAGTACCTGTTCATGTCCCAAAATTGTGTTATCCATTCTTGCATCCTTATAACATATTCCTTCTCCTTCAACAGCCCCCGTTCAAATGTCCATGCAGTAATCGACCTATCCCTATTTTTAGCCACTGTCGTTCTATTGTGGCTCCGCACACAAGTGAGCTAGAGATAAAGAAATAGTCCAGTCTGGCAATCGTTTTATGTGGAGCTGAATAATAAGTATTTCCTGTGCCTGTTGGGTTTTTCTCTGCCCACATATCCACTAGAGCATTATGTCGGACAAGGTTTTGTACTGCTTTGTATGTCTTTCTCTTCCTCCCCCAGTATCTACCCCCACCCCTGTCAGTTAGGCCATCCAAACCGTTAATATTAAAATCCCCACAACCTACTACAGGTTCTGGCCACAGTGCTAATTCCCCATCCAGAAATTCAATCAACTCAGGTTCATCTTCAGTTGACCCATATAGTGAAGTGAGTGTAAATCTTCCAGCCATGGTTTCCATATCCAGCACAACCCATCTCCCATCTTGATCCTCCTTTTTCTTTTTAATTTTTGCAGCTCCTTTCCTGGCCAAGATCGCCACCCCCTTACTTCTCCCTTCCTGTCCTGTATATGCAAGAACCTCAAATCCCATTTGATCCAACATAAACTTATCTTTACAGGCCACATGCGTCTCCTGTAAACAGATAATATCAATTCTCCAGAATTGAAGCAGCGCAGCTAGCTTTTGCCTTTTTCCTCCATTATTTAGCCCGCAAATGTTAATCATAGCTATCCTAACTGCCATTTACTCATGCATAATTTTACCATCTTTCCAAATCCCACTTTGAAATTATCCAGCCGCTGTCTCTCTCCCTTATATGCTTTAGAAATCTGTACTGTATATCTCCAACCACCACCACCTGTACCAACACCAACCCCACCACCCCCCCTTTGCTCCCCTCCCTCTGCCCCCCTCCCGCTCTGCTGCCCCACCCCCCCTGCCACAGGCAAATAAGTCACAACTGACCTATGCGTGACCACTGAGCATTGTAGTGTCGCCCCCCCTCTCCTTCCCTGCACTCTGATCCACCCACCGTTACTTCCCAGATCCAGGCTCATAAATCCAGCCAGTTCCTCCCTAACAGCCTTCCTCTATTTCCCTTGTACATTCCCTTTTACTTCTTCCTAGCTCCTCCTTGCTCTGTTAATTCTGCCAAGAATTCCCCCGCCTTGATCTCTGAAAAAAACATTCTTGTGCGACCTGCAGAAATAACTTTTAGCTTTGCCGGGAACATTAGATAAGCCTCTGCCCCTTGTCTCTCAAATGCAGCAATCAGTTGTCTAAGTCTCCAACGCCTCTCGACTGTTACGTGGCAAAAGTCCGGTCTAGCGAAAAATGTTACTCCTTCGAAAGTTTTGCTAGAATCTGGTCTGGCTTTCTCCATCAGTTCTTGTCTTGCTAGAAAGTTTCCAAAGAACACCAGCATGCCCCTTGGGAGCGTATCTGTGCCCCCCTCCCGCCTTTTCTTTATTGACAGTGGAAACCTATGGGCTCTCTGCACTTCTAGCTCCCATTGCCATGGCGCCTCTGGAAATGCCCCCTTTAACAGCTTAATAACGAAGCCTCTAGGATCTTGCCCCTCCACACCTTCCTCAAGACCGAGGAGTCTAACGTTATTACGCCTCTGGCGATTTTTCAAGTCTTCCACCTTCCATTGTAGGTCCTCCACGGTCTTTGTCTGCTCCACTCTAAATGCCTGCCAGTCCATGACTTTGTCTTCCAGCCTTCCAGTTCTCTCTTCAACTCCTACGACTCTCTCCTCAACCTCCTCAAAGGTTGAGGTGGACGATATGACGATCGACCAGTTCAAATTCCTGCAGCTGAATACCGGACTTTAAGATTATATACTGAAGATCCAAGGTTTCGTCAATGCATTCCGTATTTGTTTCATCTACTGTTTGAAAGTGATTTGTCTGGGCTTTCTTATGCCGTTAATCATATATTGAAAAGTGGAGCTCATCTGCAAAATGTTTCAGCAAGGGACTTTATGGAGAAAGTCAATCTGCAAGACAGTATTTTGGAATCTCAGCTAATCAATCTCATGGCATGTCAGCGTGGTACAAACGAGTATTGGTTCCGTCGTCATGGGGAATTAAAATGTATGCTAAGAAACTTAGGAACTCCTGCATGGTTCCTCACTCTTAGCTGTGCTGAGTATGCATGGGACGACTTACTTCAATTTCTACGAGAGGCAAATGGAAACATACAAAATATAGAATTGAAAACACCTGGAGAACTGTGTTCTTTGGATCCAGTGAATGTTTGCAGATATTTTAATCATAGATTTGAAGCTATGATGTCTTTTATTACCAACAAAAAAAATCCTCCCCTCGGAGAGGTTTTGGATTTCTTTTGGAGGAAGGAATATCAAGCGAGAGGTGCTCCTCATATACATATGTTGTTATGGATTAAAGATGCACCCAAATTTGGATCAGATTCTGATGAAACAGTGATGAGTTTCATTGAAGAGTATTCAACATGTGCTGTTCCAAAATCTACTGAAGAAAACAGTTTAAGGCAACAAGTTTTACGTTTTCAATCTCATCGTTGTGGAAAGTACTGTCGTCGAAAATTCAAAAACAAGGAAAAGTACTACACGAAATGTCGTATTGCGTTTCCACGACCAGTGATTTCTAAGGGAAGAGTAAATAATTTGATGTCATCTCTACGACATACTGTGACAAGGAAATCACCCAAAAATACATATAACTTAAAAAGAAACGAAGAGTCCAGGTACATCAACGACTACAACCCAGTGATTTTGTCCATGTGGAATGCTAATATGGATATTCAGTTCGTTGCTGACAACTCTATTGCTGTTGCTCGATATGTGACATCTTACATCACAAAAAAGAAAAGACAGAACTGAAGGAAATGTGGGAGGACATTTCACATGAATAGAGTCTAAGCAAGAAATTATACAGTTTCAGTCTGAAGATGTTGTCGCATCGAGAAATTGGAGCATATGAATGTTCTGATCGGTTATCATCAGCAAGTCTCTATGCCAAATCAAGAACAATCATTTGGGTGAGTCTAGGTCTTGCGGCAACACGAAACCGAGTTTTGAAATCTGTACAAGAAATTGAATATTTGGCGGAGAAAGAACCAAACAGTACAGATATTTTGAAGACAAATATGTTGGATACATACTATCCAAATAGAAGTACTCACATTGAGAACACTTGTTTGTATGAAGTTCTGCAAAACTACAGTTATAAGAGGAACATCACAGAGGATATCAATAATGGAAAATATGCTGTCATTGGGTATGAAGGATGTCTAGTGAAGCAGAGAAAAGGCCATTTGATTAATCATCGAAAATTGAGTTGCGAAGCTCCAGACAAAGGAGAATTTTAATATTTAGCTCTTTTGCAACTCTTTAAGCCATGGCGTACAGAAGAGGAACTACTTGGAGATTTTCTCTGTTATGAAGATTCTCTTAATGCAACTAAGGATACCATAGAATGTTCTGTTTTCCCAAATGATCAGCAAATGTTGAACGAAGAAATAGAGCAAGACACCACAATTGCTGAAGAGATTGCTAGAGACATTGAGTCAGGATCCACTAGGAGGACCAATTATCCAAAATGAAGCTGCAACTGCCATGGATGAGGTGGAAAGAGCTATGGAACAAGCTCAAGAGGATGGAGTTAACTTAGAAGATTTGATAAAGCAACTAAACGTTGAGCAGAAAAAGATATATGACGAAGTTACAGAACAGATTGAACATGGATTCAGACATGAGAAAAAAGAGTGCTCATGTACATCATTTGAGCCTGTCCGACTGTACGTAAGTGGGGAAGCGGGAACAGGAAAAAGTTTTCTGATTAAAGCCATTGCAACTTATTTGCAGAAAAGGACTGAATCACCGCTGTCTTGTGTTGTAACTGCTCCAACTGGACTGGCAGCACATAACATTAAAGAGATTACTCTACATCGTTTACTGATGCTGCCAGTTAAGCATGATAATAAATTGCATTACAACAAGTTATCTGGAGATGCGTGTTCTGAAGTTTCTAGAGTCTTGAAGAAAATGAAACTTCTTATCATTGATGAAGTAAGCATGGTCTCAAATCTAATGCTTGCTTTTGTGCATTTGAGAATGCAAGAAATTCTTAGAACAGAGTATGATGTGTTATTTGGAGGAAAACACATTATTGTTTTTGGAGATCTACTGCAGTTGACTCCAGTAAAAGGACAACCAGTGTTTAAATTGCTTGCGCATGAAGATACCAGGAAGTCCCTTGGAAGCATTGGAAACGTTAATATATGGTTAAATTTTAAATATGCTGAACTGCTTCAAAATATGCGACAGGCAAAGGATGAAGATTATAAAAATATCCTACAAGATGTAAGAATCAGAAAAGTAAGTGAGCTTGGGAAAGAAGCTTTACATGCTTGATTAATTTCAAATTTGTATCCAAATAAAAACATTCTTCCAGAGAATATTTTTTTCAAAATGACTGAGAAGAAATCTGGGATATGTTTGATGCCAACTCTGCAAGAATGTTCCATCTTCAACAACAAAATGTTAAAGTTAGAAAATGAAGAGATTGTGAAACTGGAAGCAATAGATAAAATAGAGCATATGGGTGCCACAATTGTTTTGTCAGAAAATTTGAAAACAAAATTGGATTCATTAGAGAAAAGTATTTCTAAAACAGCTGGTTTTGAAAAGACTCTGAATGTGTGTTTAAATTGTCGTATCATTTTGAGAAGGAATTTAAATGTTGAAAGAGGTCTGGTAAATGGAGCAATGGGTTATGTTGTTGATTTTGGGAATTATAGAAATAGAGATGGAATTGAATTTTTAAAAATAAAATTTGATGGCATTGAGCAAGTACAACAAATCAGTCGTTGTTCTGCTAGATTTTTGCTTGTAAAAGACTTATATGTTCGCCGAAAACAGTTTCCTCTTTGTTTGGCATATGCGGTGACAATTCAGAAATCTCAAGGTTTAAGTGTAGATTGTGCTTTGGTGAACATGGGAAGATCTGTGTTTAAAGAGGGTATGGCATATGTGGCATTATCACGAGTCAGAACTTTATCAGGATTGTACTTGATTGAGTGTGATGAGACAAAGATTTGTGCAGATCTAGATTGTGTTAAAGAATACAATAGGTTAAGAAGACAGTATGCTCCACATTTGCCTCAATATCCTCTGTTTGAAAAACGTGTGGTAGGCCGAAAAAGAAGAAATGAGAATAATTGCAGTGAGGTAGTAGCAAAAAGACAAAAAGTAGATGAAACTGTAATTCAAAAGCAAAAGAAAAAGGATTCTGATGAAAATGTTGTTGGATTTCAGTTTGAAAACAGTTCTGGTGTCAACTGCTATGCTAATGTAGTGGTTAATGTTATTTTTTTTCTTCAAACTTTACAAGAACAGATTGCTGAAAATCGGGATCAAAGATTGTGTGGTTTATTGAATTCTGTGTTTGTGAAATGTAGCAGTGATAGAGCAATAATAGAAAGTGTAACAAAAATTCGAAATATTTTAGATATGTGTTCTGGTCAAGATAAATTTTCACAGAACATTCAGCAGGATTGTCAGGAATTTTTAATGTATATGTTTGGTGTTTTCGAAGATGAAGGTGTAGATATAGATAATCTTTTTAGCCTTTCTTATCAATGGCAGCATGACTGCCACAACTGTAGTTCATCAAGTACTACTATAATAGACACTGAAAGATTTATATATTTGACTTTACCAGACTGTAAATCCGTGTCATTTAAAAATCTAGTTAAAGCAGCAGTTCATAATATGGTATGTACCCAATGTAAGTGTCCAATGCTATCCATATTATGTATACAAAGTTATGGTCAGTATATCATTTCAGTTTTCCAACGATGTAAACCTGATGGAACTAAATTGACAACTTCTATCAAAAATGTTGTGGCTTCTCAATTATCAATTTCAGGAAGAACTTTTACAACTGTAGCTATTATTTATCATGACGGTTCTACGACAACATCAGGACATTATACATGCTACTTAAAATGTCAAAAAGGTTGGAGTTACTGCAATGATTCTCATTTGACATTACAAACAACGTTTGCCTTATGACTTTAAAAATTCTTACCTAGTGTTTTTAAAACCAAAGTTTTAGTAAAGGTAATTGGCTTTTGAAGACGGGAGTAGTTAATAAAAGTTAATTAGTTAATTAATCTAATGTTTAAAATTATTTATCTCATATAGGTACTGTAAGTGGATCTCATAGTAAAAAATACTCATATATCTGACACGATTTGGCCGTAAGGTAAGTGTAAGGTATGATGTTCTTAGATCTTTTTTCATAGGAAGTCGATGAAATGGAAGTTATAGAGAACAGCAGACTTTTTTACCACTAAAAGGACCTTCACCATCCTCTTTTTGGCCTCACGGAAAAGTAAGTGAATCAAAGATTACTGTACATATATGATTTCTACGTTTTTATGGGTTTTTTTAAACACAATCTTTTAGATTGTGTTTTTTTTCCCCGCTGTTATATGATGTAGAGTTTGAACTCACTAATTTAAGTGAAATTCAATATATTCTGAGAACAGCAAAAATAAACAATGTAACATATTGTATAAGTGATTCTATAGTTTGCATTGTGTAATTTATATTGTATTCCCATTGTCTCGAACTCATTTTCCTTTTTGCACCCTTATTTAGCTGTCTTTACTCACTTACACTCCCTCTCTTTCCTTTTTTTTCTGTTTCACTTAGTCCCTTTCTGACACTCCTTCCTTTACTCTCTCTGTTCTTTTTTTCTGTCACTCCCTATGTCTTACCCTTCTTCACTTTTATCCACCCTCTTTCACTCCTCTTTACTTACACTCAATGCTATTTTCTTTCCCTTCGTCACCACTGTTCCTTTTCTCTGGTTCTGTCACTACCTGTCATTCCCCATCCTTTACTCTCCTTCTTTTTACTCTCATCACCCATTCACATTCTCCCAGAACATCTGCTTTAGTCTTCTTCCTCTTTCTTCTCTTCTTTTGCTTCCTTATTCATTTTCCTTTTCTCAGTTACTTCCTCTTATACCTTTTCTCTGTTTTACTATCTATTACACAGTCCTTTTGTGTTTCTCCCTCTAGCTCTCTTTCTCTTTACACCACTCTCTTTGTCCCCATTCCTTATGCTCACTCCTTCATTATTTTTTTTTTGTGGGTGCGCTGATGGGACGCGCCCCGGTACGCGCACCGGGGCGCTCACCGGTACGCGCATCGGGAGCGCACCAGAGTGAAATATAAAAAAATATATATATACTTTTTTAAAACAAAAATATTATCTTAATATACAATATAGGATTCATTTTTAGAAAAACATACCTTTCTAAGCTATAGATATTTGCAAAACAAATAACCATAGAAATTCACTAAAAAACACATAGGTATGAGGCCCTATAAAAAGATAGGAATTAGCAGTTAAAAAACCTATGAAATTCACAGAAAAAAACATAGGTTGCACACCAGTTAAAGTTAGGAATTAGCATTTAAAAAACCTTTGAAATTCACTGAAAAAACCATAGGTTTCACACCAGTTATAGTTAGGAATTAGCATTAAAAAAACCTTTGAAATTCACTGAAAAAACCATAGGTTTCACACCAGTTAGAGTTAGGAATTAGCATTTAAAAAACCTATTAAATTCACTGAAAAAACCATAGGTTTCACACCAGTTATAGTTAGCTGGAAATTTTACTGACATAAAACCAATGAAATTCCACGTTATAGTTAGTTGGACTCACTATAACTTGCGCGCGTAATGCACTGCTGATGACATCACATATTACATAACTCATGACATGGTCAGTGACATCACCCATGTCACATATTACATCATGAATGATGTAATATGTGACATCATCAGCAGTGGATTGCGGGTGCGCGATATATAGTTAGTGCAACTGATTATATATGCGAATTTCAATGGCTTTGTGCGAGTAAAATAAGGTTTTGTAAATGCTAATCCCTAACTATATATGGTCTATAACCTACGGTTTTTTCAGTGAATTTTTAAGGTTTTGTAAATGCTAATTCCTAACTATATATGGTCTATAACCTATGTTTTTTTCAGTGAATTTCAATGGTTTTTTAATACCAAATATCAAAAGCTGTAAAATGTATTCTTATTTTAATGCAAAAATATATTTTATATGTTTGTAATATAATTTTTTTATTTATATATATTTTTGTATTATTTTTTTTTGTTTCGCTACCGGTCCGCGCACCGGGTAGCTTCCTGTTAGCTCAATTTGGTGCCGCGACCCGGTCCGCGAACCGGGAAACGTTCCGTTAGCGCAACTGCCACGCAAGAAAACAACATTGTGACGTGTCGCGTAAACGCGACGTATCGCATTGCCTCGTAATGCGTTTTATGATGCGCCGCATTAGTGCACCCGGAAGTGCTCCGGAGCGCGAACCGAGTCGCGAAGCGCAGCGCCCCGGAAGCGCTCCGGGTGCGTAGCGGGACGCGTAACGTAAGCATAACAGGTCATGTGACTTGTTCATAAAACTTTTCATTGGTTCATTTTACTTTTGGTTTCCTAATGATGTAAGGCTAGGTCATATGACCTAAAAATAATACTTTTCATTGGATTATAACATTTTTTTTTCCAAATGATGAAAGGCCCCACCTTTTTTCTCACTCTGACTTTCAACTTTGTGAGAGGAAGACCTATTTTGATTCTTAAGAAATGGCTTCATTAGTAGCTGCAGCTGGTGCACCCCCACCACCACCACCACCTCCTAGGAAGAGAGGACCACCTCCTCAGGTTATCCTTCAGCAAGAGGAGGAAGAAGAGGAAGAAGAGGAAGAGGAGCAAGGGACGAGGGAGTTTTTACCTGAACAGCCGAGGAGGTCCCACGTGAAAGAAAATTACATCTGGCAATTTTTCACATTTCCCCGGGGCCAAAAGAAAGTGAATGCCCGCTACGTTACCTGTCTTATCTGCAAAAAAGATCTGTCCAGAGGGACTGATAAGAAATACAGCTATGGCAATTACACCATGCATCGGCACATGGACAGGTGGCACCCTATAAATTATAGTGCTGCGCAGGTACGTGACCTGCAGGATAACCCCCCTCCTGTGGCCAGTACATCAAATGAAGAGGCACTGATGGGACCAGAGGCGAGGGAGACGGTCCCAAATATCCAGCTGAAGTTTGGGAATGTGAAGCATGTGTGCATTTTTTGCGGCCAATTGATTTGCTACAGGGAGAGTAGCATACATTTAATCAACACAGCTATTGACAATCACAAATGTCCAAAACGCCCCAGAAAATAAATTATCTTTTTTTTTTGTTGCTCCTATTGAGCCCTTTATAATGAATCATTTTTGTTCCCCCCCCAAAAAAACAAAAAAATATAAAACCATTCAAAAAATACAAAAAAAGTAAAAAAATGTTCAGAAAAATAATAAAAAAAATATAAAACAACAAAAATAATTTAAAAAAAAGTTCTTTTCAGAACTACCTCCCCTTTATAAGAAATTGCTAGAATGTTTAGCACTCTGGCAACCTCTATTTCTTTTGATTCGCTTCCCGGTTCGCGCGCCGGTACACGAACCGGAAGCGAACCAGAAATTATTATTTTTTTTTAAAAAGAAGAGTAAGTATAAGGGAAGTAAACAGAGAGTAAGTTTAAAAGAAATACAGCTAGAGGGAGTAACACAGAGATACTGTTTAATAGATCTATTTACCGAAGAAAAGATGTAAGAGGGTATAATTGTGAAAAACAAAATAGATAAGGAAGTGAAAGAAAAAAAGGAGAGTAGAAGAATAATAAACAAGAGTTTCTTAGAGAATGTGAGTGAATGTTCAAATTAAGAAGAAATGCAGTAAAGGATGTGGAATGAGAGGTAGGGATAGAACCGGACTAAAAGAACAATCCTGGGGGAAAGTGTTAAGAAAACAGTGAGCGAAAGTAAATAGGAATAAAACAAGATGTATGACAGTGACTAAGGTTAAAACATGTGGAATAACAGAGAGAAAAAACAGAAAGCAGAAAAGAAGAAGTGACAGAAAAGGAATGATTGAAACAGCAAAGAAATGTAAATAACATAGTGTGCTTGAACTACAGGGAGAAAGCATAATAAACAAGTAGTGAAAGAGTGATGAGTCAGAGACAGTGAGAGTAATAGAGACAGAGTGAGTAAACAAGAGTGAGGAACTATGAGAACAGAGGGACTGAGAATAGGAGTGGAAGGAGTAGGGTAAGTAAGTAATAGAAAAAGGAATGAGGGAAGTAGCAAAGGCAGAAAACTGAGGATTAAAGAAATGAAGCAGTGGAACTAATAAAAGTTAAATGTGAAAGAGATGTAACGGAATGAGTACTAAACACTTACCTTATAATTATCGTTAACTTAGTCACTTGTTATTTTTATACTTTTAATCTGTGAATGAAAGAACAAAAATTTTTAAATTGATAGAAGGTAGTAAAAGATGAGTGAGCATGAGACAAGATGAGTACATATTAAAAATCACAATTCAAAGTACAGAATTAATTATACATATTAAATAGTTTATTTTTGCTGTTCTCAGAATATATCAAATTTCACTAAAAACAGTGAGTTGAAGGTATTCATCATATAACAGCGGGGAAAAAAACACAATCAAAATGATTGTGTTTAAAAAACCCATATAATATAACCAATCAGAAATCAGAACTCCTCAAAAGTAACTTACTTTCCATGACGTCAAAGGATGTCCTATGAACAGCTTATACTCTGTTGTGCTGTTATTATTTTCTGCCCGCCACTTTCTGAAAGATAAGCTCCATCGTTTTAAGAAAAATGAGACATACAAAGCAATTTAAAACAGCACACTAAATTACAGCAACACCTACAATCATTATAGTACAGTTACCTACCCTAAATTCTCACTTCTGAAAACAAGTCAAAAGGCAACATTGCTTCATAGTCAAATAGTAATCATTACCGAAAGACCAGCCTTTTTTACATTTCAAATAAGCTGTGTAATATCCTGATGTTGTCAAAGGACCATCATGTCATATAATAGCTGCAGTTACAAATGTTCTTCCTGAAATCGATGACTGTGTAGCCAAAACATTTTTAATGGAAAGGGGCGACCACTCGGTCCCCCCGAACGTATGGAAGGGTGCCCCGATCCCCCCGGGAAACCATTTTGGGCGGGAGGCATGGCTCGGCTGGTATGCCCAAAGTGGCGTAGCCGGGGCGCGCCCTTTCCCGCCCAGGAGGGGTTGTCCTAGACACCCGCACGGAAGACCGTGCCCAGTGGGCGTACCTGATGAGGATCCCCGCCCTCCCGCAGACGGATAAATAGAGCGGGAAGCCGAAGAAGCGTCCTCTTGTTCCTGTGCTCTGAAGGCTGCACCACTCGTCGCTCGTGAGCCCTCGACGGAACAAGCGGCAATTTTGAGAACTTGTAATCTTGTTGTTTCTCTTTCAGTTATTGAGAGTTCGAAGGATCTGGGACCTCGTTGATCGACTGGAACGGAGTAAACAAAGCTATGGCCGGCAAAAAACGAGCTGTAGAAGGTACTGCGCACCTTGTCGAACCGAATGGCAATCATGGACCGGAAACTCGGTAAAGTTGATTCGATCGGTCGAGGTCTGGCCGAAGTTAAAAAGCAGTTAGCGGCCCAGAACAACCCCTCAGGCCGCCCTAAGAAGGTAATAGGCCCGGCCTTGCCGGGAGTGGTCCCTGAGGGTAGGGAGAAGCGTATTAAGAGGAGGGCGGTGTCCGGGGAGGGAGCCCCCATCACGCCGGCGGACATCCCGGTACCGGTTCCGAATATAGACTTGCCAATCCCAGCGGCCACAAAGGAAATGATATGGGGAAGAAATATGTTAATATGTTTTTATTGTTAACTGACCACCGCGAGATGGAATATGCCAAATCCCAGAAAGATCTATGGCATCCCAGTGTGTGGCGGGCCAAGATGGCGGAATTTAGGGTCGATGAGACCGTAGCGAACTGGGTGAAGGCCTTTTCGATATTTACGGCAGTCATGGGTGAACGAAAGCCAGAAGTAATGACCGAGTTGTCTTGTTACCAGAATAGGATTATGGATTTTTATACCATGTATGGGGGGGACGAGTGGAAAGCATATGACATGAAATTCCGGAAAGCGAAAGAGTTTGATGCAACGTTGACCTGGGACTGCCTCGACTCAGTGTCATGGCACAAGCAGCTCTTGCCTGGTGTGGCGGGTACGTCCTCGCCGGGCGGGAGCGGGCCGGGGTCAGTTCGCCAGAAGCCTGCGTTGCCCTTTCGAGCAGGCGCCGGTGCGGAATTTCAGCCCAAGACCGGCGGAAATGGCGGCAAGCGGGGGGTTTGTTGGGGCTTCAATAGAGGCAACTGTAACAGGCCCCAGGGAACATGTAGGTTCAGGCATGCGTGTGCGGGCTGTGGGAACTCCTCACACCCAGAGAGTAGCTGTAGATCAAAGAACAACGGGACAGGAGGAAAAGGGGGGTCTAAGCAAGAGTGAGGTGATGCTTGGGAACCACTTGCCTACACCTGTCGACATCATGGCTCTGACTCCTTGGTTGAACAAATACCCTGATCATGTATCCGCCGGGGTTTTGAGGAATGGATTCCTATATGGCTTCAATATCCCGGCGGGGGATTTTCGGGGGGACTCCTTTTGTAAAAATCAGTTATCTGTCCAACATTATCCAAGCGTAGCAGCAAAGAAAATTTCCAAAGAGGTCAGACTGGGGCGGGTGGCGGGGCCTTTTCAATGCCCGCCGGTGGCGGATTTTGTGTGTTCACCGCTAGGAGTGGTTCCAAAGAAAGACCCGGGGGAGTTTAGACTCATTCATAACTTGTCTGCCCCAAGGGGATCCTCGGTGAACGAAGCCATTAACCCGGATATTTGTTCGGTTCGGTACGCATCGTTCAACTATGCCGTTGCCATATTGAATCATCTGGGTCCCGGAGCAGTGATGGCGAAATCGGACATCGAATCGGCATTCAGGTTGCTCCCGGTACACCCGCGGGACCAGGGCCTGCTAGGTTTTGCGTTTCAGGGGAGTTATTACATGGATAAATGCATGCCTATGGGTTGCTCCATTTCCTGTGCCTATTTTGAAATGTTCAGCTGTTTCTTAGAGTGGGCATTCACTGAGGCCACGGGGCATAGGCACGTTATGCACTATCTAGATGACTTCCTCTTCTTGGGAGCGACTGGCGATATGAAATGTGCGCAGGCGCTGCAGGACTTCTGCATCCTCATGCGGGAGTTCGGAGTCCCATTGGCACCAGGTAAGACGGTTGGGCCATCTACTTCACTGGAGTTTCTGGGAATTGAGCTCGACTCAGTGGAGGGATGCTTCCGGTTGCCAATAGAGAAGGTGGCCAAGTTCAGGGCATCCTTAACACAATGCCTGGGCAGAGAGAAAGTGACCCTGCACCAGTTACAACAAACAGTGGGTCAGCTGAACTTTGCCTTGAGAGTAATACCGATGGCTCGCCCATTCTCCCGCTCCATTGCACAAGCGATGGTTGGCCTCAAGGTGGGGCACCACCGTACGAGACTGTCGGCAGAGGTTCGCCAGGATATGCGCATTTGGTTGGCATTTCCGGCGGACTTCAACGGTCGAGTTGTGTGGAACAAACCACCAGCATCATCGGATGAACTAGGTTTGTGGACCGATTCAGCTGGGAGCGTGGGATTTGGTGCCATCTTTGGTAACCGATGGTCGGCACAAGTATGGCCGACGTGGTGGCACTCCAGCGGTCTAACAGGTAACATTGGGTTCTTGGAGCTATTTCCCATTTGGGTTGCTCTGATGGCATGGCCAGACGACTTTAGGGACCGATCAGTTGTGTTTTGGTCTGACAATATGACTGTGGTTGAGTGCATTAATCAGCAGGCAGCCCGCTGCAAGTGGATCTTGAGATTGTTAAAAGAAATCGTTTTACGTTGCATGAAATTGAATGTACAATTCAGGGCGAAAGATGTGCCAGGTGTACTGAATAATGCAGCGGATGCACTCTCTCGTTCACACATGCAGGCTTTCAGGGGTTATCTACCCACAGCGGACCTAGTGGCGGCACCATTCCCCGAAGCGCTATGGCTAATCGGTGCCCCGGATTACAAGACCTCGTGGCAGCCAGCTTAGCTCCCAGGACAAAGAAGGCTTACGAAGGAGCGTTTCGTTCCTACTGCACATTTTTGGGTGCGACAGGGGGACAGAGCTGGGGTCAAGAGGAATCCTTCCTGGGGTTCCTGGTAGCGCTGCACAGAGAAGGCCGATCAGCGGCAACGGCCAATAGACATAGGGCGGCCATTTCGTTCATGGCACAGTTGCACGGCATAAGTGACCCGACGGGTTCCTTTTTGGTTAAGAAGGCACTCCGCGGCTGGCAACGCCTCGAGGGTCGCAAGCAAGATACGAGGCGCCCGATTGGCCTAGACAGACTGTCTCTGCTTTTAGCAAAGCTGGATGAGACGTGCTCCTCTCCTTTCGAAGCAGTTCTGTTCCGGGCAGCCTTCGCCTTGGCATTCCATGGGGCTATGCGGGTAGGTGAACTAGTGGCGAGGAACAAGAAGGATATGGAGGGAGGCTTGTGCAGGGATCACGTACAAATAAGGGGTGATTCAATGGTGATCTCAATAGCCTGGTCCAAGACAGACCAGGAAGCTATCAGAGATAGTGTTGTCGTGCAGCACGCACAAGGGTCCCCCACTTGTCCGATAAAGTGTGTAGAGGAATACTTGGCACAGAGGACGGCGACATGGGGGGGAAGCCTGCTTAGGCACAATGATGGCACCCCACTGACGAGATTTCAGTTTCAGAGGGTACTGGCACTGACAATCGCTGCCACGGGCATGGACCCGTGCGATTTTGGGACCCACTCATTCAGGATAGGGGCTGCTACTGAGGCTACGGCCCGGGGTCAGAGTGCGGAGGAAGTAAAACAGCTGGGCCGTTGGTCCTCGAATTGCTTCAAAAGGTATGTGCGATTGCACATGTTGTAGAAGTCAATTGACATGCACTCACGCTTCTTGTCTTTTGTTCTCATTGCAGTTTCGCAAGCCTGTCACGCGGGGCGGAATTGGGAGTCGACCCGACACCAGGAGACCAGTGGTCGAGGATCATCGACTGGAGAGAAAGTGGTATGGGTCATGGGCCACTCATATGTGAGGCGCGCCGGAGACGTATTCAAGGCAGGTGACGCGATCCACGCACCTGGTGAATACGGGTACAGAGTGAGCTTTCATGGGAAGGGCGGCCTCTGTTTTGACCAATTTCAATCATTTTTGGAGGGTCTTTTAGGGCGGCAAAGGTCACCGCCATCTGTAGTCAGAGTACACCTTGGGGGCAATGACTTAGTGAAGTGGGGAAGACGAGTGTTATTAGAACACATCCTGTCGGCAGTTAGCTGGTTGGCTAAGAAACTACCGGGGTGCACGATTGCCTGGTCACACATGATCCCCAGGAAGATTTGGCGGGGGGGTCTCTCAGTGTCAGCGTTGAACCACTCAGTGAAGAGGGTCAACAATAAAATTGGGAAATTGTTTCGCTCAGCGCAGTTGCATAGCATTCCTCACGGGTGTATTCGGGGTGATCACATGTATCTAAACGATGGGGTTCACCAGTCCAGGGAAGGGAATGATTTACTCATAGGTGACTTCATAGCATGGTTAAGGGGTTTGACGAAGCATGACCTTTAGGAGGAGTGGGGGGTCCGGATAGTCGGTCAACTATCCGGCCTGTGGCGGTAAGGTCATGATCGGTGAGCAGTAATTTCAAGGTCCCTAGAGGGGGGTGCCATCCAGAATGGATGGGAGCGCCCGGGGGGAGGCGGCCATTGGCCCCTTCCCCCGGGCGCACCCGCTAAGGATGGCACCCACTAAGGATGGGTCACCTAGGGGGAGACGGCCATAGGCCCCTCCCAGGGGGGAGACGGCTAGATGCCCCTCCTACGAATTTCCCGGGGGCCGGATATCCGCTCGGGCGGAAGAGAGTGTGGGGATGGGGGGGAGTCCACGCTGTCCTTCCTACACATACCTCACACGGGAACTCGGACGACCTTTAGGATGGCGTCGAGTGAAAGGGGGCCCCCCACGACAAGGGAAGTTACAGTTGGCAATGAGGGTAAAGTCCTCTGCGCATGCGCCACTCACACCGTGAGGGCGGGATTTTGGTAGTAGGGATCTGACACCGGTTAAGACCTTGCCGTTGGCCCTTAATGCTAGGATGTACAATTTAATTTAAAAAATGTATGCATTTACAGGATGCTAGACTCGGCTAGGGAACATTTGTATTAGAGATCTGTTAAGGTTAGCCAAAGAACATGTCTTCATCAAAATGTAATGAAAGTAAAATTGTACATAATTTATGAAACGTTTTATTTAATGTTTTAAATTTTGTTTCATATCTTAATAAATACGGCCGGGGGGGTAACTCCCCCCCCGCCTTCCAAAAGTTCAAACCTGTGTCTGTCTTCTCCCAGGGGGATTTGGTGTTGGAAGGGGGTGGCGGGCATCCCGGCCTTATGGAAAGGGGCGACCACTCGGTCCCCCCGAACGTATGGAAGGGTGCCCCAATCCCCCAGGAAACCCTTTTAGGCGGGAGGCGTGGCTCGGCAGGTATGCCCAAAGGCTGCACCACTCGTCGCTCGTAAGCCCGCGACGGAACAAGCAGCAATTTTGACCCACCCACCAGCCCCTATTGCAATGTTTTTTGAATAAAGTGATTTGTTGATGATTTCAGATTGTATTAAAGAGATGCAGTCAAGTTATTTCAGCATTTAAGAGATGTGTATAGGCCTTTCTTCCTTGGTAGAAAAAGTACAGGAATGTATCAAGTAAGTTAATTGTTTTGTGCTTTAGGACCTTTTTTCCCTTTGTAGAAATGAGAAGTTGATGATTCATCAAGCTGTGTCACGCTAGGTGAATTTTCTTCCCTTAGTAGGTAAAACAACTGTCGTATTTATTTTTTGGTCGGGCGGTAAGGTCATGATCGGTGAGCAGTAATTTCAAGGTAACTAGAGGGGGGCGCCACCCAGAATGGATGGGAGCGCCCGGGGGAGGCGGCCATTGGCCCCTTCCATGGGGAGGCGGCACACACTAAGGATGGGTCGCCTAGGGGGAGACGGCCATAGGCCCCTCCCAGGGGGGAGAAGGCTAGATGCCCCTCCTATGAATTTCACGGGGGCCGGATATCCGCTCGGGCGGAAGAGAGTGTGGGGATGGGGGGGAGTCCACGCTGTCCTTCCTACACATACCTCACACGGGAACTCGGACGACCTTTAAGATGGCGTCGAGTGAAAGGGGGCCCCCCCACGACAAGGGAAGTTACAGTTGGCAATGAGGGTAAAGTCGTCTGCGCATGCGCCACTCACACCGTGAGGGCGGGATTTTGGTAGTAGGGATCTGACACCGGTTAAGACCTTGCCGTTGGCCCTTAATGCTAGGATGTACAATTTTAGTTTAAAAAATGTATGCATTTTCAGGATGCTAGACTCGGCTAGGAAACATTTATATTAGAGATCTGTTAAGGTTAGCCAAAGAACATGTCTTCATCAAAATGTAATGAAAGTAAAATTGTACATAATTTATGAAACGTTTTATTTAATGTTTTAAATTTTGTTTCATATTTTAATAAATACGGCCGGTCGGGTAACTCCCCCCCGCCTTCCAAAAGTTCAAACCTGTGTCTGTCTTCTCCCAAGGGGAATTGGCGTCCCGGCCATATTAGACTTGACAACTTATTTACATCCGGTTTATATAGTTGGAATTGTAAAATGACATTTCACCCATAAGTTTCTATAAATAATGTGGACAGCATTGCAGACTTACATTACCTCTACTCCTTCTTTTGATCTGCTGCTTGAATTAGCTTATTAAAACAAACAATTTTCGCTCTGTGCTACACTTATCCACACGGCTATATAGTGTAGGAGCCATTGGAACCTCTTGAAATTCCTCAGAACAAATCCCGAGATTCCTTCCCTAAAATTTTGGTTGTAAGAACACCAGGTAAGAATTTTTAAGGTGAAAAGGCAATCTTTTTTTGAAAGTTAAAACAGAATCATTGCAGTATGACCAGCCGTTTACAGACTTCAAATAAGTTGTGTAATGTCCTGATGTTGTTGAAGGACCCTCATGATATATAATTGCTGCAGTTAGAAAAGTCCTTTCTGATATTGACAACTGAGAAGCCACAAAATGTTTAATTAAAGTTGTCAATTTTGTTCCATCAGGCCTACATCGTTGGAACATTAAAATGACATACTGGCAATATCTTCGTATAAATAATGTGGACAGCATTGCAGACTTACATTGGCTACACTCCATGTTTTGATCGGCTGCTTTTACTAGCTTATTAAAGGATACTGATTTACTGTCTGGCAAAGTTAAATATATAAATCTTTCTGAGTCTACACTAGTAGTACTTGATAACGTACATTTCTCGCAGTCATGCTGCCATTGATAAGAAAGGCCAAACAGATGATCTAAATCTACACTTTCATCTTGCAATACATTAAGCATATACATTAAAAACTCCTGACAATCTTGCTGAATATTTTGAGAGAATTGTGTTTGACCTGAACATTTGTCTAACAGATTTCGAATTTCAGACACACTTTCTACTCTTGTTCTATCAGCGCTACATTTCTCTAACACAGAATTCAACAAACAGCAAAAATGTTGATCCGAATTGATCACAATCTGTTCTTTTAAAGTTTCTAGAGAAAAGACAACATTAACCACTACATTAGCATAGCAGCTCACACCAGAACTATTTTCAAATTGAAAACCAACAACATCTTCAACAGAATTCATTTTCTTTCTGCTTACAATTTTGGGTTCATCGACTTTTGGTCTTTTTGCTACAACCTCCCTACTATTAGTGATATTTCTTCGTTTCCAGCCTACCACACGTTTCTCAAACAAAGGATATTGAGGCAAATGTGACGCATACTCTCTTCTTAACCTATTGTATACCATAACACAATCTAGATCCGCACAAATGTTTGTGACATCACACTCAATCAAGTACAAACCTGATAAAGTTCTGACTTGTGACAATGCTACATAAGCCATACCCTCCTTGAACACAGAACTGCCAATATTCACCAAAGCACTGTCTACACTTAAACGTTGTGATTTATGGATTGTCACCACATATGCCAAGCAAACAGGAAATTGCTTACGGCGAACATATAAGTCTTTTACAAGCAAAAACCTAGCTGTGCAAGGACCAATTAGCTGTACTTCCTCAATGCCATCAAATTTACTTTTTAAAAATTCAATTCCATTTCTAATTCTGTATTTCTCAAAATCAACAACATTACCCATTGATCCATTTACCAGACCTTTTTCAACATGTAACTTCCTTCTCAAAATGATACGGCAATTTAAGCACACATTCAGAGTCTTTTCAAAACCAGCAGTTTTAGATATAGTCTTCTCTAATGAATCCAATTTAGATTTCAAATTCTCAGACAAAACAATTGTTGCACCCATATGCTCTATTCTGTCAATAGCTTCCAGTTTCACAATCTCTTGGTTTTCTAAATTCAACATTTTGTTGTTGAAGATGGAACATTCTGCAAGAGTTGGCATCAAACATATTCCCGATTTCTTCTCAGTAATTTTATGAAAAATATTCTCTGGCAGAACGTCTTCTTCTGGATACAAATTTGACAGTAATCGTGCATATAAAGCTTCTTTCTCACGCTCAGTCACTTTCCCGATTCTAACATCTTGTAGAATATTCTTGTAATCTTCATCCTTCGCCTGACGCATATTTTCACGCAGCTCAGCATAATTGAAGTTAAACCATATGTTAACGTTGCCAATGCTCCCTAGGCACTTCCTGGTATCTTCATGCGTAAGCAGTTTAAACACTGGTTGTCCTTTCACTGATGTCTGCTGCAGAAGATCACCGAAAACAATGATGTGTTTGCCACCAAATAACACATCATACTCTGTTTTAAGAACTTCCTGCATTCTCAAATGCACAAAGGCAAGCATGACATTGGAAACCATGCTTACTTCGTCAATGATAAGAAGTTTCATCTTCTTCAGGACTCTAGATACTTCACAACAAGCATCTCCCGATAACTTGTGGCATTGTAATTTGTTATCATGCTCCACTGGCAGCATCGGTAGCCGATGCAAAGTAATACCTTTAATATTATGTGCTGCCAGTCCAGTTGGAGCGGTGACAACACAAGACAGTGATGACTCAGTTCTTTTCTGCAGATAACATGAAATTGCTTTAATGAGGAAACTTTTTCCAGTTCCTGCTTCTCCGTACAGTCGGACAGGCTTCAACGACGTACATGAGCACTCTTTCTTCTCATGACTTAAACCATGATCAATTTGGCTGGTAACTTTGTCATATATTTTCCTCTGCTCAACGTTGAGTTGTCTTTCCAAATCTTCTAAGTTAACCACATTCTCCTGAGCATGTGCCATGGCTCTTTCCATTTCAATCATGGCAGTAGCAGCTTCATTTTCGATAACTGGTCCTCCTAGTGGATCCTGACTCAATGAAACAGAACTCTGACTGTCCTGAGAACTGTCTCTAGCAATCTCGGCTGCTATTGTTGCTTCCTCCTCGATTTCTGCATTCAACATTTCTAGATATTTTGGAAAAACAGGACATTCTATGGACTCCTTGGCAGCATTGAAAGAGTCTTCGTAACAGAGGAAATCTCCAAGCAGTTCCTCTTCTGCACGCCAAGGCTTGAAAAGTTGCAAAAGAGCTAAAGAGAAAAACTCTTTTCTTTCTGGAGATTCCCAATCCAATTTTCGATGATTTACCAATAGACATTTTTTTTGCTTGACCAGACATCCCTCACTTCCAATTACAACATACACTCCTTTATCAATATCTTCTGTGATGTTCCTCTTGAAAATTTAATTTTGTAGAACCTCATACAGACAAACATTCTCCAGGTGACTGCTTCTATTTGGATAATATGTATCCAACATGTTGCACTTCAAAATATCTGTACTGCTTGGCTCCTTCTCCGCCAAATACTCAATTTCCCGTACAGGTTTGAGAACTCGATTACGCGTTGCAGCAAGACCAAGACTTGCCCAAATGATACTCCTAGATTTGGCATAGAGACTTGCTGAAGATAACCGGTCAGAACATTCGTAAGCTCCGATTTCTCGATGCGACAACATCTTCAGACTGAAACTGTACAACTTCTTACTGAGGCTCTTTTCATGGGAAATGTCCTCCCACATATCCTTGAGTTCTGTCTTTTCTTTTTTTTGTGATGTAAGACGTCACATACCGAGCCACAGCCATACAGTTGTCAGCCACAAACTGTATATCCATGTTAGCATTCCACATGGACAAAATCACTGGGTTGTAGTCATTGATGTTCTTGGACTCTTCGTTTCTCTTCAAATTGTATGTATTTTTGGGTGATTTCCTCGTCACATTATGTCGCAGCGAAGACATCAAATTGTTCACTCTTCCTTTAGATATCACCGATCGTGGAAATCCAAAACAACATTTTGTATAGTACTTGTTCTTGTTTCTGAATTTACGACAACAGTACTTTCCACAACGATGGCTTTGAAACCGTAAAACTTGTTCTCTTAGACTTTTGTCTTCCTTTGTCTTTGGAACAGCACATGTAGAATACTGTTCTATGAAATTCATCACTAAGTCATCCGGATCTGTTCCAAATTTGGGTGCATCTTTGATCCATAGCAGCATATGTATATGAGGAGCACCTCGTGTTTGATACTCCTTTCTCCAGAAGAAATCCAACACCTCTCCAAGAGGTGGATTTTTCTTGTTCGTGATGAAAGACATCATAGCTTCAAATCTATGATTGAAGTACCTGCATACATTCACTGGATCCAAAGAGCACAGTTCTCCGGGTGTCTAGAATTCAATATTTTCAATGTTTTCATTTGCCTCTCGTAGAAATTCAAGTAAGTCTTCCCAGCCATACTCAGCACAGCTGAGAGTGAGGAATCATGTGGGAGTTCCTAAGTTCCTCAGCATACATTTTAAGTCACCATGACGACGGTACCAATACTCATTAGTACCACGCTGACATGCCATCAGATTAATCAGGTGAGAATCCAAAATACTGTCTTGCACATTGACTTTATCCATAAAGTCCCTTGCTGAGATATTTCGCAGTTGTAGACCACTTTTCAGGATGTGGTTCACTGCATAAGACAGTCCAGACAGATCACTTCCAAACAATAGATGAAACAAATAGGGAATGCATTGACGAAACCTAGGATCTTCTGCATACAATCGTAAAGTCCGGTATTCAGAAACAGGAATTTGATCAGGTCGCTCATCATATCGTCCTCCTCGACCTGTGGGAAATAACTGTGGAAAACACCGAGCTTCCAAACTTTCCTCCCAAACACTAATGGGACTCCCTTTGGCTTGTTTCATTTGAAACAACTCAATAGCATTCCCCATGACTTCCTTGGAATGCAAAGGATGAACACTATAATGTTCATATATTTCTTCATTTTTAGAGGCTTCTACTTTCTCAATTTGTCCAGCACACAATTCGCTGTCTTCTTCTTCACTTACTTCCTCTTCTGCAACACATACATTCTTGTAGTACTCATTGTTTTTTATCAAATACAATGTTGCCTTTTTGACTTTCCTAACATCCACTAAATCTTGCCAGATTTTCTTACTCTTTGTCGGAACACCATTAACTAGGATAACCAGAGGTTCCTCTTCCACTTTCTCTACTCCAATTGTATTAATGTTTTTCTTCAAATCTAAGGGCAAATAAACAACTCTTCCCTTTAATCCTCTCTGTAAATCTGATGGAGGCAATTTCCCTGTCTTCGGCTCCATTCGTACAATAGCCTGAAAGGGATGCACACTTTGAATCAAAATAGATTCATAAGTATTTAAATCCTTCAATTCAGAAGGAATGTCAACCAATTCCAGATTATTATGAACCGCTCTAGCAGGCATCCGGTTTTGGTTTAATTTGTTAAAACAATAAGTACACATACGTTGGTCCGATCCCAATTCAAAACAATTTTCTACCATCAAGTATGTAGCAAAATCCTTCCATTCACTATTGTTTTCCATTTCACTTTTTGCATATAAATCCACTAACTTAGTCTGATTCTTATAATAAGTCCGTCGACAACACACACAAGTGAAATTAGGCCTCTCACTTGATTTCAACGGAAAGATGGAAATTTCCTTGTGAAACTTATCTATATTAGAAATCTGTACACTCTCTTCCACATTACCTTCTTCTACTGAGTCAATTTCAACATTGTTCTCTTTACTAGCAAAGTTACAGAACTCAATTTCGTCACAAATATTCTTCACATGTAGTTCTGAAACATGCAAAAGAGCACTGCTCAATTGTTTAAGCATAATTGCTGGACTCTTAGCATAATACAACATTCTCACTAATTTCCTCACTTTATTATGATGCACTTGCAACAACTTCATTTTCTGTTTTAAACTTTTCTTATTAAATGTACGAACAAAATCACAAAGCAAATTGATGGAATCCTGTCGCACACTACAAATACTACTACATTTCCAGGTGTAGACTGGTCCCTTAGGACGTCTTCCTAAAACCTCATCACCTAACACCTCTTCCGCATCTGCAGACACAAGTTTTTCTTTTTCAACCGGACAACCATCTTTTACCTCATATGCTCGACCACTGGTGTCAACTGCATGCACCAAATCATTGTCCTGAAAGCAACTCTCCTCATTGAAAAATGCCTCACAACTTGAACTATGCATCCATTCTCCTGAGAAAACTTCACAAAAATTACTACGATTAACTACTCTCTTCCATCTACTGCTTGATTTGAAATCAGAAATTACCTTGTTTAGTTTCCTAATTCTATTGATTACCAAAATAAATAACTTTCGCTTAATTTCGAAAGCCTGATCAATACTTTTCTCTACATTTTTCTTTTTCTTATAAAATGTCACTTTCTGTTGGCCTTTTTTAAAAAATTTTAACAAATTGACAATTATCCTGTTGCGGAACATTCGCCTACGAATGTCCCTGAATTGATTTTCCCTTCTACTGCCATGCACAGACTTATCTCCTGCTCTAGCAGAAACTTTTTTGATGGGCCTTTCCTTTTCCTTTAAATTGTCTCTCTTCTTATGCACTAAAACATGTTCAATACTGGTATTTTTTTATCTGCAAATTCTTTTTAAAAATTATTTTATTTTCTTACCCGGAGCTTTTTTGGTGACTTGATACGATTTAATAGTAGAGGACTGCTACAAATCTTTACCAAGGTGGAGTGTAAGTCGCTTTGCTTCTTTTTGTTTTCTCTGCCTTGAGGGCATTTTTAAAGTTTTCAAAGATCTTCAGTTAAATCTGTGGAAATTTTTTTAAAAAATTGATATTAACCACTATTACCAAGCAGTAAACCAATAACAGTAGGCAAACAATTAGCACACTAGTTGTCAATTCTATCTACAGTAATTTAACAACATAGACAAAGGGGGCGTATTTACAAGGCACTTGCACCATGGGGGAAGTGTCTTGAAATGGCCAAGCACACATGAGGGTGTATTTACAAGACCCTTGCACCAGGGGGAAGTGACTTAAAATTACCAAGCACACATGAGGGCGTATTTACAAGGCCCTTGCACCACCATAAGGTGTGGCCTATCCAGAGGTATGCTGGATTGTCTGTCTGCCATGGTAAAACCAAGAAATATCTAGGAGCAAAAAGGCAGGTCTTGCAGTCACAAAAGTTTGTTTGAGGTGAGGCCTACTCAGGGTTGCAGATGAAATTTTGGCTTGTTGAAGAGTACAGAGGACATAATACATGTGCAGGCCAACAGATGAAGTGAGTCATGTCCACTGCACACTTGAACAAAGGCCAGACCTCCTCTGTATCCCTGGACAGGCCTAAACCTCATCTGCACAATGTGATTAGTAATGTTAGGAAACACAGGTGATGTAATTGAAAAATGTGCAAATATTTTTGCTCATTTCACAATCACATCACCTGTGTTTCCTCAGCTTAGGTATCTCATTGAGTAGATATAGTCTAGCATATCCAAGAGTACGCAGAAGGTGAGGACGGTATGCAGCAGTGCAATGTACATAATTCTCCTCCTTTGACAAGTACAGAAGCCTCAGCATATCCATGCCCCCTAAACAGTCCTAAATGTTTATCATAATTATCATAGTGACTATGAAACTGTAGCAGTACATATTGTGAAACTTAAATGACTTCAAGAAACGTGTTTTTAAACCGTCAAACAAGCAAATTATTCTCCCATATTCATGTTGGGAAATGAAATATTTATTTAAAAAAAGCAGACCCCATGTTGTCCTTCTCATAAATGTGAAAAGTATTTCTTTTTTAAAAAAAACGATTTTCTGGTCATAATTTCAAAACACAGCACAGCTCCTATGTACAAGCACACCCTAGCTGGCTTCCTTATTTTCTCCAAAAAGCATACTAATCTCTTTCTAAATTAAAGGAATCTTTTCTCACCTTAGCACGATTTTTAAACACATCATGTAAGCAAATTAGTCTCCCAGATTCATGGGAGAAGTACCTTAAAATTGTCTAGCACACATAGGGGCGTATTTACAAGGCACATGCACCAGGGGAAAATGACTTAAATTTGCAAAGCACTCATGAGGGTGTATTAACAAGGACCTTGCACCACCTTTAAAGTCACTTTTAAAATGGGGAAAATGACGTGAATGTGTCTCATAAGCCTTGTAAATATGCCCCCATGTTGACTATGTAACTCTTGCAAAACATATTGTGAAACCTAAATGACTTCAAGAAACTAGTTTTTAAACCAACAAACAAGCAAATTATTCTCCCATATTCATGTTGGGAAGTGAAATATTTATTTAAAAAGCACACCCCATGTTGTCCTTCTCATAAATGTAAAAAGCATGTCTTTTTGTTAAAAAACGATTTTCTGGTCATAATTTGAAAACACAGCACACCTCCTATGTACAAGCACACCCTGTCAGTACTAATACTTCACATTATCTATAATTATAATTTGTCAAATAAGCAAAACCTTTTTTGAAAACATAATGAAAACACTTGACACAAAACAACATTTTAAATGCACAGCTGGCTTCCTTATTTTCTCCATAAACTATACTAGTCTCTATCTAAATTAAATGATTTTTTTCTCACCTTAGCAAATGCTTTTTGAATTTCAAAACAGTCTCAGAAACACACCAATTTTTCTTTAGCAGAGCAAAAGGTATGCACTCCAGAGGCTGCAACCAACAAAGGCACAGAAATGCTGAAATTCATCACACATATCTCTCATGTCACCCAATCAAACCTCTTCCCTCACTTTTTTCAAATCAACACCCTTCCCCCCCTCTGCCCTTTCTGTCCTTTTTCCATAGCAACTACCTCCTGCCAGACCTCTCATGTTTACAAGTTCACACAACAATGTTTCAAATGAACTCTGAACTCTCAGTACACCTGCTAATCCACTGCAATGTTTCTTAAAATCATTTTTTCTTAACCATTCAAATTACATGTTTCAAAGAACACATCCATGCACCCTAACTTTCTGTTTTCAGCAATGGAAATCCACCAACCACTGCTACTGAATCATTAGCACTGAAACTCCACAGTTTTTTTTTCTTTACAAACTCCTACTGTTTCAACTGCCATTTCATTCCCACACTTCATCTGACTGCAGCATAACCTCCTCTCACCATGTTTTCTGTCTGGATTGTTGGACATAGTTACATCCACTGGGCTCACAGGTATGCTGATAACAGAAATTTACACAACCTCAATTTACAAAATGTGGAAATCAAATGGATTGGCCAAAGAGGATTGAGATGTCACCAATTGATACCATTGGTGAAAACCTTTTTACATTTGCCAAACCCTGACCTCATAATAGTGCACTGTGGAGGAAATGATTTGGGCACTTTGACTGGGGTAAGTCTGGAAATGCTCTTAATGGACACCTTTGAGAAATTAATGGCACTTTTTCCTCAAACTGCCTTGGTATATTCCAATATATGCCAAAGACAGAAATGAAGGTGGTCCAATCAAATTTGTCCACAAATTGAGAAAGCGAGGAAGCATGTAAATAAGTCTGTTTCAGCTTATATGAGAGACCATGGAATGGGCGCCATCTACAACAATAACTTGCGTTACTACATGCAAGATATCTACAGAGGAGATGGTGTGCACTTCTCAGATGAGGGAAACAGAGTTTTCATACAAAATTTAAGACTGTGTATTGGTACCTACTTATAAGTACCTAGAACTTACACAGAACCCAAAAGCTCTTTTCAGAGCTACCTTAACTATAATTACTCTTTTAAAATTTCGAATGTACCTTTTTTCACTAATTTTCACTTATGTTTGCTTCCCGGTTCGCTACCCGGTTCGCGTACCGGCGGCTAACCGCGCGAAAAATTAATTTTTTTTTCCCGACATATATGAGCCTCCTCAGCCACCCTCAGAAAACCTAGGGGGTCAGGATACGTCTCCCATGCCCCCTTATACCCATTTCCCACATTGTTATTCCTCCATCTTGTGATTAAATTTGTCCGAAACACAAAATGGCGAACTCCCGTTACGCTACCGCAAAAAATCTAATTTTTTTAAAATGTATTTTTTGCCCCACGGGACCCTTTAATAGCCCCCACATCATTCCTAGGGGGTCAGGAGGGGTCTACCTTGCCCCCTTTCATTAATTTCCCCCTTCGTTTTTCTCCACCTCTTGTCTCTCGATCCTACCGAGCAACAAGATGGCGGCCGATCCGGACTGTTTAGAATGTTGACAGACACCGGAGAGACAATCAGCTTCGCTTCGCGAAGTTCCGTTACACGTCAAGTACGCGAACCGGAGCGCTAACCGGAGCGCTGTTACAGATATATCTGTTTTTTAAAATGTTAATTTCTCAAAATCCACTGGAACACATATATTGAGACATAGCAAAGGCACGTCGGGCAAACCATATCTACAATTTTGCCAAGTTTCGTGTAAATCCATTCAGCCGTTCGCGTTTTGGGACCCCCCTTTTTTCTCGTCCCCCCCTTGATGAAACCCCCCAAATTTTTAGGGGCTGCTCAGAAACAAAATGTGCCATTTTCCTGAAAATTTCAGCCAATTCCGTCCACAAACGCCAAAGTTATTCGACATAGAGTTTTCAGAAATCCCATAGGAAAAAAATCCTAACTATATATACCTACTAAGGAGGCCTTGAGACAATTACAGGATAAAAATTGCTATGCAATTATAGACAGGAGGGGTTTTGCAAATTGTCTAACAGAATATCATGCACTATTGATGGGTTGGAAGGAGGAGGGCATGCTGAATAAACACGAATATGATTATTTGTTCTGTGAGCATACAATCATTCCCACATTTTATCACCTCCCTAAGGTGCATAAGGACATTACAAACCCCCCCGGGAAGGCCTATCATTTCCTCTATAGGAAGCCTACTGGAGAATACATCGAGATTTATTGACAGCTATCTGGCCCACTCTGTCAGAGACTTACCTTCCTATGTCAGGGACACCCAAGACTTTATACGACAGATTGATGGCATTAGATGGGAGGAGGACATGCTTCTCATCAACCTCGATGCAACCAGTCTGTACACATGTATAGAACACCAAAATGGGATCTATGCAATTAAGTGGTTTTTGGGAAAGAAAAATTTGCAATACCATCAGCATAACAAAATGCTATTGAGGATGATAGAATTTTGCCTCCATAATAATATTTTTCTTTTTGCAGGTAACATGTATCGGCAGCTGAGAGGGACCGCTATGGGCACATGCTTCGCCCCCAGCTACGCAAACTTGTTCGTGGGCTGGTGGGAGAAGCACGTGGCCTGGGGGGGTCCAATGAGAATTGGCTGGATCATATTATGATCTGGTCAAGATATATCGATGACTTGTTTGTCATCTGGCGGGGTGACACATCCTCGGCTGAGGAGTATGTGGCAACGCTAAATGATAATGATCTCAATTTGAGATTTACAAGCACCATAAGCAAGACATCAGTACATTATCTCGACCTAGAGGTCTTTGTCAATGAGAATTCCCTACAAACCAGACTTTACCGCAAGCCTACGGCTGGCAACACCGTTTTCCATGCGGCGAGCCACCATCCCAAAAGTATGATTAAAAACATCCCATTTGGGGAGCTACTACGCCTGAAGAGAAACTGTTCAGATCCTAGGGATTTCGCACAGGCACGGGATGGAGCGGTATCCAGGTTTAAAAATAGAGGGCACTCTAGATCACTCCTTACAGAAGCAGCAAGCAGAGTGGATCTAATAGACAGAAAAGACCTCATTAAGACTAAAACAAGGGAGACTGAGGAGGACAGTACAGTGAGGATGATTACCAGTTTTAACATGAGATCTAGCGAACTGGTACGGATATTTAATCGAAACTGGCACATCCTGGGTACTGACCCTACTATGAAAAAGCTATTACCATCTAAACCGTCTATAACCTACAGACGTTGCCAGTCTCTCAGTGACCATCTAACCAGCAGCCACTTCAATGAACCACCCAGAACATTAAAAACGAAACCCATAAATGGTTTTTTTCTGTGCTTGCAATGCAAAGCATGCAAGTACAGCAAGAAGCGAACTAAATATGAGGGGAGAACCAATGACCCACGACCCACAAGAGAGATCATAAAATTCCTGAATTGTAATTCGGAGTTTGTAATTTATTGCCTGGTATGCCCGTGTTCAAAAAGATACATTGGGAGCATAATTAACCCAGCGAAAAAACGTATCTTAGAGCACATGCGTGCCATCACAAATAAAGACAAAAACTATACTGTGGCACGCCACTTTGAAACCCACCATAAAAGCAATAGGGACCTATTGTCTTTCTATCTGATAGATCAACTAGACAGAAAAAGAACGAGGTGGGGACAGAGTTAGATCACTAAGAGCGATGGAATCCAGGTATATAATTGATCTCCAAAGTATGCAGCCGAAAGGGCTGAACAACGATGAGGAACTCTGGGTTCCTTTGGAATAAAGAAATCTACCCCCTAAGCTGTTACGGCCAAACAAGTTAGGAATTCTGCAATTAGTTAACCTCATTCCAAACCATTCAGATTGGGGTGGTTCAAGACAGGGTAAGCAAATGTGAGTCCAATGGACTGTATTCTAACATTATACCCACTACTCTTTCCAGTTTTTAAGAAACCTATCTGGGATGAATTGATCACTCAATGGATTAGGCCCATACAGGGCCTTTATGTACATAATAAACAGGGGTTATAACATTAGTCGGCTAAGCCCATATAGGGCGAGACACTGTACAGTAAAGAAATACTCTGATACACAGAACATTTGTATAGAGAAAATGGGATACCAGTACTATGGTTTCCAGCACTACAGCACTGTATGTAAAAGTATGTGCATGAATAACCGACAATGCTATATACAAACCCTGTTGTCTGCTTTTAATATTGCACAAGCACTTTTTCTATCTCCATTTTTCCCATGTATATAATGTTTTAATGTGTATAAACGAAATGTGAAATTGCACACTGTAAGATGGCCACCGATAAGATCTTGGTGAGCTTTAGTCCACTCTTGATGTTTAAGGAGTGGTTGGGAATAAAATGGTGTACTGCACATAGTAATAATTGACACTGACGAAGCTTAGAGGGTGAAATGCGTTTGTCAAGGGGGCAGGGGGGTCTGCCAAATAAACCATCGTTGGTAAGAACGCTGACTTGGAGTGCCGTCTATTTTTCACATCCGAGCATTTTTGGAAGTGTGTGGCGATATATATATATAATTAATTGTAATTAAAATGACACTGAATTAATTGTTTTATAACGATTGCCCATCCAGGGCTTCAAACAAGGATGTCATTATTTATCCTGTGTAATGCAAAAGCAGACACCACATGAATTTTTTCCAACAGTAATCTGAACTGATATACCTGAATTGTTTTAATTGTGATTTGGTTTTGCCATTACACGATGGCGCTTATGATTTGGACAGTGGACCGTTTTTTATTTTGATTGTATTTGCAGATATTAACTTCCGCCTCGCCGTCGCCAGCTAACACTGACGAAGGCAAGTGCTGAAACGCGTCTGTTTTATTGTTTTTCTGTGCAATAAACCTAATAACGTTTAACCTACTGCGAGTGCTGGTGTGTCAAGTCTTTTTTGACAGTGGAGCGAAATATATATATATATATATATATATATATATTACCTAGTGGCGGTCGCCAGTAGGTATATATAGTTAGGATTTTTTTGAATAGGGATTTCTGAAAATTCTATGTTGAATAACTTTGGCGTTCAAGGACGGAATTGGCTAACATTTTCAGGAAAATGGCACATTTTATTTCTGAGCATCCCCTGGAAGTTTGGGGGGGTTTCTTGAAGTGGGGGCCGAGAAAAAAGGGGGGTCCCAAAATGTGTTTGGACTCACTTTTAGCTCGAACGGCTGAATGGATTTCTATGAAACTTGGCAAAATTGTAGGGACTGGTACTCCGATGTGCCTTTGCTAGGTCTCAAGATATGTGCTCAAGTGGATTTTGAGTATTTTAGGTTCAAAGAAATATATAAACATTCTAAACAGTCCTGAGCGGCTGCCATCTTGTGTCTCGGTAGGATAGAGACACAAGAGGTGGCCAAAACAAAGGGGGAAATGGCCATAAGGGGGCATAGCAGATCCTCCCTGACCCCCTAGGTTTGATGTGGGGGCTTTAAAAGGGCCCCGCGGGGCAAAAAACAAAATAAAATGTTTTCGTTTTTGCGGGGGGAGCGCCCGGTACGCGCACCGGAAAGCGGTCCGGGGAGCGTACTATGGGGAAAAAAGAATGATAGACTTTTCAAATATTGTATGTTTATTGATTGTTCATTTGGTTGTTTTTTTTTTTTGTTTTTTTTTTATTTAAGTCAAAAAGTTAATATACACCGTCTTCTTTGTAGATATCTTGCATGTTGTTTCAGAAGTTATTGTGGTATATGGAATTCATACCATAGTCTGTCAGGAAAGCAGATACATTACGGAGGCAGGAGATGATAAAGAGATGTTAAATACACATTGGAGATAATATAGTTGGAGAAAGGAAGTAACTATGAGCAAACTTACTATGTAACACAAAAAAGTTGCACAGTATATTTTAAGTCTCACTTTATATTATATCTTTTTGGGTACTTTTTCATAATTTTCAAATAAAAAAGAATAATGTCTCAAACAATTTTAACTTTTAAAATTTAAATTTATTGTTCTGATTTTTCAAAATCTAAAAGAATTTGTAACATTAATTCATCTGGTATGTCCTCCTTTTCATTCCATGATTCACATTCATCAACACATTTAATTAATTCTTCGTCTACAGTGTCATCCAAAAAGTCTATTTCTTCTTTTTCTTCGTTAGGATTGTTTTCAATCTTAATTTGAAATGAAATTTTATTTTCATTCTGTTGTGCTTCCATTTTCTTGCTGTAAATTGCACAAAAAATAAATATATCAGTAGAGATAGGGCACTGTTGGGTTTAAGTTCAGACAGGTACTTGTGAGTTTTTAACAGAGAACTTATCTTTGGGCACTGTATGGTTTCAGGCAGGAAGTAGAACTATTAAAAAGTGCCTGTGATGAAGCCTAAGTAAATTCATAATTATACCACAGAAGCCTAACTCAATCAATAATTTAAATAATTAAGCCTTTCTCAATGACTAACTCTTATAGAGGGACAGTATATAACTATCTGAAAACGTTTTCATAAATTAATTTAAAGTGCATAACATAGTTCTCCTTTCAAATTTTTAAAATACCATCTTACCTTTCAAAAAGAAGTTTAAGTTGTCAGTGAAAATGCTCTTGAAATGTACTTCAGGAAGTAGTAGTCAAAATGGCTGTGTTTCTCTCTCTTTCTTTATATATATTCAGGTACATAACCAATCAAATATCATGAAATAAAAGTAGAAAATGAAAGTAACATTTTAATTGGTTGTCAATTCTAACACTTCATATGTGTTTTTGTCATGTAATTTACCTCAGGATATTTAGTCAGGCCTACAGCATAAATGTCTCAATGGAATTCCATCAAATTTGGGTAAATGGTAGGGACTGCTATGTAGTAGGGCTTATTCTATATTTGATGAAAGTGCCTCCAGTGGTTTTTCTGTAAATTACTTTCCCACCTTTTTTAAGCGAGCGCTTACCGGTGCCCGCCCCGGTACGCGTACCGGCAGCGTTACGGGAGTCCTCCATTTTGTGTTTCGGTAGAATTGAGACACAGATGGAGGGCAAACAATGTTCGGAATGGGTTTAAGGGGGCACGGTAGACACTTCCTGACCCTCTAGGTTTTCTGAGGGGGGCTTAGGACGCACATATAGGCAAAAAAAAAAAATTGCGTTGGGCGCGCCCGGTACGCGTACCGGTTAGCGTACCGGGGAGCGTACTTTGGTGAAAAGTAGTGAACAAAGTTAGAAAAAGAAAAACGTTTTGAATGATCAGAGGTAGGGTAGCACAGAAAAGAGCTATTGGGTTCTGTGGCTGATTTAGGTACCTACAAGTAGGTTCAAATGCAGAGTCTCAAATTCAGGAGGAATATTCTATTCCCCTCATCTGAGAAGTGCACACCATCTCCTCTGTAGATGTCTTGCATGTTGTAACGCAAGTTATTGTTTTATATTGAACCCATTCTAAAGTCTCTCAAGTAAGCAGAAACAGATTTATTCACATGTTTCCGTGTTTTCTCAAATTGTGGACAAAATTGGTTGGACCAGTTCCATTTCTGTCTTTGGCATATATTGCAATATACCAAGGCAGTTTGGGGAAAAAGTGTCATCAATTGATGAAAGGTGTCCTTTAAAAGCTTTTCCAGACCGACCCCAGTCAGAATGCCAAAATCATTTCCACCACAGTGCACTATTAAGAGGTCAGCGTTTGGCAGATGCATAAAAAAATTATATTAAAAAAGTATGAAATATATTTTTCATTAAAAATAAGAATACATTTTACAGCTTATGATATTTGCTAATAAAAAACCATTGAAATTCACTGAAAAAACCATAGGTTATAGACCATATATAGTTAGGAATTAGCATTTACAAAACCTTGAAAATTCACAGAAAAAAACCATAGGTTATAGACCATATATAGTTAGGGATTAGCATTTACAAAACCTTATTTTACTTACACAAAACCATTGAAATTCGCATATATAGTTAGTTGCAGTAACTATATATCGCGCACCCGCAATCCACTGCTGATGATGTCACATATTACATCATTCATGACATGGTCAGTGACATCACTGATGACATCACTGACTCTTGCCCTGAAATACGAATCGTAGCGACTGGAGAAATATATAATGACTGAAGAGCCTGAATGAACTGAGTGCCAAACCCCTTCCAGCGCAGCACAGATCATAGGAACCCCCAGGAGACCCTGTTGAACGCATTCTCCGGGTCCAACAGGATCACACCAAGGGGGGATCCCGTGGTCTGTGCCCAGTCCAAAAGTGCAATGACGCAACGGACATGGTCTGTTGTGTCCCTGCCCGGGATGAACCCATGCTGACGGAGTGAGACCAGAGGGACAATAACCCGAGCAAGTCTGGAAGATAAAATCGTAGAATATATTTTACTATTAGTATTGATAAGTGATATTGGCCGGTAGGAAGAGGGGTTTAGCTCAGATTTACCTTTCTTTTTGAATAATACCATCATATTTGACGCCAGGAATCAGGAATAACACCACCATGTGCCACCCTAAACACTGATAACATATTCTTGCTTACCAATGCAGAAAACGACTTATAGAATTCTAGAGGGATAGAGTCCGAGCCAGCAGCCGTACCGTTGGCCAATGATTTAATTGCCACTTCGGCCTCCTCCCAAGTGATAGGAGCAGAGAGTAATTCATTCTGATCTGGTGTAATCCTCCGGGTATCCAGGGTCTGAAGAAAATCATCCACAAGATTCTGACTTTGGGTGACTCGGCATATAGCAATGTATAGAATTTCTTAAAAACATCCATTACGCCCCCTGGAGTATCCTGAATACAGCCCTGCTGGTCCGAGACTCGAATAATACGATTTGCCACACTCTCACCAAATTCATACATCGATGAGCGAAATTGCACATATTTAGCAGCTAAATCCTGGCCAAAAAACTCCAACATTTTGGATTTTAATATGGCGACCGCCCTCTGACTATGATCGGTATCGCGGCTGAGCTGAATATTAGTTACTAATTCCAGTTCTGCCATCCGTAACTCCTCAAACGAACTTTTAATCTGCGCCTGCATGCTCTTACAGCGATAGGCTGCCAAACCTTTTGTCTCACCCCGTAAAGCAGGTTTAAAAGTGTTCCAGATGACACAGTCAGAGGCAGTTCCCCTATTAATGTTCATAAACTCCGTAATCCAGCGTTCCATATGATCCCAATATGATTGAGCTAAGAGGAGCTTCCTCTCGAATGTCCAGGATCTAGGATGTTTAATGGAGTGCTCCCAGGGACATTCCAACACTAATGCATTGTGATCTGATAGGGTCCTTGGCAGAATATCAATGGTGGCTGCCCCTACATACTGATACGGAAACAAAAACATAATCTAAACGAACCATTTTTTTATAAGGGGCAGAGTAATATGTATACCCATCCTTATCTTGATTATGACAGTGCCAGACATCAATCAGCCCATGCTCTGAGATTAAAGTCTTAAGGGCCTTAAAAAACCGGGATTTCCTACCGGAATAATTTTGGTTGTTTACTAGATTAAATTGACTGGACAAGTTGATGTTAAAATCCCCACAAAAAAAACATTGGGTGTGGCCAGGCTGCTAGTTCGATGTTAAGACATCTAAAAACTTCAGGGTCGTCTAAATTAGGCCCATAAATTGAGCAGACAGATAAGGACAGATTGTTTATAACAATTTCCGCGATCACCCACCTGCCCGCCTTATCCTTTTTGACTCTCATACAGCAACCTACTCCTTACTTCATCAGCATAACCACACTTCTGATCATGGATGTCTGGCGCGAGCAGGCCATGAGGTCATAACCAGGCAGCTTTAAAGACTCGCCCCTACCCCATGGTATGTGGGTCTCTTGCAAACATAATATGTCCACCTGCATTGTTTGAACGATCGTAGAAAGCAGCCCCCGCTTTTTCCCATTGTTTAGCCCACAAATATTCCATGTGCTAAGTCGCAATCTATTCTGCCCCATTCATTAAAGGGTTTTAGATCCTGCTCTCCGCTAACATAAGACACATTTTTAATCATCATATTGATCATCATAATTATCCAAAAAATGGCAAAAGAAAATCTGTCATCAATGCAGCCAACAGCACTACCACGACTCGGACTTACAACCAAAAAAAAACACACACCCCCCACACCTCCCACCACCACACCCTGAACCCACCGAGCCCCTCCCCATCCCAACCCATCCCCTTCACCCCCTTCCGTGGCAACAGGACTGGAGTCCTTGCGATGGTTTAGGTTGGTACCCCCCACTCTCCCCTGTATCCTACCCCCCAACTGACACCATCTGAGGGCATGCACTGATCACAAAGCAAAAAAAAAGACCAACTGCAAGAGAGAAAAAAAAGAGCGTTCAGCTCAGCCCTCAGTATTAGAGATCATTATCAATGAATAGCCCCGACCCTAATACACAACACTGTGTTGATTACATAGAGTCCAAAAACTCCTTTGCCTGAATCTCGGAGACACAATACTTGGTTTGAGCCTGAAAGAATTACTTTCAACTTAGAGGGGAAGAGCAGAAAAGCCTGCGCACCCTTGGCCTGGAATGGAATGATTAGCTGACAAAGCTGCCACCTTCGCTCAACCGTCACTGGACAGAGATCTGGTCCGACAAAGAATTTGCAGCCCTTCCCTGCCCTCCTCCTATCCCGTCTGGCAAGATCGTAGATTTTCTCCTGGGCCAGAAAGTTATTTAAACATATAAAGATTGCTCCTGGCAGCGCCAGAAGAAAGAGGTTTGTGAGCATCGAACAGTGTTCGGGCAAGATGGGACCGCTTGCTTGGCAGAGTAGGCTGGTGTCAGGGCTCCCCTGGTGAATTCCTCCCCTATCGCTGCTGCCTCGACCCCTACCTCAGAGACGGTCCTTTTTGTCAAATGAGGGAATGAATGCCACACGCTGTTCTGATTTTTACCCAGCTACAGTTTCATTAACAGACTCAGTCAGCTACAGGAGAGACTTACCGCGAAGACGCTTTGTGTCTGGGTACGCTCCACCTCCAGCTCCTGCTCTCTCGTGTCAGTGGACTTCTTGCACGGCTCTCTCACCACGGCAGGTATGGCTCCAAAGACGGCCTGAAAGAACGCCCCAGCAGCAGTGAAGACCCGCGGTGCTATGCGCATTATCAGTCCCGGTGATTCCGATGGGAAGGAGCCATCTGCTTTTAGCGGGATTGCGGAGGAGGTTGCAGTGTCCGTCAGCACGCAGCAGTCAGTTTCCGAGGCTTCTGCAAAGGGCAAGTGGACTCTTCCCGAGTTCTTTCGACAGTGGTCTCTGAAAGGGAAAGTGCCCCCCGATTTCAGCGGTGGCGGCAGGAGGGAGAAACTGACAGATCCACCAAAAACGATGAAACACTTTGTTGTGAAGGAGGGGGAGGGAGTGCTTGCACGCTCATTATCCGTTTTAGCTCCCAGTCATGACGAGGTTAGCAGTGCAGTGACTACTCCTTTGGATCAAAGAACTGATCAGGTTCCATTAGTAATCGCCCCAGCTAGTCAGCCAAGTCTTCCAAGTTTGATAGGGGTTGCAGCGATTGACAGCGATGCGCAGGTGGGGGGGATAAGGTATCTGTGTCGACGATAAGAAGCAACAAAAGTCATTCTGGTGTTCATTCCTCTGAACAATGCATTTTGGGATCAGTAGTACAATCAAATGCTCAAACTCCCCCCATATCGCTGTGGAAGCAAATGATAAATCTCGGCCGTCTTTTTAGATCCTCCCTCAGAAATTATTGCTGATTCAAAGGAATCTGAAGGAACTGAAGGCACGGATAAGTTCTATTCTCTGTCGGATCAATCTGTCTCATCGGCGGATGAGGGAGCAGAGCTATAATGGTCAGACTATGATAGTGAATCTGGGGACTTGCGACTGAGTGAGGCGTCGAAAGACGAGGCTGCATCTGGTGGCGCCAGTACAGTTCTCAAAGTCACGAAGCCCAAAGCCTATGGGCAGATAACATTGAGCAGTGACCTGGGCTCCTTTCCACTAACGTCAGGACAGTTTGGTTCAGGTAATGCAGATGACTTTACTACTGCTACAGGGAGTGGCATGGGTGCCCCATTAGAGCCTCCCGGGAAAATGACTCTATCTATCATCTATCAAACCATCATGGCCCACCGTGAGGAGACACGACAGGAGAGCGCACGCATGCAGAGGGCCTGCCGCAGGGTGCAAAATTCAATTTGCAGAGTCACGAAAATCTGTTCGGATTTTGCTGCCAGGATTGTCGAGGCTGAGGAGTGCATTTCTACCTTGGAAGATGCGATTGCGGTTCAGAAGTGACTTGCGAATGTAATTAAAGATCACCGACTGACTTAGAAAACAGGGCTAGAAGAAATATTTGAGGATCTTAGGAATTGATGAAGGCAAGGAAGGTCAAGATGTTAGACAGTTTGTTGTGGAACTATTTACCAAAGCTTTTTCAGAGGTCACACAATGGGACTGGCAGCTGGAAATACAGCGGGCACATCGGTTCCCGTTTAAGAAAAGGCAGACCTACTTATCACATTTGCATTGGAATGGAGAATCTTTTCTATTTCTTACTGCTCTGCTCGCGATCCGGACGAAAAAATCTGCTCATGAATTTTATATCTAATACTCGGCTGACTAGCGCCAAATAAGTATGGACAATAAAGGTTTCAACATTCAACTCCTATTGAGTATAAGCATACAAACAATGATGGTTATGTATATACACATTTGTAAAATGTATGTTGTAAGAGGACAGTTGATTCAACAACGTCATCTTATGGGTCCACAGAGTCCTCTTTCAATTACACCTATGATAATGAATTAAAAGACGGCTGCCTGCGGTGAGCTGGCACCGAGGAAGGCAGACCGCTGAAACGCTTTTGTTTGTGAAATAAATTCCTGAAAAGGGGAGATCTGAGCTGTTATATATAAAAAAGTTATATATATATATATATATATATATATATATATATATATATATATATATATATATATATATATATATATTCACAGAAAAAACCATAGGTTATAGTGGATATATAGTTAGGAATTTGCATTTACAAAACCTTGAAAATTCAATGAAAAAACCATAGGTTATAGGCCATATATAGTTAGGAATTAGCATTTACAAAACCTTATTTTACTCGCATAAAACCATTGAAATTCCATATATAGTTAGAAGCGCTAACTATATATCGCGCACCCGCAATCCACTGCTGATGATGTCACATATTACATCATTCATGACATGGTCAGTGACATCACTGATGACATCACTGATGACATCTCAAATGACATCTCAAATGACATCACTGATGACAACTCAAATGATTGTATGTGTCTGTAAAGTTTAAATATGTTTCACATATTGAAGAATGAGTGGATGTATAAGTGTCTGGATGAAGAATTTAGTAGGTGCATGACTGATTGTATGAGTGAGTGATTAAATGTGTCTCACTGAGTGCATGGGTTAGTGACTAAACTGTCTTAATTTGTGCATCAGTATGTTTGTTGTTGTGTAAGCTGCTGCATGTGTTGATCAGTAGCTATAAGAGTGGCCATATGGGTTATTGATTGGTTGCCCAAGTATTTGAATGGGAGGCTGAGTGTGTGTGTGGGTGGCTGGGAGGTGCGTGACTCTGTACATAGATGTGTAAGCAGTTGATTCACTAGGAGTATGAGTTCAAGAGTGCATGTGGAAACAGCTATATGGGCGGTTGACTATGCATGGGTGTTTTGGTGAGTGAATGGATTTCTCATTGCTACATGAGCAAGTAAGTACGTATGTAAAACACAATACATGTGAGAGTTGAGATATATAAATAACTGAACATAAGAGCCAGTGAATGTGTGAGTGGCTGTATCGATCACTGTGAGCTTGTATCAGGGATTATATAAGAGAGTAAATATGTGTTATTATATGTTTGAATAAGTAAGATGTGTATAACTGTATAGTTGAGGAAATGGAGGTGTGATTGATTCTTTGCATGACTGACTAGGTGTGTGAGTAACTCCATGGATGACTGACAGTCTGTGAGTGTCTGTTTATACTGAGTGTATGTAAGGTTATATTAGAGTCTGAAGAGGTTCATTGTATTATCACATGAGTGATGTGATCAGTGATGACAAATGAGATGTCATCAGTGATGTCATTTGAGTTGTCATCAGTGATGTCATCAGTGATGTCATTTGAGATGTCATCATTGATATCATTTGAGTTGTCATCAGTGATGTCATTTGAGATGTCATCAGTGATGTCATCAGTGATGTCACTGACCATGTCATGAATGATGTAATATGTGACATCATCAGCAGTGGATTGCGGGTGCGCGATATATAGTTAGCGCTTCTAACTATATATGGAATTTCAATGGTTTTATGCGAGTAAAATAAGGTTTTGTAAATGCTAATTCCTAACTATATATGGCCTATAACCTATGGTTTTTTCATTGAATTTTCAAGGTTTTGTAAATGCAAATTCCTAACTATATATCCACTATAACCTATGGTTTTTTCTGTGAATTTCATTGGTTTTTTAATAGCAAATATGAAAAGCTTTAAAATGTCAAGTACGTGATAGATAAAAACATTTTCGTATTTATGCACGCTGATGTGCTTTGAACGCTGCACCCCCCCCCTCCCCTCTTTTGCCTTAGTAGTACTCTCTCTTTGCAGATACTGAAGGGTAGTTAACGCAGGCCTTTACCCCCGTTGTAATCCGTCGTGCCTCCTTGTCTCTCCATTTGATTGATTGTTGTCCAAGCATTTACTGTTTTAGAATTGGTTCTCTTTGGATCATTCTCTATTTACAAACAAGCACAAAGTCGCAATACTCTGTTTAGTCTTTGCAGATAGTGAAAAATCGTGTAAAAAAATAAAAGTAATCGAGCAAAATCAGTAGGCCACTAATTGGATCTCTTTTTGACCTCGCTAAAATAGAAATATTAGGAACAACCCTTCTTGAGAAATACGAAAATAGTGAGATGAACTGAGCTCCACACCATGAGGGCTGCAAGACAGCTCGGCTCCATCACCCATCCCGCACAAAATAACGACAAACCCTATGCAAATATTAAAAATATAGACAACACACCAACAAAGAAACAGGGTAAAACATTTTATTAAAAAACTATTTACATAACGTTGGTTTATAAGATGATGTCAGTAGTGGACCGATGTGTGAATAGATCGAAAACAGCACAAGGCTCCAAGATCCAGATAGCAAGCTCCTGGATGTTGGGTGCCATAGTTTAGAGTTCTGAATTTCAGCCTTTTTCAATGCCTGTGCTTTGTTGAATCAAAATGGCGGCTTGACACAAAGCTGACTCAAGCGTTGTTACTGATGCTATGCAGACCAAAACTGGTTTTCAGTTTGTACATTTTTCTAGATTTTTCAATCCAAGTTTGGTTGACTTTGTAGAACGATGGCTTCAGATTTTCAACATACGGTGTGGTGGCGCTGACTGGGAGGGGGCGCTTCGCTCCTGCCCCCTCCCCAAGTAAGATTTTCATACGTGAAAGTACGTTAATGGTTTTGGTCCCTGAGATGCTTCGATGTCACTACCATTCTCAAATAGCATAAGTTCTGGATGTTGGGTGCCATAGTTAAGAGTTCTGAGCAGTGCTTGTAACACTGTCTGAAGCTTATTTCCACCTACTGCAGCTTCACTATTCTCAAAGTAAGTGAGTGTTGTTTGTGGACCTGACTGCATTAGAAAACAATGTGATATGTTACCTTCCTAAACAGCTTGACGGAGGCCCCTGAGGGGCGGTGTGATGGCCATGGACTCGGAGAAGACGCTTGGCTCCGACACCCTCCCCAAGTCTTATAGCACTGGTGTAGCCTGAGATCGCCCCCGACATAGGCGGCCGGCTCCCGGGGTTCGGCGGAACTTTTTGCCTTTTGATGACTCTTCAATTCTGGACCTTGTCCCACAATCCGTTTGACCTGAAGACAAGCTGTAGTGGGGCGCCCCTTTATCGTTTTAGTTGCCATTCCGCCCGCTTTTGCTACACTGTGCCTCTTCCGCCATTCAGCTGTTTACCGCCCGCTCTTGCGACTACAGCGTCTCGCTCACCATGTAGTTGAGATGCGCCCGCTCTTGCGGTGCAGCGATAGGCGGCTGCCACAGGACTCTCAAAATGGCGGCCGGCTCTTCGGTTTTGGGCCTGGTCCACTAAAATGGCCCTGGGACACCTTAGAACTCGGACGCTTGTCTGCTAGGGCTTGCGTCCCATTCTCGAAAAGCGTCCCCTCAGCCGTGAAGATTCTACAAAAGTCTTGGGGGCCTCCGACTCCAGCAGGCTTCTGGTGGGGAGCGGCTGCCATGATTGCTCGTGGAATGGCCACGACGGAGCTACGAGATGGTAGTGGTCTCATGCTGACGCCAGCTTTAGTCTGAAACATCCAGAAACACTGTAGACTACCAATTCGATCAGTTCCGGTAGCGCCCCAACATGACCCGGAAGAGAAGAACTTGCCCTCCCCTCTTTGACTGATGGTTCTTGTTGCCTGTCCCCTCTGTTGTCATTTAACAGAACTTTTTGGACTGCTGAAAGGGGTTGTGTTCTGAACGCTGGTTGGTGGAGACATTTAGACTATATTCTTGACCTACGTTGTCGCGTAATGCGTTTTATGACACGCCGCGTTAGCGCACCCGGAAGTGATCCGAGGCGCGGCGCGCAGCGCGTAACGTAAGCATAACAGGTCATGTGACTTGTTAATAAAACTTTTCATTGGTTCATTTTACTTTTGTTAATTTAATGATGAAAAGCTTGGTCATATGACCTAAAAATTACGCTTTTTATTATTTTCGAACAATATTTTTTTTTCAAACATATGTTATAATATTCCAGGCTAATGTACTTTCCCGGAAAATTTACAACTGTCTTGCAAGTAAAATATATTCCTTTTTCGAGAAAAAGGGCGTTTCTTCCTTCCATGACGGAGCCGTTGAGTAAAAGAGATTCGGCCTGCTGTCTTAGTCGCCGATACGCCTGATTATCAGATTCTTATCGATCACTTTATGTTGCAGACATGAAAAACACAACTGCCCTTGACCATTTATCTTTACTGCATTCCTACATATTATACCTTTTATCCGTCATGTAATTGGACTGCTTTATTTCACTTGCCTTTTACTGATTCGAAAACAGTCACTAAAAGTAAAAACTTTACAAATGAAAATACTACTACCGTGTTTTGTTTTAAAAACCTTTATTGTAAAAATGTCAGTATACAAATACGGGCCTACAACCACGTGGGCCGGCCACGGAGCAAACTGAAATCGTATATGATGAGGAGACATTTACACTGTAGAAGAACGTAACGAGCGGGCCATTAGGTGACAAGAACAAAGGTGTCTAACAGTTGCGGAATCGGTGGACGTACATTTTGTAATTAAAATACGACAGGGCCACTTACAATAACATTTTCTAGATATACATTTGCGGGCAAAGAGTTACGAGTCCCATTTATACCGGCGCCATTTTGGGCGAGGCCGGGCAGGTCCAAGATATAGTCAAAATGTCTCCACCAACCATCGGCCAGAGCAGAACCCCTTTCGGCCCTTTATGCTACAAGATGGTGTCTTCCATTCAGAAAATATTGGTGGCAGCATTTTGAAAGGAAACAGAAACAGCCGTTCTCCTAGTGAGTTTCACATTGTTACATTTAGGAAGAATGTTGAAGAGTAGTATGTGGAAAATCTGAAGCCATTTTTCTACAAACTCTCAATCAGACTTGGATGGAAAAAAAAAACCTGAAGAATGTACAAACTGAAAACCAATTTTTGTCTGTATAGCACCAACAGTAACGCTTGAGTCAGCTTTGTGTCAAGCCGCCATTTTCATTCAATCAATAGCGTCCCCCTGCACACATTCAGGGACCTGGTCGTGTCTTCAGATGAAACGCATTGTAGGAAAAGAAGCAGAAAGGAAAAGGAAAAAAGTTCCGCCGGACCTAGTGAAGCTGCAGCAGGTGCAAATAAGCTTCAGACAGTCCTACAAGCACTGCTCAGAAATCTCAACTGAGGCACTCAACATCCAGGACTTGCCATTCGGATCTTGGCGCCTTGTGCTGGTTCCGACCTATTCACACATCAGTCCACTACTGACATCACCTCATAAGCCAACGGGGCACCCCACGCCGACTTTCGGCGCAGCATTGTAGGATGGCCACACCAGTGCGGCAATTTGCTGGACACCACCTCGGTGCCATCCAGATCTCGGCGCGTTCATTCAATCAATAGCGTCCCCCTGCACACATTCAGGGACCTGGTCGTGTCTTCAGATGAAACGCATTGTAGGAAAAGAAGCAGAAAGGAAAAGGCAAAAAGTTCCGCCGGACCTAGTGAAGCTGCAGCAGGTGCAAATAAGCTTCAGACAGTCCTACAAGCACTGCTCAGAAATCTCAACTGAGGCACTCAAGATCCAGGACTTGCCATTCGGATCTTGGCGCCTTGTGCTGGTTCCGACCTATTCACACATCAGTCCACTACTGACATCACCTCATAAGCCAACGGGGCACCCCACGCCGACTTTCGGCGCAGCATTGTAGGATGGCCACACCAGTGCAGCCACTTGCTGGACACCACCTCGGTGCCATCCGGATCTCAGCGCGTTCGAGTCACTGTGCCGGAAGAGTGACCGGAACTCAGCTGAACACGCCGTCTTTCGGCGCAGCATTGTAGGATGGCCACACCAGTACGGCAATTTGCTGGACACCACCTCGGCGCCATCCGGATCTCGGCGCGTTCGAGTCACTGTACCGCAACAGTGACCGCAATTCAGCTGGACACGCCGTCTTTCGGCGCAGCATTGTAGGATGGCCACACCAGTGCGGCAATTTTCTGGACACCACCTCGGTGCCATCCGGATCTCGGCGCGTTCGAGTCACTGTACCGCAACAGTGACCGCAATTCAGCTGGACACGCCGTCTTTCGGCGCAGCATTGTAGGATGGCCACACCAGTGCGGCAATTTGCTGGACACCACCTCGGTACCATCCGGATCTCGGCCCGTTGTGCTGCCTTCGGCCTATTCGCACATCGGTCCGCTACTGACGCCGCCTCACGTGCCAACGGATTTTCTACGCTTTTTGTAGCCCTATGTCGCATAACAGGTCATGTGACTTGTTTATAAAACTTTTCATTGGTTCATTTTACTTTTGGTTTCCTAAAGATGGAAGGCTTGGTCATATGACCTAAAAATAACACTTTTCATTGGTTTAGAACATTTTTTTTTCCCAAACGATGAAAGCCCCACCTTGTTTCTGGATCATTCAGACTGAAGCTGGCGTCAGCATGAGAGCACCACCATCTCGTGGCTCCGTCGTGGTCATTCCGCGAGCAATCATGGCAGCCGCTCCCCACCGGAAGCCTGCGGGAGTCGGGGGCCCCCAAGACTTTTATACAATCTTCACGGCTGAGCGGACGCTTTTCGAGAATGGAGCCCAAGCCCTAGCAGGCAAGCGTCCGAGTTCCAAAGTGTCCCAGGGCCATTTCAGTGGACCAGGCCTAAAACCGAGGAGCTGTCCGCCATTTTAAGAGCCATGTGGCAGCCGCCTATCGCTGCACTGCAAGAGTGGGAGCAACTCAACAACATGGTGAGCGAGACGCTGTGGCCGCAAGAGCGAGCGCAACTCAGCTAGATGGCCGCCACCTGGGGAGGCCCGTTCACGCCGGCTCCCCCACGCCCCCCCCCCCCGAGCCGCCGCACGCCAATTTTCGGAGCAGCATTGTAGGATACCAAAACCAGTGCGGCAGTTTACTGGACATCACCTGGGTGCCTGTCGTACATGTTGTGTCAGCCATGTGACACTGGACACAGACCGCTGCTGACGAGGCCTCCCCCCGCACCACCCGGGACGCCCCACGCTGTTTTTCTGTGCTGCATTGTAGGATCCCTAAACCAGTGCGGCACCCAGGAAACCTGGGTGCCGTCCAGAACTCTGCACGTTGTGCTGCCTTGGGACTATTCGCACAACAGACCGCTACTGACGAGGCCTCCCCTCGCCCCACCCGGGACGCCCCACGCCAATTTTCGGAGCAGCATTGTAGGATCCCTAAACCAGTGCGGCACCCAGGCGACATCACCTGGGTGCCGTCCAGAACTCTGCACGTTGTGCTGCCTTGGGACTATTCGCACAAAAGACCGCTTCTAACCATTGTTGCTTTTTGTGTTGAGAAATGTTTAAATGTTTTTAGTTTTTGTTCCGTTTGTTAAAGTTAGTAGTTAATAAAGTTTTATAACCTTACTTTGTTGGAGTGTTATCTATTTTTTTAAAAACGGGTGAATGGGGCCTTGAATCGGGTTATTGTCATGTGTGGGCTTTGGAAATGTGCTGCTGCAGGATCGGACATTTCAAACTCAAATGCACGTTCTTTTTCTTACCTTTCCGAAGCATGGAGCACAATAGCAGGCAGAGAAAGGGTGATGCACGTGTTGAACACTACCTGACCTGGCAAGTTGCTGGCAGTGCCCCCCCGTCCGCTCCTGAAAGAGGGCACACACACACCGCCGCCCCGAGTACTTCACAAATCTTTAAAAGACCATGCGCTTGTTCATGAGGCTTAAATGGTTTATCACCTCTTCTAGAACCCCTGCATCGACCCTCTGACGTTTCATGGAAAAATTACCATGTAACACAATACCAAGCCCTGTCGGCTGAAACCCCCAAGGAATCGTGGGGCATATTATCAAGGGGGTTTATCTCCGCTTTTTTTGGCTTTAAAAGCCATGAAAGCGGAGATAAAATTATCTCCCTATTACCAAGCTGTCGCTAACACCAGTTAGTGACAGCTAAAAGGAGATAGCGACCATCTTGGGCCCCGCTTTGCATGTCAGTGATATTTATCACTAATGACATGCAAAGTGGCGTGCCAAGATGTTAGCGACTGGAAACAGTCCCTAACATCGCTACCTTCTAATACCAACTTTTGGAGATATTCGCGCTAAGCGCGAATATCTCCAAAATCTAACACCTGCCCTGAGCAGTTCTTAGCCATGTTATCCAATGGGAGGTGGATAACATGGCTAAGAGCATTAGGTCAATAATACATGAATATTGCTGACTTTTCTGCGATAATAGCAAGGTTTATCTGCGATAAAAATCGCCGATGTGCGGCGATAATTTTTGTCTCTAAACAAGTTAGAGACAAAAATTATCGCTAGTTGTTCGTAATATGCCCCCGGGTTTTTGCTTGCAGAAATCGGGAGGCGGGAGACTAGCACTGAAATCAGTAGTCACACGCCTGAATCAGGAGGATTGGCATGTCTGAATTCTCTACAGCTGGGGCCATAAACTACATCCGCAGGGTTAGGTGATATCCTGGGACCAGCCTGGCATCTAAAATGGCTGCCGTGCACGACAAAATTGTGGCATTCGAAAAAAAGGCAAGATGGCGCAGCCGCTGGAAGAGATGTATCAACATATATCAGCCTCCTCAGCCACCCTCAGGAAACATAGGGGATTAGGATACCTCTCCCGCACCCCCTTATACCTAGTAATTTAATTAACGAAGCACAAAATGGCGAATTCCCGTTTCGCTACCAGTTTGCGGCCCAGTTCGCGGCCCGTGAAGCAAATGGCGAATTCCCGTTTCGCTACCAGTTTGCGGCCCAGTTCGCGGCCCGTGAAGCGCTTCTACCGTGAAAAATCATTTTTTTTTTTATTTTCCCCACGGGACCCTTTAATAACCCCAACAACATTCCTAGGGGGTGAAGAGGGGGATACCTTGCCCCCTTTCATTAAATTCCCCCTTAGTTTTTCACCTTTTCTTCTCTCTCGATCCTACCGAGAGACAAGATGGCGGCCGCTCCGGACTGTCACGCAGCAAAAAAAAAAAAAAAGCTCACGCACAGCCGCTGGAAGAGATGTATCAACATATATCAGCCTCCTCAGCCACCCTCAGGAAACATAGGGGATTAGGATACGTCTCCCGCACCCACTTATAACTAGTAATTTAATTAACGAAGCTCAAAATGGCGAATTCCCGTTTCGCTACCAGTTCGCGGCCGCGCTTCTACCGTGAAAAATCATTTTTTTTTTATTTTCCCCACGGGACCCTTTAATAACCCCAACAACATTCCTAGGGGGTCAAGGGGGGGATACCTTGCCCCCTTTCATTAAATTCCCCTTTCGTTTTCCACCTCTTCTTCTCTCTCGATCCTACCGAGAGACAAGATGGCGTCCGCTCCGGACTGTTTAGAATGTTGACAGACACCGGAGAGCCAATCAGCTTTCTGCGCGCAAAGTTCCGATAAGCGAAAAGTAAGCGGACCGGATCGCTGCCCAGAGCGCTGTTACAGATATATATCTTGGTTTGAACGTTAATTTCTCAAAAACTACTGGAGCACATATATTGAGACCTAGCAAAGGCACATCGGGCTAACAGTCCCTACAATTTTGCCAAGTTTCGTGCAAATCCATTCAGCCGTTCGAGCTAAAAGTGAGTCCAACCGCCCTATGGAAAAATGAATGGGAAAAACGCGTTTTGGGACCCCCCTTTTTTCTCGGCCCCCCCTTGACGAAACCCCCCCAAATTTTCAGGGGCTGCTCAGAATCAAAATGTGCCATTTTCCTGAAAATTTCAGCCGATTCCGTCCACAAACGCCAAAGTTATTAGACATAGAATTTTCAAAAGTCCCATAGAGAAAAAATCCTAACTATATATACCTACTGGCGATAGCCAGTAGGTAATATATATATATATATATATATATATATATATATATATATATATATATATATATATATATATATATTATAATTAAATAATAAATATGTTTTATTTTTAGATTTTTCTTAATATTAAATTAAATGTATTTACATTTTTGACTATTTTAAATAATTTAATTAAATTTACCATTATGTTATATGGAGTTTAATTTAAAACCTTAGCCCGATTATTCTCTAGGGGCGGGTGTTAGAGTACTAGGGTTGGCTATGTATGCTGATGGACGTTCTTTATCTCTGGGTTAAATTTACAACTGGTTTGGGTCCCTATTACACTCTAGTAACTTTAGAAATGCAACGCCCAGATTTATAAACACTTTTCCTCTGATTTCCATTATTTATTTCATACAGGCCCGATGAAAAGTGTTGGGTTGGTTTTCACAATCCAACGTATATAACAATTTGCCTTGGATTGTACCCCAAAGTAAACGCAGCGCACTTACTAAGAGAAACGTGCCTTTCAGGTTAATTTTTGTACACAAAGGGACCCCTTTCTAGACCAAAAGTGAACTATGCTGACCACAATGCAGACACCGTTGCCCTATGGTGCAACAATGTCTGCGTTGGCGCATGTCAGCATAAAGTGCACCAGTGCAGGGAGAGGGCAGACCAGCATCACATCTTTGTAGATATAGTGATGTTCTGCCCTCTTCCATTGCAGCAGATCAACTTCACTTGTGTGATTTATTTGTAAATCTGGGCCACAGTTTCTGAATAGCAATGGGTTTCCTTTTTAATGGGTGGGTGCATGCCCTTCCAAAACCCCTCCCTTACTCTCCATAAACTCCTCCCATTTAGTGGTCGGGTGCCCCTTTCTAAAGTCAGTTTCCCTGGTCCCTCCCACATTTCCTACCAAGGGGCCTATTCCAAGCTGGGTTGGAAGTGCACCGAATGTGATCCGGCCTGAAAAACTACGAGCCGTACTAGTGTTTTCCGCCAGACTCGTACAGCTGTACGAGCGAGCAAGTATGATGCGAGCTATGTGAAATTCACCGACTGAGTCATTTCCGGGTTCGAACCGCTCCATACGTCTCGGCCGTAAGCTAACCGTGGCGTGCAATGGATGCGATTTACGACTGAGCCAGTACGATGCACGCGTCGGACAGCCGGTGTGAGCTGGAGTGTCAGGCTTACAAAAGGTCCAGGATGTTGCCTTTGGGGGTTCGCGCCAGAGCCCCTGTCACCCGCTGCCCTACAACTCGGACACAGGGGGAGACCCAACGGTCTCCCCAACACAGGCATGAATGGTGCGGATAGCACCAACACATACCCACTGTAGGGGGCGCCCTTGTGTGAGACATACCCATTCAGTCAATGGGAGCCCAGGTATGCGTCGTACGACCAGCCCCCATTGACTTCTATGGGAGTCTGACCGAACCGAGTCCGGCAGCATACGGCCGCATCGCTCTCAAACGTCGGACTGCAGAACTCAGGCTCGGTCGGAAAACACTTCAGATCCGGCTCGGTCCGAGAGCTTTCCGACCCGGATCGGAATCCTCCCCTAAGCAGTAAATTTACATGAGTGAAGATCTCTCCATTGAAAAGAAAGGAGAGTTGGAGGTGAAGATTTAAACTTGAAGGTTTGTGCATACAATTTTGCAGTACTTTAGGACTCCTATGGTACTACTAAACTTACTACAAAATGCAGTTTGTGAATAGGCCGGTTAATATTTTATGCCTTGGTTAAGGCTTTAGCTCAGAGAGTCAAGATGGACTCCACGCTCAGCTCTCCCTATGAATTTAATAGTTTGCCCTCCTCTATCTTGTGTGCAGTACTGCTATGGTGGGGAAGTGTTTATTGTTCCATAATGTAACCTCCAGCTCTGAGACCTAAATCACTGAATCTCTCCTTCACCTCGCTGTAGTGAGCTCATGTGATTTAGGCACAGTGCAGGGGTGAGGAGAGCAAGTGAAGACCTCTTTACTCGCCCATTGCTGCTTGACGTCGTTTCCTCAGCAGTTGGGTGCGCTCCGAAATAACAGTACGAACACAGAGTGCAGGGTAAATGCCTCAAGAACTTGCACACAGGATTTCAGGTGTTTTTATTACCGGTCATTCACTACAGTGGATTGAATCATTAATGCATGATGGACAGGAGCGAAAAACAACCCACTGAACCATCAGCCTCAGAACAATTCTCACTAAAAGTTACCATTTCAACAATATGCAACATTTCTTACGCAGCATTTCGGCTGAACAGGCAGAAAAACAATCACATATAGGTTGCCTGAAAGTGTATCCAGTTAGTTGGAAGAAACAAATGATTTCACAAGCGAAAAAAGTCTCTGAAACACAAATAAAACACAGAGTAAAAACGCAAAGCAGAGCTACGACTTGTTACGTTGTTGCGAAGCAGCTTCAGTTATTCCCGACTTTGTGGCCCGCTTCACTGTGCATGATGGGATCCTTGAACCTGAGCTGGTAGTAAAAGTAATACAGCAGCTCCCAGAATGCGCTGCTTTCTCCTATGCTACTGTGTGAGACGTGTCAGTCACTGGCTCTAGATATTCTAACGTTTCTGCAGTTCTGTTAGATTAATTACTCTCTCTGTGACCAGACCAAGCATCACGAGAGGTTTCCTTGACATTTACTGAGGTCTGCCTGACTAGCTCTTCTTCCTTTTACAATTGTGGTTTATGAGCCTCTGCTGCGCCAGATGTGTGATGCCTGGATTCAGTCAATATAACCTTGCAGCATATAATATTCTTGCATTCTTGTCTCTGAGAAGCAGCAATAGCATTCGGAGAAAGCACACCGATTGGGAACAATGCAAAATGTAAGGTATAGTAAATAAGTGGCCAATTTCAGAAGTGTCTGTAAATTGTGGCATGTGAAGGCACAGCACTAGACACATGAACTGTGCAAATAGACTGATAGGAAACTATAATCTGCCTCAGTGAGTGTGTTGTTCGGGGAGCCTGGCTAGCGGGCACTTTGGGAAGTTGCGTATGCGTAAGCTTACACCTACTAAAATGACAGTCAACATACCTGCAACAAGTACACACAGTGCCCTAAACAGCTAAGATCCAAATGCCTCCATGTCCTTGCTGTGCCAATTTTGAGTACAATTAGCCTCATAATATTTGTTTCAACAGGATAGGATTTGCACCATGCAGATCGTTTGTGCAAATTCAAGTAGCAGCTGTGCTTGAGCGGACAGACCTTTAGTCCCTAACTGAGGCATAACATCAACTAATCAACAATACATCAATGATAGTAAAGCACAATAGGCTCCACAGTAACGACAGGGTAGTAGATTTGCAAACAATGAAGATTTATTAGCAGATTATCAAAGTTACACCTTCAAATCACTTAAGGTTATCAAAGTCAAATTCTCGGTCTATGAATAAGCCTTTTATATAATTCAGATTGATTAAAAATTAGCAAATATAAAACAAAATACTAAAATCATCATGAAGTAAAATCGAGCAAATTCAGGTCCCATGAAGGGAAGATTCCTAATTTGCTAAACTAAGGGAAATCAGGACATTTGTGATAAGTGTCTACCAGGAGGTGTCAGCAACGAACTCCTCTAAAGGCCAGCATCAAATACAAATTCAGTAAATTAAGTGAGAATGGATTTGAGTGTAACTCTTTGAGCAGGAGCATAGAAGTGTATAATCTCAAGAGAGTGGAAAGAGGCATCTGAATCTAACTAGCTCAGCAATGAACAATTACAACAAATCTGTAGGCAGTATGCATCACTGCCTACAGTATCCATGGAGGGAAAACGCAATCAGGGTTGAGCATTTCATGATATCGGGGGTCAACCCCCTTCCCTTCCATCACACAGTGGAAGTCTTTATATGGACAGACATGGATATGACTAATTTCAATATTAATTATAGTCTGTCACTTGCTATGAATACGGCCGATTGTATATCGCGTCGCACACGACTTACTCATATAAGTAAAAATATGGAAAGTTTCTATTTAATATAATATAAGGATGTGAAGTAGATCACATGTTCATGACCTGTATGGATTCCCCATGTCGAAAATCCCTTTGGTAGGCGTGCACCTCAACCAGAGGGATTTTCGAGTGTGACGCCATATACAATCATGGATACCCATCAGTCACCACTTGGAACCGCCCTTAATCATTTGGGATTCCTTTGGAGACGATACACTCAGTCGCCTTATACTCAGAAAAAGGAAGACCCAGATGGTAAAAGGTCCCTTAAACTGAGATAGGAAATGGTATGGTCTTACCACTCTATTGCAAGGTAATACCCACTCTACCAATATTAAAAATAGTCAAGACAGTCTACCAAATAACTGTCTAGATATGGTACAAGGTCGACATGTTTCAGCAGTATGGGACGTATTTGTCCTTGCTTTCTTCAGGACCCAAAACGACTATAGCTACTGCAAAAATTAAATGAGTGGAATATATACAGTGAATTCTAAAAAAACAGGTATTAAGACAAGCACAGAGATCACCTGAAGATTCTAGGTGCCACGTTTAGTCTTTTCTTGCAAGTCGTGTGATTCACGAACTTGTAAGAAGTGAAGACCTCACCCCACTTGGCAGCAGCTCAGGAGTAGAGTGAAGCACCGCTCTTTCCGTTGGTACTTCTACGCCGGTCGACACAGATGCATACACAGAAATATTGGTAGAGTGGGTATTACCTGAATAAAGTTGTTTCATACTCCCTCATCCAATTTTGAATGCACCTTTTCATTTTGAGTTAGTTATTTTTCCTTTTTTGCACTGCACTTTCTGGTCAGCCCACGACCACAGCTTACCCTTGCAATAGAGTGGTAAGACCATACCGTTTCCTATCTCAGTTTGAGGGGCCTTTTACCATCTGGGTCTTCCTTTGTCTGAGTATAAGGCGACTGAGTGTATGGTCTCCAAAGGAATCCCAAATGATGAAGGGCGGTTCCGAGTGGCGACTGATGGGTATCCTTGACCATCTGCTGAGGTTTCTTGGATAACTATTGTTTTGTAGACATTTAGGAGTGAAGTGCCAGTTGTTTATTTGCACCACAAATATACACTGTGTTTAGACCCTTTGGGAATATTGTTAGGGAATGTCCCAAAGTCTGGTCTTTAAATATTCCCTAGGGTCCCCCATCTGATCGTTGTGTTGTTATTGCGATATACAATCAGCCTTATTCAAAGCAAGTGGCAGAGTATAATGAATATTGAAATTAGTCATATGAATGTCGGTTACTCCCCTCACTTGCAAGAATGAGCCCAGCAAGAAAGAAGAACTTCAAAATATTTTCAAGAAGAAACATCCAGATTGGCTAGTGTAGTATACTGGCGTATTTATCAGCCCTGAAAAAGTCTTTTGTGTGCTACAGCAAAAGACGAAACACGTCTTGGCTGTTTTACTGTGATTATACCACTGCATCAAGCTGTGGGTTGGAATAATGATCTTACTGAACTGTGAATATTGAAGACCTGAATAAAGTATCTCAATTTGGAACAACATATGAAGACTGTCTGGAATATTTTGGACAATAAAAGACTAACTTTGAGTTTGCTCTGGGGAGACCTTTTTGTTCTTGTTCTAAGGATAATTAAAAGTTGGCAGCTACAACTTGTCTCCTAAATTGAGATGAAGAGAAAAATTCACAGCAGCCAAAAGACAGTTCATGATAATTTGAATCATTTATGCTCAGGCTTACATTAACAGAGTGTCACCAGAAACCTGCCTGACTTACTAATTCTCATGTTTCATATGTGTGTTATCTGGATCTATGAGGTACCATCTACACGAAGCCGGCATACAAGGGACCGCCCTGGACTGGATCCGATCATTCTTCACTGGAAGAAGCCAAAGGATCAGACTGCCACCCTTCCTCTCTGTTACCATGGAGATCCCCTGCGGAGTCCGCCAGGGGTCATCGCTGAGCCCGACCCTCTTCAACATCTACATGGCCCCCTCGCAGCCATCGTCCGATAACAGGGTCTCAGCATCGTATCCTATGCCGACGACACCCAGCCCATCCTCTATCTCAGCAGAAACCCCACCACTGCAAAACTGAACTGCCAAAAAGGAATGCAAGACGTTGCAGTCTGGATGACCAACAGCTGCCTAAAATTTAACGCTGATAAGACAAGAGTCCTGGTCCCCGGAACCACCCCCTCATCATGGGATGACACCTGGTGGGCTACCACCCTCTGGAGCCCACCTTCCCCATTCAGACCACGCCAAAGACCTCGGCATCATACTCGACTCATCGTTCACTATGAACAGATAAATCAACGCTGTCACCTGCAGCTGTTTCAACACCATCCGCATCCTCCGCAAGTGGATCTCCCCTGAGTCAAGGAAGAGAGTCACCCACACACTCATCACCAGCAGACTGGACTATGGAAGTGCACTCTACACCGGCATCAACAAGTCCCTACTCTGCACACTTCAGACCATACAGAACTCCGCAGCCAAACTTGTCCTGAACATCACAGTAACTAAGACATCTGCCAACACCTGCGCTGGCTCCACTGACTCCCCCTGGAGAAAAGAATCACCTTCAAGATCCTCACCCATGCCTACAAATACCTACACAATAACAGACCCAATTACCACAACGAAAGAATAAACTTCCACTTACCCAAAAGAAACATCCAGTCTGCCAACCTCGCACTGGCCAAAACCCCTCACATCCACAGTGGCAGAGCAGGGGGACGATCGAACTCCCACATCATAGCCAGAGCCTGGAACGAGTTACCAGCAGAAATCTGACTCACTCCCAACCTGAACACCTACAGGAGGACCCTCAAGACCTGGCTCTTTGGCTGAACAGATCTACATTGCCCCTCCCCCTCAGCGCCTTGAGACCCTCACGGGTGAGTAGCGCGCTTACAATTCCCATATTGATTGACTGATTGACCATCAATTTCAAATTATTTTCAATGATGCTGCGCCTCAACCATGCTTTGTTTTGTATCAAATTAGCTGCCTGCTTTCATCAGGCAAGCAGTTGGCAAAGACTGTTATGAGAAATATTAATACGGGTGCTCCGTTGGGGTGGGACTGCGAGTCCCAGCAGGAATCGCGCTATAGTCACCCGCGCACCTGCGTCTCTTCCCGCCCACTCCTCCCTCATCTGCAGAAAACGGCTCGCGGCCCCCCGCTCGCAGCCGTAGTGCTTGACTCTGTGTTTTGTCTTTTTGTTTGTCCTGGAAGGAGAGTGAATTCCGTGCCGTGGACCCTTGGGAGAGCACCCTCGCTGATTGTGGACTGTTGGGGCGGGACTGCAAGTCCCAGCAGGAATCGAGCTATAGTCACCCGTGCACCTGCGTCTCTTCCCACCCCCTCCTCCCTCATCTGCAGAAAACAGCTCGCGGCCCCCGCTTCGCGGGAGCCGCTCGCAGCCGTAGTGCTTGACTCTGTGTTTTGCCTTTTTGTTTGTCCTGGAAGGAGAGTGAATTCTGTGCCGTGGACCCTTGGGAGAGCACCCTCCCTGATTGTGGACTGTTGGGGCGGGACTGCGAGTCCCAGCAGGAATCGCGCTATAGTCACCCGCGCACCTGCGTCTCTTCCCGCCCCCTCCTCCCTCATCTGCAGAAAACGGCTGGCGGCCCCCGCTTCGCGGGAGCCGCTCGCAGCCGTAGTGCTTGACTCTGTGTTTTGCCTTTTTGTTTGTCCTGGAAGGAGAGTGAATTCCGTGCCGTGGACCCTTGGGAGAGCACCCTCGCTGATTGTGGACTGTTGGGGCGGGACTGCAAGTCCCAGCAGGAATCGCGCTATAGTCACCCGCGCACCAGCGTCTCTTCCAGCCCCTTCCTCCTTTCGACGTCATAGACCTCGAGTATATAACCCCCCTCAGTCCCGCGTGCGCGGGACGTGCGCGGGACGGAGCACGGGACGAAGCCCGGGCAAAGGGCGGGCCGTTGTGTGGCCGTTAGGTGGCTGTGGGAGGCTGGGCTGGGGCCCGTTTCTTTATCTCCCACAATTCCATCTATCAGACTTGTGTCCTTCATATAAACTGCTGTGTTGGTTGTTATCTTGACTCTAGTATTTCGCTTGGTAATAGTATCTTATTCTGCTTTACTATTTGTATGAGTTGTACTGTTAGGTTAGGACTCTTTTTCTTCCTGCACTCCTTCCTTTTTTTCTCCTCCCCCTGGAAGGGCCAAAGTGTTGAGTATTTCGAGTTCCTGACTAGATATCCCTGTCTAGGATTCTGGTTTCCTATTTAGTTGCAAACCTATATTAGTATGGATTTTGCTCTACCTAGCACCCCGGGGGGAAACTCTAACAAGGGCACCCTAGACAACTATTTTAAGAAATCCATTTCTGAAATAGATAGGGAAGAAGCCTTAGCTGAGAGAAGGGTGGAGCGCCGCCGTTCCATCGAAGGTTATAAAGCTAGACTCTCTCTGACATCAACCCCGCTTACTTTAACATCCGGTTCGGGGGGGGCCCCTATGATTGAGGATTCCTTTGCCACTCAGGGTATTCCTGCACTCTTAAGGGACACCTCTCCTTTACCATCTTCACCTGGGGCCTCAAACAGCACTCCCATAACTGTTTCATCACCACCCTGTAATTCTGGTGAAGGGATGGAAGTTCCATCAGCCGCCCTTCACACAGCCAAAATTACCTTTAGAAATCAATCGAGGAAAATAGAGGTCCCAAAAGCCCACGGTCCACCTCCTAACAAAAGAAGGAGGAAGGGGGGTTCATTTCAAAAAGGCAGAATTAGTCACTCTGACTTCGGCAAGGGGAAAGGAGGGAAGTCAGTTTCTGCCCCCAAACCAACAGTGGACATAAGAACTGAAACCACTCTAGTGACTCCACAGGAAATTCCAACATTAACTGGTACAGCCTCTTTAAGTGCCAATATGATGGACACACAGCCGACTGTCCCCACCTTGGAGCTTCTTGAGCATTTGCTTAGGACGTTCACTTCTCCAATCTTAGATAGACTACTGGATATTGAGCAGCGGCTGGGGAATTTGGAAGTGGCTATCCTCAACAAAGCGGAAAAACAGAAAGCTCCTCCCATTCCAACTCCAGCATTGGCTGGGGTTGGTCTATCTACTATTCCAAAACCAACTCCAGCCCAGGCGGCTCAAGCTGCATCCACTACCACCACAACAGATATATTCAAAAAGCCTAACGCACCCACCAAAACAGTGAGTCACAATCGTCAAGGGGCCAAATCCTCTACTATTCCATCCAGACCCGCCATGCAAGCTGCTGGTGCTATCCCGAAGGGTGGAAACAGCTCGGCTGCAAAAACACTGCGGCCGGCCAGAGAGAGGGAGTCCCCAAATAGAGCTGAAAAACGTAGGGGTCGCCAGGTTGAACTTCCCCCGGAAGCAGTGCCCTTTGTGGTGGTGCTCACGGGTGTTCCTACACTTGACCCAGATAAGCGAGAAGGTCTCCTACAGCTCAAAAATAAATCTATGTACTGGTTGACCCGGAATAGACCACTCCCAGGTAATATCAATGGGTAGATCGTGCATGTGCGCCGACTCCTCTGGCTGGGGGGGAGGGAGAAAGACATCGAGGGCGACCTGATTGTGGTCAACTTTAGAGATCCTGAAGCTGTTAGGCATATCCTGAGTTGGATGCCTGGGAATTTAGGCAAATCAATTATGCCATGCGACCTTACTTACTTTTACCCAAGAGCCCTAGTGGCTCCTATGTCATGTCCCTGGCCACCTTCGGCCCAGCCAAGCATCCTAGGCCATAAATATAACAATCCCTATATCCCCCCGATGCCTGGTTCCATGGCCCTAAAGAATGTATTTGGGTGGGAAACCTTTCCACAAAGGGGTTATGGCAATAACTTCGGGAGGTCGGACCATGCTCTTGAAACAGGAGGGATGGTACATCTGCTCCCCTTCACTCCCTTGGAAGTTAATAACAGATTTGAAGCTTTTTCTGGAATGGACTCTTGCGATTGACGCTTGGGTACCTGTCCTAGTCTTCTTCCTTCGCCGAGGGGGTTATGGGTCCAAGATGATAAATCTCCTATCACTTGTGAACACTCCCCTCCACAGTTTCCCTGTGATCTCCCTGGCCTGACTCCAACTCTCTTAGTTCCACCCAACCAGAGTCCAACACCTGCTCCCGGGACCTCTGTCTCGTATGTAAGCAATGATAGTAGCAATATGGGGATGCAGGGCCTTAAATCTAATACTCCATCTATCTAAAGCCCTGAAGGTGTTGTCATGGAATGTCGCGGGCATTGCCAATAAACTACATACAGACGATTGGGACTCCCTAGTAACAAATAGTGACATTTGTCTCTTTCAAGAGACTTGGGCGAGGGAACCCATGTCTAAAAATGGTTACGCAACCTTTGAAATCAAGGCTACCTGGAATGGTAAGGGGAGGCCCTCGGGTGGTCTGGCGGTGTGGGTAGCGAGTCATATTGGATGCACTGCGGAGAACATAGCCACGTCCTCACAGGACATACAGTGTGTCTTATTGAAGTGGCCAGGTGCCCCTAAATTGGCAATTATAAATGTCTATTCCCGCCCTGTTGGCCCAACTATGGAGTCCTCCACATTAGATGATCTCTCGTCCTTCTTGGGTCAGTTACCGATTGATTACTAGGTGGTAATGGGCGGAGATTTTAACTGCCATTTCGAGCCTTTAGAGGGTCTGAGGCAAGGGGCTCTTACAGCGGAAGATGACTTTTGGGGTGTTCCGGTGTGCCAATCGCCCCATCCCAAATCTTGGACCCCACTTGCGGTTCAAATCATGTCCCTGACTCTCAACTTCGCGTTAAGAGCTTGCAATGGACGAACAACTTCAGACACTCCCTCAAAATGCACTTTTAACAGGAAGAACCACGAGTCGCAACTAGACTACATTTTTGTAGATATTAGTCTGTGGCCAAAGGTTGAGGATTTTAAAATAAGCGCCCGTACAGATAGTGACCACAATGAACTTTTACTCTTTTTGGTACATTCTCCAGCAAATCCCGGGCCTCCACCCCCTGAGGACAGAGATGATCTGGGCAATCTGGTATTAACCTCTAACAGGCGTAGGGTGAGATGGGAGAAACTCTCAAATTCTGAAGAAAACATTAGGAAAATCTATGAGCTTGTGCTGTCAAAACTCGAGGCCCTGGACGATTTAATTAACCAATTCAGTCCCCAGGACTTTGGTAAAAGTTTAGCTCTAATCCATGAAGACCTAGTGGGAGCTCTGGGCGAGGTTCTTTACCCGGAGGCGGTGAAGTTTAAGCAAAAGACCCGAACCTCCTCCTGGTATAACTCTGAATGCAGAAAGGCTAAGTCTGACCTAATCACAGCAGTCAAAGAAGGTGCAGCGCGGATCAGGGTGGCCGATCTTAGGCGCCAGTATAAGGGCATAATGGCTCGTGCAAGGTCAGATTGGGACTGGGACAGATGGCAGGATCTTTCAACTGCCCTTAGAACAAAGGACTCTAGAAGATTCTGGTTACTAGTTAATACTGGCTCAGGAGAACCTAAAGCTGCAGTGGAGCCTAATATTGCAGCTTCCACATGGGAAGACCACTTTAGCAAACTATATGAAGACAGCTCTGAGGACACTAATGATGTGGTCGCAGCCCTCCTATCCCTCCCTGGAGACAGTTTGGAGTTCAGTCTGAGGGAAGTGGCCAGTGCAATAGACGGCCTAGCGTTGGGAAAAGCACCGGGTCTTGACAAATTACCAGGTGACCTTTTTAGGTCCCAACCAGAGATTTGGGCGACATATTTTCACATCCTTTTTAACTCTATTGCACGAGGAATGGCGATCCCCTGTACTTGGCTGGGGGCAGAGATAGTTCCTATCTTCAAGAAGCGCTGTCCTCTCCTCCCAGCCAACTACAGGCCGATCAGCCTTATAGATGTGCCCCAAAAACTTTATTCGCGACTTATATTGGACCAACTCCTGAATTGGATGGAGGATAAAGATATCTTAAGCCCTCTCCAGGCTGGCTTCAGGAAGAACACGTCCACCATGGACCAGATCTTCCGCCTCGTCCTCCTCTACTGGAAATCGGTGAGGATTGAGGGAGGGAGGTTGTACATGGTGTTCGTGGACCTGAACTCAGCATTTGACTTGGTACCACAAAAAAAACTCTGGGAGGTCTTAAAGGAGATGGGAGTTCCCACCCACCTTCTACAGGCCATAATAAGACTTCATGAGGGTAATTTTGCTCAGGTACGGTGTGGGAGGGGCGGAGCCCTGTCAAAAAGGTTTCCTGTCTTAAGAGGGGTAAGGCAGGGATGGACTTGGCGCCTACACTGTTCTGCCTTTACGTTAATAACGTCCTAACACATTTAGTTAACGTTAGGGACAACGATGCCCCATTTTTGGCGGGCAGGAGGGTGCCGGCAATCATGTTTGCCGACGACACCCTCCTGCTCTCCAAATCCCCCATGGGAATACAGCGGATCCTGGACGGATTTGGTATTTTCTGCAGGCAGTACGGTCTCGAGATCAACACAGGGAAGACCAAATTTATGATTTTTAACCCCTCCCCCACAACAAGACCAAACCCTTCACTGTGCTCAACAACCTTGGAGAGGGTAAAAACATTCCAGTACCTGGGCGTAACTTTGCATGAGAACTTAGCCTGGGGACCACAGATATCAAGTTCTCGAATAAGGCTCTCTCAACTGTCTGGGGCTATTCTAAAGGTTACGAACTCTTCTACCTATAAACCCATAGCTCCTGCAGTTGAAATGTACAAAACACAAGCCAAGTCGGCTGCACTATATGGCAGCGAGTTGTGGGGTTACCAAGCTGGAAATGAGCTGATGTGTGTGGAAAATTATTTTCAGAGACGCCTTTTGGCCCTCCCGTGTGCTACACCCCTGTTTCCCTTATGTTTAGATTTGGGTCTACCCTCCATAAGGGAGGACCTTGAACTAAAACCACTAAGATACTGGCACAGGCTTTGGTCAACAAACGAGCTGAAACACTATAGGCAAGATCTTGTTCATGTTATGAACCTAAACCATAGTGATAAAATTCCCTGGCTATCATTTGTAAAGCAAGAACTGTACCGGCTGGGCTTCGACGAGCTGTGGGAGGCCCCTGAAATAGGCTGTAAAAGGGTCCCCCGGAAAAGACTCGTAGAAGCTTATAAAGAACAAAGTCTTGCTTCTCATGTGCTTGCACCCCGCACTGGCATTTTAACCCAACGTTTTATGGATTCCAAAAGTTCTTACCACTTCGAAAGTTTTATGGACATTATTTCCCTGACTTTGGCAAGAAAGCTATTTATCCAATGGAGGTTTGGCACCTTACCTATTAAATCCTTTACGTGCAAATGGGCCAAGGGGGGGGACAAAATATGCCCCGGCTGCAATTCCTGTGATGAGGAGGAAATCCATGTTTTGTTTTTCTGCCCTTCCTATAAGACACCTAGGAAACATTGGCTTGTGCCTCTGTGTAGGAATATGGGCATAAGGAACTTTGTAATTTCGTTCAGAATATTGAAAACTGATTCCTCCCCACACATTGTATTTGCAGTTGCAAAATTTCTTTTGGCCATGTGGCACATTAGGACTAAGTTGCTTAAAGCAAGATCATTATAGGACTGTATTGTGAACCTACCTTTCTGCCACTGTAACTTTTACCATCTACTGTCATTGCTTCCCAATATACAATGTTCTTGTTAAATATTATGTGTACCTAATCTTCACAAATGCTTTTATGTATGTTTTTATGCATCTTTTATGGCCTCAGCTGCCGAAATAAAGAATTTTTGGATTGGAATACGGGTGAAGGAAGAATGTTGCATCATGAAGTTGCAAAGGTGAGTTGGAGAGAAGAGGGCAAGGGATGAATTTAGATGAAGGGGTAGAGGTGTGTGTTAGGTGTTGTCATGTAAGGCAAGACAACAAGAGGTTTAAGGTGCGCTGTCTTCGAGAGATGATGGGTAAGCAGGCTGTTACACTGACGGCTGTGTCTGTACAAATGCAAGGTGGGAGGTGTGCCTGGTGGGAAAGCAGGGTAAGAGTTGAGTCTGTTTGAATGGAGAGTGACAAGTATGTCTGTGTGAGTGTGGGGTGCAGCACCTTAAAGCCAAACCTTTGCAAATACTTCTAAACATTTTTACTGGTTGTGTAATCGGGAATCAAACAAAGGCTATTTGTTCCAATTTAGTTGTGCGCTAGATATAAGATAGAGCTCTGTGATATTACTCTATTGTGGCTGTATTCACATAATAGGTTTGGCCAAATTATATTTTCACTTTTTTTTCAAATGTGAAAGTTTGGATTAAATTTGAGGCAAACAATTTGTTCACTTTTTTACTATGTTATTAAAGAATTCAAATTTCTCATGCTGCATTATTTTGAAAAACGTTATTTCCGAAAAAATATTTCAAAGTTAAAATTCTCTGTTTCACAAGCACATTGAATTATAAACATTAACCATATTATATTTGCTTGGCAATAGTTCCACAATCTGCCTTTTCTATTTTGCAATGTGAAAAAACTCTTGAGCAATACATTTTAGAGCAACATCTATTTGGTGCATTCCCTACTAAAGCAGCAACACAATGTTGAAAATCGATTTTGTTTTGATATCGCACCAGTGTAATGCTTGTAAAAGATAACGATTTCTCTTTAATTAATTTCTGTTATCGTTACTTCCTTCATTTTAAAAATACGACTATGAATGATATTTTTTATTGGATACTGAATTCACTAACAATATCTGTTAAAATAGGCTTAGCAAAAAAATCAACAACAATATTCATAACTAGCAAAGGTCATTGTCTCTCTCGTGGTGCACAGATGTTGTGGTCAATAATTGTGTCAACCAGTTAAAATGCTCCTTGACTCAATAAGCATTCATAGTTTCACCTCTTAAATGAGTATCTCATTGTATGATCAAAATCAGACAGTACACCAGTTCCTAGAATCACTGGTGGTTTGCACACTCTTTGGGTAGTCTAGACATTTGTATCCAAATTGAGGGCCTTATTACGATGTCAGGCGGAAAGCCTTCGACCAACAGTCGGATTCTTTTAGACCGTGTCGTAGCCCTTCCAACCAACTCAGTCAGGCTGTATTCCGACCGACCGATTACGATGACCCGTGTGGTCTTACCGAATCGATTCCAACAGGCTCTCAGAGAATTCCTGTCAGTCAGAACCGCATCATACACCTCTAAAAGCAGCATTTCCGACCGAGGGAATACAATTTTGGTTTCCAACAGCCTTACCGAGTCAACCTGTCTGACACGAAAAGGCTGTTTGGAAAGTGACTTTGGGGACCACTGGCAGGGCCCCTTATGCCCGTCGGCCTCCAACTGATGTCTGAGGGGATACCCAAGGGACCCCCCTTTAAAACCCTGCACTGTGTAGCAGGCACTGTGAGGTGCGTGGGACAGGGTACGGGGTTTTCCGCAAACACCACATTTCCCCATAGAAGCCAGTCTTACCACCAGTTGCCATGCAGCACACAAGCTTCTATAGGGAACAATGGGACCCCAACTGAACAGTGTTCGGTTGCATCGTAATCCAGTGGTCGGAACCGCGGTTCTGACCATGAGTCGGTCTGATCCCACTTCCGAGACGTGTCGGGTGGATACTTTCCAACCAACATCATAATGATGCCCTGAGTGTTGAACCGATTGGATTGCAGCAAACTGGGAACTGATTTACTTTCTTTAAAAGCACATGTTGAATTTGTTCACAACACCTTGGAAGAGTGAAATTTTTTCTCTCTGTGTTGGAAGCTTACCCAGCGAATCAAAAAGAGGGTTCTTTAGCTAATGTTTTTTTCATTCCATGAGGATATCTAATTTGTTAAATCAGGCTTTGGTTTGTTTCCTAGTTTACTAATTCAAGAGTATGTGATATTTACCTAAAATGAGGCCCCTCTGTATATTAAGATTTTACTTATTATGATGCAGCATTAATGGGCGGAAGGTCTGGTCACAGTAGGTTTCTGGATTGGGGTGAGGAGTTTGTTCCAGTCTAAGCCCATGATGTTGCCATATATAACAGAAAACTGTAAATTAGAGGCAGTGGGAAGGGTGTGTGGGTCCAACACATAGCTTGCTTGTATTCACCTTAGCGCTTTTAAAAATAACAGAAATGAAAGCAGAAACCTAGGATTCATGCAAACTGAAGATAATGTACATTTAGATACCCTTAAATGAATCTTCCTTCTGGTGCTTTTTGGTTAAAATTCTGTCTTCTTCTCCATATGACTCCTCTGACTTGAGTTTCTGAGAATGGCCGTTGAGCACTCCCCCAGAGAAGGGGTGCCAGACCTTATTATTCAATGACCAAAAAATGGTCCACATGACTACTGTTTACTAACTTAATTTTCCCATGTCATCTGGAGGTTGGATTACATACTCAGTAAGTGCATCATGAAGATGTATTGCCACCCTAAAGCTTCTGAAGATCTCAAAACCTCTTTGTGAACTGAAATTTAGTTACATTTTCTTGATACCCTTTAAGTGTTTCTTAGATAAACCCATATAAAAGAAAAAAAGAGAGACCGCTGTTAGTCCAGTCTGTGAGTGTCTTATCAGGAGAGAACCGGTACAGTGCACAAGATATTCCCAACAAGAACCCAGCCAACATCAAGAATCTGGGCTTAGATCACTGGCATGGAAACAATTTAAATCTGTGTCCTAAAGCGAATCAGTGTTGAACACCTGTGAGTCACACCACAGGTTTCTGAAACAGAACAGTGGTCTGGAACAGTCTGAAAACTAGTTTCAGGGGGCACACATCTGGAAAAAAACCTTCTGATTTAGATTGGTTGTATGTCAAAATATCAAGGTCATAAATATCAACTTACACTTTTACCAACTCCAGATTATCAATTAGCAATACATTTTCAAAGTCAGCATAAGCAAGATTTACTATTCTTAACTCCACAACTACTTCCTCAGGTGCTATGTTGGCAGTCAGCAGGTTTGAGTTTGTAAACCCAGCACCTTTGGCAAAAATTGTTTTACCCTACCGCATGAGTGTATAGTATGATATTATATTCAGTTTAGGGCTTCAACCCTAAGAAAGAATGTCCATAACACCCCCTTAATCAATGGGAACAGCCTTAACCACAATGCCAAAACAACAATATTTATTTACAATGATTCCTTAACAGATAATTAGTTAAACACTAAATAAAACTCGTTGACAAGCTTTAACCTGCTGTTGAACTACTTAAAAGTCACCTGCAGGGTAGACTGTAGCTAGGCCATATGGTAAACTCCTATGACCACAAAGCTAACACATTTAGATAGAAGTTTCACTGAGCTATATGCACACTTTCAGGCGTATATGCTGACTAAGGGTGGGCGTAAAATCCGTTTCGCGGGCGAATGTGGGGATTTTCCGCGATTTCGCGATCCGCAAATCTCGCGAAATCGCGGTAAAATCCGCAAATCAGCGGGGACAAATTTTCAGCCAAGCAAGGGTTACAGCAGCAGGTGCAAAAGTTGAACCTAATTTCTTTGTAACCTTTTACAAAAGGGTTACAAACAAATTAACTACAACTTGGACACCTGCTGCTAATTGCTTTCTGGCGCCTCGTTGCCTACTTGCAACTATTCTCTGACCCTGCTCTGACCCTTGAAGCAGGGTCAGAGAATAGTTACAAGTAGGCAACGAGGCACATGTCCAAGGAATTAAACCTCACCAGGAAGCACTTACAGATATAAAAAACAGGAAGAAGGGAGAGGATGGCAAATACACCCATTTTGAGTTGTCAGGAGGGGTTAAACTAAAAGAGACCTTTACAGCACAATTTTCATATGCATTTTGCTAAAAATAAAAAGCTGTATGTTCTGTAGGGGCAACTCAGGAATCTGGCCCTTCAGAGATCCGGCCTCTCTTTCTTTCTCTCGTTCTCTCTCTCCCTCTCTCTTTCCCTCTCTTTCTCTCTATCTATCTATCTATCTATCTATCTATCTATCTATCTATCTATCTATCTTTCTATCTATCTCTCTCTCCCTCTCCCATAAACGACTGCATGGGTAACTTCGCTATGCAAGCGGCTCGCGAAGATGCAAAAAGCCCCGCGAACGTGCAAAAAACCCCGCGAACACGCAATAAAACAAAAATACGCAAATTCGCAAAAATTCGCGAATTTTGCGGATCGCGAATTCGCAAATCCGCAAATTCGCGAATCGCGAATTCGCAAAATTCGCCCATGCTTAACTGACTTCTACATCCGTTGTTGCACATTTTGTTGAATTTCATGTAAGTAGTGATGAAAGGGGAGAGCTACTAATACATGATCTCAGACAGAGTTACACGCATTTAAAACTTTACTCACATGCACAGACACAACATTTATGTATCTAGCGCTAATGGAAGCAGAAACACACTCACTTAACTAACCCAATAGTAACTAACACCCCTAAGAGGCAATCCATGCAAATTCACACATATATATTTAAAAGTCAAACAGTCACAAACACAGCCAGCAATGCACTAAAAAAGTTTACTATATAGAGAAAGAGACCTCCACATAGGAACTGAGACATCTATCCAGATATCTAGCAAATAACTGACAATACCAAGTTAATCATCCAAAGAAGTGGCCCTTGAAACATGTCTCAGGCCTGGTGCACTTGAGCCTGTGCACGTACTTCTACACTTTTACTGCTTGGCCGACTGGGTATTTAAACTGCTTCACAAGCCTCATTCTGCTTTACCACGACTTAAAAGTCACCTGTAAGGTAGCGTGTAGCTAGGCCATAGTATAAATTCTGATGACCATAACAGCTATAACATGTAGTTAGAAGTTTCACTGAGCTATATGCACACATTCAGGTGTATATGCTGACTTATACATCCATTGCCTCCGAGCAGCTCTCAAAAAACTTGTTGTGTCTGACTTAATGGAGTAAACAGAAGGACTTCTGAGCCTCCAAGAACCCACAACATCAGAGAGTACGTCATGCCCCAAACAGCAGTGTGCCAGGAGGTGACTTTGAAGAATGGCGCAGAAAGGGGGCATGGCCTCCAAACACCTCTTACCTATTCCACTTGTGGTACTTATTGGAGGTAACAGGGTGGCTTGTTGGTCCTCAAGATTCTCTAGAGCCAAGGGAACTTCATCCCTCTACCAACAGAGTAACAGAAGGTGCAATTGCAGAGTGGTGGAGAAAGGGGGCATGGTCTCAAAATCGTCTTAGCTATCATGCACTGTGGGACTTACTGGAGGCAACAGGAGGCCTTGTTGGCTCACAAGGACCATCAGCATCCAAGGGAACATCAACCCCCAACCAGCAGTGCACCAGAAAGCGCATGTGCATAAAGGTGAAGAAAGAGGGCGACTTGTCAATCTTTTTTTTTTTATTTGGGGAGGGGAGCTGCATGGCCCCCACTTCCATGGGGCAATTTTTATTTATCTATTTATTTTTATCTAAAGGGAGAGGGCAATGGGCCCCCCTCCTGGGACTTATTATTGCCACAGGGACCACCACTTCCACCAACCTCAAGACCTGGCTCTTTGGCTGAACAGATCTACATTGCCCCTCCCCCTCAGCGCCTTGAGACCCTCACGGGTGAGTAGCGCGCTTACAATTCCCATATTGATTGACTGATTGACCATCAATATCAAATTATTTTCAATGATGCTGCGCCTCAACCATGCTTTGTTTTGTATCAAATTAGCTGCCTGCTTTCATCAGGCAAGCAGTTGGCAAAGACTGTTATGAGAAATATTAATACGGGTGCTCCGTTGGGGCGGGACTGCGAGTCCCAGCAGGAATCGTGCTATAGTCACCCGCGCACCTGCGTCTCTTCCCGCCCCCTCCTCCCTCATCTGCAGAAAACGGCTCGCGGCCCCCCGCTCGCAGCCGTAGTGCTTGACTCTGTGTTTTGTCTTTTTGTTTGTCCTGGAAGGAGAGTGAATTCCGTGCCGTGGACCCTTGGGAGAGCACCCTCGCTGATTGTGGACTGTTGGGGCGGGACTGCAAGTCCCAGCAGGAATCGAGCTATAGTCACCCGCGCACCTGCGTCTCTTCCCACCCCCTCTTCCCTCATCTGCAGAAAACAGCTCGCGCCCCCCGCTTCGCGGGAGCCGCTCGCGGCCGTAGTGCTTGATTCTGTGTTTTGCCTTTTTGTGTGTCCTGGAAGGAGAGTGAATTCCGTGCTGTGGACCCTTAGGAGAGCACCCTCGCTGATTGTGGACTGTTGGGGCGGGACTGCGAGTCCCAGCAGGAATCGCGCTATAGTCACCCGCGCACCTGCGTCTCTTCCCGCCCCCTCCTCCCTCATCTGCAGAAAACGGCTCGCGGCCCCCGCTTCGCGGGAGCCGCTCGCAGCCGTAGTGCTTGACTCTGTGTTTTGCCTTTTTGTTTGTCCTGGAAGGAGAGTGAATTCCGTGCCGTGGACCCTTGGGAGAGCACCCTCGCTGATTGTGGACTGTTGGGGCGGGACTGCGAGTCCCAGCAGGAATCGCGCTATAGTCACCCGCGCACCTGCGTCTCTTCCCACCCCCTCCTCCCTCATCTGCAGAAAACAGCTTGAGCCCCCCGCTTCGCAGGAGCCGCTCGCGGCCGTAGTGCTTGACTCTGTGTTTTGCCTTTTTGTTTGTCCTGGAAGGAGAGTGAATTCCGTGCCGTGGACCCTTGGGAGAGCACCCTCGCTGATTGTGGACTGTTGGGGCGGGACTGCGAGTCCCAGCAGGAATCGCACTATAGTCACCCGCGCACCTGCGTCTCTTCCCGCCCCCTCCTCCCTCATCTGCAGAAAACGGCTCGCGGCCCCCGCTTCGCGGGAGCCGCTCGCAGCCGTAGTGCTTGACTCTGTGTTTTGCCTTTTTGTTTGTCCTGGAAGGAGAGTGAATTCCGTGCCGTGGACCCTTGGGAGAGCACCCTCGCTGATTGTGGACTGTTGGGGCGGGACTGCGAGTCCCAGCAGGAATCGCGCTATAGTCACCCGCGCACCAGCGTCTCTTCCAGCCCCTTCCTCCTTTCGATGTCATAGACCTCGAGTATATAACCCCCTCAGTCCGGCGTGCGCGGGACGTGCGCGGGACGGAGCACGGGACGAAGCCCGGGCAAAGGGCGGGCCGTTGTGTGGCCGTTAGGTGGCTGTGGGAGGCTGGGCTGGGGCCCGTTTCTTTATCTCCCACAATTCCATCTATCAGACTTGTGTCCTTCATATAAACTGCTGTGTTGGTTGTTATCTTGACTCTAGTATTTCGCTTGGTAATAGTATCTTATTCTGCTTTACTATTTGTATGAGTTGTACTGTTAGGTTAGGACTCTTTTTCTTCCTGCACTCCTTCCTTTTTTTCTCCTCCCCCTGGAAGGGCCAAAGTGTTGAGTATTTCGAGTTCCTGACTAGATATCCCTGTCTAGGATTCTGGTTTCCTATTTAGTTGCAAACCTATATTAGTATGGATTTTGCTCTACCTAGCACCCCGGGGGGAAACTCTAACAAGGGCACCCTAGACAACTATTTTAAGAAATCCATTTCTGAAATAGATAGGGAAGAAGCCTTAGCTGAGAGAAGGGTGGAGCGCCGCCGTTCCATCGAAGGTTATAAAGCTAGACTCTCTCTGACATCAACCCCGCTTACTTTAACATCCGGTTCGGGGGGGGCCCTATAATTGAGGATTCCTTTGCCACTCAGGGTATTCCTGCACTCTTAAGGGACACCTCTCCTTTACCATCTTCACCTGGGGCCTCAAACAGCACTCCCATAACTGTTTCATCACCACCCTGTAATTCTGGTGAAGGGATGGAAGTTCCATCAGCCGCCCTTCACACAGCCAAAATGACCTTTAGAAATCAATTGAGGAAAATAGAGGTCTCAAAAGCCCACGGTCCACCTCCTAACAAAAGAAGGAGGAAGGGGGGTTCATTTCAAAAAGGCAGAATTAGTCACTCTGACTTCGGCAAGGGGAAAGGAGGGAAGTTAGTTTCTGCCCCCAAACCAACAGTGGACATAAGAACTGAAACCACTCTAGTGACTCCACAGGAAATTCCAACATTAACTGGTACAGCCTCTTTAAGTGCCAATATGATGGACACACAGCCGACTGTCCACACCTTGGAGCTTCTTGAGCATTTGCTTAGGACGTTCACTTCTCCAATCTTAGATAGACTACTGGATATTGAGCAGCGGCTGGGGAATTTGGAAGTGGCTATCCTCAACAAAGCGGAAAAACAGAAAGCTCCTCCCATTCCAACTCCAGCACTGGCTGGGGTTGGTCTATCTACTATTCCAAAACCAACTCCAGCCCAGGCGGCTCAAGCTGCATCCACTACCACCACAACGGATATATTCAAAAAGCCTAACGCACCCACCAAAACAGTGAGTCACAATCGTCAAGGGGCCAAATCCTCTACTATTCCATCCAGACCCGCCATGCAAGCTGCTGGTGCTATCCCGAAGGGTGGAAACAGCTTGGCTGCAAGAACACTGCGGCCGGCCAGAGAGAGGGAGTCCCCAAATAGAGCTGAAAAACGTAGGGGTCGCCAGGTTGAACTTCCCCCGGAAGCAGTGCCCTATGTGGTGGTGCTCACGGGTGTTCCTACACTTGACCCAGATAAGCGAGAAGGTCTCCTACAGCTCAAAAATAAATCTATGTACTGGTTGACCCGGAATAGACCACTCCCAGGTAATATCAATGGGTAGATCGTGCATGTGCGCCGACTCCTCTGGCTGGGGGGGAGGGAGAAAGACATCGAGGGCGACCTGATTGTGGTCAACTTTAGAGATCCTGAAGCTGTTAGGTATATCCTGAGTTGGATGCCTGGGAATTTAGGCAAATCAATTATGCCATGCGACTTTACTTACTTTTACCCAAGAGCCCTAGTGGCTCCTATGTCATGTCCCTGGCCACCTTCGGCCCAGCCAAGCATCCTAGGCCATAAATATAACCATCCCTATATCCCCCCGATGCCTGGTTCCATGGCCCTAAAGAATGTATTTGGGTGGGAAACCTTTCCACAAAGGGGTTATGGCAATAACTTCGGGAGGTCGGACCATGCTCTTGAAACAGGAGGGATGGTACATCTGCTCCCCTTCACTCCCTTGGAAGTTAATAACAGATTTGAAGCTTTTTCTGGAATGGACTCTTGCGATTGACGCTTGGGTACCTGTCCTAGTCTTCTTCCTTCGCCGAGGGGGTTATGGGTCCAAGATGATAAATCTCCTATCACTTGTGAACACTCCCCTCGACAGTTTCCCTGTGATCTCCCTGGCCTGACTCCAACTCTCTTAGTTCCACCCAACCAGAGTCCAACACCTGCTCCCGGGACCTCTGTCTCGTATGTAAGCAATGATAGTAGCAATATGGGGATGCAGGGCCTTAAATCTAATACTCCATCTATCTAAAGCCCTGAAGGTGTTGTCATGGAATGTCGCGGGCATTGCCAATAAACTACATACAGACGATTGGGACTCCCTAGTAACAAATAGTGACATTTGTCTCTTTCAAGAGACTTGGGCGAGGGAACCCACGTCTAAAAATGGTTACGCAACCTTTGAAATCAAGGCTACCTGGAATGGTAAGGGGAGGCCCTCGGGTGGTCTGGCGGTGTGGGTAGCGAGTCATATTGGATGCACTGCGGAGAACATAGCCACGTCCTCACAGGACATACAGTGTGTCTTATTGAAGTGGCCAGGTGCCCCTAAATTGGCAATTATAAATGTCTATTCCCGCCCTGTTGGCCCAACTATGGAGTCCTCCACATTAGAAGATCTCTCGTCCTTCTTGGGTCAGTTACCGATTGATTACAAGGTGGTAATGGGCGGAGATTTTAACTGCCATTTCGAGCCTTTAGAGGGTCTGAGGGAAGGGGCTCTTACAGCGGAAGATGACTTTTGGGGTGTTCCGGTGTGCCAATCGCCCCATCCCAAATCTTGGACCCCACTTGCGGTTCAAATCATGTCCCTGACTCTCAACTTCGCGTTAAGAGCTTGCAATGGACGAACAACTTCAGACACTCCCTCAAAATGCACTTTTAACAGGAAGAACCACGAGTCGCGACTAGACTACATTTTTGTAGATATTAGTCTGTGGCCAAAGGTTGAGGATTTTAAAATAAGCGCCCGTACAGATAGTGACCACAATGAACTTTTACTCTTTTTGGTACATCCTCCAGCAAAACCCGGGCCTCCACTCCCTGAGGACAGAGATGATCTGGGCCATCTGGTATTAACCTCTAACAGGCGTAGGGTGAGATGGGAGAAACTCTCAAATTCTGAAGAAAACATTAGGAAAATCTATGAGCTTGTGCTGTCAAAACTCGAGGCCCTGGACGATTTAATTAACCAATTCAGTCCCCAGGACTTTGGTAAAAGTTTAGCTCTAATCCATGAAGACCTAGTGGGAGCTCTGGGCGAGGTTCTTTACCCGGAGGCGGTGAAGTTTAAGCAAAAGACCCGAACCTCCTCCTGGTATAACTCTGAATGCAGAAAGGCTAAGTCTGACCTAATCACAGCAGTCAAAGAAGGTGCAGCGCGGATCAGGGTGGCCGATCTTAGGCGCCAGTATAATGGCATAATGGCTCGTGCAAGGTCAGATTGGGACTGGGACAGATGGCAGGATCTTTCAACTGCCCTTAGAACAAAGGACTCTAGAAGATTCTGGTTACTAGTTAATACTGGCTCAGGAGAACCTAAAGCTGCAGTGGAGCCTAATATTGCAGCTTCCATATGGGAAGACCACTTTAGCAAACTATATGAAGACAGCTCTGAGGACACTAATGATGTGGTCGCAGCCCTCCTATCCCTCCCTGGAGACAGTTTGGAGTTCAGTCTGGGGGAAGTGGCCAGTGCAATAGACGGCCTAGCATTGGGAAAAGCACCGGGTCTTGACAAATTACCAGGTGACCTTTTTAGGTCCCAACCAGAGATTTGGGCGACATATTTTCACATCCTTTTTAACTCTATTGCACGAGGAATGGAGATCCCCTGTACTTGGCTGGGGGCAGAGATAGTTCCTATCTTCAAGAAGGGCTGTCCTCTCCTCCCAGCCAACTACAGGCCGATCAGCCTTATAGATGTGCCCCAAAATCTTTATTCTCGACTTATATTGGACCAACTCCTGAATTGGATGGAGGATAAAGATATCTTAAGCCCTCTCCAGGCTGGCTTCAGGAAGAACACGTCCACCATGGACCAGATCTTCCGCCTCGTCCTCCTCTACTGGAAATCGGTGAGGATTGAGGGAGGGAGGTTGTACATGGTGTTCGTGGACCTGAACTCAGCATTTGACTTGGTACCACGAAAAAAACTCTGGGAGGTCTTAAAGGAGATGGGAGTTCCCACCCACCTTCTACAGGCCATAATAAGACTTCATGAGGGTAATTTTGCTCAGGTACAGTGTGGGAGGGGCGGAGCCCTGTCAAAAAGGTTTCCTGTCTTAAGAGGGGTAAGGCAGGGATGCGTCTTGGCGCCTACACTGTTCTGCCTTTACGTTAATAACGTCCTAACACATTTAGTTAACGTTAGGGACAACGATGCCCCATTTTTGGCGGGCAGGAGGGTGCCTGCAATCATGTTTGCCGACGACACCCTCCTGCTCTCCAAATCCCCCATGGGAATACAGCGGATCCTGGACGGATTTGGTATTTTCTGCAGGCAGTACGGTCTCGAGATCAACACAGGGAAGACCAAATTTATGATTTTTAACCCCTCCCCCACTACAAGACCAAACCCTTCACTGTGCTCAACAACCCTGGAAAGGGTAAAAACATTCCAGTACCTGGGCGTAACTTTGCATGAGAACTTAGCCTGGGGACCACAGATATCAAGTTCTCGAATAAGGCTCTCTCAACTGTCTGGGGCTATTCTAAAGGTTACGAACTCTTCTACCTATAAACCCATAGCTCCTGCAGTTGAAATGTACAAAACACAAGCCAAGTCGGCTGCACTATATGGCAGCGAGTTGTGGGGTTACCAAGCTGGAAATGAGCTGATGTGTGTGGAAAATTATTTTCAGAGACGCCTTTTGGCCCTCCCGTGTGCTACACCCCTGTTTCCCTTATGTTTAGATTTGGGTCTACCCTCCATAAGGGAGGACCTTGAACTAAAACCACTAAGATACTGGCACAGGCTTTGGTCAACAAACGAGCTGAAACACTATAGGCAAGATCTTGTTTATGTTATGAACCTAAACCATAGTGATAAAATTCCCTGGCTATCATTTGTAAAGCAAGAACTGTACCGGCTGGGCTTCGACGAGCTGTGGGAGGCCCCTGAAATAGGCTGTAAAAGGGTCCCCCGGAAAAGACTCGTAGAAGCTTATAAAGAACAAAGTCTTGCTTCTCATGTGCTTGCACCCCGCACTGGCATTTTAACCCAACGTTTTATGGATTCCAAAACTTCTTACCACTTCGAAAGTTTTATGGACATTATTTCCCTGACTTTGGCAAGAAAGCTATTTATCCAATGGAGGTTTGGCACCTTACCTATTAAATCCTTTACGTGCAAATGGGCCAAGGGGGGGGACAAAATATGCCCCGGCTGCAATTCCTGTGATGAGGAGGAAATCCATGTTTTGTTTTTCTGCCCTTCCTATAAGACACCTAGGAAACATTGGCTTGTGCCTCTGTGTAGGAATATGGGCATAAGGAACTTTGTAATTTCGTTCAGAATATTGAAAACTGATTCCTCCCCACACATTGTATTTGCAGTTGCAAAATTTCTTTTGGCCATGTGGCACATTAGGACTAAGTTGCTTAAAGCAAGATCATTATAGGACTGTATTGTGAACCTACCTTTCTGCCACTGTAACTTTTACCATCTACTGTCATTGCTTCCCAATATACAATGTTCTTGTTAAATATTATGTGTACCTAATCTTCACAAATGCTTTTATGTATGTTTTTATGCATCTTTTATGGCCTCAGCGGCCGAAATAAAGAATTTTTGGATTGGAATACGGGTGAAGGAAGAATGTTGCATCATGAAGTTGCAAAGGTGAGTTGGAGAGAAGAGGGCAAGGGATGAATTTAGATGAAATAGATGAAGGGGTAGAGGTGTGTGTTAGGTGTTGTCATGTAAGGCAAGACAACAAGAGGTTTAAGGTGCGCTGTCTTCGAGAGATGATGGGTAAGCAGGCTGTTACACTGACGGCTGTGTCTGTACAAATGCAAGGTGGGAGGTGTGCCTGGTGGGAAAGCAGGGTAAGAGTTGAGTCTGTTTGAATGGAGAGTGACAAGTATGTCTGTGTGAGTGTGGGGTGCAGCACCTTAAAGCCAAACCTTCTGGCATTGCAAATACTTCTAAACATTTTTACTGGTTGTGTAATCGGGAATCAAACAAAGGCTATTTGTTCCAATTTAGTTGTGCGCTAGATATAAGATAGAGCTCTGTGATATTACTCTATTGTGGCTGTGTTCACATAATAGGTTTGGCCAAATTATATTTTCACTTTTTTTTCAAATGTGAAAGTTTGGATTAAATTTGAGGCAAACAATTTGTTCACTTTTTTACTATGTTATTAAAGAATTCAAATTTCTCATGCTGCATTATTTTGAAAAACGTTATTTCCGAAAAAATATTTCAAAGTTAAAATTCTCTGTTTCACAAGCACATTGAATTATAAACATTAACCATATTATATTTGCTTGGCAATAGTTCCACAATCTGCCTTTTCTATTTTGCAATGTGAAAAAACTCTTGAGCAATACATTTTAGAGCAACATCTATTTGGTGCATTCCCTACTAAAGCAGCAACACAATGTTGAAAATCGATTTTGTTTTGATATCGCACCAGTGTAATGCTTGTAAAAGATAACGATTTCTCTTTAATTAATTTCTGTTATCGTTACTTCCTTCAGTTTAAAAATACGACTATGAATGATATTTTTTATTGGATACTGAATTCACTAACAATATCTGTTAAAATAGGCTTAGCAAAAAAATCAACAACAATATTCATAACTAGCAAAGGTCATTGTCTCTCTCGTGGTGCACAGATGTTGTGGTCAATAATTGTGTCAACCAGTTAAAATGCTCCTTGACTCAATAAGCATTCATAGTTTCACCTCTTAAATGAGTATCTCATTGTATGATCAAAATCAGACAGTACACCAGTTCCTAGAATCACTGGTGGTTTGCACACTCTTTGGGTAGTCTAGACATTTGTATCCAAATTGAGGGCCTTATTACGATGTCAGGCGGAAAGCCTTCGACCAACAGTCGGATTCTTTTAGACCGTGTCGTAGCCCTTCCAACCAACTCAGTCAGGCTGCATTCCGACCGACCGATTACGATGACCCGTGTGGTCTTACCGAATCGATTCCAACAGGCTCTCAGAGAATTCCTGTCAGTCAGAACCGCATCGTACACCTCTAAAAGCAGCATTTCCAACCGAGGGAATACAATTTTGGTTTCCAACAGCCTTACCGAGTCAACCTGTCTGACACGAAAAGGCTGTTTGGAAAGTGACTTTGGGGACCACTGGCAGGGCCCCTTATGCCCGTCGGCCTCCAACTGATGTCTGAGGGGATACCCAAGGGACCCCCCTTTAAAACCCTGCACTGTGTAGCAGGCACTGTGAGGTGCGTGGGACAGGGTACAGGGTTTTCCGCAAACACCACATTTCCCCATAGAAGCCAGTCTTACCACCAGTTGCCATGCAGCACACAAGCTTCTATAGGGAACAATGGGACCCCAACGAACAGTGTTTGGTTGCATCGTAATCCAGTGGTCGGAACCGCGGTTCTGACCATGAGTCGGTCTGATCCCACTTCCGAGACGTGTCGGGTGGATACTTTCCAACCAACATCATAATGATGCCCTGAGTGTTGAACCGATTGGATTGCAGCAAACTGGGAACTGATTTACTTTCTTTAAAAGCACATGTTGAATTTGTTCACAACACTTTGGAAGAGTGACATTTTTTCTCTCTGTGTTGGAAGCTTATCCAGCGAATCAAAAAGAGGGTTCTTTAGCTAATGTTTTTTTCATTCCATGAGGATATCTAATTTGTTAAATCAGGCTTTGGTTTGTTTCCTAGTTTACTAATTCAAGAGTATGTGATATTTACCTAAAATGAGGCCCCTTTGTATATTAAGATTTTACTTATTATGATGCAGCATTAATGGGCGGAAGGTCTGGTCACAGTAGGTTTCTGGATTGGGGTGAGGAGTTTGTTCCAGTCTAAGCCCATGATGTTGCCATATATAACAGAAAACTGTAAATTAGAGGCAGTGGGAAGGGTGTGTGGGTCCAACACATAGCTTGCTTGTATTCACCTTAGCGCTTTTAAAAATAACAGAAATGAAAGCAGAAACCTAGAATTCATGCAAACTGAAGATAATGTACATTTAGATACCCTTAAATGAATCTTCCTTCTGGTGCTTTTTGGTTAAAATTCTGTCTTCTTCTCCATATGACTCCTCTGACATGAGTTTCTGAGAATGGCCGTTGAGCACTCCCCCAGAGAAGGGGTGCCAGACCTAATTATTCAATGACCAAAAAATGGTCCACATGACTACTGTTTACTAACTTAATTTTCCCATGTCATCTGGAGGTTGGATTACATACTCAGTAAGTGCATCATGAAGATGTATTGCCACCCTAAAGCTTCTGAAGATCTAAAAACTTCTTTGTGAACTGAAATTTAGTTACATTTTCTTGATACCCTTTAAGTGTTTCTTAGATAAACCCAGATAAAAGAAAAAAAGAGAGACCGCTGTTAGTCCAGTCTGTGAGTGTCTTATCAGGAGAGAACCAGTACAGTGCACAAGATATTCCCAACAAGAACCCAGCCAACATCAAGAATCTGGGCTTAGATCACTGGCATGGAAACAATTTAAATCTGTGTCCTAAAGCGAATCAGTGTTGAACACCTGTGAGTCACACCACAGGTTTCTGAAACAGAACAGTGGTCTGGAACAGTCTGAAAACTAGTTTCAGGGGGCACACATCTGGAAAAAAACCTTCTGATTTAGATTGGTTGTATGTCAAAATATCAAGGTCATAAATATCAACTTACACTTTTACCAACTCCAGATTATCAATTAGCAATACATTTTCAAAGTCAGCATAAACAAGATTTACTATTCTTAACTCCACAACTACTTCCTCAGTAGGTTTGAGTTTGTAAACCCAGCACCTTTGGCAAAAATTGTTTTACCCTACCGCATGAGTGCATAGTATGATATTATATTCAGTTTAGGGCTTCAACCCTAAGAAAGAATGTCCATAACACCCCCTCAATCAATGGGAACAGCCTTAACCACGATGCCAAAACAACAATATTTATTTACAATGATTCCTTAACAGATAATTAGTTATATACTAAATAAAACTCGTTGACAAGCTTTAACCTGCTGTTGAACTACTTAAAAGTCACCTGCAGGGTAGACTGTAGCTAGGCCATAGGGTAAACTCCTATGACCACAAAAGCTAACACATTTAGATAGAAGTTTCACTGAGCTATATGCACACTTTCAGGCGTATATGCTGACTAAGGGTGGGCGTAAAATCCGTTTCGCGGGCGAATGTGGGGATTTTCCGCGATTTCTCGATCCCCAAATCTCGCGAAATCGCGGTAAAATCCGCAAATCAGCGGGGACAAATTCTCAGCCAAGCAAGGGTTACAGCAGCAGGTGCAAAAGTTGGACCTAATTTCTTTGTAACCTTTTACAAAAGGGTTACAAACAAATTAACTTCAACTTGGACACCTGCTGCTAATTGCTTTCTGGCGCCTCGTTGCCTACTTGCAACTATTCTCTGACCCTGCTCTGACCCTTGAAGCAGGGTCAGAGAATAGTTACAAGTAGGCAACGAGGCACATGTCCAAGGAATTAAACCTCACCAGGAAGCACTTACAGATATAAAAAACAGGAAGAAGGGAGAGGATGGCAAATACACCCATTTTGAGTTGTCAGGAGGGGTTAAACTAAAAGAGACCTTTACAGCACAATTTTCATATGCATTTTGCTAAAAATAAAAAGCTGTATGTTCTGTAGGGGCAACTCAGGAATCTGGCCCTTCAGAGATCCGGCCTCTCTTTCTTTCTCTCGTTCTCTCTCTCCCTCACTCTTTCCCTCTCTTTCTCTCTCTATCTATCTATCTATCTATCTATCTATCTATCTATCTATCTATCTATCTATCTATCTATCTATCTATCTATCTATCTATCTATCTATCTATCTCTCTCTCCCTCTCCCATAAACGACTGCATGGGTAACTTCGCTATGCAAGCGGCTCGCAAAGATGCAAAAAGCCCCGCGAACAAGCAAAAAACCCGCGAACATGCAAAAAACCCCGCGAACACGCAATAAAACAAAAATACGCAAATTCGCACAAATTCGCGAATTTTGCGGATCGCGAATTCGCAAATCCGCAAATTCGCGGATCGCGAATTCGCAAAATTCGCCCATGCTTAACTGACTTCTACATCCGTTGTTGCACATTTTGTTGAATCTCATGTGAGTAGTGATGAAAGGGGAGAGCTACTAATAGATGATCTCAGACAGAGTTACACGCATTTAAACCTTTACTCACATGCACAGACACAACATTTATGTATCTAGCACTAATGGAAGCAGAAACACACTCACTTAACTAACCCAATAGTAACTAACACCCCTAAGAGGCAATCCATGCAAATTCACACATATATATTTAAAAGTCAAACAGTCACAAACACAGCCAGCAATGCACTAAAAAAGTTTACTATATAGAGAAAGAGACCTCCACATAGGAACTGAGACATCTATCCAGATATCTAGCAAATAACTGACAATACCAAGTTAATCATCCAAAGAAGTGGCCCTTGAAACATGTCTCAGGCCTGGTGCACTTGAGCCTGTGCACGTACTTCTACACTTCTACTGCTTGGCCGACTGGGTATTTAAACTGCTTCACAAGCCTCATTCTGCATTACCACTACTTAAAAGTCACCTGTAAGGTAGCGTGTAGCTAGGCCATAGTATAAATTCTGATGACCATAACAGCTATCACATGTAGTTAGAAGTTTCACTGAGCTATATGCACACATTCAGGTGTATATGCTGACTTGTACATCCATTGCCTCCGAGCAGCTCTCAAAAAACTTGCTGTGTCTGACTTAATGGAGTAAACAGAAGGACTTCTGAGCCTCCAAGAACCCACAACATGAGAGAGTACGTCATGCCCCAAACAGCAGTGTGCCAGGAGGTGACTTTGAAGAATGGCGCAGAAAGGGGGCATGGCCTCCAAACACCTCTTACCTATTCCACTTGTGGTACTTATTGGAGGTAACAGGGTGGCTTGTTGGTCCTCAAGATTCTCTAGAGCCAAGGGAACTTCATCCCTCTACCAACAGAGTAACAGAAGGTGCAATTGCAGAGTGGTGGAGAAAGGGGGCATGGTCTCAAAATCGTCTTAGCTATCATGCACTGTGGGACTTACTGGAGGCAACAGGAGGCCTTGTTGGCTCACAAGGACCATCAGCATCCAAGGGAACATCAACCCCCAACCAGCAGTGCACCAGAAAGCGCATGTGCATAAAGGTGAAGAAAGAGGGCGACTTGTCAATCTTTTTTTTTTATTTGGGGAGGGGAGCTGCATGGCCCCCACTTCCATGGGGCAATTTTTATTTATCTATTTATTTTTATCTAAAGGGAGAGGGCAATGGGCCCCCCTCCTGGGACTTATTATTGCCACAGGGACCACCACTTCTCGTAGCTTCTCGCACTATACACGGGGGTCCTCTCGGCCCCCGAGACCTGGGTACCACCAACATACTCGGGCCACATGCAAAATATAAATTGGGGGGTTTCTTGGATCCTCCCTTGCCCCGGGGACCACATCCTACCAGGGGCTCAAGTCTTTGCAAAATGCGGGGGGCTGCCACCTTCCTGAGGCTTTAATTTTGGATAATGCGGGGAGCACGCAGATGTCATTTGAGATGTCATCAGTGTTGTTACTGACCATGTCTTGAGTGATGAAATATATGAGGTCATAAGCAGAGCATTGCAAGGGCATGAATTCTAGTTACCTCAGCTAACTATAACTGCTGAATTTCTCTGGTTTTGTGCAAGTGAAATGTCAGCCTAACTATAATATCCCTGTAAACTTTGGTTAATTCGATGAACTTCCAAGGTTTTTAAATTTCTATTTCCTAACTATAACGTCCCTGTAACCTTTGTTTTTTTTCAGTGAATTCCTCATGGTTTTTAACTAGCAGCTGTATTTGCACAGTGTTGGAGAAAGGGACTGGGCCTCTGAACAACTTCCGGGAATGCCACTTTGGAGGACTTACAGGAGGTACCAGGAGGGCTTTTTGGCCCCCAAGGTCCCTCAGGGGTAAAGTGGATTTCATGCCCGAACCACTAGTATACCACAAGAGGCATTTTCAGAGTGGTGGAGGAAGGGGATGTGGTCTCTGAAGACCTCTTAGCAGTGTAGTTGGCCCCCAAGGACATCTTTGGGTGCCACCTACCCCTCCAATTACTTCTAGTAAGTTCCATGTAGCAGGATTGCTGAGATCTGATAGTAGGCCATGCCCCCTTACTCCACCACTCAACAAACACGCTTCCTGGTGCACTACTGGTACTGGGAAGAAGTCCCCTTGGGTCTTGAGGGTACTTGGGGGCCAACTAGCCCCCCTGTTACATACAGTTAGGCCCACACAGCTAGATTGCTGAGAGGTGGTCAGAGGCCTTGCCCCCTTTCTCCACCACTCTGCAAATGTGGCTCAGGGCACACTGCTGATGTGGGAAGAATTCCACTTTACTCCTGAGGCCGTCAGGAGACAAGCGGACATCATCCTCCCACTAGCAGTGCTCCAAGAGGTGTATTTGCAGAGTAGTGGAGAATGGGGCAGGGCCTTCTACAAGTTGCAGCTTTTGTTTTAGGAAGGGGCGACCCCCCCTTCCCTGGACCATTTTGGGTCCTGGGATCCCTCCGAGCTTGATCCTTTTTTAAACCCCCCCTAGGCTAATTTCAGCGCCCGGACCCCATCTCCTTGGGCCCCCACTTTATTCGCATTTTTTTAAATTTCAAAGGGAAGGGGGCTGAGTGGCCCCCCTCCTAGGCCTTTTTTAGCTCCAGGGACCCTTTTTTATATGGGAAGGGGGCAAGTGTGATATTGCCCCGGGAATTCTTAACTTAGGGGCATGGCCATCTTATTGGGGACCTCCTGTGGGAGCCAACACTGCATTTGGATGGAGAGAACTGCAGTACTGAGTGTTGTTCAAGAAAGAACTATTCCTCACTCCTGGGCCCATGCAGTCGAATAGCAATGGCAACCTCCAAAGGTATAAGAGCACGGGTGTGGATGCGCCAAAGGGCCAGAATGGTGGAGCGAAGTGTTTCTGACCCACACATAATCTTTTTACTTTCTGGAATTCACGAAGACTCCCCGCACTATGCCAAGAAAGCAGCGTCACGTGTACATTTCCAGGCGTACTTTAGGCAAGCTTGGGTGAAATTCCCAGCAGGAATTTATTCCCATATACTAGTGTTCATATACATGTTATTATCAGATTTAAAACATAGCTTATAATTTTAAGTGGTTTAGGATTGCTTATTAATGTTTTATAGTAATTTGATATGCTGTAGCGGGGTTTGAGTTTGTAGGGGGTTAGGGTGGGAAGTTAATTAGGTAATAATTAATTAAGAATGTTTTAATAAGTTTTATTTAATTAAATGATATTTATTATGTAATGGTTGTAATACTGATTTATGTTTGTTATATGTTTTTTGAGGGCTGTTCAATTTTAGGGGTATAGGATGGGAAGTATATTAACAATTAATGATTAATTTTTAAGTCATTATTTAAATAGTTTTTAATTATGTAATTCATGCAATACTTATTATTTTCCCTATATTTTAGTTGTGGGCTGCTAGGTTTGTACGGGTTCAGAGTGGGAAGGTAATTAACAAATAATTACCTAACTATTTATTATTAAGTGTTAATTAAATATTTAATAGATTTTTAAGTATATAACATAATTGTTCGGCAAAGACAAACAGGTCGCATTAAATGGCTTAATATGATTAAGGATTGTTTTTAAAGTTAGGTTTGGGTCCCCTATGGGAGGATCCAGGGTCTATCAGGAAATCAGTGGTTCCCCTACTCAAAAAAAGGTTCTGTAAGTTCACAGACTGGCAAAGTGTAGAAAGTTACACACATGATACTTTAACCTCCAGTTTTCTAGATTTTAAAGGATGGGCTGGTTTTGAACTGTTTATGGATGCCATTGAACCACCCCAGGCAAGAGCCCTATATATCCAATTTAGGTATGGATCCTTGCCCCTTAATTCAAGAAGAAGTACCTGGTAAAATGCATCTATACTGCCGGTATGCCCCACCTGTTATGCTTCCCATGAGACCCTTGTACATTTTCATTTTTTTCTATCCGACCTATGTTGATCTTCGTAAAAATTGGATTTTGCCTGCATGTCGCTTATTATGCTTCACACGTCCAAACGATGCATTAAGAATTTTTTTGCCTGATACTACCAGATGGCTGCTTTTTGCTATTTCAAGATATTTACTGTTTGCCTGGTGGAAGAGATCAAATGCAACCAAAAACGCCTCTGTGAACCACTCATGTCAATGAGTAACAAATGAATTCTATGGAACTGTGCCATGAATTGTTCTTAATTTGACAAAATACTGATTGTTTTAAAAATCTATAATGGTGCTATTTATACTATGGGATGTGTTAAAGCAATTTTATTCTAAAATGATGTATTGCACTGTAATTTTAACTGTTTTACTTACATGAAGTGTTTTCATGTTTATGATGTAAATGATCTTGTATTTGATCGAAATGCATAAATAAATAAAATATAACATTTCAAATACTCATTTATTTAACTCGGATTTTAGTTGCAGGATGCTAGGTTTGTAGGGAAACAGAGTGGGAAGTTAAATCAATAATAATTGATTATCTAGTAATTATTATTTGTCAATTAATTATTGAATTGAAGTTTAATTATGTAAATTGAGAAATACGTATTTATTTTGAGTGTATTATAGATGGGTGGTGCTAGGTTTGTAGGGGCGTAGGGTGGGGAGTTAGTTAAAGAAATGATTAATTAACAATGTATTATTGATAGTTAAATAACTAATAATTTTACTTAAAAATATAAGTTATGGAATAGCTATTGATTTAGTTATATTTAAGGTGTGGGCTGCTACGTTTGTAGGGCTACAGGGTGGGAAGTTAATTATTTAATAGTTGAATAACAATGATTTATTAATAATGAATTGTCAATTGAGTAGCAGTTATGTAAATTCAATAATTGTTTTTATTTTTTATACACGCACACACACAAACATAAACACACACATATATGTAATTCCTCACACTTACAATGAAAACACGTACACATGCTCTCAAGACTTGTGGAAATGTATATCAATTTATTATAGACAAACACATCAGCACATGGAGAACGGCCTTAACATCCCCATAGGACATAGCAGTTCCTAGCAAACTTCTATCTGGATATGTATATATGATATATATTTATGTTACTTTTTTTATTAGGAGTTTAATACTTTTTCTTATTTCATGAGGTTACTCATATATTTAATGTGTTTGAAGTGAAGTATTTCCATACTATTGCTTAGACTGCAGTGGGAATAGTGAAATTAAGCTCTTCGAAGTTCAACACTGTGCTGTTTGAAGTGGGAATTGTACATTTTACCACTCCAAAGTCCAACACTTTCCATACTGTTGCACTGATGACTCGAGTGGATATAGTAGATTTCACCACTCCAAAGTCAAACCCTTTTCCTACTGTTGTATAGATTGGAGTGGGGATAGTAAATTTCACCCCACCAAAGTCCAATGCTTTCCCTAGTGTTGCACTGACTGGAGTTGGAATAGTAAATTTAATTTCTCCGAAGTCCAACACTTTCCCTGTTATTGCGGTGACTGGAGTAGGACTAGTAAATTCAATTCCCTAGAAGTCTAACGCTTTCCCTACTCTTGCATGAGCCTGAGTGGGAATAGTATATTTAATTTTCTTAGACTCCAAAAGATCATCATATTGGTTAAAAAGATTTTATAGCATTGATCGTTTTATTTTTTATAGGTTATATTATTTGGTTTTATTTTTAAATTTATTTTAATGTTTATAGGCATTCACAAGTTCATTGGGGTTCACGTGCTCGAAGTGTTAAGTGGTACACTTTTTGAAGAGCCTCCACACACTTCAGGTGAACATGCAAAATCATGGAGGCTCAGACACCAATGCATAGTGGTAAACAATATTCAATATTTCTTACTTTCACCTATCTTCATAAACAGCCAGGTTTTGTGACTATGCAAGGCAATTTATTTGGGCACTTCTTATGTTAAAGTAGGCAATTGTGAGGTCAGTGCAGGAAGAATGTTTGTAGTAATCAACAACATTAAGGGGCATATTTACTAGAAAGTCTCACAGCGCAGCAAGTTACTCTGCTGCTCTGCGTGACAGGGAAAGGGAAAGGGTAGGAGTGGGCCATTTTTAACCCCTTCGGCTCTTATGACGATCTCAGCTCGTCATAAGGTACAGTTGAGCTGTGCTCATGATGAGCCGAGCTGGTCATAACTGCCGTGGAATTGCTAATTCCCCTCCTGTGCGGATGTTCCACGGGAGTGAGCCAGCTCTTCACGAACACCGCGGCGCCACACACGGCACCCCCTCCCCCGCACCATGGGGGAAATAGCCCCACGTGGAAGGGGTTAAAAGAATATGGTGCTTTCCTTGCTGGTGCAGGTTTGGCTGCCTAGAGCTAAAGCAGGCACCCTTGCACTGGGTGCAAAGGTGCCTGTGTTGTAAGGAGGATTGCTTTTGTGCAGGAAGGAGCACCTTCATGCACAAAAACAATCCCCTGAGGCATATTCCTCTTTCTAGTTGTGCTGCAGATTGCAGCACACATAGAAAGAGGAAGTAATGAAGAGAAATAAAGACATTTCTCCTAGTGATGCCTCAGCTGAGAAGGTGTATATTGTGGCCGTTATCCTAGGTCTATCACTATTGGTAAATCTGGGAATGCGTTGAAAACCATGAGAGTTGTCTGGGAACACCCACACAATGCCCATGGAATGCCTTTGCAGGACAGAGTAACACAACACAGCCATTTGTGCTACATTGCGTGATTGAGAGAGTACACATGTGCCATAGAAAGGGCATAAGAGTGGGGGGTTGTTTTTGTAGTAAAAGGAGGGCTGTAAGTTATAGAGTAATATTTTGGAATAGAGACTGGGTAGAGGAATTAGTGCAGGCATTTTAATATAAGTATGCCAGTGCTAGGCAGGGGGATAAAATGAAGTTTGGAAACAAAAGGTAATTATATTGTTAAACAAAGTTTTTAAAAAAAGATTTCCTTAAGTGATTTGAAGTATATAATTGTTACTTTTTCGAAGCCGAAACTAGCCAGAGATATAGAAGAAATGTGGGTACTTTCATGAGTACATTGTGTGGGTGGGCACCATAAGATGTCAGCAAACTAGCTGAGAGAAGAGGGAAATTTGCAGATATTATGAACATGAGTAAAGTTTCCAGACTTCACAAGAATTGCTGCAAGTCGTAGTAAAATGTACTGATGGATTACTTTTGAACATTTTCCTAGACATGGTTACCAAGTGGTTGTGACCATTGCTTAATTTGTGCCGGTGCTTTCCGGTGCTCAGCACCGGCACTTGTTTCACCGGGATGGGTCTATATGATTTTTCTCTTCTGGCAGATCGATGGCCCGGTAATTATTAAAATACATTTCTGCTCTCCTTCTGTGGCTTCTTCCTGGTATGCCGCATGGCATGTCCTCATAGGAAGTCCCACCATGGTCCACGCATACTGTAAGAGCATCATCATCACGTTAGTGATGTCACATGCGCAGATTGTGTATGCCTTTTACGGAACATTGTTTAATTTCCATTTAAGAATGGCTGAGGGTGGGCTTTTGGCTAAGCTGGGGCATGGCATGCTGGAAGTGTGCAGGACTGTCAATAAATGTTTTAACGTCCAGGAGAAGTGACTATACACGAGTGCCGTTGCCTGCAATTAACACAGGTATCATTTTAATATATTCAATTTACTTGCTGTTGAAAAGCAACTAGAGCCGCAATACTACTCATAGTTCCACCAAGTCACCACCCTGGACGAGACAGAGAGCACTGTGATGATCATCCCGCCATCGCCAACTACAACCGGTTCCTCGGCCATCACCAAAAATGGCATGCTGTAGGCTGGCCAGCTCCTGGGCGTAGGGGACGAGGAGAGCTATGGTGACTACTTGCAGCACCTAGGCCTTTCCGACAACTCCCCCAAAACGGCAAGTCCTTCAGCATGTGGGACCGCTTCCAGCACACAGGCCACATCATGGAGGACATGCTTCTTCGCTGCCAGTACTGCAATGACGAATGCGGCATTGTGAACTTCACCACCTTGAGTAGCCATGTAGCGCTGAAAAACGTAATGCATATAAGTTTATCAATATGCATGCACTGGGGAGTCCTAGCTTCCTTGCATCACCTGTCTAGCACTATGGGGCAGGTCAGGCCTTAAGCACTAGTATGCCACAGTTGGCAACAGCCAATTAGCTACAGTTATCAAAAAAGTCAGTAAGACAGAGGCATATTCTTTGTAAAGGAAAAAACTAGCAACAAGCCTAAAGTGCACAGCCAATAAAATGGATCGAAGAAAAAAAAATGCAGCGTTTCTAGCATTAAATGTTCTGAGTTTATGATCTGAAACTGTAGAGTAAAGCTTGCGATCCTACAATACGGGAAATAATGAGAACGGTGTTATTCTTTGTGTGCAGTGCTCTTCAGTCGCAGTTTAGGTGAGGGAACAGAAGTGGGTTACATTGGTGGGCAGGACAGCATCAGGGTGCACACTGACAATGTGCATTCTTAGAGGAAGCAACCGTCTTGCCTTTGATAAATTCATTTATTTGGGATATATGATGTTACAACGCATACTGCAACAACGCATACCGTTACAACGCATCTTTTACAACGCGAATACTGTTACAACTCATGTATTTACAACGCATTTTTTTACAACGCAGGTACCTTTACAACGCATACCATTACAACGTAAGTATTGGTAAGTATATATTAATATTAATATTATAATCGTAAATTTATTTTCAAAAATATAATTTAATGTAATTTAATTTTATTTAATTTCAATTAATTAATTTAATTTAAATTTAATTTTAATTTATTTTTACCCTGTTCCCCTGTACCCCCAAAAATCAAAAATGACCCTCAACCCCAAAAATACCCCTTTACCCAAAAAGTCAAAACTAACCCTGAACCCCAAAATACCCCTTTACCCAAAAACTAAAAACTGACCCTGAACCCCAAAAATACCCCTTTACCCAAAAACTAAAAACTGACCCTGAACCCTAAAAATACCCCTTTACCCAAAAACTAAAAACTGACCCTGAACCCTAAAAATACCCCTTTACCCAAAAACTAAAAACTGACCCAGAACCCTAAAAATACCCCTTTACCCAAAAACTAAAAACTGACCCTGAACCCTAAAAATACCCCTTTACCCAAAAACTAAAAACTGACCCTGAACCCTAAAAATTCCCCTTTACCCAAAAACTGAAAACTGACCCTGAACCCTAAAAATTCCCCTTTACCCAAAAACTGAAAACTGACCCTGAACCCTAAAAATACCCCTTTACCCAAAAACCCAAAACTGTCCCTGAACCCTAAAAATACCACTTTACCCAAAAACCCAAATCTGACCCTAAACCCTAAAAATACCCCTTCACCCAAAACCCCAAAACTGACCCTAAACCCTAAAAATACCCCTTTACCCAAAAACCCAAAACTGACCCTAAACCCTAAACATACCCCTTTACCCAAAAAACCAAAACTGACCCTGAACCCTAAAATTACCCCTTTACCCAAAAACCCAAAACTGACCCTAAACCCTCAAAATACCCCTTTACCCAAAAACCCAAAACTGACCCTAAACCCTAAAAATACCCCTTTACCCAAAAACCCAAAACTGACCCTAAACCCTAAAAATACCCCTTTACCCAAAAACCCAAAACTGACCCTGAACCCTAAAATTACCCCTTTACCCAAAAACCCAAAACTGACCCTAAACCCTAAAAATACCCCTTTACCCCAAACATATAACATTTAAAATATAATTATATACTTACCAATGGTATGCGTTGTAAAGGTACCTGCGTTGTAAAAAAATGCGTTGTAAATACATGAGTTGTAACAGTATTCGCGTTGTGAAAGATGCGTTGTAACGGTAGGTAGTTGTAAAAGATGTGTTGTAAGGGGTGTATACCTTCATTTGAGCTGGTGGTTTTCGGTGCTCAGCACCGTTTCTTTTCATGAGCACCAGTTAAGGACATTTATACACAAGGAGATGAAATGATTTGCCCAGAAAGAGGATGTTGAGCCGACTTGTGACTCGAACCCCGCTACCAAGTCGGCAGATCTGGCCATTACGCCACATACTCTCCCCACTTTCGTGGAGAAAGGGGCTTGTGCAAGCTTATATGTTTACAAATTAACTACTGGTTGTGACATCCTGTCCAGGAGACTTTCAAAACCTGCAGCCACCGGGTAAGAGGTCTTGGATGGGTGGTTGGTGATGGTGCTTGTGTAAGTGGAACAGATCCTTTAACATGCTGTGCATTCATAATTTGAGGCTCCTATCAAGCCACGAGGACTGCCAGGATTCAAAGATCCAGCCTCTAACCTGCTGCTATAAGTATCTCTCCTAAGAAGAAAACACGCTTTGATTTTGGCAAAGGCCATGAAGGTGTTTTAAAACTTTTCCTGACTTTTCCGAATCTGAGGACTTCCACATTGACATATCATATTCATGACTTTGATGAATGAAGCCATCCATTGATATGATTAGTTCAGAAATTAATCACTCACATCACAATAATGCCTGCACAGTGAATGATTACTCATGTCTTTTAATTTTCCTTGATCTTGCAGGACAGTTTTGCTGTTCCTAAGATCCTTTTGATCTAAAATAAAGTATTTTGATGATGATGATGATGATGTTCCTACCCACAAATGCCCTGCCATGTGTTTAATCCGTGCATGGTTAAACTAAATTACAGACCAATACATTTCACATTCAGGGACAACACTGTTTGAGTAAAAATTACCGGAATTTTATATTTTTGTAGCATTGGAACGACATTGCTTATGAATTTATTAACCTGGGTGACTTCTTGCATTGCAGCATCTATAGGTGGAAGTATTTTTAGATGCACTCTTTTACTCTGTATACCTGAACTGCTAACATGAATGTGGCAGATGGATTGCTTGTCTTTTGCATGACAAAGACATTCAAACCTTGTGTTGCTCAAATAAGCATTACAGCTTGTAGAGGGTGTTGTTACATGAAGTCAAAACTTCGTCATGAAGGAATGTACTAGAAGGCGATTAGCTCAATCAAACACCCTAACAATTTCCAGGCTTTAAACACTGAAGACAACTTAACCATATCCTGCACCAGATTACCAGTACATTTGGGAAAGGTATTTCCAATAAGAGCATTTCAAACAGAATGAGGATGATGAAGTTAGCAAAATAGACCAATCAAAGGTATTCACCATATGACATGACAGCTGTCAGTGGCACTTTCATTGTCAGTGGCTGCAAACCCAATGTTAATATCCTAGGATTGACCCACTCATTGACTTTAAAAGTAAAGTCTTCCATAATGTTGGCAGCTGAGTGCAGTTTCTCCATGTAGAACATGGAGCCTGATTATGAGTCTGACAGTCTTGGGACCGCCAGACTTGTGCAGGCGGTCTACCGTCTACCGTATTACGACTGTTGAAGTCTTATCGGCAGTGGACCACCGGCTGCGTCAGGGAAAAGACATTCCCTGGTGGTGGTGCAGCTGAGCCACAATGCAATATGCTGAGCGGGAACTGGTGTTTTTCCGCTCAACATATTACAAATTTGTCCACCACAAGCATTTCATGGTGAGAGCCCTGTCTTACAGGGCCCCCATGATACCCTGCCACAGGGAAACTTTCAGGGGGTGTGCAACATGTGTCCTTCTGTCTGTATTCCCACAAGGTTCAAGCACGGCATTGACGTCCATGTCCACGTCCATGCTGTGTTGGAACATTTTTGCTGTTCCCATTGTAGTGCCTGTGTTCCAGGCACTGACATGGGAAAGGCAAAGGACCATTGACAGTGTTAGGAGTTGAACTCATGTAACACAAGTGCAACTTGTGATATGGTTGGCGATCCTTGCGTTGGTTTGGTGCAACGGAGCTGGCGTTGAGCTGGCGCTGTTGCACCAAACTCGTAATCAGGCCCATACAATCTAATATATGCTGATTAGTACCCTCCATGGCAGTGCAACTGGAGGTTGCCTTCAGGTAACACATCTTAATAGTGACCTATCAGGTACTGATGCACATTAAGAGCCTTATTATGAGTTTAGCGGTCTGCGAACAGCTGTACTGGTGGTCTGACCATGGCGAGCTCCTCAGTCTGACTGCCGTATTAAGAGATGGGTGAATTGCATTTCCAAAGAACGTGGCTGAGCTGCCGACACTGCCAGCACAAAGCCAGAGTTACAGTTGGGGAACAGCAGCTGCCATTGTTTGGTACTGGGAGCTCCACCAAGTTAGTTTTCCCATGAGCTGACGGTGGAAGACCGATTGCCAGCTTCTAGTCAGCATTAATGAATGCCTTAGAGTGCATACTCACCTCACTCCAGTTCTTGCAGGCAGAGTTCGACATGGGTCCCATTCTCCAGGTTATCACCTCACAGCAGCATCTTCACCCTCTTAGCACAGATCTACAGGTGAGTCCTTTTTGTACCATATACCCATTGCTGGACTGGTCATATATGGGCCGGACTCCGGCAATTGGCAGGTGATGTTTTTCCACATGTATCATGCATATGTGTACATTCGACACTTGTGCAGTCAAAATGTACACACATGCATCAAAAAGTACGGAAAGCCATTGCACACCACCACAAGACTACAACAGTCTCACTGTGGGCCCCATGGGCGATTCGTAATATGGCGGTTTTAAAGACCGCTAGCACTGTGAGCTACTGGCGGCCACAGAGGTGGTTTTCAGGTGGTCAGACCACCAAACTCGTAATCAGGCCTATAGTCTGTAACTTGACCACTGAATTATTTACATGTGAATTGTAAGGAACATTGTACAATGCTACAGCTGTCAGCCGCTTCTCAGCCACATCGACAATGGAGACACTGGCCCCACCAAAAGCAGTATTCTATTCTGTAAAATGGCTGCCATAAACTCTGTGTACCCCTCACATTTCACAGACACATGAGAGATGCCAAACACCAACATTTTAGTCAGCATCCTTGTTATAAATTAATGTTATCTTCATTAGTTTCTTTCCTGGCTAAACAAATGCTTGGTAGCGGTTTGTGTTTTTGATGTTAATTTAATCGACGTCTTTGAAGTTGCGGTTCCTGGACAGCAACACAGTTTGCTGAAGCACAACAGGGATAGCATGTCTTTAAGTGTTCTTGACATCTGTATGTTTCTTTGCAGCATTTCAAGAACCATAATCATCCTCTAGTTTGGGACTGCAGCTAATGAACCTAATTTTAATGTGGGTTTAGCAGAGCAATAGGATAATAGAAGAAGATGTGAACACCAATCAGATATTAGAATGAACCATGTTTGGACACATTTGAGCAACTCAAATGAAAGTACATATTTTCAAAAATAGAGTGTTTTTGCATAGCTTTGTATTATTTGACTTTTTATGGTCTCTCTGGTGTGTTAAAATCTTTCTCATGAATAAGGGTGTGTTTGTTTTCTGTTCAGCTGTATCGAGGTGACCTCGTTCCTTGAGATCAGAAATAGGCCATTGGTCTGAACCACACATCCTTTTCCAGCAGCGAGAAATCTAACCGCCCGTGTTGAGAAATCTCGCCATGAGGTTGATTTTCCATGCTAGCGATTGCCAACTTGATGTTGATGATCACAAATGAGAAAAAATCTCTGCGAACTTCACAAAGCTGAGTTTTTCGGAACTCCTGCAAGTTCTGCATAACACGGAGTGCGGAAAACTCTACAAACTCTGCGAGTGGAGCGGCGTTCACCACCCAGACTTAGGGGCCCGATTTGGATCGCGGTGAATCCGCATCCTCCTGGCCAGCGGAAGCCACCGCCGGCCCGGAGGATGCGTATGCACCGCTGCGGACACAGAAAAGACCCCCCGCCAGATTAGGATGGCTGGGGAGGTCGTGTTTCCGTCTGCCGCTTTTGCGCCACAGTCGCCTTCTGACCGCGGCAGAAAAGCTCTAATATGGTGGCGGTGTCTATCAGGCACCGCCAGCCATATTAGGATGCATGGGGAAACATGCTTTTCCACAGCGGCTTTTCCGCCGTGGAAAAGCATGTGGTCTTTTATATTTGGGGGCCTGTTGCGGGCCCCCAGGGTTTCAGGGGGTGGGGAGTGCACATGGGGGGTACCTATGGTACCCCCTGCATTTGCTTGCACATAGCGGCAGGCAACGCGCGGTGCCTGCCGCTTTTTGCATGCAAATGCACTGCATGTATTTTTAGCATTGGGGCGGGTGCTGCTTCAAGCAGCACCCACCGCAATGTTAACAATACAGGATGTGACCGCCAGGGTGCCGATACATCCTAATTTGCACGGAGGGACCTCTGTGGTGGCAGGCGGACGCAGGTCCGTCTGCCATCATAATGACCCCCTTAGGTAAAATGCGGGTCTCACATTCATAAATTTATGTTTCTTGTGTAAAAAAGGTTGTGATTAGGGCTACAGATAGCATTCTGACCCTGGATTAATATTTGTTTTCGAGTAACCAAAATCACTCTTAAAAATGTTGTTATGTTTAGTAATAAATGAAGCAAGTTACACAGTTAATATTGTTTTATTAAGGTGTCATTTATCTACTTAGTTATCAAATATATATTGTTTGTACCGTTACACATTAAGGAGCATATTACCAAGGGCCTTATCGATGCTTTAGCGGGAATTTTTCCCGCTAAAGCGGAGATAATTTTATCACCCTATTACCTAGCTGTCGCTAACACCAGTTAGCGACAGCTAGTAGGAGATAGCGATCATCTTGGGGCCCGCTTTGTATGTCAGCGATATTTATCACTAAGGACATGCAAAGTTGGCGTGCCAAGATGTTAGCGACTGGCTATCTCCTATTACCTACTTTTGGAAATATTTGCGCTAAGCGCGATTATCTCCAAAAGCTAACGCCTGCCCAGAGCAGTTCTTAGCCATGTTATCCAATGGTAGGTGGATAACATGGCTAAGAGCATTAGCTCGGTAATGAATGAATATCGCTGACTTTTCAGTGATATTCATGCATTTCGACTGATTTTTATCGCTTTTGAGATAAAAATTGATAATAGCAAGGTTAATCTGCGATAAAAATCGGTGGAGCTCGGCGATAATAATATTGCCGCTAAGCCAACATAACGATAATCATCGTTAGTTGTTGGTAATATGCCTCTAAATTCCTCTGTATGTGCGATATTTATTTTCACACTATATAACAATTAATTTAACTGAACTGTGTAGACAACATGCTGCATGTTAACTCTGCCTCATTGTTCTCTGAGGAGTGGAAACGTACTTAGGCAATCCCAGTACTCTCTAGTTAATGCTGAAACAGGCACATCCTGTAAAAGTTTATTTGAAAGTTTCTTCTAAGAAACTGTGGACAGAGTGGGGATTTCGTTCTTATTTGGAACAACTGTTTTTCTGAGTAGAACTTAAAGAAAGAACACTGTGCCTCCCTGCACAAGCTGTAATGTAAGATATTATTTACTAGCTGTGTCACCGAAGAGACAAAAAGTTCTTGGTACAGTCTCCATATCTTGTAGAGTCCACTTACTTAATCCCCTCTGTAACATTTTCCCATTAAACTATGGTATAAATAAAAATAGTAAAATGATCTCCACCAGTAATTAATCGTGCAATTTAATGCCAACATCTCGTCCAAACAATGCAAAATTAAAGAAACGAAATCAGGCACAAGTTCTTATTTTGTTTTTCATGCCCTAATAGTATACATATCTTAAAAAAGTATCCATTGTTTTATTTCTCACCTACAACAGAAGACATACATTATTTTTAAAATGTGTTCTTTTAATTGATTAGGATTTTTCTTGAATGTCTGCGGTGCCAATTGAACTGTGAGTAAATTCAAATAAGAGCGTATTGAAAATTAGGACAGCATATTCATTTATTTAGCGAGCAGGGCGTGATTTTTGCCAAATAAGAGACAACAGAAAAGATAGCTAAATTAGTGCATTGGAATAATGGGGTCTCTATTGAAGACAAAGAAGTGTCAAAGGGCAAATATTGACGGTAGCTGGAGGAACAGGCTACTCACTGTAAAGTTCATTAGGCCCTCATCAGGGGTCTAAGTGCTAAAATCACTGGTTAGAAATGTGGTGAAAACAAAGTAAATTGCTGTTTAATGCCCAGAGACATTCCGTTTACCCAGAGAAAATTGGATTTGAAATGGTTTATGGTTTTCTTTTTATGGAGGGTATCCAGATTGCTTCTAATGACTCCTGGTACAAATAAAGGGATAAAAGCACTCCTATACTAACCTAAATGGTGAATGCTACTTTGGGGTTTGCTCTAATCTCTCTTGTTATTGAGGCATACAGAGCACACGCTGAATTGGTGGCATTGCCTGGCAGTGGCATAACAAAGTCCACTGCAGCACAGGCAGTGCTGGGGCGGGGGCTTGAGCTCCAGGGTCCCCCCTCAGCACAGGGCCCTGACCCGGGAGCTCCCTAGTAAAGGGGTCATTAGGATGGCTGACAGACTGGAGTCCGTCCACCATCCTGGTGTAAACAGGGACTGCCTGCCATGCATGCAGCGGTCCAGCACACTCGATCAGGATGCGACCGCCACCATGGGAGACGGATCCTGCATTTTAACATTGCGCCGGGTGCTGCTGACAGCAGCACCCGCCGTGATGTCAAAATGCCATGTTGTGCATTTCACAGCACTATGTGGCAGGCCCCACACAGTAGTACCCCACAAGTACACCCTCAAATCCCCACAACACAAGGGGGCCCACAAAGGGCCTGTCACTATTCCCCACCAGCCTTTCCATGGCGGCATTGCATACATGGAAAGGCCTGCACGCTAAGTCATCCTAATTTGGTGGACAGTGCCTGCAAGGCACCACCACCATTTAGGGCTATCGGATCCGTCCGCCAGGCAATCTGTTAGATTACTTTTGGCAAACCCGTGGCGGACGGTTTTTGCGTCTGCCACGGTTCTAGCATGAGTCCCCCCGACATTGTAATGTGGCAGGGGGACGGGCCTTCGCAATCGTAATTGGCCTACACGTTCGGAAGGGTGCCCCTCAATGCGCTTTGCAGGGGAGCCCCCTCAAGTTTAGCTACGCCACTGTTGCCTGGCTGAGGCTTTTGGGGTTCATCAAGTTTGATGAGACTGAAAGCTAGAAATAATTATTTCTTTAAGTCGTTATGCATGTATTCACGATAAAGAGTTGGAATTGTCGACTTGTACTAATATCGAGGGCAGAATATCAAGATACTAAATATCAACTGCAAGAATACTGTGGTCAAAAATATCGAGTTTAAGGTAAGAAATATCATTTTCAAAAATATCTAAGTCATTAATAATTTTTGCAAAAATATAGTTGTTAAAATATAGTTTTTTTAGGTAGTGTTATGTATTTTAGTATGTATTTAAAAATGCATGTGCTCAATTTTTTTGTGTAAGTATTGCATTTATTTTTTAATAGATGTGTTACATTTTTAGAAGTTATTAATTTAATTTTAAATCCATTTTAATTAAATTTTGCGTTTTAGTTCCGTAGTGGGTTGTAGATTTATAGGGTAATAGGGTGGGGAGTAATTTAATTATATTACATTGAATACTCAATTATTTATTAGTATTTATATAATTTTGATTTTATAGTATTAATTGTGGAAATTAATTTATCATGAATTAATTAATAATTGGCTTTAAATTTTTATTGATTAATAAATTGATAAATCTGTTAATTGTGTCATTTTCTTAGGCGTATGTTGTGGGTTTATAGGGCAATAGGGTGAGTATTAATTTATTTATAATTAAATTAGAATTTTTTAAAATTAAATAATAATTATAAATTATGTATTAATTGGTTGCTAATTATTAATAATGAATTGGTAATTATGTTAATTGTGTTATGTTTTTTAGGAGCAGTTTGTGGGTTGATAGGGAAGTAGGGTGGGCATTAATTTAATTTTAATGTATTTAATAATATTAATAATATAAACGTTGTTACATTTTATTTTATTTTATAGTGTTAATTGGGTGAATTAATGTATTAATATTTATTTATATTTTACTTGTTAATTGTTAATAATGAATTCATTAGCAAGTTTTAAGAAATTGGTGGTGGCATTTATAGGGGAATATGATGGAAGGTAATTTATTTATAATTAATTAATTGTTAATTAATGTTAATTAATCAATTAAAATTTAAATATAGCAATTGTGTAATTATTTTGATGTGGGAGTTGTGGGGTTCATAGTGGTAAAAGGTGGGTAGTATTTTCTTTACAATTAATTAATGATTTGTTGTTAATTGATATTAATTTATTAATGTTAATTTAGTTATGGAAAATGTGTAACTATGTTTAGGTGTGTGTATTGGTGTTTATTAGGGTAGAGGGTGAAAAGTAATTTAGGTTTAATTAATCATTACTTGATCTTTAATATTAATTCATTAATTGATAAATATTTTTGGTAATTGTTTATTTTGATTTTGTTTGGGGATTTAAGTTCTGTAGCTGATACATTTGGTTAGTACATACATTTTTACCTTTTAAAATGTGTTAACTGTGTTAATTATGGTTGTATATTTTGTAAAAATTCAGATGTGTGTTATAAATTTTGTGGTGTTATAGTTCAAGTTCAAGTTCAGTAATTTGTATAGCGCACTACTCACCCAGAGGTTCTCAAGGCGCTTGAGGGAGGGTGGGTGCATTACTTATCGAATAGCCAGGTTTTTAGCTGCTTTCTGAAGGAGAGGTGGTTCTGTGTAAGGCGGAGGTGAGTGGGGAGAGAATTTCAGGTTTTGGCCGCTAAGTAGGAGAAAGATCTTCCTCCCATGGTGGATCTATTGATGCGCGGAATTGCGGCGAGGGCTTGATTGGATGAATGTATGAATGAAAAATATTTGTAGAGCGCGCGATGGCCGAACGGCTTCCTGGCGCTGGGAGCTCTGAAGAACCGAACAGACAGGGCCAGGAGGTTTAGCAGGGGTAGGCCAGGGCAAACAGAAAAGTTTTCAGCGCTTTACGGAAATGAGAAAAAATAGGGATCGAACGCATAGAAAGAGGAAGAGAGTTCCAGAACCGGGGAGCAAGAACAGAAAAACGGGTTCCACCAGTGCGAGATTTGTGAAAGCGGGGAACAGTGAGGAGGGCAGAAGATGATGAACGGAGAGTGCGGGCAGGGGTGTGACGGGAAATCAAAGAATTGATGAAAGCCGGTGCAGAGTGATCAAGGGCCCGATAAACAAGGCACCCTAGTTTAAACAAAGATCTCTGCAAAATGGGCAACCAGTGAAGGGATTTGAGGACGGGAGTGATGTGATGGGTTTTGGGCAAGTGAAAGATAAGACGGGCGGCCTGATTCTGGATAGCTTGTAAGCGGCGGGTTTCATAGGCAGGGATGCCAGCGAACAAGCTATTGCCATAATCAAGGCGGGAAGTGATAAGGGCGGAAATAATGATTTTAAGGGAGTCAAGAGAAAAGAAACGAGAAATTTTCCGAATCATTCGGAGGGAAAGAAAACAGGAGGACACCACGGCACTGACCTGGCCATGCATGGACAGGTCCTGTCTGACCTTGATGCCCAAAGTTTTAACAGAGGGAACGGGGGTGGGAGGGGGGCCAAGAATGGGGGGCCAGAAGGCAGGGGACCAGGGACTGGATGAGCCGCCAATCAGGACAAGCTCAGTCTTATCTGGGTTGAGCTTGAGGTGATTGGCGCTCATCCACCCAGAGATAAAGACCATGGTGGAGTGAAAAAAGGATAGAGAGTGAGAGGAAGAGGAAAGATCAAAGACGAGCTGGAGGTCGTCAGCGTAGTTATACACAGAGACCCCCAGCTCAAGAAGGGAAGAGATAAGAGGGTGAATATAGAGATTGAAAAGAAGGGGAGAGAGAGAGGAACCTTGGGGGACCCCACAGGGCACCGGGAGGGGAGAAGCAGAGAAGCCGGGAAGGTGAACAGCTTGAGAGCGCCCTGTCAGGAAGGAGGTGATCCAGGAGAAGGCAGAACCTCGTATGCCCGCTGCGCTGACACGGTCCAGAAGAATGTTATGGTCGACCGTGTCAAACGCAGCGGACAAGTCGAGGAGGATCAAAGCTTGGGGGGAGTTGACGTCGGCCTTGGCCTTAAGCTCGTCGAGGACGGCCAACACCACGGTTTCGGTCGAATGACCCGAACGGAAACCAGCTTGGTGAGAAGCCAGAAGCTGGTTCTGTTCAACATAAACAGAGAGACAGGAAGTAACGTAAGATTCAAGAATTTTAGCAAGATAAGGGAGAAGAGAGATAGGTCTGTAGTTGGCGAGTGGGTGTGTAGAAGGACAGTCGTTTGTTGAGGCATTCGGGTCCTAGGTCGTAGAGGGCCTTGTGTGCGTGGGTAAGGAGACGGAACGTTATTCTCTTGTTGACGGGAAGCCAGTGGAGATCTTTCAGGTGACCGGAAATGTGAGCTTGACGGGGGATGTCCAGTATGAGTCTGGCTGAGGCGTTTTGGATGCGCTGGAGTTTGTTCTGTAGTTTGGCTGTGGTTCCGGCGTAAAGGGTGTTTCCATAATCTAGTCGGCTAGTGACTAGTGCGTGGGTGACTGTCTTTCTTGTTTCGGTGGGGATCCAGCAGAAGATTTTTTTGAGCATGCGTAGGATGTTGAAGCATGATGATGAGACGGCGTTGACTTGTCTGGTCATCGAGAGGGAGGAGTCTAGGATGAAGCCCAGGTTACGTGCGTGATCTGTAGGTATGGGTGCTGTGCCCAGAGCCGGTGGCCACCATGAGTCGTCCCATGCAGAGGGGGATGATCCTAAGATGAGGACTTCCGTTTTTTCCGAGTTTAGTTTTAAACGGCTGTTCTTCATCCATTCGGCTACTTCTTTCATTCCTTCGTTCAGATTGGTTTTGGTGGTGTTAGGGTCTTTGGTGAGGGAGAGGATTAGCTGGGTGTCGTCAGCGTAGGAGATGATGTTGAGGTTGTGTTGTCGCGCGATGGATGCGAGGGGACTCATGTACACGTTGAAGAGGGTGGGACTGAGTGATGATCCTTGTGGTACGCCGCAGATGTCTTCGGTGGCCTTAGATTTGAATGGGGGGAGGCGGACTCTCTGAGTTCTTCCGGCGAGGAACGAGATGATCCAGTCCAACGCTTTTCCTTGTATTCCGACGTTGCTGAGACGTTGTATGAGGGTGTTATGACAGACTGTGTCGAAGGCGGCGGAGAGGTCAAGTAGGATGAGGGCAACTGTTTCTCCGTTGTCCAGTAGCGTTCGGATGTCGTCTGTAGCCGCGATGAGGGCGGTTTCGGTGCTGTGTTTGGCTCGGAAGCCGGACTGTGAGGGGTCGAGTGAATTGTTGGATTCAAGGAAGGCGGCGAGCTGACTATTGACAGCTTTCTTGATGACTTTGGCCGGGAAGGGGAGGAGTGAGATGGGGCGGTAGTTCTTAAGTTCAGAGGGGTCCGCTGTGGGTTTCTTCAGAAGGGCGCTGAGTTCGGCATGTTTCCAGCTTTCTGGGAAGGTAGCAGAGTTGAAGGAGCAGTTGATGACATCGCGGAGATGGGGTGCGATGATGGAGTCTGCTTTGTTGAAGATGTGGTGGGGGCATGGGTCAGTTGGTGAACCTGAGTGGATGGAGTTCATCAGACGGATGGTGTCTTCAGTAGTGATTGCGTTCCAGGCGCAAAGGTTGTTCTTCGGACAGGTTTTCAAAGCTGTTATGAATGTCGGCGGTTTTGTTGTGGAAGAAAGAGGATAGAGAGTCGCAGAGGTCTTGGGAGGGAGTGATGTCATTGGTGCCGGCGGTGGGGTTGGTAAATTCTTTGAGGATGTTGAATGATTCCTTGCTGTTGTGGGCGTTGTTGTCGAGTCGATCCTTGAATGCTGATTTCTCGGTGGATCGGATCAATTGGTGGTGTTTGCGGGTGGCGTCCTTGAAGGTGGTCAGGTTGTTAGTGGTTGGGTTTTTTCTCCAGGTTTTCTCGAGGGTACGAGATAACTTCTTGGATTTCTTAAGGTCATCGTTGAACCAGGGGGCCTTTTTGCTACCTTGTTTGATCTGGTGATTTTTCAAGGGTGCTAATTTGTCAGCGCTGTGGGTGATCCATTGTGTGAGTTTGGTGGCAGCTTGGTTTGGGTCCGATGATATGGCGGGGGGGTTTGGTTAAGCGATGTGAAGAGTTGGTCGGTGGTGATTTTGTTCCAGTTTCTTCGAGGAATAGGTTGTGGTGGATGTGGGTCGTGGTCTTTTTGTAGCTGTAGTGAACGCAGCTGTGGTCAGTCCAATGGAGAGCTGTGGTGTGATCGAAGGAGGTGGATTTGCTGGAGGTGAAGATAGGGTCGAGCCTGTGTCCGGCTAAGTGGGTGGGGGTGTCAACAAGTTGTTTGAGTCCGAGATTGGCCAGGTTGTCCAGAAGGGTGGTGGTGTTGCTGTTGTTATTCTTTTCCAGGTGGAAGTTGAGGTCTCCCAGTAGGATGTAGTTCTCGGAGGTGAGGGCATGTGGGCTGATGAAGTCAGTGATGTCTTCGTTGAATTGTGTGCAGGTTCTTGGTGGTCCGTAGATCAGGGTGCCTCTAAGTGTGGTCCTGGGGTCGGTGTGGATCTGGAAGTGAAGGTGTTCGGCGGTCGCAAGGTTATCGTCGGAGCTGGTCGTGATTCGGATGGTGATCTTATGGGCGATGGCGATGCCTCCTCCTGTTTGGTTGGTGCTGTCTTTTTTTCGGATGATCTTGTAAGCGTACGGGATGGCTATGGCGATGTCGGGCGCTGATGAGGCGTTCATCCAAGTTTCTGTAAGGAAAAGCGACATCCGGCGATGTAGTGTCGAGTAGGTCCCAGAGTTCAGTGGCGTGTTTGTGGACCGAGCGGGTGTTCAGCAGGATGCACTTCAGGTGGTTAGAGTCGGAGCTGTGTTTGGAGGAGGAGGATTTGGTGTGGGTCCTGATTCAGGCGAACTTGCAGGAGTGGCAGGCGAATGGTCCGTGGGTGTGTCCTGGGGTAGCTACGCAGCATTGTGGGGTGCGTCCGGGGTTAAGGGCAAGGAGAGTAGCGGTCATATGTTAAGCGAGTGGAGTGGGTATTGTGAGGACCAGGGTGTCCGGCGCTGGGCGCGGTCCAGGCGCGGACGGGCGTAGACGGGCTTACCTTTGGCGCACCTTCGGCCAGCATGGGGCGCATGGGACTCGTCCGCTGGGCGTGAACGCTGCACGCAAATGCATCTGACATAAGTGGATGGTGGAGGGGGAGGGGCGAGGGAGGGTCAACTGGGAGGCGGGAGCAGGGTGGAGGGGCGGGCTGGAAGGCACAACAACAACAAGATGGCAGCAATAACGAAAGGAAACCGGACGAGGTTGGGGTGGGCAGAGGCGCAGGCACAATCAGGCACAGATAAAACAGAGGAACACAATGCGAGCCTGTAAAAGCGCTACGTTGGCACACAAGCGCTACAATATGCAAACACAATAGCGTTACGCTATAATTAGGCAATGCAGCAATTTTAGATGATCAGAACGGAGCGCAGTCAAAATTAAAGTACCAGTCAATGTTAGAAATGAAGCGCTATGATACCAGCACCAGTCAATGTTAGAAATGAAGCGCTACGATACCAGCAGGAGCCAGGGAGCGAGGGGAGCGAGGGGAGCGAGGGGAGCGAGGGGAGCGAGGGGAGCGAGGGGAGCGAGGGGAGCGAGGGGAGCGACCGCTACTGACGGAGTCAGGAAACACATATTACAAGTATGAATTATTTTCTTTTTAATTAATTTCTATTACAAAATAATTATTTGCTTGTTAATTTTTTGTTAAATAAAAAAAAATTCTTTTTCTGTAAATTGTATATTTTATTTTTTCTACATTATAATATGTTTTGTAAATTTTTATATTTTTATATATGTTTTGTTTTTGTTTTTTATTATAATTTGAATTTTCTTTAGTGGGAGTAGTCATTTTTCCCCCCACACTATCCAACACTTTCCCTACTGTTTCACTCACTGGAATTTTACCCCTCTGCTATTCAACACCTTTCCTACTGTTACACTCGTTAGAGTGGGAATAGTACATTTTATACCTCTTAGCTATTCAACACTTTCCCGACTGTTGCACTTGCTGGAGTGGGAATAGTAAATTATTCCCCTCTGCTCTCCAACAATTTCCCTGCTGTTGCACTCACTGGAGTGGGTATAGTAATTTGTACCCCTCCGCTATCCAACACTTTCCTTACTGTTGCACTCACTGGAGTGGGAATAGTAATTTTTGCCCCTCCGCTATCGAACACTTTCACTACTGCTCCACTCACTGGAATGGGAATAGTAATTTTTACCCCTCTGCTATCCAACAATTTCCCTACTGTTGCACTTGCTGGAGTGGGAATAGAAAATTATTCCCCTCTGCTATCCAACACTTTCCCTACTGTTGCACTCACTTGAGTGGGAATAGTAATTGTTCCCCCTCCGCTGTCCCACATTTTCCCTACTGTTACACTTGTTGGAGGGGGAATAGTACATTTTTACCCTCCGCTATCCAACACTTTCCCTACTGTTGCACTCCTTGTAGTGGGAATAGTAAAGTATTCCCCAGCGACGTCCAACACTTTCCCTACTGTTGCACTCGCTAGAGTGGGAATAGTAATTTGTATCCCTCCGCTATCCAACACTTTCCCTACTGTTCCCCACTTTGGAGTGGGAACACTAAATGTATTCCACTTCGCATTCCAACACTAATTGTACATTTTTCTCCTCCGCTGTCCAGCACTTTCCCTACAGTTGCACTCGCTGGAGTAGGAGTAGTAATTTGTACCCCTTCACTATCCAACACTTTCCTTACTGTTGCACTAGCTGGAGTGGGAATAGTAATTTTTATCCCTCCACAATCCAACACTTTCCCTACTGTAGCACTCAATGGAGTGGGAATAGTAATTTTCATCCCTCCCTTATCCAACACATTAACTACTGTTACACTCCTTGGAGTGGGAATAGTAAATTATTCCCATCAGCTGTCCAACATTTTCCCTACTGTTACACTTGTTGGAGGGGGAATAGTAAATTATTCCCTCCGCTATCCAACACTTTCCCTACTTTTGCACTCCTTGGAGTGGGAATAGTAAAGTATTCCCAGCGACGTCCTACAATTTCCCTACTGCTGCACTCCTTGGAGTGGGAATAGTAAAGTATTCCCCAGCGACGTCCAACACTTTCCCTACTGTTGCACTCGCTAGAGGGGGAATAGTATTTTTTATCCCTCCGCTATCCAACACTTTCCCTACTGTTGATTTTGTTGGAGTAGGAATAGTAAATTATTCCTCTCTGCTATCCAACATTTTCCCTGCTGTTACACACTTTGGAGTGTGCAGCGTGTGGGAGAGCAGGGGGCAGAGTCATCGTAAGGGCAGCACTAGGTGCTGCAAAACCGGCAGATTCGACCCACAGCACCCTGTTACATCGGGACATTTAAAGCACTAATTGCAGCAAGACCCTGGGCTTGTCGAAGTCGCGCCAGCCCAACAAGGCGGACTCCAAGTCCCAGGATCCCCCTGGAGCACCACCTGGCCCCGGCGCAAGCTGCGCCCACGCCTCCCACCCTACATAACAGCACCATCTCCCCCGCGACAAGCCCGGGACAAGGGCGGGACAGTCTACGGCAGTCCACGGCTGAAGGCGGCTGGGCCACCCCCCTAACGCCTACAACTAAAATGGGTAAGCGTAAAAATCCCTCCATTGACATTGCAGGGGGGAAAAAGTGGCAAAACATTCTGATTCCATCCTATCCTATTTAAATACAGCGGTTGGGGCCCTGTCCAATGAAATTGAAACTGCCCAGCAGGAACTGGGTTTGGTAGCCACCCAAACAAATGACAATTACCCTGTTGCAAGTCAGGGAATACCACTGGAGCCTGACATTCTCGTGCTTAAGCCACCTATATGCGTTGGAGCTGACACCCAAACCCAACTTGGCCCCACCCCTTATTTGCCAACAAATAAACCGGATGAACCTAGTACGCATATGAAACCCTTGCCGAAGAAGAGGAAAAAATCTGAGGGGGTCCCTCCATTTACCCAGGTGGCCACGGACTTTTTGAAGGACCATCTTGACCATCTCTATTCTGAGCGGATTGAACCCATGCTTGTAGGGATTGCTAAGGACATAACTGAGACTATGAGCACGTGCCTTGATGGCCTTCTAAAAAAAATGTGCATTAATTGATAATCTGGTGAAAAAACTTGATTACATCCATCCCGCAAAGCCACCTGGCAGCGTTGCTCGGGAGGCCCCTAACCCTGGCCTATCACGGCCAGCGTTACCCCCACATGCACATGCACACACTAGCCAGGGGAGGGTTACACCTCCGGTGGGAGAGGGTCAGAAGGTGAAGACTCGAAGTACCCCAGGCACAAATCAGATGGAAGTAGGGGGACTAGAGCCCCCCACAGTCCCAGGGGGCCTAAGACAGACAGAATGCACTACACACCTAGCACTACCCCCCGTTGTTGCACCATATGTAGCGGTTTTCATTGGAGTACCATGGCTAGCTGAGGGAGAGAATGAATCAAATGGAGAACTAACTACAAAGGCAAAAATATGGTGTGATGATCTGAGCAGTGGTGGGCTTAATATCTCATCGAGGATTATTACTGTAAGAAGGGTGGGGTGGGTGTGGTTCAGATCTAAACAGGTGAAAGGGGATTGTGTTGTCGTGAACTTTGATAGTGCACATATACCCGATAGGCTCTTCTGGGATGGCTCTGAAGTACAAGATAGTGGTCAACTCAGAGCAGTCCCCCTAGGGTTCTTCTATCCGCCACAGCTAAGGATAGCCCCCACACGCAGCCACCACAACATACCACCTACCGCTGGCTGTGTGGGTAACAATTGGCAAGTTGTACCCTGTAGACCCCGCCAAAACAGATCAACAGTAAATATTGCAGCCCCAACTTTAATGTTAGCCAACAGATTCACCTCACTAACTGATTTGAACCAGAACGACTGACAATCAGTTCCTTTGCAGACACAAGTAGGCACCAACCTAGGGGTAGAGGGTAGCCCATTATGCAGATTTATGAGTTGGAATGTGGCTGGTATCAAGGGTAAAAGGGATGACCCAGTCTGGGTCAATTTTATCAGAACTAACAACGCAAGAGGCTTACAAGAAACGTGGGATACATCCCAAGGGTACTGGCTGGATGGCTACATGAGCTTTGTAACCCCTGCTGTTCCAAGCAGGGCAGGGAGGGCTAAAGGGGGCCTATTGCTGGTATTCTCCCTAGAACTAGCAGGGTCATTTAAACAACTGGAGTCCGGCTCACCAAACATTTTAATTGTCGAATGGGTTTTGTCTCCAAGGTGCACCCTTCTTGTAATTAATTTCTATAATTCTTGGGCGAGGGTCACTGACACAGACCACATAGTATTCTTGGAGAATTTCCTAGATAACTACAGTCAAACTACGCATAACTTCATTGATTTATTTTTAATGGGCGATTTTAACATCCACAAGTGTAATTTACCGTGTCTCACAGATGCGTGCGAGGGTGCGGGTGTTGTGGATATCCCGCACTTCGAACACTCGAATTCAGGAGAGGCATTGGAGGCAATGCTGGCCAGTACAAATTTGTATGAGCCTGCTTACACAGGAGAAGGTGATAGGGTGCCCACCTACAAGGGTACAGCTCAGGGGTCCATCATCGACTACATTTTTACCTCAGTGTCCATCATCCAAAAGGTGATGGGGTATGAGGCGATCATTTCAACTCATAGCGACCATAATCCCTTACTATTAAAGGTTAACTGGAGTGATTTAAGGCGTAACCTTGTTGGACAAACCAAGGCATGCGCCACTGCGGTGCCCAGTGACCAGGATAGAAGACTCAAGTGGGGTAGAATAGTGGAGGAGGACTTTATGACTGCCATCCTGCCTAAAATAGAGGATTCTATTGAAGCCTGTTTGGACCAGGAGTCCTCAAATGCAGTAATTATACAGGCTTTTAAGTCTATCTGTGCTCAAGTAACCAGGGACTTAACAGTTACCAAACCACGCCTCCCCAAGACCATATAAATGGTTTGACTCCAACTGTTCACGGATTCACAGATTACTCAAAAAATCATTAAAGGACTTCCCGAGAGATAAGGCCCTTATTACAAGCCTGAGGCGGGAATACAAACTAACCCTCAGGAAAAGGAGAAACGACATAAAGAATGAGGCCTGGAACAAACTCCTCTCTATAGATGTCCTCCGTGACAGTAAAAAGTTCTGGAAGACCATAAACAACCCGTTTTTCTCTGGCTCGGAAAATAATGTCCTTGACTGTGTCATCCCAGATGAGAAATGGATTGAACATTTCAAAAATGTGTATGGTGATAATTGTAGCACCTCTGAGGGCGGTTTAGCTACAGAACAGGAACCCTATGAAATAGAGTTTGAAACAGAGGAGGTACTTAAGGCTATTATGGATTCCTCCAAAGATAAGGCACCAGGGCCGGACGGTGTCCCAGTAGACTTTTTTAGATATTCCCCAGAACTGTGGGCACAAGTCTTAACCAGAGTATTTAGGGCTGCAAAAAACAACACTTTCCCGAACACCTGGGCGACAGTAATTATATCTTTAAGAAGGGCAACCGGGAGCATCCAGGGTGTTACCGACCCATCTCCCTACTGGACTCTACCATTAAAATCTTGGGTAGAGTCCTACTTGACAAATTAAGGGCAAACCTGGAGGTGGGTGGGGGTTTAGCAAACATCCAGTATGGGTTCCGAGAGAAGCGAGGGACATTGGACCAATGTTCAAACCTGCATCTCCTCGTCTCTAAATACACGGTGGTTCGGGAGGGGTCAATTTATTTGGCCTTCATGGACCTCTCCTCGGCCTTCAACCTGGTTAACAGGTCTAAATTGTGGTCCCTGCTAGAAGAAATTGGGATAGAGGCACCTTTGGTAGGTTTTATGTCCAGCTTACACCAGAACCTAAACCCTAAAGTAAGGGTGTCCAATGAGGGGAGGTGCACCGACAGCTTTAGGTCCGAGAAAGGGGTGCGCCAGGGGTGTATCCTGGCCCCCCTACTATTTACCATCTATATTAATGGCCTAGGGAAGTATCTTGAGCTCGGGGCAGCTGACGTACCGCATGTAGGAGGAGCCCAGGTACCGGCCCTCCTATACGTGGACGACGCAGTTCTAAACGCAAGAACTGGTAACAGTTTGCAGGTCCTTTTGGACCGCTTTGGTTCCTTCATGGGGAGTTTAGACCTGAAAGTAAACGCCACAAAATCTCACACCATGATCGTGGGACCCCAGAGAAACAAGACCCGCCAAGTCGCCAACCAACCTTTTCCTGTGGGGGAGACGTGGTCTCAAGGGTCCCTGTTTTCCCTTATCTGGGGGTCCTGTTTGATGAGAGAGTTTCATGGGTCCCCCAGATTAAAGCAAAGAGGGCTTCCCTGGTGCGATCAACAGCCGCCCTAATGAGTTTCTCAAAGAGGTTGGGAGCCAAACCAATGGAGGCCTTGAAAAAAGTCTATGATAGCAAGTGCATCTCCAATGCCACGTACGGGTCTGCCTTGTGGGGGTACGCAAACCAGGACTCAATTCAGAGGGTCGAAAATGGGCTCACTCGTAAACTCCTATCTGTCCCAAGTTCCACCCCCACATTCTCCATCCATGAAGAACTTGGTCTACCTTACATTACAGACAGATTGAAGTTGGCACCCCTACTGTTCTGGATTAAAACATGGCTAAACCCAGAGCTGACGCTGAACCATGGCATTCTATCGGATGTGGTTGCAAGGGAACGCTCTCTAAGAATACAGTGGCTGAGCTATCTTAAAACCTCTTTTACTGCATTGGGGAGACCAGAGCTCTATTCTGCACCATCATCCATTGTCAAAAACGACGTGGGGTGGATCAAGCACCATTTTCTTGAAAGGGCACGGTTGGACAGGGAGCCGAGAGAAATAATGAAACCATCAGTAAGATCATATTTGGTGTTAAGAACAACTGTCTCTCTGGAACCCTATCTAAAAATTGTCACTAACCCCCTCCACAGGGTTCTGCTCACAAAGTTTAGGTTGAACTTGATCCATTACACACTAGGCCGTTTTATTACATGGTCTAAACCTGAGGATGCACCACCCTGCCAATGCGATAACTTCTCCACGCAAGACACTTTACATTTTATGTTCTTCTGTGGGCTTTTTACAGCAGCAAGGGAGAAATACCTAATACCTATCCTGAAGGAAGCAGGTTTTCTTCAGGTCAAGCCAGCGTTAGTTTTTCTTCAAATGTTGAGCAACACTCATATTACTTTCCGCGTTGCATCATACCTAACAGCTGCATTTAGAATAAGGGAAAAACAAGCCCCAGGGAACTTTCTATTTTAAAACTTTGTTGTGTATCTTAACTGATTTTATATTTTTACATTAAATGGTTTTAATTGTACTGATTTTTAAGATGACAATGAACTGATCTTTGTATTCAATTGCAATTGCATTTTACATCTGTGCTTTATGTATTGCCTTTTATGATTTTCCTGAAAATCGAATAAAGCGTATTTTGACTGACTGATTGACCGACTGAGTGGGAATACTAAATGTATTCCTCTTCGCATTCCAACACTTTCCCTACTGTTGCACTCGTAGGAGTGGGAATTGTAAATTATTCTCCTCCGCTGTCCAGCACTTTCCCTACAGTTGCACTCACTGGAGTGGGAATAGTAATTTTTACCCCATCACCATCCAACACTTTTCTTACTGTTGCATACACTGGAGTGGGAATAGTAATTTTTACCCCTCCACTATCCAATACTTTCCCTACTGTTGCACTCACTGGAGTGGGAATAGTAATTTGTACTCAAGTGGTGGAGAGTTGCACAGCCAGTCTATTCAAAGTTTTTTAGGCGAAATTTTTGTCAATGTTGTTAAAGTGCGAGGTTGCTGCCTGGGTGGCGTCTCTTGTCATGGACTTCAATTAAACATTAAGAACTGTGATCCCAACGGATGTTGGAAGCATCCCCTGGCGCTCCACTCATGGGTGGTTAGAATACTCCATCTCAGTTAATGTAAATAACGGTTAATACTAATTTTTCGTGAGGAAAAATCTTATTTTATGTTCATAAGTTCAAATTTCTTTTCCATACAGTTCATTTGTGTAATTCGTTGTTTTCAAATGAAAATAAACACTTAATCAGTCCAATGCATTTCGGGCTGAAAAGCCCTTCATCTGGGACATAAAAGTGTTATTCGCGGTGCATTTTGGGCGTCCCTCGTGAACTTCCAAATAGATTTTTTCATCTCTGAAGCAGCACGCTGCTCTTTTTGGCAAGGTAGCCGTTTACAGTCGATATTGAACAAAGACGGACAAGATGTGAAGTCTGTGCATATTGGACACAGTCAGCACGTATTGACATATTGAAACGATTAAGTCATACGGAAAGAATAACACTTTTATGTCCCAGATGAAAGGCTTTTCAGCCGAAATGCCCAAGACTTTCCCTACTATTGCACTCCTTGGAGTGGGAGTAGTACATTTTTCCCCTCCGCTGTCCAACACTTTCCTTACTATTGCACTCGGTGGAGTCAGAATAGTAATTTTTATCCCCCTGCTATCCAACACTTATCCCTACTGTTGCACTTGCTGGAGTGTGAATAGTGAATTATTCCACTCTGCTGTCCAACATGTTCCCTACTGTTATACACTTTGGAGTCGGATTAGTAAATTATTCCCCTTCGCAATACAACACTTTGCCTACTGTTGCACTCCTTGGAGTGTGAATATTAAATTATTACCCTCCACTGTCCAACACCTTTCCTACAGTTGCACTCAATGTAGTGCAAAACGTAGGATAAAAAGATATCTTAATATTTTAATTTATAATATAGTATAATTATTATGTTATATATATATTCCTTCGAATCTTCTCTCCTCCTAGTACCCTCCTGGCGAAAGTCACGGCGCAACAGCAGGTAGGTTTCTTTTATCAACGTTTTATTTTATACACACCATGTTCTTGAGTGAAGGAACGTAAACGACACAGTAAAGTACATGTGAAGATCAATTAAATTGAATTAAATTAATTTCATTACGCGCAGCATGCAATTGTCTCTGATAAAGTCTGTTTCAATCACAGTGAAGTACTCGTGATTTACAGAATCAAATTAATTATCGAGTCTTGTTCTTCCATTTCTCTTTCAAAATTAATTTATCCACTCATGGTTATCATTTTCTGACGACTATATACAATATTTACAGTTTTGTGTTGCAACAGATGTCCTTTGTACATTATATGATTCGTTCTCATTCTCATTATACCCTTTCTTCGTATATGTGAAGTACTTTATCCATATTTCCAAAAGTATAATTCACTACATTTCTGTTTAAGGGCAACTCAAGTTTTCATTCAAATTATATAAATTCATAGTCTTGTTTCCCATAACATGAGGATAATTCCAATTCTCCTTATCAGATAATCTTACTGCTGCTCATGTTTTATTTTCACTCAAGTCTGGAGGGCCAGCCATGCCACTATTATTCATGATATTTACACCTATATACATAAAGCCAATTGATATTGGAGTTCAGAGGCTTGCCTGGATTCATCGCTTTCATAGTCTATCCCCAGGATCATTCTGGACTCTAGTTTTCATAGTTACATTGTGCGATCTCCCCCACTCTGCGATGGTTTGCTGATCTTTATCCCTGAATATTTAAGTAGGCTGCAATTGCTTTGATGAAATTCATCGAAATGTGTGGCCATAGGGTAATTGGGGTCCTTGTTCTTAATCGCACGTAGGTGTTGGAGTATCCTCAGCTTCAATGTATTTGTTTATGGTGCTCCCTATATAGGACTTCCCACATGGGCACAATAGCCTGTAGACTACATATTTTGACTCGCACGTGATATGGTCCACAATTTTTTCGGACCTTCCTTTCTGCAATTTGTATTCTATAATGTTCAGACCATGTTCACAGGCCTTGTATTTGGAGCACTTCCAAAATCCAGGTATGGTTAGCCATCAGATCTTCATTGGTTGTCTGATTTCTAGATGACTCTGAGTGAGGATGTCCCGTAAAGAGGACGTTTTCCTATAGGTAATGCTTGGAGACGATGTTAAGTTCTCTTTCCGGAAGATGCGGAATCACCGCAATCCTAATCGGCCCCTAAGTTTTCATTTTTGAATGTTTTTTCTTTTCTTGTTCCACGACCTCATTCTCCCAGATGGCCATCAGGAGGTTCGCATACGTCGGGGCAAAAGATGTCCCCATTGCAGTCCCCTGCTTTTGCAGGTACAGTAGAGAAGTGTGGCTCAATGGTTAGAGCGGCAAACCCTGATGCAGTAGTCTGGTCGGGATCAGGGTTCAATTCCCGCCTCGGCGGGTATCGGGCTCAATTTCCTCAGACCTGATAATTCTCGCCTCGGTGCCTATTCTAATCATGAGTCCCACACTACACCTCTGGGCAATAGCTTGCTTAATCTCTACAACGGCCCCAACAACGCTGAGGATGCCCGAATTCACCTTCGGAGTGCCCAGGAGTGGGCTCCTCACAGGGAAAGGTCAGGAAGGGTTCCTCGGAGGTATTCGTAAAAGTGCCAAGATGCCTACGGGTAGTCGTGCGCTATACAAGTGCGTAATCATCATCATTTCAAAGTTTCATCTAGTAGTAGAATCTTCCAGTTCTTCTTTAGTGCCCTTCTAAGATCATCACTTTGATTGTTGAAGTCCATAATTAAGCGTGTTACTCCCTTTGTCTCTCCCGTTTCATCTTTCATCTCTTCTGCTTTGTCAGATGCTGTGACCAGGAGATCTGTTCTCTCTTTTAGATTCATTCTGGATATCGCTGTTTCAATCACTTCTGTCGGGTAACCCCTTTCCTGGAATCGATCACTCATTTTTTTAATTTCCTGTTCAAGGGCCTCAATTTCAGAGCATTTTCTTTTTGCTCTTAACATCTGGGCATAAGGTATGCTCCACTTTAGTTTAGCTGGATGCCCGCTGTTAGCATGAAGGATGCTATTACATGATGTCGGTTTTCTACGTATCTCAGAGCATAGTCGGTTGTTCTGAATAAAATTTTCTACATCCAAAAAGACGAGGCTAGTTTCACTTATGGCTGATGTGAAGTGGAGGTTATAGTTGGTATTCTCCCATAAATCAATAAAGGTTTGAAGCTCTTCTTTACTCCTGTCCCATATGACAAACAGGTCTTCAATGAAACGACACCAGGGGAGTCATTAGGATGGCGGACGGACCAGCGTCCGTCCGCCACCCCAAGGTAGAGGGACCGTCCGCATGGGCAAATTAGGATGTTACCGCCACCCTGGCAGTCACATCCTGTATCTTTAACCTTGTGGCGGGTGCTGCCTGAAGCAGCACCCGCCGCAAGGTTAAAAATGCATGTATTGCATTTACATGTACAAAGCGGCAGGCACCACGCGGTGCCTGCCGCTTTGTTCATGTAAATGCAGGTGCACCCCCACCCCCTGGGGGCCCGCAACGGGCCCCCAAACTGAAAAGGCAACGGGGTCCATTATGATATCGGGCGGATTGCCTCCGCCAGGCTTGCGGTAGCCACCGCCTGCCGGGCGGAGGCAATCGGCCTGATATCATAACCAGATTTCCCCCCCGCCATCCTAATTTGGTGGGGAGGTCTTTGGAGGCACTGCTGCAGTGATTGCGCATCCTCCGGCTGGCGGTGGCTTCCGCTGGCCCTGAAGATGCGGAATCACCGCAATCCTAATCGGCCCCTAAGTTTTCATTTTTGAATGTTTTTTCTTTTCTTGTTCCATGACCTCATTCTCCCAGATGGCCATCAGGAGGTTCGCATACGACTGGGCAAAAGATGTCCCCATTGCAGCCCCCTGCTTTTGCAGGTACAGTTTGCCCAGGAAAAGAAAAACATTGTGAGTCAGGCAGTAAGTTAGCATGTCAATCAACATTGCAGAGTGTTCTAGTTGAGTTTAATGGCTCTTATTCCATCCTCATGGCATATCGAGGTGTAAAGGGATGATACATCTATCGTTGTTATCAGATATCCTGTTTTCCATTCAATGCCTGACATCTTATTAAGAAATTCCATTATATCCCTTAGATACGAAGTTAATGATGTTACATAGTTCATTAAGAATATGTCGATAAATCTTGTGGTTGTTTCTAGCAATGAACCTATGGAGCTCACTATCGGTCTGCCAGGTGGTCTTTCAATTGCCTTATGCACTTTTCGTAAAAAGTAGATAGTGGCTATGATAGGGTTATTCGTTTTTAAATATGAGTACTCATCAAAATCAATCAAGCCTCTGTCTTTCCAAACCAGTAGTAGAGCATGATATTCCTCTGTCCATTCTTCTCCATCGGGTTGTTTTTTAGTTGTTCATAGTGATCTTGATTGTTTAATTGCCGTTTAGCCTCAATGATGTAATCCGTGACATTCTGCACCACAATATCACCCCCCTTATCCAAGGATTTTTTTATAATGGTGGGATCATTCTTAAGTTCTGATATGGCCTGGTATTCTTTTGGCGAGAGATTGCGTGATCTTTTATTCCACACTTCATTCTTGTCGTTGATGGGTTTTCCTAAAATTCCTGAGATTTCTTCCACCATTATCTCATGGAATAGATCAACTTTATTCCCAGGTGGTAGTTGCGGACAGAACCGTGATTGTTTTCTCAGTCGAATATATATATATATTTATCATTTTTAATATATTTCTAAATTTTATAATTGATTAAAATTATTATTTATTAATTATGTTTAAATATATATATATATTACATTTTATAGATGTAAGTTTAATTTATTTTTAAATTAAATGTATTACTTATAATTGTTAAAATGTACAAATAAATCTCAATATTTTTCTTAAGTTGAATGTATTATTTATTGTATTTAACATTATTTTTTTTTATACATAAAAAAATGATATTTTGTACTTCGATTTTTTTCTACTTACAATTATGAAGACAGGCGGTCGATAATATTGACAACGATATTTATGTCCAGATATTTGTGTAACTCATATTCTGGTATTTGATATTTTGTCAGCGATCCTGTATCCACCAAGCAGGTCCGGACTGACTACCGGGCGTTTTGGCATGCTGCCGAGCTGGTTGCTGATTTCGTTGAATATAATAATAATAAGGGTAGCTTATAAAGCGCTTGGTTAGGCAGAAGCGTGTCCCCGCGCTACAACTAAAGGACTCTGGATGAAGATTAAGGGAGAGAGACCAATTATCTGGAAAACAGATATGTTTTTAGGTTCTTTCGGAAGCTGGATTCGGATAGATCTAGGTGGAGATGGAGAGGCAGGGAGTTCCAGCTTTTCACCGCCAGATGGCGGAAGGAGCGTCCGCCCATGCGGGCCCTTTTAACCCTAGGAACCTTAAGTAAGCCCCCGTGTGAGGAGCGCAGATCGCGTGATGGTGTATACCTGGTCACTAGGTTCTGAAGTGGAATTGGTGTTTTCCTAGCAAGGATGCGGTGACAGGTACAGAGGGCTTTGAATTCCACTCTGCTTTTTACTGGCAGCCAATGGAGGGTTTTAAGAGCGGCCTTGGTGTCTGATCGTTTAGGGACCTACGTGTGCTTGTGTGCTCAACAAAATTATTTTTGCTTTGTGTATTTCGAAGCATACGCAGGTCTCCATCAACAAAATTAGCCCCCACTGCAGGGACATCAGCCCCCAGCTCTGCAGCATGCCAAAACGCCCGGTAGCCAGTCCGGCCCTGCCATCAAGTACCCCAAGTGTCCCCTCGTATTTGTAACTGGGGAGAGAAGTGACTACATTGGAAAATTGGAACCGCGTCTATATTGGGTCTCCTCTTGACAAATATTCTTTTAGATCCTTACAGAGATGAACTGTTTAAGGTCCTGGAAATCAGAAATGTGCATACGTTACCTGGGTTTGCTTATATTCAACACACATTTGATTATTGTGGTCTCTCTCAATAATGGAAATCCAAAGACTACACTTTAAAAAAAAAACCTGTATCTATGATAAAAAAAAGTTTATTTGAATTTTTGTTGTGCATTATACCCTGACAGGGGCCCCACATGGAAGGCCCATTAAGGCTCTGTTAACTTTTGAAACTATCCCTTTCTTTGAGACCTACTTAGATAATTTCGAACCATAGTTATCCAAACTTCTGTATATGAAGTTTAGGCATTTTGCCCCTGGAAACGTTCACTTTTAAGTAGGCTATAAGTATGTCACTTTCCAAATGTTGTTTGTATTGTGAGTCTTTTAACGAAACGCTCACACACTTCTTACTGTTTTGCCTACTCTAACACGTCTGTACAATATTAAAATGGATTGCACTGAATAAAAGTCCTCATTAATAGTTAAAATCAGATTAGTTTTTCGTCAGTTTCAAAGATGACAAGATCAATAGTCAATTGGATTCACACTTCTTCTTTATACTTTATTTTATCCACGGATAAAACAGCCAAATCATTTAGCTCCCTTTCTTTGAGAAAATAAAATACTTTCTTTGAACATTAGATCAATAAAAACAGATTATAGGTCTGTGTAAGTGCTATAATAGTGGTAAATGATGGATGTCAATCAAGGCCATCCGATCATTTTTAGAACCTCGGAACAGACATATGTTGGGACCCATTGACAAGAATATCTTCACATTCATCACCAATTTTTCACTCATTTTATGATCTTATTATAACAAATATATTTCATTATACAGTTATTGAGGAGAATGCAAAAATGGCAACAAGCAAAAGTTATGAGATGTCCATCAACCAAACAGTACAAATAGAAAGCTTAAACAAACGTGAATATAGTAAAAATAAAATTCTTGTTTTCGAGTGGATTTCAGTGTCTAGCCTGCCTGATCAACCATTATACGAAAGTTAAGGTATGGGTAGCTTGGTGGGTGTTCAGTGGACTACAGCATGGGAATAAAATAAGGTGTAATCAAATTTACCAACGTCACAATGATAGGAGTGGAGACTATCAACTGCACATCCCATATTGGAGGGGCTGTATTCAAGGAAAAACAATAATGGTGAATCACAGCAAAACTGTATAGGGTGCTACTCCTCACTACACTTTGCAACCAAAAAGTACATCTAGAGTAATGATGTGAACTATCAGTCATAACATGAATAAGGTTTGTCAGGTGAACACCAAGAAGTCAGAATAAGTACAGTAAGCAGTCAGAATAAGTAAAGTATTTGCTTTTGATGACTAACCAAAGGATATTCATACACAAAAAGAAGCGAGAGGTATCGACTCACCAACCATCCTCCCATAGTATACACATTAACCCACAAAAGGGTTGGGAAGAAAAGATTCAAAAAATATTTTAATTCTTTTTTTACCCTGTCAGAAGTCCCATTTAGGAAGTAAAAGTGCCATTGCCCACTAATTAGTTTCAGTCTTCCTCATAAGGCTGCTACTAGACACCCTGTGTAACCATCATCAGGAGTGGGGCAAATTGCATTTATTTATCAGAAAATACTTCGGAATCATAGCATTTCAAATTATTAAAACTGTCTTGAGGATACCCTATTAGGTCAACGTTTCAACCCTAGGCATGCAATTTAGACAGGGCCATCATCAGGACATAGGGTTGGGAAGCACCTCCCTTATGTATAGGATGAATGCAAAGTTATTTTTTGAGCGTTATTGATGCATGGGACGGCGCTGAAGTGGCTGGAATTGGGGCCCAATCGAGTAAAACGAATCCCTAAGGTCTGCACGGTTAATTACTAAATAACTTTGCATTCATCCTTTACATTGGACAGTTGTTCACAAAACCTATGTCCTGATGATGACCCTGTCTACATTGTATGCCAAGGGTCTAAATGTTGCCTTGACACAATAATAGTGTATTTGTTTTTATTTGGATTGTGGATTTTCAAATGTTCAATCTTTGTCAGAAAGTGTACTAATTACTTATGCATCCTAGATTAGTCACTGTTTAATGTACAAATACTGCATATCACCAACACACTTTATATTCACTGATTTTCACTAGCACTTTGTCTTTACTCTGTTTGAGATCACCTCATTACTTACAACGTGATAGAAGTATAAAAAACTGGTGGCCGCATCCCGCATTTCTAACATTGCAGTGGGCAGAGCTGTCAGCAGCACCAGCCGCAGTGTCAGAAATGCATGTTTTGCATTTGCATGCACAACGTGACAGGCACCGCGAGTTGTGTTTTCACTTTAAAAACTGTTTGTGCTGTTTTTTGTGTTATGGTACTCAGAGTTAAGCACAGGTTAATTTTGTGAATATTTGTGTTTCACCCTACAAGGGATTGCGGCTGTTGCTTGACCAGGGTTCATCCCCCAGTCAACCAGCAAACCAATTTCTCACAGTAGCCTACCTGTTCCCCCTAGGTCAGTTAAGGTAAGACAGTCACAAAGAAAAAAACAAACCCAGCAACCCACTATTAAGGGTGTCATTAGGATTGTGGGCAGACTTTGTCCGCCCGACATCCTCCCGTGAAATGGGACCCCCCGACATTGGTGCAGGGGTCCCGCTGCTGACATTAGGATGCGCCCGACACACTGGCGGGTGTATCCTGCATTCCTGACACTGCGGCGGACGGTGCTCTCAGCACCACCTGTCACAATGCCAGGAAGGCATGTTGTGCACTTCCATGCACAACATGGCAGTCACCGCGCAGTGCCTGCCATGTTGTGCATGGAACTGCACCCGCCAGAAACCGGGGCCCAATGCGAAAACCGCCTGCTTTTCCGTGGCGGCATTGCCGCCATGGAAAGGCACAACCCTGCATTAATGCTAATATGGATGGTGGTGTCTCTCAAACACCGCCACCATGTTAGCAGCTTTTTGGCCCGTCGACTCTGAAAACCGGGCGGAAAACCGGCGGATGGTCTTTCCATCCACCGGGGTCCCCCCGCCATGGTAATGTGGCGGTGGTAATTCCAAAGCGGGCTGTTGTTTTTAGCGGACGGACCGCCAAAGCCATATGGGCAGTGGCAATCCGCCCACTAAACTAATGGACCCCTACGTCTCCGTTCAGCAAGGGATTCCTGCACTACCAAATCTATGATCCAACCTCTTATAGGTTGGGCAGCTTGTCCAAACGTTTTGTGCTTTACCTCCTCACTTTTTTCTTTAGTGGGAGGAAAAGGGTTTCTGGAATTTGTGGAAACCCTCTGTTCAAAATAGAAGGTTCCAAGCTGGACCTATTGATCAGGTGATGCTGTGCCAGCCCTCCACTATCAAGCACCAGAATTGGCGTGGTAATGAAGGAGTGCGCTGTTTATTCCATCCACCTCACAAGAGACATGTAGACCAGTTGTCACTCCACAGATTACCTATGCTTAACTTCACTCTTGGTCTCTCTCAAGGGGGATAAGGAAATTCTAGCCATGTATCTCACCATTGCTGATGCCTTTCAGGACATATGTCGGTATGCAACAGTTGCAATGTTTTTCATGGAAAAATCACCAATAGCTGTCAAGCTCCAGGGAGAATTAAATACCAAAGTCTACAAATGATTTCAACTCAAAGGTCTCATAATTTCATTCATTGTCAATAACAATGGCAGTAATATTGTCAAAGACACTGCTATTGGAGTCCTATGTTTAACTCATTGCATCAACGTAATCGTGCAGCCCCATTGTCATTTTCTCTATGTTAGCTTGAGCACATTGCAGACTGCCCTTCGGCACGTTATTATACAAAATTATTTTGCTTTGTGCCACACTGTACTTTCACATGGAACCTGCTGTAGTTTTTGGGTTCTGTTCTTTCCTGGGATTTAGTCTGAATACCGTAGACAAGGTCAAACAGCAATGCCCCTTGTTATTCCATTCTGGTCAGGCCCTAGCACCTAGACAAAACATGCAAATGCAGTTGTTGTTTGGGAACAAGTACTTTTGTCATATAGTTATGCACGGATAGGTAACAATACATTTGGAGAGCGATTTTTCCAGGGAAGAGATCATGACAGCACCTGAGATGTAGAACTTTCATCTGTGCATGCAAAGGTACGGGGTCTGCCGCCAACTCCTGATATATAATAATTTTGCTTCTATTGAAGGGGAGGGGGCTTAGGCTTCCATATACAAGCGATGGGACCCCAACAATCGATCTCTCCTACTCCCTCAATATGGACTGCCAACCGAAGCATGAATCGGTTGTGGCAGAAACTGAAAACGATGCCAATGGACCTCACTATTTTAACTAAACTAAGAGAGGAACCCTGTCAACTGAAGGAGGTCAAATGAGAACAACAAAGGAACTCCTGGAACTCTTTTTGGGTCAGACTACAATACGATATAAGAACCAGCAACCATATGAGCTTCTGGCGCACCATAAATAGCTTAGGTGGGTAGGGCCCCCAAAGTTGTATCGTCCAACATACTGGAGTCTGAGTGGTGCCTCTTTCTATATAATCATTTCAATTACCCTCCACAGCCTGACCTGACATACAAACAGTCTAATGATACTGAGGGCAGCATGGCCCCGGATTAGCAACTTCTGCCTCTTGACAAGTCACCTCTCAGGAACTCATACACAGTGACAACAATCCAAAAGCAGATCAGAAAAGGCTGCAAGGATGGGGCCCCTGGTCCGGGAGGCATTCTACCGGCCCTTTTCAAGGAGGATCCAGCTAGCCCGCTCTAATTTTCCATCTTAGAAAAGTGTTCCATCACAGCCTCATGGCAAGGATCGATCCTCGTTCCTATTTGCAAAGGAGACGCCAAAACTTTTCCAGGTAGCTACCGCTTTGTCGTTTTAATTGACAATGATGCAAAATATTTTTCAGGCATACTGCTAAATTCTTTACGGGAATGGGCTGATGCAAGCTCAATAATTCTGCCAAATCAGACTGGGTTCTTGAGCAACACTGGCACAACGGTCAACCTCATCACACTTTCTCGGTTGATAGACCAGGCTGAATCCAGTGCTAGCTCCTTGTACATAGGGTTCATAGACTACAAATCGGCCTTTGACAAGGTCAACTGGACGAAGCTGTGGCAGAAACTCTCCCTACTGAACATACCAAATAGCTTACCTAGGGCCTTACAGCTCTTGCATCAGGACTCGTGGGTCAGGATTAAGATCGGAGACAGCTCACAACTGTCTCGACCAGTACCAACAACACAAGGCCTCAAGCAAGGGTGCGTAATTGCTCCCACACTTTTCAATCTATTCCTGTCTGATCTTCCGGCAGCCCTCAATCCAGTCAACTCACATCCACCCAAGATAGGTAGCCTTCGCCTGTCCAATTTTCTATACGCGGATGACCTGGTACTTCTGAGTCATACCAAGATAGGATTACAAAGTCTGTTGGATGCAACTGCCATGTATTCTAACAAGAATGGGCTACAGACAAACAACAGGAAAACTAAAATTCTTGTGGTCCATACATCAGGGCCCAAAAATCTGACATGTTTCCTAAATCAGGAAAGAATAGAAGCAACCAGATGCCATAAGTATTTAGGAGTCTTTTTTAACAGCAACTGCAGGTACGCGAAACAGGTGGGTGAATTGAATAAGAAAGGAATTGGGGACACGTCTGTCTTTTGCACAAAGTAACCGGAGCAAGGGTTACCTGACCTGCACTAACCTTCTCTGCTTCCTGATACCTGCTGACACTGTTCGCCGGACCCGCTCCGTGGGTCCCGCTTCACGAGGGAAGTCGGCGTGGGCTGCGGCGGCTCAACGAGGCTGCGAGCATGACGGCAGGGACTCCATTGACCATGAGTCCCTGCGAGGCCAATTGGCGACACCTGGCCCGCTCTCCCCGGAAGCTACGCCCTCAGTGCACCGGACTTAAGAAAAGCTGCCTTCCTCTGCCCAACTGGTGGGACACGTCTGTCTTTTGCACAAAGTAACCGGAGCAAGGGTTACCTGACCTGCACTAACCTTCTCTGCTTCCTGATACCTGCTGACACTGTTTGCCGGACCCGCTCCGTGGGTCCCGCTTCACGAGGGAAGTTGGCGTGGGCTGCGACCGCTCAACGGGGCTGCGAGCATGACGGCAGGGACTCCATTGACCAGGAGTCCCTGCGAGGTCAATTGGCGACACCTGGCCCGCTCTCCCTGGAAGCCACGCTCTCAGTGCACCGGACTTAAGAAAAGCTGCCCTCCTCTGCCCAACTGGTGGGACACGTCTGTCTTTTGCACAAAGTAAGCGGAGCAAGGGTTACCTGACCTGCACTAACCTTCTCTGCTTCCTGATACCTGCTGACACTGTTCGCCGGACCCGCTCCACGGGTCCCGCTTCACGAGGGAAGTCGGCGTGGGCTGCGGCAGCTCAACGGGGCTGCGAGCGTGACGGCAGGGACTCCATTGACCAGGAGTCCCTGCGAGGTCAATTGGCGACACCTGGCCCGCTCTCCCCGGAAGCCACGCCCTCAGTGCACCGGACTTAAGAAAAGCTGCCCTCCTCTGCCCAACTGGTGGGACACGTCTGTCTTTTGCACAAAGTAACCGGAGCATGGGTTACCTGACCTGCACTAACCTTCTCTGCTTCCTGATACCTGCTGACACTGTTTGCCGGACCCACTCCGTGGGTCCCACTTCACGAGGGAAGTTGGCGTGGGCTGCGACCGCTCAACGGGGCTGCGAGCATGACGGCAGGGACTCCATTGACCAGGAGTCCCTGCGAGGTCAATCGGCGACACCTGGCCCGCTCTCCCTGGAAGCCACGCTCTCAGTGCACCGGACTTAAGAAAAGCTGCCCTCCTCTGCCCAACTGGTGGGACACGTCTGTCTTTTGCACAAAGTAACCGGAGCAAGGGTTACCTGACCTGCACTAACCTTCTCTGCTTCCTGATACCTGCTGACACTGTTTGCCGGACCCGCTCCGTGGGTCCCGCTTCACGAGGGAAGTTGGCGTGGGCTGCGACCGCTCAACGGGGCTGCGAGCATGACGGCAGGGACTCCATTGACCAGGAGTCCCTGCGAGGTCAATTGGCGACACCTGGCCCGCTCTCCCTGGAAGCCACGCTCTCAGTGCACCGGACTTAAGAAAAGCTGCCCTCCTCTGCCCAACTGGTGGGACACGTCTGTCTTTTGCACAAAGTAAGCGGAGCAAGGGTTACCTGACCTGCACTAACCTTCTCTGCTTCCTGATACCTGCTGACACTGTTCGCCGGACCCGCTCCACGGGTCCCGCTTCACGAGGGAAGTCGGCGTGGGCTGCGGCAGCTCAACGGGGCTGCGAGCGTGACGGCAGGGACTCCATTGACCAGGAGTCCCTGCGAGGTCAATTGGCGACACCTGGCCCGCTCTCCCCGGAAGCCACGCCCTCAGTGCACCGGACTTAAGAAAAGCTGCCCTCCTCTGCCCAACTGGTGGGACACGTCTGTCTTTTGCACAAAGTAACCGGAGCATGGGTTACCTGACCTGCACTAACCTTCTCTGCTTCCTGATACCTGCTGACACTGTTTGCCGGACCCACTCCGTGGGTCCCACTTCACGAGGGAAGTTGGCGTGGGCTGCGACCGCTCAACGGGGCTGCGAGCATGACGGCAGGGACTCCATTGACCAGGAGTCCCTGCGAGGTCAATCGGCGACACCTGGCCCGCTCTCCCTGGAAGCCACGCTCTCAGTGCACCGGACTTAAGAAAAGCTGCCCTCCTCTGCCCAACTGGTGGGACACGTCTGTCTTTTGCACAAAGTAACCGGAGCAAGGGTTACCTGACCTGCACTAACCTTCTCTGCTTCCTGATACCTGCTGACACTGTTCGCCGGACCCGCTCCGTGGGTCCCGCTTCACGAGGGAAGTCGGCGTGGGCTGCGGCGGCTCAACGAGGCTGCGAGCATGACGGCAGGGACTCCATTGACCATGAGTCCCTGCGAGGCCAATTGGCGACACCTGGCCCGCTCTCCCCGGAAGCTACGCCCTCAGTGCACCGGACTTAAGAAAAGCTGCCTTCCTCTGCCCAACTGGTGGGACACGTCTGTCTTTTGCACAAAGTAACCGGAGCAAGGGTTACCTGACCTGCACTAACCTTCTCTGCTTCCTGATACCTGCTGACACTGTTTGCCGGACCCGCTCCGTGGGTCCCGCTTCACGAGGGAAGTTGGCGTGGGCTGCGACCGCTCAACGGGGCTGCGAGCATGACGGCAGGGACTCCATTGACCAGGAGTCCCTGCGAGGTCAATTGGCGACACCTGGCCCGCTCTCCCTGGAAGCCACGCTCTCAGTGCACCGGACTTAAGAAAAGCTGCCCTCCTCTGCCCAACTGGTGGGACACGTCTGTCTTTTGCACAAAGTAAGCGGAGCAAGGGTTACCTGACCTGCACTAACCTTCTCTGCTTCCTGATACCTGCTGACACTGTTCGCCGGACCCGCTCCACGGGTCCCGCTTCACGAGGGAAGTCGGCGTGGGCTGCGGCAGCTCAACGGGGCTGCGAGCGTGACGGCAGGGACTCCATTGACCAGGAGTCCCTGCGAGGTCAATTGGCGACACCTGGCCCGCTCTCCCCGGAAGCCACGCCCTCAGTGCACCGGACTTAAGAAAAGCTGCCCTCCTCTGCCCAACTGGTGGGACACGTCTGTCTTTTGCACAAAGTAACCGGAGCATGGGTTACCTGACCTGCACTAACCTTCTCTGCTTCCTGATACCTGCTGACACTGTTTGCCGGACCCGCTCCGTGGGTCCCACTTCACGAGGGAAGTTGGCGTGGGCTGCGACCGCTCAACGGGGCTGCGAGCATGACGGCAGGGACTCCATTGACCAGGAGTCCCTGCGAGGTCAATCGGCGACACCTGGCCCGCTCTCCCTGGAAGCCACGCTCTCAGTGCACCGGACTTAAGAAAAGCTGCCCTCCTCTGCCCAACTGGTGGGACACGTCTGTCTTTTGCACAAAGTAAGCGGAGCAAGGGTTACCTGACCTGCACTAACCTTCTCTGCTTCCTGATACCTGCTGACACTGTTCGCCGGACCCGCTCCACGGGTCCCGCTTCACGAGGGAAGTCGGCGTGGGCTGCGGTAGCTCAACGGGGCTGCGAGCGTGACGGCAGGGACTCCATTGACCAGGAGTCCCTGCGAGGCCAATTGGCGACACCTGGCCCGCTCTCCCCGGAAGCCACGCCCTCAGTGCACCGGACTTAAGAAAAGCTGTCCTCCTCTGCCCAACTGGTGGGACACGTCTGTCTTTTGCACAAAGTAACCGGAGCAAGGGTTACCTGTCCTGCACTAACCGTCTCTGCTTCCTGATACCTGCTGACACTGTTTGTCGGACCCGCTCCGGGCCCGCTCTCCCCGGAAGCCACGCCCTCAGTGCACACGGTTATATTCTGACTCACACCCGCGCACGCGGGACGTGCGCGGTACGAAGCGCCGAGCGAAGCCCGGGCAAAGGGCGGGCTGTTTGAGGCCGTTCGAGGACGGCAGAGACCGGGACCGGGCCACCCACCTTGGTCGGATCATTCCATCATCCAAAGCGCCACAAGGCCCCGATCATACAGACGTCGAGATGTGTACCAGGGAAACTAGGAGCAAATCCTCACAGGCTGCGGCAGGAGTTGCTAAAGGTACCATCAACAATTATTTTGTCAAAGCGCGATCACTTTTGATTGACGAAATTGCTGCCCTTGAAAGACGCATTTCACAGGAAATTGATTGGGTAAGGAGATCATCAATGGGCCCAATGGCTCTGGCCAAGACTCCTGAAGGAAGGCCAGAGGTTAACACCTCTAACCATGAGGGCCTGGGGGCTAACCATTCACTTACTAACCCAGACCTCAGTATGGAGGCCTTAAATGATCTTGAGGACATGAGCCTAATGACCCTACCGACCGGCTAAATACCAGCTACCCCAGTTCTAACCCCCAGCCAAGACTCTGCTACTGTTACCTCTACCGAGAATGTCTCGGATCTTTCAAGGGGAGCAAGGGAAGGAGTAATTCAAAAAAGGAAGAAAGGGGGCCAAACTAAGGGAGGATGTAAGTCTAAAATAGCTAAGCCAAACCCCGTAAATGGCGCGCCTAGCCCGGGTGCAAATACTCCTGGCCAACCATCCAAGATTAGCGTAGAGGTCCCATTAATAGTTACTGTACCCATGGGCACACCTTCTCATCCCACCAATATCTCATTGGAATCTTCCAGTGAGGAAATCACACTCACAGATATAGGCACACTTTTCACGTCTCTCTTAAGCCCCCTTGAAGCCCGGCTGATAAAGATCGAAGCTAGGCTGGTCAATATTGAAAAATCTACAGTCCAGCTGGAAGATAGCCTGAAAACAGAAAATAAGGGACCAAAAGGAGGGTTAATCTCTAAGCTTAAAAAGGGTACCGATCCCATAACTCAAGCGAAGAAAAATGGCCCAGTTATTCCTCATAATACACAACATAAGCCCAACCAAACCAATACTCTGCAACCCTTGGCTACTACAAACAAAACCATTCTACCTACACAAACCCAGGCTCCACCACCTCCACCCCCAAATACAACTGCACACCCTAAAGATAACGCCATCCCCTCTGACAAATTCCAGAGTGACTTAAAACCTGTAGATAACATGTCAAATAATCCCCGTAAAACAAAACCTGTGAGTCTACCACCTGAGGCGTCCCACTACACAGTAATCCTGGCGGGTGTACTTGAGTTAAAATCTAACACTATAGAGATGACTGCCTCCCTTAAGAACAAAGTCATCAACTGGTTGTCTATATACAGACCTCTTCCACAGGGCACAACTAGTGACGTTCTTATGGTGAGACAGACTACCTGGGTGGGAAATATGAGAAAAACAATCAGAGGCGATTGTATTGTGGTTAGCTTTAGAGAACCCAGAACAGCTTCCTACATCTGTAGCTGGGCCCTCGAAGACCAGGGGAGCCACATCCAGTCGCTTCCCCTCTCATTCTTCTACCCATCGAATATGTACACATCTGAAGACCAAAGATGGGGGTACCACCAAGAGTTACTGGAAGAGTGGGAGAGCAACCGTGCAGGGAGGAGGAACACCCAATACCACAGGACTATGGTGCCTGAATATTTACCCCCATATAGTGACGAAGAGGGTTGGGAGATTAGTACCAGGAGGAGGGGCAGATGGGGGGGAAGAGCGAGATGAGTCCAGGGACCATATACAATTCATCAGCCAGCTTACCTCCCTATCTCTAATAGATACAGCAGCCTCGAAATGGTTGACTGACTGCCTGAGCCCAATGGTAGGGACCTGCATCAATTCCACCTAACAGACGGTAGTGAGGACAGAACCACCCCTAGTGAACAAGCCCAGGTTTCACGAGAATTGATAACCCCCCCCCAACGTTCCTACACATTGTCAGGACCCCGGCCACTCACCAGCTGATACACTGTGTAATGATAGTAATCTAATGATTGGACAGGGGGAAACGTTACAACATCTAATGGTAAATCTTGCCACAAAAGAGGACAACCATTCTGATACAGTCTCACCATCCCCAAGACCCTCAACATTCAATCTGATCTCATGGAATGTAGCTGGGCTGGGTAATAAAATGGATTGCTCGGAGTGGGCTTCCTTTATTAATTCAAAAAGTATCTGTCTCTTCCAAGAAACTTGGGCAAGAGAGGAGTACATATGCCCGGGGTTTGCAGTGTTTTCAAAACCCGCCAAATGGGGGGGAAGAGGACGACTGTCAGGAGGGTTGGAAACTTGGGTAGCCTCTCAATTAGGCTGCAAGGCCACTGGCCTAAATGCCGATTCAGAAGACATATTACCCGTCCTGTTAGAATGGCCAAACTCCTCCAAACTGATGATAATAAATGTCTACTCAAGACCTGTAGCTGGATCACGCAAATGAACCACCATTGAGGAACTTTCTGCTTTCCTGAGTGAAATCCCTAGGGACCTCCCTTACGTGGTTGGAGGGGATCTGAATTTGCATTATGAGCCACTGCCTGGCCTTCTTGATGGACCCTCCCTAGAGGAGGATTCAAGATGGCTGATACCTGCTACGGTGGCACCTCCACCAAGAGCTTGGACTTCCCTTGCACTGCAGATTACTGCCTTCACTCTCAACCATGGTATTAGGGCTTGTAATGGGCGTTTTAAATCAGATATCCCTAGTAAATGCACCTTCAATAAAGTAGGAAGTGAATCCAGACTAGATTATGTCTTAGTCCAGCTCTCTTGTTGGTCACGAATTATCGACTTCAGGGTACTGGATAGAGGGGATAGCGACCACAACGCCCTCGAACTTGAATATGCCATGCCAGGCACTGAGGGCATGGGACAAGACAAAGCAAGTGCAAAGACAGGGTTACTCTTGGAGAACAACAGGAGGAGAGTTAGGTGGGGAAAATTGGCCACAAGTGGCGTTAAGTTACCCAGGCTTTATGCCAGAATTACCTCTGTGCTGGAAAAGGCATTCGCTCTTGGTACGGACCTCAGCAACGGGGAAAAAAGAGAGAGCAGCTATCGCAAACTCATGAGGATTTAATAAACACCTTAGAGTCAGATCTCTTTGTAAAAGGCCCTGGTAGAACCAGTGGGACACATAAAAAGTCCTGGTATAATGCCTCATGCCGGGAATCAAAACGTGATCTCCTACTCGCAATTAAGGCGCGTAGATCCCGCGAGGAGATACAAGCAAGAAGACGGGCATATAGGTCACTGTTGGTAAATGCCAAGGCCGAGTGGGATCAACAACACTGGGAGGAACTCTCTGGTGCTTTAGTCACCAAAGACTCCCGTAAATTCTGGCGGTTAGTCAACAACGGGTCAGAAGATCTCACCTCGGCAATTGAAGCCAACATAGCCTCGAGCGTTTGGCAAAACCACTTTCAGTCCCTATACGCAATAGAGGACATGCCCCTGAGCACTCCCCACTGTATTACAACATGTGACCAGGAGTCAGAACCCTTTACGGAAAAAGAAGTCAGGGCAGCAATTGCGGGCTTGGCAGCAGGTAAAGCTCCGGGGCTCGACGGGCTGCCAGGAGATCTTTTCAAGCAGGAGCTGGGGATATGGGCCCCCTACCTCCTGCTGATATTTAACGCAGTTCTTAAGGGGATGGAGGTCCCGGATACTTGGCTGGGTGCAGAGGTGGTCCCAATATTTAAAAAGGGATCCCCTCTACTCCCAGCCAACTATCGTCCAATAAGCCTCATTGACGTGTCGCAGAAGCTCTTTGGTAGGCTAGTATTGGACCGGTTGCAGAGCTGGCAGGAGGAAACAGATACCCTGAGCCCTTATCAGGCAGGATTTAGGAGGGTGGGTCTCCACAATCGATCAAATATTTAGATTAAACCTAATGTATTGGAGGACCGCCTTGATCGAGGGCGGCACTTTGTACACGGTTTTCGTGGACCTACGTGCCGCCTTCAATCTGGTGCCAAGATGAAAGCTGTGGAGGGTAATGGGAGGAGCTGGGCATCCCGAAAGACATCCTCGCAATCCTGATGAAATTACGTCAAAACAACTTTGCACGCGTCAGGTGCGGAAGAAGTGGTAACCTAACCGAAAGATTACCCGTTCACAGAGGGGTGAGACAGGGTTGTGTGCTCGCACCGACCCTGTTCTGCCTCTTTGTGAACGGGGTAATCGCGCACCTGGCAGGGATTGCTAACACGGATGCCCCAAAATTGACCGGCAGCAGGGTGCCCGCAATCATGTTTATGGACGACACCCTGCTGCTGTCCAAATCCCTGATGGGCATTCAGCGGGTGCTAGATGGTTTCCTGGAATTCTGCACAGAAAGGGGACTTGAAATCAACCCGCAGAAAACAAAATTCATGATCCTTAACCCCACGTCTTTCAAGCATCCAAATCCCCTGCTTGGCACAGTGCGCTTGGAAAGGGTAGACACGATTGAGTACCTGGGGATAACCCTAAATCAAAATCTTACGTGGGGGGCGCACCAGATAAAAGCGAACATGAGGCTGGCCCAGAAGGCGGGTGGTATCATGAGAATTGCGACCAAGTCATCATATCGCCCCCTCAGCCCCGCCATCCAAATCTACAAAGCACAGGCGCGGGGGGGAGTTACTTATGGGGAGAGATCTGGGGCCACATTCCATCGTCCAATCTGTTAACCGCAGAAAATAAATTTCTGAGGCAGCTGACAGCTCTTCCACTAAGTACTCCACTACTGCCCCTGAGATTGGATCTGGGTCTGAGGCCTATTACGGAGGAATTAGGGCTTAAACCATTAACATTTTGGCGTCGTCTTTGGAGCAGCCAAGATCTTATCTCCTACAGATCAGAGTTACAGGAATTCTTATTGCTACCTAACGCCACCAAGACCCCCCGGTTAAAATACATTAGGAGAACTAGTGAGACCCTTGGACAACCAGAACTATGGTTAGACCCGGAAAGCACAAGTATCAGGATTCCAAGTAAAGTGCTGTCCAGAGCATACTATGACAAAAAATGCTTCTTCAAGCCATGGATAGCGCACGAGCCGGATCTCTGACACACTGCTTCATTACAACTAAAGACTCATATAACCTCGAAAGCATTTTGGATGGCATGACTCCAGCACTAACAAAGAAACTATTCCTCCAATGGAGATATGGAACCCTTCCTTTAATGTCTTTTACTAAAGCTTGGTCCTGCAGGTCTACCACAGAGATGTGCTCGGCATGTGACCACACTAAGGAGAATGATGTTCACGTGATCTTCTTCTGCCGAGCCTACCAGAAAAGTAGGAAGTTCTGGCTTATTCCCCTCCTTAAAAACCTGAGTTTTAGAATATTTTTGCCTGCATATCGAGTTTTAAAGACAGATCTATCACCACCAATTGTGTTTGCCGTGGCAAAATTTCTAACTGCAATGTGGTATATCCGAACCCGATTGATAAAGATGGTTGGAGACTCCTGAAAAATTGTACCCCTTGATGCATTGTTACCCCTTTTATCATTATTTTCTTTTTAGACTTCAAATGTACCGAATTTTAACTGATGTGGTATTTTTGTATATTTTTTATGATCTTGCGATCGAAATAAAGATTTGAAATCAAAAGGAATTGCGTTGTGCTTGTCACTTAACTCCATCCAAAAAAACTAAAGGGCCCAACTTTCACTCCAATAATCCAGGTGGCCCAGGCAAAGGTCATTCCAACACTAACCCTAGCGTGCGAGGCTCTAAAAGGGCTGGATAGCGTGCTTTTAGATAAAACTGTCATAAAAATCTACAGAACGATCTTTCAGCTAACTCCTTACACGACATCAGTACAAATCAGATTGGAATTTGGAATCTGTAGACATTCACCAGACCATATGGCAACTTTTTGAATAAGCTGCCATAAGCTGAGGGCATTAATGGAAGGCAACTTGGCCCACCACCTTTGGAGCCAGCTGGACACAAGTTGATGGCAGGCAGGGAACTGCTTCCTGTCCTGCAGCCTTAGCACTCTTGGCCTGAGTAACCTCTGTGCCCTACATGTAAGCCAACAAGAGTTTAAAAGGCTAGCAAAACTCAGCGCAAAATGACTTTCTTCAGCAGAAGAGAGGGCCAGTCTTTCGGCACGGGGTCACAGTTGGATGACCCTTCGCACTAATCCACAGTTGAAACCTCAGAGCTACCTAACAACTACCTTCAATGCATGTACTAAGCTCCAGTTCTTAAGGCTGAGAATAGGGGTGATTCCTATGAACTGCCATCTCCTTAAATGGAAGAGACCGTGCTCAGGAAATGTGCCGGCTCTGCGGTCAACCTAGGGAAGACATACTGCATGTGCTATGCTTGAGCCCTAATCTCCAAGAGGATAGAAGAACCCTATTACGAAGGTGTTGGATTGTTAAGGACGTTAGATCTTGCAGAGGAGCAGTGCTGGCCTGCTTCAACCCCGGGAACACAATGCTAAACTGCGTCTTGGTCAGGTTCACGTATCCACTTCGCAAAAAAAGCTAGAGGAGGTGAGTCAACTTATAGACTCTCGGCCTGGGACCTAGTTCTCTTGCCTATTTGTACTCCATCCTTACCTGTGACCCGGCCTGGATCATGGACCGCTTTCAACAAAAAAAAGCGAAAAGGAAAGGACATGCGCATAGGCTTTTCGGCCTGGGACTTAAATCTCTAGTCTATTGGGATTGCCGTCTCCTTGTCTGAACGCAATCTATCGAAAGCTAAGGACAATGCATTTGTAACAGATATGTCATGATGACATGCCAACAGAAATCAATGACCATGAAAGACGCAAGTTACACCATGTTACACATTGAAAAGAATGAACAACTTCCCTTCACTGTTGCAGAAACTCTTTCTGCGATATGGTTAATACATGTGGTTATCTTGTTGCCTATTTCAACCTTTCAGTTAACTGCCTGCATGAAACACTTCCTTGTAATGTTTCTGACCCAAATCTGGCTTGTTATTTGAAAAGGGACACCATAATTATTCTTACTCTTACATTGCTTTCAAATGGAATCTCTCTCGTTCTTAATATTCAGAACAGTTAAAATCTGCGGGCATGAATCCCATTTGTCAGAGGTCTTCAATCTGTGGGGGGCGACCCCCATGGGGGCCGTGGAGTCAGGGTAAGGGGGTCACGCTTTCCTGGGCCTCACTTCAGCCGGGACTCTTGAAAAAAAAAAAAAAAACGCCCGAGACAGTTCATTATGAAATTAAAGCTTTAAAAGCTGTAATGCCATTCTGGGAGTGTTCACTTGTGAAGCCAGAGCTGATCAGACAGCTAAACAAGGTTTCCTTCCAGGATGCCTCCTTGTCTGAATGGAACAGAAATATGTGCTACCAGTTAATTTAAAAATGTAAAGGGCAATTTGCAGCTGCAAAGAATGATTGGGAGCCGGTACTGGCTTTCATTGATGCAATCACTGGAAGTGTTGTGATGAGCTGTGAAGTGTCTGCCTCTAATGGTAAATATATTTATATAGTGCTTACTATCCCAGAGGAGGTGTTGAAGGCCAGTAAGGAGTGAGAAAGCAAGCATTTGCAATGCAATAGGTCGCGCAATTGAGACATTTTGACCAATTGGCATTGGAAATAACAATGCGTTTTAGTATTGTAGGTGTTTTGTAAACACATAAATGAATGGCATTGTCATTTACAATGCCAATAGGTCAAAATCTCTCAATTGCGCGACCTATTGCATTGCAAATGCTTGTTCTGCCAGTGGCCAAGTACAAAAAAATGAACAATTCTGGAATGTGGCCACATTGTTGGAGAGTGCCCCGGCGAAATTAAGAGCCCAATCAGAGACTGATGGCCTATGGTGGCCACATGCATTAATATTTGGGGACTGTTTTTCATCAGGTTCTGACCCAGAGAAAGAAAGAGAGAAAGGGGAGGACAATAGAAAGTGGTGCGAATGGAGAAAATAAGCATGAAAAACAACCAGCAAAAGTGAGTTAAAGAGGGTGGTGGCAAAAAAACCCAGATGCAATCAAGACTAGGATCCTTGGTGATCAGTAAGTACAGCATTCAGTATAGCACTAGCTATGGACTGCTAAGAATAAATGTGGGCCACTACTCTTATGTTTATTACAAATTAAGCACTGGCCCAGTGCCTAAACACAACGAAAACGAGACAACAGACTGTGACTTATTGCTATATTTGGGTATTTATAAGGTGCAAACACAGATTGACCGTCTCTCTGGAGAAAAATAAGCACACTCATCACTTTAGTTCAGAAAGGTGTTAACATCCAAATAAGGTTTGCCAAAATATGTTTTATTTGTGAAAAAGTATCATTGTGAATTTTTGAGTAGTTCTTTTTGGAGACTTTTTGTTTGAACTGTGTAGTAAGCCTCTGATACCAATCTGTTTATGGTTGTCGAGGGTGGTTGTACCAGGTTAGAGAAATTTTTGTCAGAGGGGGTCCTTACACCTAAAAAGTTTTGACAGGGGGTCTCAGCATCAAAAAGTTTGAAGACCTCTGCCATATGTGGTATCTGTTTCCCAGTTTGTTACTTGTTGCAACAATGTCCTCTGTCCACCCTCCCCATGGGAATGTAGCTTGTCCGTTATGGCCTTCCATTCCAACATTGAAAACAGACTTCAACAAGCTAAGCAGACTCAAAATTTTATTGTTTCAACAAGAGGTATCCCGTGCAGGCCCATTGTTCAGTTTCCTATGTTAGCATGAGCATGTTGCAGACTGCCCTCTGCTTTGCGTACATTACTATAGAAACTTATTTTGCTTCATGCCAGACTGTACTTTCACACAGAATCTGCTGTTGTTTTTGCGTTTTTGCATTCTGTTCTTTCCTGGACTTTAGTCTCAAACAACAAAGCCCATTATTATTCTGTTTTGGTCAGGCCTTAGCACCTAGATAAAACACACAAATGCAGCTGTTGTTTGGGACTATATACCTTTGTCATATAGGTATGTATGGACAGGTAACAACACACTTGGAGAAGGATCTTTCCATGGAAGAGATCGTGACAGCACATGCGATGTAGAACTTTCAACTGTGTATGCGAAGGTACGGGGTTGGCTGCCAACACCCAAAGTTCTCCTGGTATATAATCCTTTTGCTTCTATAGAAGGGGAGAGGGGTTAGGCTACCCTGTCTTGTATAATAACAGGTTATTTTATGATATATGGACTACTTACTACGCTGACCGTATTTGTGTTAGGCATTTTCTTGTGGCGTGTCTACTGCATATTAGAGTGCAATAGTTAACATAAACATTTTTAACCTTTCTGTATCTCCATCAGATCTTATTGTGCACTAGTATGAGAGAGAAAGGATTTGTTCTGTAACATCGATTCCTCGGAGAGTCGGGAGTTTTGTGTTCTGGGGTGTCAAATCACCTGTTCCTCTGTGGGTGAGTAGGAGGGCAAGTGAGACACTGAATCAGTCACTGACTACGAACTGTTCTATGGTCCTAAGCATAGTCCTGTGCCTACACAGAATTTCTGCAACACTTTCAAAAAAGTTGTAGGCAACAACATACTAGTAACCTCTCATAGGATTTGCCCTCATTGCTGTCATTCCTTCAAAAGCCCAGAAGCATCTGAGGATCTTTTAATCTGTAATAGATTCCCTAAAAAAAGCCAACAAGCAGGAGGTTCTAAATCATTGGAAATCCTTCAGAAATCCATGATATATGTGCTGGAACAGTAGAGGTCTATTATTAAATATTTACTTTAGGGTAGAGGAGATGAAACTGCTAAAATACTAGGATGATGAGGATGTAGCAATGGCTTTATAATGTGTTTTCATTAATTATGCAATCCATCTTTAAGGGGACAACTACTAAAGTGTTTGCAATCAATTGAAGGATACAAAGGATCTCCTGACTTCTTAATAAATTCAATTATCCCTCATATCACATACTCTCATACATTTTAGGTGGAACTTATATATACATAACCGCCTTTCTCATACTGCAAAATGTTATCATGGGTATCAATTATACAATGATTGTTCTTCTAATTGGAGCATAACTGTTTATCAATCCCTCTCTTTACTACTAGAGCCCTGCCCAGACTCGGTATTGTATACATGTATTCGGTTTAACAAACCTAACTCGGAATTGATGGTTACTGTGCAGGTTTTCTTCTTTAATATCCGTCCAATCACAACTTTATTGGCACTTCACTATCAGGGTGTATATGCCTTTCAATACCACCCATATCAAAAAGAGGTTATCCACTGAATTAAACTGCCCTTATTTTGTTTTCACATTGCTTGATTCATTAATATATGCAAGCAAGTTTCTATTCTATTTGCCAAATAGCAGATCTCTATGCCAATATGTCCAACAAGGAACACCTTGCTAACACAATCTTCTTTCAAGTGTTCATTTTGAAGTATATATTGATCTGTAATCACCTATTACTCATCTCCAGTGGTGTCATGGAATGTTGTATGTTGCTAGCCCCATTTATACAATTTGAAATCTGCTCACTACCTTCAGTGGCATTATTGTTATACCTACTATTTTGGTGATTCATTTGACTAACCAGTATTGCACCCTTGATATTATTGATTGCCCAATTTCAAACAGACCCTCTATATTCAGGGCTTTTGTATCAAATGTGTACCTTCAGGCTACCTAAGTACAAGTGGATCTCATCCTTCACTTACTGCTAAAATGACTAAATCTTGCTTAATCAATTATATTGTCAATAATCAAACATCAAACACTTTAGAACATTTTTACAAACTGGAAAAATTGAATGATCAAAATGTCTATTTGATATGTTTCACATGCTACCACCATTTTAACTCCAGGTAGACATCAATCTTGTACCTAATAACAAACAGAATATCTAAGTTCAAGAGCTTAATTCAACAAGAATGTCAAAAGCAGCAGTCTATTTATCTTTCAAGCTACAAATATACACATCATTTTTCAAAAATGAAAAAAAAGGAATTAAAATAACTATTTAGTTCAGGGGGAGCACAATCATATGCTAAATGTCGAATGGAACCTCTGCGTTTTGACCTTATTTCTTTAAATGTGACTAATACAACAGCCATTTTCTTTTCAGGCTACTAATATGTGTCCCACTATAGTATTGTCAATCAGGGATTAAATGGTTAGAACCTATAAATTTAAATGCAATTAAAATAGGTCTCCAAGCAGCTCTTTACTTTAAATCCTAGAATGAATACCCATCAAATTCACCTGATAATCATGTGTCATTCTTCCCTGTTGTTTAGGCCTATCTTATAAGTTCAACATTTTGACATATAAAAGTATTACCAATGCTTCCTCTTCATGTCCATATCTGCTCCACACATATAACTTTATATTCACTCCAGAATGAACCACCTAATATTGTTCTCTGAGTAATTTATTTCAATCAAGTGTTTCATCAAGGAAGCATTCTTTTTCTTCAGTCTCATTGCTTACTTGTGTTCATTACTATAACTCGCAGCTCCTTCCCTGTTTCCCCAAATGTGATTTCTTACAAGGGCATATGAACAAATAAACAACATTGCTCGTTCTGCCCTTTGCCATAAACATTTTGAATGTTTGACCTATATATATTCTACATGTTCACCACTTGTGGCTTCCTCACAAATACTACATGTTCAGCATGAAAAGCTACTGTTTCCTGTTACAGTTACCCAACTCTCTAATGTTTTTCTTTTGTCTGAATTTGTGAACCAAACTATTCTATATTGATTTGTTCCTCCTAAATGCATTCAAGGGACTTTCCAGTTACTCCTCTCTATCCACATCCAGGATTGTGCAATTTTATTTATCAAGTATTTTTATTTATTTTATCCATCTGTTTACTTTCTTCTCTTCAAACACACTTTCTCTATTATTGTATTTTGCCCTCTTGTAAGCATGTTTCATTGATCTCTTTGAGTAGTCACGATATTTTCATTTACCTTTTAGACAATTTACATATTTCTCAAAATCCCTTATAGACATGCAGCTCCTCCTTAAGCGAAAGAACTGTCCGGAAGGCATGTTATCCTTCTGACTCTTAAGATGGTAATTAATGTAGTGCAACATGCATTGGATGATTGAGGGCTTGTGCTTTGTAAGTTTTGCTTTGGACTGGGCTGCTCTCATTTTAAGGAAGTTGTACAGTTCTGTGTATTGTAGACTGTGCTTTGTTTTTAGCATGCTGAAGGTGGAGGGGTTTTCCCCGTCATCCAGCTGAACTGGGTAGGAGATTCCTAGTCTTTTCCATGTATCTATGGATAGAGGTTTCCCCTGTGTTTTATCTTTGTGTTTTCCCACAGTTATTCCCACATTGAGTTGTTAACGCTATGCTCCATTCCTATTTTAAGAAGGGCATTTTTTGTGTTTTTGAATATTGGGTTTGCGTTCTGTGTCTTGTTGACTGTGAGGAGAGCTATTGGCTCAAGGTTGTTTAGTATGGCTCTCTCAATTGTAAGCCAGACCGGCATATAGTCCTGGCTGGGCAGGACCCAGTAGACCCCCTGTTTCACTAAAAAGGCAGTTTGGAATGTTTTGAAGTCTGCCACATTTAGTCCTCCCAGTTTCTAGTTTAGCCTTAATTTTTTAAGCGACCCAGCTCCACCAAGCTTAACGACAAAACAACCACATACTGGGAGAAACTACTCGGTTCCACACTCAGCGAGAAAGAACTCCACCTCCTCTGGACGTCCCCCACACAACACAAAATCTCCCTGGTTTTAGGACAGACAAAATTCTGGCTTTTACACAAAACTGATTGGACCCCGGCTGGCCTGGCGAAAACGACCGGTGCTGGAATTGCGACAATGAAAAGGGGGACCTGGCGCTCCTTATCTACCACTGTCCCAGAGTTAAAACATTTTGGCAGAAAATATTCACTTTCATAAAAAAAACGTTAGGATGCACACTAAAAGCAGATTTTGCTACCCTTACCAACGTATTTACACAACAGAGTTAGACTCACAACAGGACAGAGACCTACTGGGTCTCCTACTAATAGCAGCAGTTAGAATAGTACTCACCAAATGAAAAGACACATCCAAGGCATACATTTTCATTTCATAAGGCTTTATTCGGAACAAAAAACAATGTCCATAAAAGCACACATATAATAAATAAGATTCCAATGACAATTACAATACAATTACATTTACAATTAGACAGCCAATGTTTAAAAAGAAACATAATATACAGGCGAGGACAGAATACATATTTAAAAACTCATACTTTTCCTGACGTTAATCGCTGTAAGCCGGAAAGTAACAGTAAAAAAACAAACATCGGGATGGAGCAAGTTAAAAAGCAATTTCATAGAATCATGTACTGTCCTGACACCAAACTTGACAAAAATAGGTATTAAAAAAGCTTTGCGAAAATTCCCATACAATTGACACAGCAAAAGAAAGTGCATAGTGCTTTGTGCTGAGATATTGTCACACGGGCAAGGACCAGCAGGGTGCTTGTTCAGGGAAGGGAAAGCAACCAGGTTATGCACAATCCCCATCCTTAATCTTGTTAGAACAAACTGATGAGAAACTCTGGTCACTTGGATCAAATATGGTTGATAGCCCGCTATTTCATTCATACTACTGTAAAACACACAGGTGGAAAAATTGCCTTCGTTACAGGTCTTCCTCTCTGATTTACTATTCAAAAAGATGTTCTTCATTTCAGACTTAGATATGTCTGAGGCCCCATATCTGTCGGTATTTATGTTAAAAAGCAATTCTTTTTTAAAGTTTGAGCAGTTGCACTCCTTCCCTTGGTTATTTATGCTTGTATACCAACTTAAACGGTAAGATGCGTGCGAACAGAAACCGTTTCAAGCCTCTTCACGGTTTGAATGTGAAACAAGTCTGATGGGGCACATCACTCCTGTGCCCGTCTGTCGCACTGCCATAGGGGAAATCATTCCTGTATGTGACTTTACTTGAATAGTCAATCTTTTCTGGTAATCTTACTTAGTCCAAAATGTTTTCCACATATCTTACTTAATTACATCACAGCGGAGACATGATGTTGTTGCATTGAATTGTTTATTCATCATTTTCAAATACCGAACGTTGCCTTAGGCTTCTACGAGGGCATGTGAGGACAAACATATTTCAATACTGCTTAAATGACGTCAACATTCTCCCAATGCATTTCGAATTAAAAATTCTTCGTCAGGGGATTAACTGAAAATGAAGTGAAAGAAACAGATAAGCTGGCTGCTCGAGACTTCTGTGTAACTCAAAATGATAACTTTAAATCAACCCTCAACCCTACTCAGATCAAACCTTCGAGTGATTAACATCCCAAGGCTCTCCCTCCGTGCTCAAAACCCTCCCCTCTCCCGAGTTGACAATCGGTATTTAGCGCAATTCGTGTAGTACGGCTTAGCTCACACCCTGCTAAACAATTCCCATTAAAAACCACCCTTCTCGCATTTACCTTTTCAGCGCCGCACCCGGCGGCATGACCTCATTTCACTCCCTCCGTGGCAGGCATTCTAGAAGTATTACCCTCCCGCTCACTACGTTTTAAACGAGAAAAGACTCACACCTGTGAGCGATATGGCTACAAGTCTCCACCCCTACTTGTAGTTTGTACGTGCCGTATGGAGAAAAACTCAATCTCCCATAGTACCCTACATCGATCTAAGAAGGTGAACTCACAAAAACTAAGTAAAACAAAACCTACTCATGGAATCATCCTGAACTTAAAAAGCATGTACAAAATATGTGAACATAAACATCACTGGTGAGCATAGAAAAAAACATTTCAAAAGAAAGCAAACTGTTCGAGTAGCAATGTTCAACTGTCCCCACGTTCAGGTGTCAGTATTGTTCATAATCGTAATTGTGTCATTTCTTCAGTCTCTGCGATGACGTCTCCTTTTGAAAGTCTTAAACTTGAATCTTTGGGGTGCAGGCTCTGAGGCGATAATGTTGCAAAGCAATTCTTTTTTAAAGTTTGAGCAGTTGCACTCCTTCCCTTGGTTATTTACGCTTGTATACCAACTTAAACGGTGAGATGCGTGCGAACAGAAACCGTGTCAAGCCTCTTCACGGTTTGAATGTGAAACAAGTCTGATGGGGCACATCACTCCTGTGCCCGTTTGTCGCACTGCCATAGGGGAAATCATTCCTGTATGTGACTTTACTGGAATAGCCAATCTTTTCTGGTTATCTTACTTAGTCCAAAATATATTCCACATATCTTACTTAATTACATCACAGCGGAGACATGATGTTGTTGCATTGAATTGTTTATTCATCATTTTCAAATACCGAACGTTGCCTTAGGCTTCTACGAGGGCATGTGAGGACAAACATATTTCAATACTGCTTAAATGACGTCAACATTCTCCCAATGCATTTCGAATTAAAAATTCTTCGTCAGGGGATTAACTGCAAATGAAGTGAAAGGAACAGATAAGCTGGCTGCTCGAGACTTCTGTGTAACTCAAAATGATAACTTTAAATCAACCCTCAACCCTACTCAGATCAAACCTTCGAGTGATTAACATCCCAAGGCTCTCCCTCCATGCTCAAAACCCTCCCCTCTCCCGAGGTTGACAATCGGTATTTAGCGCAATGCGTGTAGTACGGCTTAGCTCACACCCTGCTAAACAATTCCCATTAAAAACCACCCTTCTCGCATTTACCTTTTCAGCGCCGCACCCGGCGGCATGACCTCATTCCACTCCCTCCGTGGCAGGCATTCTAGAAGTATTACCCTCCCGCTCACTACGTTTTAAACGAGAAAAGACTCACACCTGTGAGCGATATGGCTACAAGTCTCCACCCCTACTTGTAGTTTGTACGTGCCGTATGGAGAAAAACTCAATCTCTCATAGTACCCTACATCGATCTAAGAAGGTGAACTCACAAAAACTAAGTAAAACAAAACCTACTCATGAAATCATCCTGAACTTAAAAAGCATGTAGAAAATATGTGAACATAAACATCACTGGTGAGCATAGAAAAAAACATTTCAAAAGAAAGCAAACTGTTCGAGTAGCAACGTTCAACTGTCCCCACGTTCATGTGTCAGTATTGTTCATAATCGTAATTGTGTCATTTCTTCAGTCTCCGCGATGACGTCTCCTTTTGAAAGTTGGTATACAAGCGTAAATAACCAAGGGAAGGAGTGCAACTGCTCAAACTTTAAAAAAGAATTGCTTTGAAACATTATCGCCTCAGAGCCTGCACCCCAAAGATTCAAGTTTAAGACTTTCAAAAGGAGACGTCATCGCGGAGACTGAAGAAATTACACAATTACGATTATGAACAATACTGACACATAAACGTGGGGACAGTTGAACGTTGCTACTCAAACAGTTTGATTTCTTTTGAAATGTTTTTTTCTATGATCACCAGTGATGTTTATGTTCAAATATTTTCTACATGCTTTTTAAGTTCAGGATGATTTCATGAGTAGGTTTTGTTTTACTTAGTTTTTGTGAGTTCACCTTCTTAGATCGATGTAGGGTACTATGGGAGATTGAGTTTTTCTCCATACGGCACATACAAACTACAAGTAGGGGTGGAGACTTGTAGCCATAGCGCTCACAGGTGTGAGTCTTTTCTTGTTTAAAATGTAGTGAGCGGGAGGGTAATACTTCTAGAATGCCTGCCACGGAGGGAGTGAAATGAGGTCATGCCGCCGGGTGCGGCGCTGAAAAGGTAAATGCGAGAAGGGTGGTTTTTAATGGGAATTGTTTAGCAGGGTGTGAGCTAAGCCGTACTACACGCATTGCGCTAAATACCGATTGTCAACTCGGGAGAGGGGAGGGTTTTGAGCACGGAGGGAGAGCCTTGGGATGTTAATCACTCGAAGGTTTGATCTGAGTAGGGTTGAGGGTTGATTTAAAGTTATCATTTTGAGTTACACAGAAGTCTCGAGCAGCCAGCTTATCTGTTTCTTTCACTTCATTCTCAGTTAATCCCCTGACGAAGAATTTTTAATTCAAAATGCATTGGGAGAATGTTGACGTCATTTAAGCAGTATTGAAATATGTTTGTCCTCACATGCCCTCGTAGAAGCCTAAGGCAACGTTCGGTATTTGAAAATGATGAATAAACAATTCAATACAACAACATCATGTCTCCGCTGTGATGTAATTAAGTAAGATATGTGGAAAAAATGTTGGACTAAGTAAGATAACCAGAAAAGATTGACTATTCAAGTAAAGTCACATACAGGAATGATTTCCCCTATGGCAGTGCGACAGACGGGCACAGGAGTGATGTGCCCCATCAGACTTGTTTCACATTCAAACCGTGAAGAGGCTTGACACGGTTTCTGTTCGCACGCATCTCACCGTTTAAGTTGGTATACAAGCGTAAATAACCAAGGGAAGGAGTGCAACTGCTCAAACTTTAAAAAAGAATTGCTTTGCAACATTATCGCCTCAGAGCCTGCACCCCAAAGATTCAAGTTTAAGACTTTCAAAAGGAGACGTCATCGCGGAGACTGAAGAAATGACACAATTACGATTATGAACAATACTGACACATGAACGTGGGGACAGTTGAAGCTTGCTACTCGAACAGTTTGCTTTTTTTTTTAAAGTTTTTTTCTATGCTCACCAGTGATGTTTATGTTCACATATTTTCTACATGCTTTTTAAGTTCAGGATGATTTCATGAGTAGGTTTTGTTTTACTTAGTTTTTGTGAGTTCACCTTCTTAGATCGATATAGGGTACTATGGGAGATTGAGTTTTTCTCCATACGGCACGTACAAACTACAAGTAGGGGTGGAGACTTGTAGCCATATCGCTCACAGGTGTGAGTCTTTTCTCGTTTAAAACGTAGTGAGCGGGAGGGTAATACTTCTAGAATGCCTGCCACGGAGGGAGTGAAATGAGGTCATGCCGCCGGGTGCGGCGCTGAAAAGGTAAATGCGAGAAGGGTGGTTTTTAATGGGAATTGTTTAGCAGGGTGTGAACTAAGCCGTACTACACGCATTGCGCTAAATACCGATTGTCAACTCGGGAGAGGGGAGGGTTTTGAGCACGGAGGGAGAGCCTTGGGATGTTAATCACTCGAAGGTTTGATCTGAGTAGGGTTGAGGGTTGATTTAAAGTTATCATTTTGAGTTACACAGAAGTCTCGAGCAGCCAGCTTATCTGTTTCTTTCACTTCATTTTCAGTTAATGCCCTGACGAAGAATTTTTAATCTGAAATGCATTGGGAGAATGTTGACGTCATTTAAGCAGTATTGAAATATGTTTGTCCTCACATGCCCTCGTAGAAGCTTAAGGCAACGTTCGGTATTTGAAAATGATGAATAAACAATTCAATGCAACAACATCATGTCTCCGCTGTGATGTAATTAAGTAAGATATGTGGAAAAAATGTTGGACTAAGTAAGATAACCAGAAAAGATTGACTATTCAAGTAAAGTCACATACAGGAATGATTTCCCCTATGGCAGTGCGACAAACGGGCAGAGGAGTGATGTGCACCATCAGACTTGTTTGGTATTTATGTTAAGGCCATAGAACTCCTGAAAGCTGTTGAAAATATATTTAATCCATGGAATCTTTAAATGGTTATCAACAGTGAGACAATCGTTAATGATGGCTCTGTTTAGGGATGTCTCTTCTTTCAGCCAAATGAAACGCCACAACAGTAGTGGTCTCAGGAGAAACAAATCATTTAAATATTGGATTCCGAGTTCTGTATGGACTAAATCATTAGAGGCAGATTTTGGAAGACACAAAAGTCTTTTTAAAAAAACATTCTCCTCCACCTGTAGGTTCCCAGCCGGGGCAAAACCCCAAACCCCAGCCCCATAGAGGACAATGGAGAGACATCTAGACTGAAAGATCTTAAGCATGTCTCTTATCCGTTTGTCCCCGAATTTGGTGGCAAAGGTAAACACCCCGTTGGCACTCCTCATCATCTTAGCCCTAACATTCTTATGCTCACTGGCCCAGCTGCAATTCTTAGAAAATGTAATGCCAAGATAGCAAAAGTTGTCAACTTTTTGGACCCTTGCTCGGCCCCATTCCACACTCCATGATATAGGTTTTAGTTTTGTTAATCACAAGTTTTCTACTTTTGATAAACTGTGAAAACCCATCCATCAAGTGTTGAAGGCCTATCGGGGTCCTGGACAGTAGCACGGCATTGTCCGCGTAGAGTAATACCTGGACGTTGATATCATTACCTCTAGGAGCGTCTGCCACTACTGTCTGTAGAACGGTGTCCACTTCATTAATGAAAAGTGTAAAAAGCAAGGGAGCGAGAACACACCCCTGCCTTAAACCCCTCCCGATCTTAAATTTGGTGGTACACTCCCCATTAGAACCATATTGAACGCTGGTACCTAATGAGACATAGAGTCGGGCCAAAAAAAAGACAATACCCTCAGGGGCCCCCATTTCAATCAATTTTGCCCAGAGTATTACGTGGTCCACCATGTCAAAGGCGCTGCTCAAATCTGCAAAGCAGAGATAAATAGAGCCCTTCTTGGCCTGGGTGTATTTCCCGATCAAAAGTTCGAGATTTAAACATTGCTCAATCGTCCCACGCCCTTTTCTGAACCCATACTGTCAGTTTGCCAGGATACCTTTGGTTTCTGCCCATTCTTCTAGTCTAACCAAAAGTACTCGGCTCATTATTTTCACTGAGGAATCCAACAAGGAAATGGGACGGTAGTTTTTCACATCCCCCGATCACCTTTCTTGAATATGGGTATAATAATTGATTCCTCCCAGGTTGGGGGTATCCCATGGCAAACAGCTGCATTAAAGACTTTTGCCAACATTGGTCCCCAACCTCTGGGACTATCTTATAAACATCGATGGGCACCCCATCAGGACCCTGAGCCTTTCCCCCTTTACTAGCGCTAATGCTATCTAAAACCTCAGCAATGGTAATATCCAAAGGGACAATGGGCCAACAGTACTTACTGTGACCCAGGGCTTTGTCCGAGTCAAAAATAGTAGAAAAGTGAGAAATCCATGTTTCCATATTGACCTTAGATGTTAATTCTGGTACTTTCTCATCTTTAAGAAACAGGCAATTAACAGTAGCCCAAAATAATGTACAGTTTTTCGTCTCTGCAGCCTGTGTCAATTTATCCCAGGCCTCATGCTGTAACTCAGTTTTCTTTCGCTTTACTATAGTCTTATAGTTTATTCTAAGCTGGGACACCTGGCTCCTAACTCAAGGTTTAGCTGCCAGTGCCTCTTTAAGCTCTTTTAGCGCAATAGTACATGCGTGGTCGAACCATCCCCTTCGTTGGTCGGACTTACGCTCAGCTGATTTAGTAAACATTTTGTCGATAATGGAATTAATTCTGATAAAATATCCAATAGGATCAACAGTGACGTCAGCATGTTCAAGGATCGCAGTAATTTCTTATAAGCAGCTATTTATAATTGAATCAGACGTCATTTCAGTTTTATCCCCTTTCCATCTTAGCCTAGTACCGTTGGGTCTATGGGGTTCAATGTTAATAATAGCACCCGAATCAGGTGCAGGTTTTTCTTTCCAGAGAGTGTCCATAATATTAATACAATTATGGTCGCTAAGCATGATATCCACGACTCTAGGCGCCAAACTCCAGGGGATAAGATTAGATGACATACATATAAAATCAATAACAGTATTTGCCCCCCTACCTGAAAAGGTGGGGATACTCCCACCTAAGTCGTTCTTCTCATGCGCCAATTTTTCTATATCATGTGCTGCTAGGAAGTTAT